>NC_084710.1:11367911-12055911 GCF_033807575.1 Cydia pomonella
ATTTAAAAAGCAAGAAATTGTTTCTTTTGCTTCTGTGTATGTATCATGTATTATTTGATCTTTTAATTATTTTTGAGAGTCCTCGGGATTACAATGACGAAAATGACGTCCATTTTGAAATCCAAGATGGCGGACATAATAATTTACCACTACCCCTTTTGCATCTTGCGATGGAAAGGCACTTCTTCACGACATAATCGTCTGGCCTACGCATCACATGGCCATACCATCTGAGTCTGGTTTCTGCGAGTTTATCAGCAATCGGAGCCACCTTTAGACTACCTCGAATATATTCATTGCGAACTTTGTCTTTTAGCGTGACACCACTCGACCATCTTAGCATTCGCATTTCGGCGGTGTGAAGCTTCTGTGTGTGTATATTCTTAGCAGCCCAAGTTTCCGTGCCATATAGTATTGCCGGTCTTATTGCAGTCTTATACACTTTGCCCTTGGTTCTTACTGGCATCCTTGCATCACACATAACTCCAGTAAGTTGGCGCTATTTGTTCCACCCTGCTGTGACTCTGTGCGTAACATCCGCGTCTTTCGTACCATCGTCTGATATCACCGATCCAAGATATTTAAATTTGTTAACTTGTGGTAGCTTAATATTGTCTAATGTGATATCAGTATCGGTTGGATGTACGCGGTTAAAGTGGCAGACCATGTATTCTGTTTTTGTCCTACTTATTTTTAATCCATTATTTTCCACCTCCAAAAACCCAGAAAACGACACCCAAGACCACTTTTTCAAAAAATTACGTCCGCCATCTTTAATTCCAAAATGGATGCCATTTGTAAAATAAGTACACATACATACATACATACATGAAACCTAAAAACATTACCCTCCTTTTTTGGTCAGTTGTGTAAGTCTGCGACAACCCTAGGTAGGTACGGTGGCCTTGAGCGGTGTCGGCATTTACGCAAACATCAAAGGCGTCGGCCCACTGTTACTTTTTACACTGTGGTAATGTGGACAACAATTCGGGAGAAAAATATATTTAAATAGTGAAAATACACTTCAACCGCCCACCGACGACCGGTCTGGCCTAGTGGGTATGGGTAGTGACCCTGCCTATGAAGCGGATGGTCCCGGGTTCAAATCCTGGTAAGGGTATTTATTCGCTTGATGAGCATGGATATTTTATCCTGAGTCATGGGTGTTTTCTAGGTATTTATGTATTTGTATATTATATTTATTGTTGTCTAAGTAACCACATAACAAGCCTTATTGAGCTAAGTGTGTGATTTTAGTCAATTAGTGTAATAATGTCATATAATATTGATTTATATTTATATTTTTTAAATACCTTCAAATGCGTTCTGATTAATTTATATTATTGGATGTATTACATATTCTTTACATATGAATTTTCCTGCGCTGTATTTTATTAAAAACTCATTTATGTCATCCTGATGTTAAATTAATTCGTTTTACTGTTTTCATTTTATACCCAACAAGCGATTTGCAGTCTTTTTATCCTGATCGTGCTTGTGGATTTCACATAAATATCATTTCAATCATTAGCGATGTGTAACTCAGTGTGAGATATAAAAATCTGAAAGTTGTTATTTAAATGTCAGTCATTAAAATTACATTCTAACTGCGTCAGCATTGCAGACCAGTATTACTGTCGACAGCATTGCTGCAGGCCATATCAATTGTCGAGGACATCAACACCAACATTTATTTTTACATTTCTTGCCGCATTCATGCCAATTACTGAAATTTTATCAAACGCTTTGATATTGAATTTCAATTTGTCCGTCGGAATTGGAATGTTATCAAAAAATTGTTGGGTAAATGAAATGTAAAATAAGCTTCATATTACAATACCTAAGGACGAAATGTGAGTTGTTTTATTAAACTTCACAAAAGTTGTCGGACCCCGTTTTATCAATAAGAAATAACATAGTAAAGTATCAATTAACTAATATGGGCAGAATCTTTTCTATCAAAAATGACAGAAAAGGAAAATTTACAGAATTTCCACGTCACCTGTCCGTTCATCTGTCTGTCCGTTTAATGATATCCTCAAACAATTATTGCTATTACTGATAGTAATAATACTCTGCCAGATATTTTCGAAGCAATAATTTTAAAATCTTTCTCTGCCAGCTGTCATCAAGGCTAAATAAGTTTTAATATAAATATTTATGGCCACGGAAAGCTATCAGGAAAAGATTACATTACACCAAACGATTTTCAGGGGCCTAATTTATCGAGTGCCCGTTGTACGTACCTACATGCTACGAGTACGAGGTGAGGCGGAAAATACAATAAATGCATTTTATTATTACAAACGGATTTACAGGACACACCTACTACGAGTATGGACTGGAGTTAGTTCACGAGTACAAGCGCGTGACCAATTTTTGAATCTCAGGCTCCAAAAATTGGGTGATCGAATTTTGCTTGAAATGCAAAATTGCACATGTTTATGAAGAAGCAGAAGCTTTCGGTACGCTGGTGATCCATGTAGCCTGCTGATAAAGTTATAAAAAATCGAACAAGCCTGCCACAATAGAATCAACGTGGGCCGCCGGCGACCTACTTGGCCTGCCGGCAAAGTTACTAAAGTCGAGTACAATAGAAATCGCAAATAATGTATACAAACCAATTTACCTTCAATACTTTGTAATCACGCACTGTTTGATGACAATCATGATCTTATCAATAATTTATGTACTCAAATATTTTATTTGTATCAATTATTTGTTTAAATATATGTTAGAGGTTAAATACCACCAAAAGCTGTCATATTTGTTTACATTTTTTAATTTTTTATTAAACTTCGGTATAAATATAACAGTGGCCTGCTTGGCCCGATTTTTCGGGGGCGGCCGGCTACCCACCATGGTCTGTCATAAAAAAAGTTTGTTCTAAGGCACAGAGTGCTAACTACAAGCGCTCGCAAATTAATTTTGCAAATTAGAACTTTTTGACACTGGACAGATTAGCCATTCTGGCAGTGGGACAATATTATAATGGTTTGACTTAATGACAAATTGGTCTTATTGACGGTAGAAGGAAAGAACGTTACGTCTTGGTTACGTCTTTCTGACACTTTGACATAATATATTTTGTGCCCCTGAAGGTTAGTAAATTACTTCAGTGGAATAGTTGGTTTACTTAGAAAGTCTTTGTGAGGCTTGCGATATGCCAGAGCGCGTAAGAAGGTAGATTTTTTCTGACCACGGGCACAATAAACACTGATTTTCACAATGTTTAAACAAAAGAATTTTACCATTTCAAAAAAACACATCTCGTCGACATAGTTTTGGACATTTGGATTGTTGCCAAATTTGATCTGAATTCAGTCAGTGTAATGATTAAGAATGCGTTGTTTTTTAAATTGCCCAAAACGATGGCTGTTAGATAAATACTGGGCTAATATCAAACCAAGTTGCGGAAAACATGCCATCCAACTTCTTTCAATATTTTGCCAAGTTACTACCCGATATCAAAAGTGTATGAAATGAACTAGTTTGATTTCTAGTGAATACCTACAAAATTACAAAGTGCTAAATTCTATAAGCTAGCCGTGTCAAGAGAAGTCCGAAGTTCTCTTCGAAGTAGTTAGATGGTTAGTTAGCTATTGCAGTCGCCGTCCAAATGTGGAGTTAAGGTAGGATTCGGATTAAGACTGTAATTTTTGGCCGGGTTATACTTATTAATATTGATGCCTGGATTCTAGACATTTGCTGCAGCATTGAGATCGGCAGCAACGTCGCAACGCAATACAGCAGCAGTAACTGAAGTAAGAAGAAATTAGTACTTATCCACATATAAAACACATAGGCGAAAAGCGCTTAGTTTACGTAATATACATGTCCTAGACAACTTGTTCTAATCACGTAATAAATTGCTCACGAATGTGCTCAACTGTAATTATTATCGAAGCTCGACCTAAAGCGCTGTTTACAAACAGCTTCTGATCGAACTGAAATAGTGGTGGCCTAGTGGTAGATATCACTGGTTCAATTCCCGCATTGGCCACTGAAGGCTATGGTCACTTTTTTCGTATATGATATCTGTTTAAACTTTTAGTTTATATAATAGTGTGACTTCTTAAAAAAACATAATTCAGAATATTAAATAAAATAAGTTATTTGATAATATATGTTCCCAATTTTAGTACATAAACTTACTTTCAATTAACATGTTTCATTTGTAACACCACAGTAAAACGAGGTTGTTTGACGACCAGTCTAGCCTAGTCGGTGGGCCCTGGCCGTGAAGCCGATGGTCCTGAGTTCGAATCCAGGTAAGGGCATTTATGTGTGATGAGTAAAGATATTTGTTTCTGAGTCATGGATGTTTTATGTGAATATTATATTTTCTCGACGAACTTAACATTCAAACGAGGCTCCCCACTGTTTGCGCCCAACGTGTACTTGGTTTCTTCAACCATCTGAGCAGGCAGTCAGGGCCAGATAGTCGGGAAAAGCTCATAATCATTGGGCTCATGACAAGGAAGGGTAGGGATGGACGTGTGGCCATGCGTTTGGAGGACAGAATAAAATAAATTACTGTTGCGGCGTTGAGGTGGGCGATTCCACTGTCAATTTCCTTGGTAAATTGAGTGACGACCGTTGCCGCAATACCGCCGCGATTAAAATATTCAATTGTTATTACAAGCATTTATTTATAATTTCACCTGACCGTTGTCTGTTTGTAATCAAATCTTGCAAGTTAAATTTGATCTACTTCCCGGTTTCCGATTGAGCTGAAAATTTGCATACATACCATCGAGCTGATCTGATGATGGAGACAAGAGGTGGACATAGGAACTCTGTGATAAAACAACGCAACCTAATTGTGTTTGGAGTTTTTAGGGTTCCGTAGCCAAATGGCAAAAAACGGAACCCTTATTAAAATTCGTCATGTCCGTCTGTCTGTCCGATTCTGTCACAGCCACTTTTTAGAATTGGCTCGATGAGTGTTAGTTGCCTGTGGAAAGAAAAGTACAGTCATCGATAAAAGCTTGTACCAAAAATGAAATTTTTGCCAAAAACTTATTCACTTTACGTTCAAACTTAACGTTCGTTCTTAACGTAATAAATAAATTAATATTATAGGACACCTGGACATAAAAAATAAAATAAAATTATAGGACATTATTACACAAATCGACTAAGTCCCACAGTAAGCTGAATAAGGCTTGTGTTGAGGGTACTTAGACAACGATATATATAATATATAAATATCTATAAATACTTAATTGATACTGCTGTCATTTTGATACTGCTATTTAACATTAGGGGCATGTCGGGTTTTTGGAAGTTTGGTCATAGTGACACCTAGATATTTTGATATTAGGGCAATGATAACATCCGGACTTGTCAACAAATAGATACCTAATTCCTACTTATTATCTGAACTTTTCCACATCAGTAGCCTTACCACGACTGCCTTAGCAGTGTCAAACTGACACATTAGCAAACGTCTGCGTAACTTACTTTCTATACATCTCGCTCGCACTAATATGCCTGTACAAGTGAGATGCATAGAAAGTTACGCTCACGCTAGCGATGTCAGTGTCAAAGTCATGGTATTATAGGACACTATAACATTCGGAATTATGAATCGCTATTGAAACGTTGAATCTTTCACTCTTTTTTCCTAGGAAATTGACAGTGACACCACCCGCGACAACGCCGAAACAGTCACCAGACAAATTCCACACTTAGAGAGTTCTTTACATACTTACAAACATACATTACATGATTACAACCTCATAGTTTTCTTCGGGTCTTAGAGGTGATGAAATAACAGACATATCAACTATTTCGAGATAAATATAGGGATCAAAATAATTTTGGAATAAATTATGAAGGTAAACATTTTGTTGGATTACCGTGGGGAATCATTAATAGTGATGTTGTTTAAATGAGGCGAAATACAGCCAGTTGTAGAAACTTGGGCTTTGATACCATATCATATCATTATCTACATCCAAATCAAAACCTCTCTATAATTTAATGAGAAACGATAAGCGGCTAACGGCTTTAGAACATCTCTGAGAAAAAAGCAATTTGATTTAGCCTCTGTTTTAATATCAGTTTAGATGACGTTTTATTCGAAATGAAGTCAATTGCAAACAATTTTGAGAAATTTCGCATGTTATTTGATATTGAATGATATTATGGCCGGCGTCGCCCTAGTGGTCTCTGAATTAAAAAAAAAACTACGGATGCGTGACATAAAAATTAGTTTGTTCGATTGTTTATAAACTAACTATACCAAAAAAATGTGTGAAATAAGAAATAAAGATATTTCGGAGACGCCACCTCATATCCGCGAGTTCCGTGAGAGAACAACGATGCCAAACACTTGTGTAATCCTTTTATGAAACTCACTTCGTTCGTTTTTATACACACTCGTAGTTTAATGCATTTCATTATATAGCAGTCACATAAACTACTATTATACAATACATATCCAATTTTTCTTTAACATTTGAAAGAAGAAAGAAAATATGCAAAAAAAAAACTGAAGTAACGGTCGTATAAAGGATCTTTTTTTTTAAAACAATAATAACTGCATCAATAAATTGCTCTGATATTTAGATTAAGATGATATTTGTAAAATTTGACGATTTAAAAGTGCTTGTTGCTAGGCCTATTTGAATAAAGAATATTTTGACTTTGACTTTGATCCCCCACTCAGCGTCATGCTACGTTAAGCCACAGCGCTGATTTTCAGTCACCTTGACCTTTTATATTCCACTATGATTTATGCATGCATAATTTTAACAACCTTTTAAACTTGCAAAATGTACTTATGCACTTAGTGTTTATTCATTAGACTAAGCTAACGAGCGAAGCGGTAAAACCCTGCAGCAGAAGGATAAGAGCGCAAACATACGTGCATGCGCGCTAATAGTGAACTCTCTATGCAAACAAGACCCGATTCTGTTTTAACAATTTGTTACGTTTTTAGTCTTGCTTCGACACGACCTTGAAGATCGCTCACGCTGATTTTTTGCATGTGAAATTAAGTGAAAGTCGTGCGTGAGATGTGCGCCAATCACCAAGACGATCGTCAAGGTCATATCGAAACCAGATGAAACCCGTAACAAGTTTTTGAATTTGGATTGGGCTCCAGCTTAATGAATAATCCATCTGTGAAGTCCACGTGCTTAAAGTTTCAAGATTTCACGAAATAATAGTGCAACGGTGCAACGTCTAGCCCTGTCACAATATCCTACAATATCGGAATAAACCCAACGTACTATCTTTTGCGGTACGAGCGGTTCAGCTTAGGAATCAGTTGCCGGGTCCTTAAGGCAATCGCAGACCGTAACATCGCTTAAGGGACAGTTACAGAAGCTGTGGCAATCGGACCAGAGTTAACTTGTTTGTGACCGTAAATATATATTAATCTTACGTCGGTATTCTATATATTTGTTATACTGTTACTTCAAATTTTTATTTTACTTTATTTATTTTCGCCCTCTTTTATAATTTTATTGACTTTCCTCTAGTATATTATACTTAGTGCTGTATTTGTCTACCATTCTTCATCAATTCTCATCTACTCAAAGGTTAACTGGAAGAATTCTCTTAAGCCCTCTCCTCCTCCCACCCCTCTCCTCTTTTTCTTATAAGTTCGCCTTTGTACTGCCTAGCCTGTACCATATTTACATTTTGTTTTTTGTACAATAAAGAATATATACTTTGTAGGTACATATATAGAGTTGAAACCCTTACTATTTTTAATTGGGTATGACGTATAAGTCGCGTAGATTCAGAGTATTAACATGGGATTGGAAATGGCAAGGGGCTTTTACAAAGGGCAAGGCCACTTAATTGCGAAAAAATATATGGATTTATATGAAATAAAACAGCATAAAATCGTACCTGCCTAATGGGATAGTCACCTATTCGTATTTTAGCGATAGCGTGATATAACCATTAGGAAGTTTAAGTGTTAATAAATTAAGGTTTCAAGATACATTTATTAATAATGTTTATAATACCTACTAGTTGGTGGAGTAAATTTGATTGTACCAACAAACTGTACTGCAGTTTGGCAGATTAGTAGTTTAAGGCTTTTTATAATCTTACTTTGATTCAAAAAAAAAAAAAAAAAAAATAGAGAGGTTTTCAGTCGAGTACCGACCTGTTTAGGCAACAAAGCTTGCTGAGTTGCCTAAGTACGAGGTTGAAAAGCTTGATTATATCACTATTGTATACAATACTTTTTCTACGTGTCATCTAAAATAATATTTTTTTACTATAAAACCTAAATAATTAATGAAATTTGATAAGTATCTGCGGCGGTACGTGATTGGTAAATATTTTTTTATAGTTGACTACAGCGTATCGAAATGAATATTATAGTTGAGTTGTGAGCCCATACATGAAAAGTAAGCAATTATAGTTTGGTAAACGAAATCTTAATTCAACCATTACAGTCGACAAGTCTAAAAAACACACTTTACATGTGGAGCCACGGGTGATCAAAATTATAAATTAAAATGCCTAACAATCACCAATGTTTTTTTTTTTCAATTTCGTTTGTAGCATCCGCAACTGAACCCTTCACTAGGCATGGCCCAATACGCTATTGGTTGATTTTATACCGCAAAAGCTCCACGAAGTCGAAAACTCAGCTAATTAATGGAACAAACAACTCCATCTAATTTGTAGCAGATTCGTCCATGCGTAAACTTTTACAAAGCAGTCTTTGATTGAAGTAGCGGATTTCTGCTTGATTTCCTGTAAAATTGTGTCATAGAAACTGTTGAAATTTTCAAAGAGTTGCTTTTATTGGTACTGGTATAACAAATACCTAATAAAATAATTTAGACAAAGTTAGATAGTTAAGCCACCAAAATGGTGGAACGAAAAGTTAAATAGCTCACAGAGTAACATACATATAAATTTCATAAACTTATAAGTAAAACTAAACATTTACTACGTTGTATCCATGCCACAATGCTTATTTCCGGGCATTTAGGTTAACGTAAGCTTAGTTAAGTTAATATTTACTCGTGGTTACATTGTACCTTCTTTCCCACAGTAAAATACTATTAGGAGAAATGGAAGTGGATTTATTAAAGAACTACAAGAAATTACCGTCTCACAGGCAGGCGATATTTTCTAGACAACTTAATTTGCTACTAATGCTTACTGTGATTTCATTTATAAGACATAAGCTTTTCGTTAAAAGTATTTTTATCCAGGGGCCAGAGTTAAAAGCTACCTATTTAAAATAAAAATAAATTGATTTGTCAATGGTAGCCATAAAATGTTTTTACGAGTAAGTTACAGTGAGGAAAGTATTTAGTTACGTGTTCTTCAAATCTTCATGCGACATCAAATTTCCGATTAATGTAATCGTGTCTCAATTATTGTCCAAAAATAAAATTGAACAGAAAATTCATGCCTTGTAAAGAATAAAGGCCAACACACACCCACGATACGATGTCGTATCGTGGGTATGTGTGTTGGCCCCGCGATACGACGCCGTAAAGTTGCACGACGCCGCAACGTAAGACGACGTCCTATCGAGGTTATGTGTGTTGGCCTTAATCGGTTTAATTATTGTAGCCTTGCTGATACTTTCTACATAATACGATTATAAGCGCTCGTCCCACTACAAAAGGTATTCAACTCGTTGAATAAGGCCAGACGTTGAAAAAATTATGGAGACTATTCAGTTAGTAATTTCAGTCCATTGGGACTATTTCGCCAGTATCAAGGTATTAGGAGTTTTAAATGCGACTGAAATTGTAGGGTTAGTACAAGACAGTGTACCTACGGTGATTTTATAGCTCTTGTAATGCGATAGCTGAACTTTACAAGTAACACGTGGACTACCAGCCGTTGCCTCCAAAATGGTCGTTAAACGCGCTACAAGATTCATTCACTGCACACTACCACATTCGTTTACTGTATGATAAACTATCAATATTACACTTTAAACAGTAGGTATTAATTAGCAAAAAACAAAGGAATTAATCACGAGGCTAACTATTAAGATGGCGGTGGAACCGGAAGACTCCAGATATGGATACGATCAAAGTGATGTTTCTTCAACCAAAAATGTCACTGTTGACAGTTGACAGATCATATCCATAACAAGATTATAAAGTTTGAATCGTCCTTCATTTTTATAATTCATTGGTATAAATATTATCGATGTAAAAAACAGTTTGCTGCATCAGCTGGCAGAGGAGATACAACGAGAATATAGCGATAAAAGTAATAAATTTGTCAAAAGTTTTCACGGCGGCTACTCGTAAACTTGGCTGGGCTACGATAAACGTTGCAGGGCACCGTTACAAGGCCCTTCATACCCATTACCAAGCCCAAGCGCGTGTAGGTCAAGGGAACCAATTTAACTTTGACCTCGATATGGACAAGTTAGTGATGAGCTGCAGGAATAAAGTTTTCGGTAATATTTCCCGAACTTCCCTTTTGGACAATATTACTTATTATACGCATTAATTAGTGGTCGTACAAAATATCTGAATAAGTAAATAGTACGTACGAAGGACATAATTATTTCTATCTAACGAAACCGGTGGTTGACTGCGAAAGGACACGAATCACGCTGTTCTTCCCTAACGCGTGGCGCCGATGACGCCATCTTTCGCGTTCGTGTTCACTAGACTCTAACAAGCTCAGCTGCTCCGAGTAGCCATACATTGAGTGAAATACCACTGGTGGTGGATTAGTTGTAGACAGAAAGTTCTAAGCCGCCAGGAATTTATTTAAACATTGAAGTGGTTTTTAGCGTACCTTTAAAGTGAAATTGGAAATATACTCAATAAAGATGACCTCCATTACCCTCTAGCTACCCAGAGGCCTATAAAAAGGCCTCCGATTTCAGGGCATTTTGATTTTAGTTGAGGCAAATTAAAATTGCATTTGGATTCGTTGTGTTAGAGAAAGCATAGAAATATTTATGATAAAAATGATACATACACGCAAAACAACATTGCGTTATGTTTTTGAGTGAAGAATATTTTAGAGTATCTCAATAGGAATATTTGCATTTGACTAATATGTTTGGTAACAGTATTTGTATTTATTTAACTAGTATCGATATTATTGATCGCGTAAATCGCTTGCGGTGGTATGGGCACGTCATGAGGCGAGACGAGGGCCATATGACGAGAGCAGTAATGCAAATGGAGGAAATGAAGCGAGGCACAAGGCCGACCAGCCGCCAACTGGAAAAGCACCATCGAAAAAGACATTAAAGCGAATAATGTGGCTGCAGTGACAACACAAAATAGATTGTTGTGGTGAAAACGTACGAGGAGGGCTGACCCCAAGTGATATGGGAACATAGCCAGGAGAAAGAAAGAAGAAAGAGAAAGTATCGATATTATTGAAAAAATAAAAATAATGTTACCTACATCAACATTTTTACTTCTACACGCTAAAATATTACCTTAGTTTAGTTCGTATCATCCACGATGACGTGCAGATTTGTTAAATCTTACCTTTAACATGACAATA
Organism: Cydia pomonella; assembly: GCF_033807575.1. Lineage (NCBI taxonomy): Eukaryota > Metazoa > Arthropoda > Insecta > Lepidoptera > Tortricidae > Cydia > Cydia pomonella. The sequence goes on from NC_084710.1 coordinate 11,379,396, forward strand.
AGAGTCAAGGCATGCGTCATCGTGAATGACACGATTCATAATCGTTACAACTATATTGTAAAATAAAAATAATAATTATATTGCATATTTTTGCTTAGCCTAATTTAGTGTCGCTGTTGCCGCTGCTGGGCAAAGGCTTCCCCTTGTTTTCTCTACTACACAAATAGTTTTGACGCATTTAACCTTTTTGACGTCAATGACGGATATATCCGTGACTGTAGGTCCAACGTCGAAGACGGATTAATCCGTCACAGACTATAGAGGAACATAAACCTACGCATAAAGTTCAATTTCAGTTTTGATACTTCAATGACGTTACGTCAGAGTGAGAGGCTTTGTGTTTGACACAGCGTCGAAAAGGTTAATAATAACACAAATAGTCATCCAGATATTCAAATACAATATTACACCATAATAAATTGTATTAAATCAGCTAGCAATAACATCAAACCGACCCGAAAAAATAACAATAAACTTACAAAGGACACTTTACAGTTGATACAAGACCGAGAATACTACAAACAGCTTAAGAGCGTTCTCCAATCTTAAAGGCCAGCAACACACTTACAACCCCTCTGGTGTTGCAGGTGTCCATGGGCGGCGGTAATCGCTTATCATCAGGTGATCCGTCTGCTCGTTTGCCTCCTGTGTCATACAAAAACACAGCAGGCAGCAATAATTAATATATAAATAAGTAAAAAGAAATATCGGGCGCGTTATACAGAATTTCAACACGAAACGCAATCATCTTTCCAATCAGCCCAGAAGAAAATAAATAGGTAAATAAATAAAAACCCTGGATAACCAGCCTTTGAGATAATAACGGTATATAATGCAACAGTAGGGACCAAATTATGGATATATAAGATGCTAACCAATTACATAGTTAAATGTAATTGTACATAGTTACCGATAAAAGCGACCTTAAATAAATTAAAAAAAAAGTTACCGATATTTTAAGACATGGTTATTTACATTAACATAATTAAGTTTAAAATTGAAATGAACAAGTTTTTCATATGTTTTTTTTTTTTCATTACCGAACAAAAAAATAATTATAATTAAATCTAAAAATAATCAACATGTGCTGATACAACATAAACACTCTCTGTCATGTCAACAATTGTTTGTGTTAAATGTCACTATCAACGTAAAGTGGCCAGTAAAGTGTTAGATAAAAGAGGTTCTAGAATCTGTTCAATGAGGTCTTATTTAATTAGCTTATTAACAGGGTACCCCCTTACCCTGGGTTTTTGGACCTGGGTATGTCCCTAAACTACGTCCACAAGAGAGATATGGGCATTGTGAATGTCATCTCGCTTTGTGTGGTAGGGCACAGCACAGCGTATGTCATTCCCGATCTAGAGCAGAGCCCAACTGGGGAAGTACCTCCACGTTACAGAAAACCGCAGCCAAATAACACTAGACCCTACTCACAGTGTTGTGATCCTGCCGGAAAAAAAAAAGAAAAAAAAGGGTGTTCTTTCGTAACAATTTTAAAAAATTTCTAAAAAAAATAATCATAAAACCTATAATGTTTCATACATAAATATACTGCAGTAGCCGAGTACCATCAGCTGTAAAAGTATTGGTAGCCAATTTGTTAGAACCTTGAAAAATAATTATAATATATTATAAACATTTTTGATTCGCCTGCGTTCTGTAAGCAAATTTAATACAACAGCCAAGGTTACCATGATTATAAGTACAAGCAAAGCTTTGAAAAATGCCTAGGGAAAAATTAAAAATTCCTGTCAACAAGAAGAAGGACCCCGATGACACATAATTCATACAAATTGTATTTCTTTCCTAAATAAATTCCATTTAAGTTCGCGTCTGACTAAAATACAATTTGTTTTCGAACCTTAATTTACGTCGGACCCTTACTGAATGAAGGCGTTTGTAAGTATTGAGTCAATCTCATTAGAAGAATTTTAGTGTATATAAGTACAACACTGATTTAAACTTTCACGATTTTTTCACGTTATTAACTAATATAAACGGGACTTAATCGCGTATTGAGTTTTAAATTTACCTCCGACGTTTCGGGGACGGCGTTGTCCCCGTGGTCTCGGAGTCTTCTCCGATATTATATTATATTAGTTATTAATACTAGTGGTATAGCTTAAACATTTTACAGTTTCCACTTCCTAGCATTTTCAGATTTTTTTTTATATGGAGGATAGGCAGGCGTTTGACCACGATCTCACCTGATGGAAATTGATGATGCAGTCTACGGTGGAGCATGCTTACCTATGAAATACCTATTTAGTCTTGAAGAGATCCAGATTGTACTCATGTGGAAACACAGACTCGAGCAGGGCATTCCACTCCTTGGTAGTTCGCATAAGGAATGTACGCTCCGTGCGTATTTGTGGAATACCTACCATGAAGTGATGATTGTCTGGTAGTCCGATGGTGAAATGAAGACGGAGGAATAAGGTTTTTTTCTTGGCACACTCTCCGGAATGCATCCTGTAAAAGATCGTTAGGCTGGCAACCTCGCGACGATGCTTCAGACTTTTGAGTCGAGCATTCGTCAGTTCAGTCAGTTCGTTTTCATTAATGATTTTCTTGGCCATCCTCTCGACTGACTCGAGCGCCTCAAGCTGGTATTTTGCTAAACCATCCCACAAATGTGAACAGTATTCCACACATAATCAGATTTGTGCTTGGTAAAGGTCAAGCAGCTGCCTCGGTGTAAAAAATTAGATTAGTTTAGATTAGATTCATAAGGTAAAAGATACTCTGATATACCTACTTAGGTGTCTTATTCTCAGTGTATCTGTAAACTTTTTCTAATTAAATTAACATACATGAATTAACTTTCCGTTTTCCATGACGGGTGTAAAAATGTAACGCTTACAATAGCTAGTCACTTTGCCGTATTTTTTCAAAATAGCAGCTGCAATGCTTTCGTTTATTTTTATCTACAAAGAAGTTATTTCCAAAACCTGATTCTGTGTCTAAATAATATAAGTGTAAATATTTTAAATAATTCATGATATGTAACTGAGCTAATCAACTAAAAACTTCATAAGTACCCGTACCATGAGTCACTGAGAGTGTGAAAACTGACATATACGCTATCGATAATGTAATTTACTTTCTATACATCTCGCTCGCACTTATATGTGTGGTGTTGCAAGAAGTCACCTCGATGATGCTTGAGTCGAATGATTCACGAGTTTATACGCCTCAAGCCTTTATGACTCTAAATCAGTCGTAAATCCCAACGCTGGTGCTGTTTCGAGATTTCGCAAAATGTAAGAGTAAATACACCCGCGATTTTAAAACCCTTTCATTTACCGAAATTGATTTCGTTAATAGGAATTTGAAATAAATAAATGTTTGCTTTCGTCACGCCACGCCGCACCGCCCCGTTTTACTTAATATATTTACATTCACATAAAATATATACCTGAATTCAGAAACGAAGTAATTTTGAATGTAATTCGCCCCTTGACATGTTACACAGCATGTAATTTTCATAAAAGGGTGGATGTTCGCAAGTGACTTTCCATATTTTAGTTTCTATAGCTTTTTCGCGCATTTTGGGGATTATTTTGATACACAATTATTCCTGTTAAAATTGGTCAAATACAGGTGCATTTTTGTTTATTCCTATTTTATCAACTTGTGCAAATAGTACACTCGCGTGCAAAAGTATTGCATCACTTTGCATTTTTTCGTCCGCAGGTAGTGACCCCGCCTACGAAGCCGATGGTCCCGGGTTCAAATCCCGGTAAGGGCATTTATTCGTGTGATGAGCATGGATATTTGTTCCTGAGTCATGGGTGTTTTCTATGTATTTAAGTATTTAATAAATATTTATATATTATATATATCGTTGTCTAAGTACCCTCAACACAAGCCTTATTGAGCTTACTGTGGGACTTAGTCAATTTGTGTAATAATGTCCTATAATATTTATAAAAAAAAAAAAAAAAAAAAATATAGCAGTATTATTGTTTCATCGATACCGCTGCAGCGTTAACGCGGGCGGCGTCACTGTCAATCCCCTTGATAAATTGCGTTGCTCTAAACGCATTTGTTGTAATCAAATCTCAAAGCCCCGGGACTCCTGGGTCTACCTTCTCAAACCCCAGTTTTGACAAATGGTCTTTATAAAAGCCCAAAACTAATAATCCGTTTCGGCCTTAACCAAATCCCATGACGCATAACGCTAAAACAGGGTTCTCTGGCACCATAGGTTTTCATGTAATATGTAAGTGTTGGCTAATACTGAGGTAGGTTAATTAGTGTTCACCATACCAATAACAAAAAAAAATATATATTCAGTAGCTTAAAAAACATACCAGATCGTAAAGGTTCCCTTTATTGTTTAAAAACTGATGTTTTGATCCACAAAACTTGTCTGATACTTCTCATATCATACTCAGCGCTGCAGGCAAGATCGACTAAAAATAGATTGGCTCAAGAACATTTTTGGGGCCAAAATAAAATATTTAAAAATATATGGGTTGATTTAGCCCCGCTATCCTGTAGCGAGGCCAGCTCGCGTAGCCAACATGCCAGTTGTTAACGCTCTGAAACGAACGAAACGCAACTGTCACTGTCGCACTAATACGGAAGAGTGATAGAGAGAGATGACTACGCTACGCTACGGAGCGTTAACGATTGGCATGTTGGATACGCGAGCTGCAGTGCTGAATTAGGATATTATAGGAGACATTTTCAGCTTGCCTCAAATACCTTCTCTAAAACGTCGTAACAGCTCTCAGTCTATAAAGCCCACCGTTTGATGGATTATAATGTATGAGGTGTGATTAGATTTCTCCCAATTATCGGAGCAACATTTGCTAAATTAAAATTGATTATTTTCTGAAATAAATTATTAAATTGAAGCTTAATCGCAAAGAGAATCCCATACATTTAAAACTTTTTTATCAATGACATTATTAAAAAAATACTTTTTTTTTCCATAGACGATATATAAAAAAGGACCCTTATTGGATTACCTTTTATAGTCTGTCTGTACGACTCTCAAGAGCCTTGTTCTCAAAAACGCTTGAAGATTCCTATCGAGTTTAATTAATACCAAATTTTCAGGTCTCCTGTCCTGTGTGTAGTAATCAAAGTTTTAAGATTAAAAAAAAAGCGGCTAAGAGCATGTCTGGTCATGCTCAGTGTAGGGTTTCGTAGTTACCCTTCCGTCACAATAGGCTAAACAGGTGCACCCGTTAGTATAGTAGATTGTTAACCGAAGGATGAAATAATCACCTTTCACCCAAGTTAAAGGTTTTCTAGCACTAGCAATCACGAAGTAATGTCGCGGACAAAGAGACAGTCGGACATGGCGAAACTATAAAGGATTCCTACTTGATTACGGAAGCCTAAAAAACACATAATGCAAGACTTGAATTACAACGATCCTTAAAACTCGCGAGGGTGTACGCCCCAAGCCTTTATGACCACAAATTCTCACAATTCTAACCCGCATCACTACGAGTAGTACTCGGATGGATATTTTGACGTGAAGCTGACTGACATCGACATTTCGCTTTTGTTCACGGAGCTCTGCGGCTCTGTAATCTGCAGCATATGCAAGGCGAGCTGCGTCATGTTTGACACAACACCTTAACAACACGTTATTAGGTCAGAGGTATAATTGAACTGGTAAAACCGTCAAATGTTTACAATGTTGATATAGGTGCTCGCAAAATTTCAAAATAGGCTTTTTAATTCAGTTTATTATCGATACTTCACATATGACTTTAAATTAACTCACATAACTTTAATTTGGTCTTGGAATTGGAGAATGTAAAGGAATTTAACTAGTTAGTGATAATAAATAAGTTAGCCAAATTTAGCAAACCGATTTGGCAACTTTGACACTTCGATTTAGTTAAATATGAGTTGGGGTTCAAGGCTAATATAACTTCAGCTTAGAAATAAATTAAAAGTAGCAATTCTAAGACAGTGAATTTATCCACTTTTAATTTATTTGTAAGCTTAATAGCACTCATTCGCAGACGTTTCTGCTTGATACATAATTAATTTAATATAACGTATATGCTATAAATATAATTATACGATACTGCCTAGCCCGAGACATATCATATAATATCACTTGAAAAAGTCACTTTTTCTGTGCCGTCACGTAATGTTCAGAGAGTTGGCCGCAGAAATGTGTAACTACTACCTAAAAATGTACCATGGAAGCAAGAAATAAATGAATACTAAATACTGAAATACTATTGAGGATATAGTACATTGAATTCTGCCGACCGATCAAATACCGCAATGTAATGAATCTCGTATGCGACTTCTCTCATAGTCTAAATTAGCCCTAATATATTGAATTGTGGACTTAAATACATTTATTTTAAATTAATATCGTTGTCCCTATTCTCATTCTTATATTTCAGATCGCTAGGGTCATGTACTCATGTCCCATTATAGGGGACCCATCACTGGTTCCTTTTCATTACCGGGTGTTCCATCACTGGAGCTTTGTGGTCCATGACTGGAGATAAAAAACGTAGTTTTAATTTGTTGCTTATGTGGAAACGAATTGCAGTATATTTAGTACAATACGCCTGAAACATAAAAGGCGGATAGGACATTCAACTTTTAACACGCTAAGGAGTAGATTTTTTACATGTATCAGGGAAATGTCACAAATGCAACAAATGTCCCATAACTGGTGCCGTTACCCTACATATAACAGAACACATACAGCAGACAGCGCACACAGCAAAATAACCGTAAATATAGAATGACCTATATATACATATATCCCGTTTTTATGCTTGTGGTACTTACACAGTCACAAACTTCATCCTCCGAGTCGGTAATTTAATATTTCATTTCATTTCGTTTCGTTTATTGCAGAACCATGGTTATATTAAGGTGTTAACATGCGTTACTCTGTCAGGGCATAGCAATATAATTGATATTCTAAAAACAAATTACTAAAATAAATACAAAGTCAATAAAAATAAAATTCAAGTAAAAACTAGGAATACCTTACAATTAAAATGATACTATAATAAATCATGTCATAAATATTAGTTCTAGTCACAAATCCAAATACAAGGAATTGCAAGAAAGAAGAAGAAATTGCATAATACATACATTAAATTGAAATTCATTAATGATTGAACTCATAAAACATAGACATAATTTATAGAAGGTTCGTGAGTACTAGCTAAGTTATTCACATTTTATTATAGATTATTTCCAAGTAGGTAATTTACACATTAATTAATAAACATAGAGGCGTAATTTCCAGGTCATAAACTCTTCGACTGAGCCTGAGTAGTAGGTTTTAGAGGTTATGAATATAGAGTGTTTGATATTCTCCAGTTGCCATGAAGTAATCTTTATTAACAAGTTAGATTATTAGTCCAATTACATTGTTTACTAAAAGATTCTGGTAGAAATTCACAAATGAATATACATAAACAAAACAGAACTTCGCTATCAGGTAAGTTCGTTCAGATTTGTAATTTTATAAGTCTGGTTGCCCGTAACTCAGTTGCTATGAACTTCAAGATCAATATATTGGCATTCCAGTTGAGCTATAATACTTACCTATAGAGTAAATATATGAGCTCACGAAAGAATACCTTTCTAAAAATAGAGGATGACTAGGTTCTTTTTCACAATATTTGCCACTCATGCTCACCCATCTTACGTATTATTATATCTCAGAATCCATAAGGAAAAGCTGCCTAAGCGCCTATGAGTAGATATATGAATATAATAATAAACAATATTTTAAAGGCCAGTAACTAATAACGTTTAAAAAAAGAATGAGAATAGAATTGAGAATTGGTTTGACGACCGGTTTGGCCTAGTGGGTAGTGACCCTGCCTACGAAGCTGATGGTCCCGGGTTCACATCCTGGTAAGGGCATGTATTTGTGTGATGAGCATGGATATTTGTTCCTGAGTCATGGGTGTTTTCTATGTATTTATAAATATTTATATATTATATATATCGTTGTCCAACTACCCTCAACACAAGCCTTATTGAGCTTACTGTGGGACTTAGTCAATTTGTGTAATAATGTCCTATGATATTAAATTTATTTATTCATATTTATTTGTAAATTCAATTATGCAATTTCTGATTTGACAAAAGTTCCTTAGCTTAGCTTCACTCCGTATATTTGTATATATGTGTGTGTTTGTGTGATTTACAACGGGGTAAATCTTGATCCCAGTTTCTTTTCTACGTTTTAATTTCTAAGTTTTCCTAGTATTCCATCTTAAAAAAAAGAGTTATGTAAATAAACATAAATTTTAAAGTAAATACGATTTGTGTCGGAAAAAGGTTCATTTACCCAATAACGTGTCGATAATATTCTAGAAACACAAAGTATCTTAACTAGTCATTCCCACTATAAAGATGGGGCGTGCGGCAAAGCACTTCACACCTATTTTGTATTCATAAAGACAAAGTTTTTGATCAATCGGTGCAAAGTGTGCGTTTTCCCAGAGATAAGACCAAGCTAGATCGATTTTTCTTCCCCAAAAACCCCCATATAACAAATTTCCCCCGTTTCCCCCGAATATATAACTATACAATTGCTCGTTTAAAGGTATTAGATACCCATTGTGAAACATCATGTGCACAATCAATGTGCTTTTTCATAGCAAATAACCTTTAAATGAAACCTGGTCTGGTAGCCTGTTATCAGAAATCCCACAATTCTACAGTTTATGTATAACTACTTGAGGCCACTTAGAACGTACGAGTACATGTGACACCAAATCGATATCTGAATGATGTCAGTTAGTTATTATTTGCCCGTCGTGCTTATACATGTACGGACAAGCACGAGTTTACGTTCGAATTGGCCTCTTAGGTGAAAAAGTAATACCGAAGGCGGGTATCATTTGTGAGTTTAGGACCGCTAATGATTCACACAGCACACATTGGTAACTAAATGTATATATTATCCTTTACCTAATCAGTTTTGTTGGTCTAAATAAACAATTTTCTAACCAAACCCAACTTTAGTTAGGAATAGAATAGTGTATTTAGGATAGGACTAGGACCAAAGTTGTGTTAAATAGAAACCGAGTATGTCAACACATAGTAGTATAGACTACTACCTATTACTACTAGTTCATACTACATTACTTTTAGTTCATAGTACCTATGTACTAGTTGTAGTAGTAGTATGTTAACACATAGGGGCAATACGGACAAAATGACATATATGGACAAAATTACATGGTAGGCTTATTTCTAAATTTGCGGGCTGCAGTATGTTTGTCGACACAGCAACACCTCACAGCTGCTATTTTTACAATTCTGTGACATGCCCATGCAGCGCCCTTGGCTCAGTCGCATATACCAAGGGACATAGTCTATGTCATACGGAGATGACGACAATTGTCCTTATATGAATTGCAATTACCTTTTATCCTATTCTTGTCCTGTAAAAGCAGGTTATGATGTAAACATTTTCCTCGTTTGGGCTCATGCTGCATGACAAACATAATTTTTGTGAACACATAATTCCTGTATGTTCTTCTGAATACATACTTACTTTAATATTATTCCTATTCAATAAAAGGCTGATGTTGTAACGTTCAAGTCAATGAACCTGTAATAAATATTAGTAACTGAACCTGATTATAATTACTTTAAATAAAGGAATATGATTCAAAAACAAAACACCATGTCAATTTGTCCGTACTTCCCCTAACGCTTGTATATTTGTTTTTACTTAGAAAGGCCAAGATTGTAATTTAGTTTATTCACGAAAACGTAAACGTAATTGGTTCATATTACAGCGCTAAACGAACACGTTTCGAATAAACTTTAGGGATCAGTAGCTACAGTTACAACAAACAGAAGTTCCTGAAGTACCTTCTGGGAAAGATTAATATAGATATTGAAATATAAAGATAGTTTATTTTCCAAGTAGGCATATTAAAATGCGCTTATGAACGTCAAATAAAGCTACGCCGGCTCTAACCCAACACCTCTGACCATCCCTTCTAAATTGTAGGAGGGTATCCCAATATGGAACCGGCAAGAAACTCGGTAGGACACATCTTTTCAAAACACATACAAGTATACTTTCGTGTAATCTTCTACAGCAATTTTGTATGTAAATAACACTTTTAAATATGTTAGACCATCTTAATGGAATATAAACCTAGGATATTACCCTAGATGTATGATACGTTAAGACTTACTGCATAAATAATATAATTATGTATGCAGTAAGATTAAAATGGTAACACTTAGTTATAATCTAGTAAGGGATAATTAATAAAAGCAGAGCGACTAAGAAAATAGCTTACATTTACTAAGCTAAAGGAATTTGTACACTTGTAACACTTCATTTCAAAAACTACTTTTATCGACCTATGTAAACTTAGCTTGGTCAATGTACACTACACTAAAAATTGCTGTTTTGCATTACTTAAAAACTACTTAAATGTTTTTATTCAAACATTTCAATTACCACCAATGCAATGTTTATTGTTCTGTTTATAAAATATCGTAACTTTATGTCTACTTATATATTTTTATTGACATTGGAAAATGCCCCGTTCTTTGACGTCCACTTTTGCAATGGATGCAAATATTAGGGGGCCTATCGCAAAAATCGAAATTCACAAATTGCGGGGATTTTTCTCTTTTACTCTTATCAAGACGTAATTAGAGTGACAGAGAAAAATGCCCGCAATTGACGAACTTCGATTTTCGCGGTTATAGCCCAGGTATCTCCAATATTTAATAGTCTCATGGATACCATAGCATCCTTATCGAATCAAAATTACTTTTCCATGTTACATTTCACTCGAATTGCATGAGCCTGTGTAAGTATATTGCATTCGACCGTTTAATCGTTAAAAGAGTAAGATATTAATGTGAAAATTAAAACTTGTGCTAGCCGTATGATTAAGTCCAAAAATACGTTCTCGTAATAATATTCGTTAGGTAATCAAGTTCCCCGTTCAACATGCCGCGTTTTACGGGGCCCGAGGGTTGATTTCAAATTTTTTCCGAGTTTTAGCTATGTTATCTGCAGGTACATAAAACTTTATTTAAACATCGTAGGTAGTCAGACCGATATGGACTGATTAGAGCCAAGCCTTTTAAATATTCAATGAAACTTGTTCCATTTTAATATGAACTCTCAAACCTCAGGATTTAATGAAGAGTCCAGTTCAATTCCATGGAAGATCGTAGCACCTGTGAGGGAGCAATTTATTAAGTAGAAACTGGTAAACTTTATTGCCGCTTGTTAAAATTTTGATGAGTTTTGACTAGGCCCTTCAGTACAAAAAACTTATTCATTGCAAGAAGATCTTGTAATTAAATTACTTGAAACGGAGACAACGCGAATATATGTGAGACAATACGAACATAGACGAATACTCACTCCACATTTCCATACTCGTATTCGGCAAGTCGTGTGTAGTTTTTTCGAGCATGTAGAGCGGATTTTACATGTAGCAGAAAATACAATATGACATGTTATCTATTTTTTGGGTGCGCCAAAGTTCATATAAAATTGCAAACTCGATTATTGAAACTCCGAAAATGTATCTCATACAATTTTACATCCTAATGATCATTATACTTCTTAATTTTAAACACTACTCATTGGAACTTCGAATTTATTATATCCATAATGTCATTCTACATAAATATCTCTAATACTAAAATGTATGCATATATTATTACTCGAACTATCGATTTCAAGCAATAACATTTTGGATCCTAATTTGATGAAAATATTCGAATAATAAATTGTATATGAGCCAATATGGACCCCTATTTTTTAATGACATTTGCCTAACAAGCCTATCATCACAGTACCTTACTGTGGGGATTCTAACGTTATCAGTATTATTGTACACTACATTTATTTATCAACTTATAATTATTTTCATCCCAACACACTGTTAGGTTATGTCCACAGAGACAGGCGGCTTGCTCAACGTCTAAAGCCTAGCGAGTCGTGTACCTAGCGAATTCCTAGCTTAGTAAAACGAACATTCTAGTTTTTATGCGACCGGCCGCACTGCGTGCTTATCGCTTAGCTAGTGGCTTAGCGTGTATCGAAGTAAAAAACGAGTTTGTATTTTTCGACTACGTACGCATAGAATGCAAGCTACTAGGCTCTAGACACTAAGAAAGCCGCCTATCTGTGCGCACGTAGCCTTTTAAGCACAAAATATTTACCTAAACAAAGTCCAAGAAGCAAGGAGCAACAGCTGCCAAATTCAAATCCAAGCATTGCGTCAGTATTGTCATGATTGCGGATATTTCAGATCACTATACAAATTAGAAACTGTAAGTAATTGACGCAGGGTTGTTACAAAAAACAGTTCGCTACTACAAGCACGAGTACGCCGATAGTCGGTCCGATTCGAGCTTTAAGAGTCATCAAAATATCGAGTCGAGTGACCCGACACAAAATTAAAGCAACGAGCGGATGTTCCGATATTTCTTTGCTTTAAGCCCAAACAACACGAATGTTCAGTCATAGTTCAGACTCAATTTAGACTGACAGGTTTAGTGTTGATATGTCTAAATGTCGAAAAAGATCTTAATTCATGTAGGTGTACTAAAGGACAAAGACCACAAGGTCTTAGAAATACAAATTGGTTATGAAAAAAAAGGTTATAACTACTTAGGGAGTTATAGTTTTTATTTTATTTTATTAGGTCACTAATTAATACGAACTACATAAGTATAATGAGTTTTATTATTGATAAAGCCACAAAAAGTAGTGTTTATGTTGTGTTCCGATACACGCACCACCCGAAGCCCGATCAGGCCTTGTTATTAGAAATAAATTGGATTGGAAAAGCACTTGTTACTTTCGCAACAATAACAGAATAACTAAATTTCCTTGTTAAAACAAACAACTAGCTCGTCAGTAATATAAATCATCGGTCAAGATTATCAAAATGGTGAGTGATTACTACAAAACTTTAAACATTTTTCTTACAACGTAGTAAGCCATGATTGGGATTATAAATTACTTTAAAACGCAAGACTTAGCACTGGGCTTTAGCAGACATGGAAAATAAGTTTGAAAAACACGTTTTGTATACGTCTTACGTGTAATCTTATATGAATATGGGTGTCATTAAAATAAGTTTACACAGATATTTTTATCTCAAATTTAGTCTGCTTAAAAACGCCCTGAAAAGGTACTAACAAAAACTATTCCTTTAGGGTTATAATCACCAAAATCTAGAAAAAACACGAAATTTTCGCGGTTTCCTCGACTTTTGACAAAGTTGTGTTCGGCGTACGAGGTCACAAACTTAGATTATTCATTGGGCCAACGTCATACAAGTCTACAAAAAATCAGAACTACTGGTTTTGACGCAAACGAAAATATATAAAGTTACTGTATAACTAATTGTAACTTTATTAATTAGAAATGTCATCTTGAACGCTTTCTACCGTAGCAGCACTTTGCTTCGTTGCAACTATTATTACATTTTCAACAATGGTGTAGTACATAGTTATTGATATACCAGTACTTCTTAAACAAAGTATTTCTCTCCTTCATAATTGTTTTAACAAATTCAGTGCTTCATCTTTAAAAAAACCCTTTAAGCGACAGCTTTCCAGGCCAATATCAAAATAATGCAGTTAGTAATAAAGACAAACGGTATGTTGTAAAACAACCGGTTATTTATTAAGTTGTATGATTAATTACATTTCTTGGCAGTACTTTGCCTACCCTAGCAAACATAAATAATATTGTTCCACGGTGAATCAACTTTTTCTTGTCTTTGGTTGCCATAGTTAAATTTACACAGAATGGTGCAAGTGTTATTTTAAACGTCATCATTTTATAGAAATTTGATATTTTAAAATAACACTGGGGCAATCTGTGCTACCAAAATCGCTGCCGAGTTATCTTGGTCTTAGTTACGCGTTAGACATAATATCAAAATTCGCAATAAATTGCGTCTTAGAATAAATTTAAAGAGTATTAAAAATCAAAACACGAAGAAAATCAAAAGTCGTTGAATAAATGTTGGTCAGTAATAGATAGAAATGTGATAAATTGTTACATGATTAATCAGTTGTAAATAAATAAAAAAAAGCGGCCAAGTGTGAGTCAGACTCGCCCATGAAGGGTTCCGTACCATTTATGACGTATTAAAAAAACTACTTACTAGATCTCGTTCAAACCAATTTTCGGTGGAAGTTTGCATGGTAATGTATATCATATATTTTTTTTTGATTTTTCATTCTGTTATTTTAGAAGTTACAGGGGGGGGGGGGGGGACACATTTTTTCACTTTGGAAGTGTCTCTCGCGCAAACTATTCAGTTTAGAAAAAAATGATATTAGGAACCTAAATATCATTTTTGAAGACCTATCCATAGATACCCCACACGTATGGGTTTGATTAAAAAATTTTTTTTTTTCAATTTTATGACGTATTAAAAAAACTACTTACTGGATCTCTATTCTATTCTATTTTTGTGTAAAATTCTTAATGCGGTTCATAGAATACATCTACTTACCAAGTTTGAACAATATAGCTCTTATAGTTTCGGAAAAAAGTGGCTGTGACATAATCGGACAGACAGACGGACATGACGAATCTATAAGGGTTCCGTCTTTTGCCATTTGGCTACGGAACCCTAAAAAGAACGTATATTTTTATAAGGACGTTATTACATATTTTTTGTTTACGGTTGCTCGAATTGACGTCCTTGTTGTGTCATACATTGACAAGTCCTCGTCACTATTTAAACTTAATATTTTGAATACATATAATTCTATTAAAAAAAGTTATTGATATGATTTTACACGCTGGGGAATGAAATTTCGTCATCGATTAAACGTTTTTTGTTATCTTATATATTTACAGAAGAATACCATGCAAATACTTAAAGAAGGGTAAATTTACAACTGTCAAATATGTGATCTTCCACTATAGTATATTGACATTTAAAATAAGTTGTTGTCCATAAGTAACCATGCAAAAATATCGTGCAAAATTCACGTACTCGAACACTATTCGAACTCAGCCTCGAGAAAATACTTGTCTTACCTAACTAAGTAGTTCGTATTTTGAGTTATAGATACCCTTGGAGTGTGGCTACGAAGTGTTCTCGTAAATCTTCGTTCTCTGTTCAATAAAACAGTGTGACAGTTTTCGCTTCGCTGGTATTGGTTTTATAGCCAATAGAAACTCTCCATTATCGTTCCTAGAAATAAATATACATATGTATGTACGAATAGGTACGAGCGAAATGCGCAAAATGATAACAAACTGACATGGTTTATATAGATATCAATATTTTCGTTCAAATTGGCCTCCTGGAATGACAATCTAAACAATATAATATAGTAGGTAAATACTAATAATAGGTGACAAGTCTCGAAATTCCGGAACATTATTATTAGGCCATACCTCTCTCTGAATACATAATGAAGTGGCGGACGACTCACATTGGAGGGTTTCGCATCTTTTTTCGATAGGTATTAAAAACATCAAATTAGATATAATAGGAGTATCTCCAAGAGTATCTGCAGGAGTTCTTTTTTATTTTTTAAATAACTTAATAAGATACACGTTAATCTTACAAAATACCTAGTCATCGCCCCACAAACTCAATTATGAGTTTGACAGTGGGATCATTAGTCTTTAATAATTAAACTATACAGAGCAAAAAATAAATAATGTACTCTTAGTAGTTGATTACTGCAGTGTATGGATATTTTTTTTTAACAATGTCTTGAATTTAGATTTCTTATTTTCACGTCTGATGGCTAAACTATCATTTTTAATTGCGTGGAATTCTGAAAACTGTCATAATTTGACGTTTCTTAGAATTACATGCTTAGGCATTGCCTGCGTAAAAATCCTTTTTTTTCAATTATATGTTACATGCATACCTTTGCGTGGAAAATGTCTGAGACAAACGAGTAGAGTGACTGCTATAGTTATTGGCTCCTCCATAATAATTGGCCACCCTTAACAATAAGACTTCCATTGCCTTGCTTCTTTCTTTCTTACTATGGCGTGGCCAATTATTATGGAGGGGCAGGGGCCAATAACGTCACCCTACTTAAGGAAAAAACGGACACGTCGGACACGACAAAAAATAACATTTCGTTTTTGCTTACCTAAGTATAAAAAAACATGCTTACTGACCGAAGGATCGATGTTTTCTCTGTGCCTTAAGAAACAATCAAATCACATCAATCTTTTGTATCCACCGCGGCACAGATAAGCAAGAATGATTAATTTGCTTCAGTCACGGGGTTGGCCTCATTAATTGTCTTTGATGAGGTGCATTGTTGGAATTATATACCTAATCCACCTCTCTCTCCCTTTCTCCGTCTGGAGTAGAAACCACTGAGTGCCGTTGTGCTGAGGCCAAGGCCTTTTTCGGGGAAGTAGGGAGGCGCATGCGGGAGAGAGGTTTGGATCTTCACTTTGGGTCCTTCCTGCTGCAAAAAAGGTCCATTGCGGTCGTCGCTGATGCATCGCGCGGGTTAAACATGGCAATGTGGCGAGCGTGATGGGCACCTTTGCACCGGGGGGGGGGGGGGATTTTTCGGTTGGTGTTAGTTGTATTATTGTTATTAGTTTCTACGGTAGCTGCGGTGTGTAGTTTTGACTAAGCGTAAACTGTGTTTTTTTTTTTCATTAGTTAATAGTATTGTATGTTTTTTAAGTTACTTTTGTAACTTGTAGGATGTGTAAATCTTGTGCACCTAGCTTTTAGAACTCTTGAACGGTTCGGCTGCACTTCTTTTGTTTTTGTATTAGTAGGTAACACGTTAAAGGGAGTTTTCTGAAAATAGTGTACCTAATTAGCGTGAGTAGTTAAGAAAAGTTCATCGCTGTCAGTTTTTACATCGTATCGTATCGCTTATAGCTTATGAAATGAACACCAAAACCGTCACTAAACTGACAGTAATTAACTTTTCTTAACAACTCACGCTAATTGGGTACAAAATTTTCTAAAAACTCGCTAATATGGCCAGACTGGACTAAGTGACATAGGTAAGTTTCAGTTTTCGATTTATGCCACGAAATGGCAACGCGAGTCGCGAACAGACCCTATACCCATCCCGATTTCTAACAGATTGTGACTGAAAAATCAGCTTGTGACTTTTGACAGATCTAGTGACGTGCGTTTCAAATAGGTACAGATATTTTGATTGTTAAATTGAAGTGTTCACAAAAATAGCTTTAAGGGAGCTATATCCAAAATTTATGTGTCAACATAAATGGAATGGAATTGAAGTCAATATCAGAATTTCGATCAAGTTACATTAGTGGACTGAGCCAATAGTCGGCCCTTTCTCTAAGAGTTGGATTTCTGTCGCCTCGCCTGTCACGGCTCACTTAGCCGACCCTTCTTAAACGAACGAGCTCACTGGTGTGGACGACGTTTTCGTTCACAGAGGCAGAGGCTTGCATTCTGCGCCAAAAGTCTAGTGACTCAATCTAATATAGGTATACATATTATTCCCTCACACACAGGTTGCACGTAAGCAAAGACAAGGCGCAATGAAAAATATAATTACAATATAATCATTAGCAGACTTCGAATTTCTAATATGATTAAAAATGTAAGCCCATAAACTAGAGGTTATGTGTGGCTCCTAAAGGAATGTTAAATGAGTCGTTTCGAATTTGATAGATTCTGTAAGGTTTTGTCTAAATCTTTCTTGTTCCCAAATCGAAAGCTATTAGGTTTTGTATTTAATTATATTTGTAACTAAATATGAAGAGACGATAGGACCTTACAGGGATTTGAACCCGGGACCATCGGCTTCATAGACAGTCACTATTTCACAACCTACTGGGTGAGACCGGTCGTCATGGGTCGCCGGCTTAGCCTAGTTTAATTTAGTGGTTAAGATTGACAAATCCTGTTGCGGATTACATCATTTATTAGCAGGTGACGAAGTCTGTAACTGATTTGTTTTGTGAAGGTACTTAGCTGCCGAAGCCTGCGTTGCTGATCACGAACTATGAGTTAACGACTTGATACCACTTTTTTTTCATACCTGAATAAATCTCATACTTTATCGAATTGTAAACTAATATAATATACTCATGTTCAGTATTTACAGAAATCATGGCGGCGTAACTCAATTTCAGTTCAGAATAAATAAAGACTAAAATACGAACCACATAAATGAGGTACGCAGTCAATTCTCTAAAGATATTTTTACTATAAGTATTACACTTAAATAAGCTTGGCTATGTTTTTAAACCTCTCTCCCGCATGCGCCTCCCGCATGCGGGAGAGAGGTTTGGATCTTCACTTTGGGTCCTTCCTGCTGCAAAAAAGGTCCATTGCGGTCGTCGCTGATGCATCGCGCGGGTTAAACATGGCAATGTGGCGAGCGTGATGGGCACCTTTGCACCGGGGGGGGGGGGGGGGGATTTTTCGGTTGGTGTTAGTTGTATTATTGTTATTAGTTTCTACGGTAGCTGCGGTGTGTAGTTTTGACTAAGCGTAAACTGTGTTTTTTTTTCATTAGTTAATAGTATTGTATGTTTTTTAAGTTACTTTTGTAACTTGTAGGATGTGTAAATCTTGTGCACCTAGCTTTTAGAACTCTTGAACGGTTCGGCTGCACTTCTTTTGTTTTTGTATTAGTAGGTAACACGTTAAAGGGAGTTTTCTGAAAATAGTGTACCTAATTAGCGTAAGTAGTTAAGAAAAGTTCATCGCTGTCAGTTTTTACATCGTATCGTATCGCTTATAGCTTATGAAATGAACAGCAAAACCGTCACTAAACTGACAGTAATTAACTTTTCTTAACAACTCACGCTAATTGGGTACAAAATTTTCTAAAAACTCGCTAATATGGCCAGACTGGACTAAGTGACATAGGTAAGTTTCAGTTTTCGATTTATGCCACGAAATGGCAACGCCGTTGAATACCATGTTTCTCTTTAAATACAAATAAATAAAAATAATAGTAAATTAGGCCGTTTTTATGCATATTTAAAGTGCACTAGCGCCATAAGAAATAAAAATATCAAAAAAAGCAAAGTAGTCCGGGACATATATAAATAATAATAATCTGTGGTCTTCAAAAACCACGGAGGAAACAGTCGGGTGCGTTTGTATGGAGAAATGACCACTCCTGTTGCCTCTTAAGCATGTAATTCCAATGTTACTAACCCCGATGGACTTATGTCTGAAATTAACCATTTTTTTTTATTGTTTTGCCATCTATCTATATTATAGTATATGGGTACTTTCAAAGTTTCAAAATAATACAGCTACCTATTAGAAGTAAATAAAATCGACTTGCTAGTTTTATTACGTTGTTTGTTACTAGTGACAGATGCAGCGAAATGTGATATTACCATTCCCATGCATTATTTAATTTGCATTTTGCGTTTTCTATTTGTTGGTTAAATTGCCTGATAATAAATTAAATTGGAAACTGATTTGGATTAGATCAAGACAAACAAAATGCAGAATCTGCAGACAGACGAGCACTGGTCTAACTGATATATAACGGTTAAAGCCGTGGTGTAAACACAGATGTTGAATGAGTCGGAGAATCGAAATCTGTCTAGAATATTTTTAACCTGAATGTACCCGTACAAAATAACATTTTTATAGGGTGTCTCGTGTTTTTCGAATTTTTCATGTGACTTTGCTCGAATTCTTGTAATCACTGATAAAAAATATTATATGCCAATTATTATATGTCATTATTAAGAGGTTGCACAACATCGACAAAGATTATTTTATATGCATAATTAAAGACTCTACAGCGAAGGATCTAAAGATCTTTAAGCGGCTACCATCACAGTGGAGAGTAATGTGTTACTGCGCTTTCTACATATAATTGAAATTTAAAATTAGTAGTAAACTTAGATTTTGATTACTTGGTAAATACTCCAATTAAGATTTTTCAGTAACCTAGATTAAATGGAAGTACCCCCGTTATTCGCAGCTAATTTTACCTCAAAAACCGTTATTTCTCATGAACATTACTTCTCATGAAGTGATTAACGCAAAACTGTCAGCTGGCGTGGCATCCACCCACAGTTAGAATAGAACTAAAGGTATTTACGTCAATGAAATACCCCCGTTGACGTCACCTTTCATGAATGGACTTGAACGAAGAATGAACACGCGGGACGGTACCTCACCTACCTAACTGATTGCAATCTACGAGTACTGTAAGAGAGCTACGCGCCGTAAGAGTACAGGGTTATTCCCCTAGAGCGCGCTACTTGTCCCTCACCTTGAATAAGTTATTAAATCACGAAGGCAAAGGCGCCTAAAATTAACAAATATAGTAACGAAAGTGTATAAATATAATTTAGTTCTTAGATTTTAAAACATTATTTTTGTAGTTTCACAATGCAGTCTTTTTTTCATTTCAAAAATAAAAGAATTAGTTTTTAGTTTCTTAGCTGTCATGTAATTTTGGTATTAAACAAAATTTGCAATATATATTTGATTCATCATACCTTCAAAAAATAAATGCACAGTAAATTTATGTATTCAAAACAAAACCCCTAATATATGCACATACATATCATGTCACAAGGTAGACCTCTGAAATCACCGCCATAAGTCCAATAAATATCCATAGATTCCGATTAAAACTGAGTGATATCAAGTGCGATTAGAATTATTTATATAAAAGTTTTTTTTTGTATAATCAAGACACGACTAAACACATCGTTCCTAGAATGACCCAAAGTTAGTCTGTATATTACTTGACAAGTTAAAGAAAGAGTCCAAAAGTTCTCAGTCAAATGAATTTATTATCTTTTTTGCAGTCAGGAAATGCTCCTTAAATAATTATATTTTATTAATTAGCGTTAGCGAGATTCAGACTCTTTGACTGAATCTGCTTTAACTTTTTATGATTCAATTTATTTCGAAGAGCAAAGTTATACAGTTCCCCGTTGAAGGCCCTGTGGAAACTGTTCATTAAAGTTAGGCCAAGGCCATAGTCATCATAAGGTATGGGTTAACAAAAATTCCCATAGGAACTCCCCCGTACTTCAAGTATCAAATCAAGCATATTTCCATAAATCTTCCAACTAATAAATAGTAACGCATAAGTGCTATATGCTGGTAATACGTCTGTTACTTTTCGTAGTAGGTATATCGGTTCAACACCTAGGCTTATTGGCTATCAAAAAAATCAAGTCCCAATTCGGTAGTCGAAATTAACGCCTACCGTCGTTTGTATTGATACGTTTACCCGGCTCAGTTTACTGATCGAGCGATACCCACCCAATCTGTTATTTATTTACGGTGATATTGTGAAGGCAGAACAAAGGGACGGAAAAATTAGATGTTTATACGAGCTTTTACGAGAACTCGGATTTCAAGGCTGCTATTTCAATTGATTACTAAATCCACTCAAACTGACCCTGTATAAGTATGACTTTTGTATCCGAAACATATTTTGATTAGGTAACCGGCTTGTTCGTATTAAATTCCAAGTCAAAAATAAGCTTTAATCAATATTTTTAGTAATACCTAAAAACATAATTGATTGCTCCGGCCACCACGCCTAAGTCAATAAAGGGATAGGCATTCATTGGGATAATTGAAATAATACAAGATTTCTTTTCCTTCAGGAACCTGTACTTATGGCACTTACACTTTTTTTGAAACTGATCGTAGGTTTTTAGGGTTCCGTAGCCAAATGGCAAAAAACGGAACCCTTATAGATTCGTCATGTCCGTCTGTCTGTTCGTTTATGTCACAGCCACTTTCTTCCGAAACTATAAGAACTATACTGTTCAAACTTGGTAAATAGATGTATTCTATGAACCGCATTAAGATTTTCACACAAAAATAGAAAAAAAACAATAAATTTTGTGGGTTCCCCATACTTAGAACTGAAACTCGAATTTTTTTCTTCATCAAACCCATACGTGTTATATGTGGATCGATGTATGGATTGATCTATGGATAGGTCTTCAAAAATGATATTGAGGTTTCTAATATCATTTTTTTCTAAACTGAATAGTTTGCGCGAGAGACACTTCCAAAGTGGTAAAATGTGCCCCCTCCCCCCCCCTCCTGTAACTTCTAAAATAAGATAGAATAATATGTCATAAAATTAAAAAAAAAAAATTCTTCATAATGTGTCCCCGTAACTTCTAAAATAAGAGAATGATAAAACTAAAAAAAATATATGATGTGCAGCAGATGCATGTAGATTCAGCAAATATTGTTAAAACATTTAACTCACTCAATTTAAAGAAAACGGAAGACTTATGGGGAACATCAGTTAGAGTCATTAGTCATGTCATAGACGTAATAGCGCCTTACTTAGCCGTAATTTATAATATTTCAATTTCACAAGGCGTCTTCCCAGATCTTTTAAAATATAGTAAAGTCATACCTCTTTTTAAATCGGGTGATTCGAGTGATATGATTAATTTCCGTCCAATATCAATACTCCCTGTACTAAGTAAAGTTTTTGAAAGTTAATGTTAAATGATTTATTGGATTACTTCAACAGAGATAGATTACTTACAAGCAATCAGTTCGTTTCACAAAGGGCCGTTCCACGACCGATGCTGCTTCGGTACTCATTTAACATATTTATAATATTTGGGAAAATTCTTGTGATGCAATTGGCTTATTTTGTGATTTCTCTAAAACATTTGGTTGTGTGGAGCATGGAACGCTTATTATGAAATTAGAACACTATGGCCTATCAGAAAATGCCCTAAACTTAATGTCTTCATATATCTTAGCAATAGAACACACACAGTTGTTGTAAACAAAACCCAGTCTAGTGGAACTGTAGTCCAATTAGGAGTGCCACAAGGTTCTATTTTGGGTCCATTCCTGTTTTTGGTTTATATAAATGATTTGCCATGTATATGAGAAAACCTTTGTGAAATAGTTCTTTTTGCTAATGATACATTACTATTTTTTAAAGTTGATCGGAAATCTACCGATTACAATGTAATTAATAGCACACTCGTTGATGTACTGGTTTACTATAAACAATTTGCTTGTTATGGTAAGAAAACCAAATATATTAGATTTTCTTTGCCGAATGTTCAACCAGTCGAGACTAGGATACTTTTGAATAATGAATGCTTAGAGATGGTAAATAAAGCACTGTTTCTTGATTTAATATTGGACAAAAATCTACAATAGAGTCCACATATAAGAACGCTAGCAAACAAATTAAGTTCGGCCGCTTACGCCGTTAGGAGAATCAGGCAATTGACTTGAGACAGCTCGCCTTGTCGATTATAGTTATTTTCATAGTGTAATGTCATCTGATATTCTGGTTGGGGCCAAAGCAGCTGACATACAGAATATATTTTTCTTACAGAAGAGAGTTATTCTCTAGAGCCGTTCTATATATATAACTTAAGAGCACGTGAATCATTAAGAGAACTTTTCAAAGAAATTAATATATTAACTGTAGCTGTTCCCAATACAACTATGATAGTATTATTTATGTTGTTAAGAATCTAGACTCCTTCACTAAGAATTCTGATGTCCTAAGTATAATTTGTCAAAAGGCTATCTCATTTCAAACATAGATAGAGAGAATCATAGTATCTTTGTCTTACACTAGTACTAGCACCCAAAAGAAAAGGATGAGTATAATTTTTTTTTGTTCTCTTTACTGACAAATTGGTTTGACCAACTATATAACACTAGAAATAAAAATAAACTTTCTATCAGAAATGTTCGTGTCCGCAAAGTATAAAAGTCATTCGTTGGGCATTGCATTAATTTTTATAACAAGTTACCTGACGATGCTTTAAGATTAGGTACCCTTACCAGCTCTCAAGAATTACTTGAAAAGTCATTGATGTTAAAGGCTTATTACAGAGTTGAGGACTACTTGACAGACAAACATGCATGGTCCAAACTAAACTGTAAAAACAAGTAGCAATTAAAATCATTGTATTATGTGTAGAGTTATAGGTAACACAGCTCATTTCAATTTTACTTTTCTTTTCCTTTTGTAAGAATTCGATATACTTTCTGAAAGAGCTACGTATTTGTATGATTTGATATGACATATATATATTTTTAATCAAATTACTATAAAGAAAAGTAGCTACTGTATGTAAATGCATGATTTCTATAGTAATCTAAATTGTATTTTTTCTTATTTAATACATGTTAATTATAAGAGTAACGTTTTGAAAAGATGTGTCCCGCCGAGTTTCTTGCCGGTCCATATTGGGGTACCCTCCTCCAATATAGGGGGATTCTCGGGACAGAGATGTAGGGTTAGAGCCGGTGTAGCTTTATTTGACGTTCATAAGCGCATTGTAATATGCCTACTTGAATAATAAACTATCTTTATCTTATCTTTATCTTTATCATACCGAATGTAATAGGCTCATATTTATTAACGGAAGGGAATTTTAATAAACTCGTAACATAATTATGTAGACTGATATTGGGTACACATATCCACCGAAAGTAATTTGCAAGCTAAAAAGTGTTGCAGTATGATAGGTATTTGAAATCCCGTCGCACGGAGAGCAATACCTACATATAATATAACGCTCTGCCCTAATTCTAGGTTTACAGTCTCCGATCTGGTGTAGTTGAAAAAAAAAAAAATTTACAAGTTTTAAATGTCGGGTCGGGTATAAAATTGCATAGATAAATTGTTACCCGTGCTGAGTTTTCATTTAGAATACAGTTCCAAGTTCCAGTGTAAGTAGGATTCTGGTTTAATCAGTATCTTAAGATGCGTTTTTAGGGTTCCGTAGTCAACTAGGAACCCTTATAGTTTCGCCATGTCCGTCTGTCTTTTTCTTTGCTCCGTGGTCGTTAGTGCTAGAAAGCATTAGAAATTCGGCATGGATATATAAATCAATAAAGCCGACAAAGTCGTACAATAAAATCTAAATTTTTTTTTTTTTTAGGGTACCCCCCCTACACGTAAAGTGGGGGTGAATTTTTGTTTCTGCTTCAACCCTACAGTGTGGGGTATCGTTGGAAAGGGCTTTCAAAACTAATAGGGGTCTTCAACAAACATTTTTTGATGAAGTGAATATATTAACTAACTTTTGAACCATAGGTCCAAAAAATATAAAAAAAATCGTGGAAGTAGAGCTTAAGAAAGACTTGAAATAAAACTATAGCGGAAATGATCAGTATAGCTGTTTTTGAGTTATCGCAAAAAGTTTCCCCTTCATAGTAAAAAGACTTTAATTAGGTACTGATTATGCAAATTTGCCTATTTGTTTAACTCGCGTTTCATCCCTTGGTTAACAATTTACTATACTTTAAGCTCCTGTTTAGCTTATTGTGACGGAATAGTAACTACGGAACCCTACACTGAGCATGGCCCGACATGCTCTTGGCCGGTTTTATTTAGTTTATGCTTCTCATGTCAAGTTCCGACAATTTGTGCTTAACGTACAGATTTCTAGCCCAGCCGGGAGATAGTGTGAATAGATATGTATTTGTCATGATTTTAAAATATTAGTTTAATGATTTGGGTGATTATTAAGTTTAATCTGGTAATATTGGTATCGAGCTCCCTTCTCTATGCTCGAAAAATAAAATAAAAACAAAGGAGGGTATGAATAATGTAAAAACGTCTAGGTTGGAACGGGTAGAACGGAGTTAACGGTCGACTAACGAGGTTGTGGAGGGATTGTGTTTTTAATAAGGCATTACTGTGAATAAGTTAAGGTTGGAGAAATAAATAATCATAGCAAATCAAGTGGTGAGTTTTGTTTCATATTGTATATGTATTTTTGTCGACTAAGTGACGAATAGATGTTTAAAGTATTGTTGTTGTACTCGTAGTGTTCAGTGACATCCCCCGATCCCTCTGCCATGCTTATGTCTATAATACCTACCTACGTAGCGCAGAGGAAAATGGGGACTACGTCTCTACGGAGCAGCGGTCATCCACTTTCGTCTTACAGCAAAACATAGCTGAAATTAATATCATTCCAGTAGGTACCTACGAGTATATGAGCAAAAAGCTGTCTAGACGAGGTGTGTCATATTGCGTAATAGTCACGTAAGTACCTTAATATCAGGACAATTTAAAACCACGACAAACTGACGACTCAATACGCTTTTTTCTTCTAGGGGAGACCGAAGTGAGATAAGTTGAAACAACGTCAACTTTTTAGTTTTGCGGTGTTATGTATATAATCGTCGTGACTGTCGTGAGGCAAGGGTGCATATTGAGGGACCGGTGGACGGTGAGGCTAAACATTTTTTCCAGCTCGATACCAGATATACTAGATGTCTCGAAGTTGTCATTTTTTCAATCTACCTCTGTTTTATGAGTACCTCGGTCTCCTTTTTTACGGATCCGTACCGCAAAAGAAAATTGGTACATACAGCGCTCTCGACAAGGCCACAGATGAAATGTCATCACAGTAATGCCACAGTAAGTATATCTGTTTTACAAAATACAAACGCACACAGCCAGGCATCGACTTCACAATAAGGATCCACACTTGTCAAAATAGCACTCAAACTGAGTGCTCCTGTACCGCCATAGATAAAGTCGAGCGCACAAAATATTTAGGTATAATGCTGGATCAACGTTTAACTTGGTACTCTCACACAGAATGTATTATGACGAGAATAAGAAAACTTATCTGGACTTTAAAAAATTTAAGGCATGTAACTACTAAGGACATGCTAAATAAAATATACGTTTCTCTGGTTCAATCAGTTATAACATACTGTATTACTGTATGGGGTGGTGCCACAAAAACAAAATTCTTAGAACTAGAGAGAGCACAAAGGTCATTGCTTAAAGTCATGTACTTTAAACCGTACCGATTTCCTACCACTGACCTATACTTATCTTGCGATTTGTTGTCTGTCAGAAAACTCTATATCTTAAAACTAATTATAAAAACTCATAAGAAAACCCCTTACAAACCAATAATAGATTCTCGGCGTAAAAAACAAACCAAAATAATTAACCCCCCTATTTTCAAAAGAGTATTTGCAAGGAGACAGCAGTCAGCACAATCTGCTAATCTGTACAATGCGATAAACCAAAATATTGACATTTACTCTACCACTACCCACGACTGTAAAATTAAGGTTGTTAAATGGTTGAAAACAAAAAGCTATTTTGAGATAGAAAACTTGTTGCTAAAGACTTAACTACCTAATCCATGCGGGTTTCAAACACTTACACGTGTAACATACGTGCACACACAAACACAAACACACACACACACATAAACACACAAACACACACACACACACACACACACACACACACACACACACACACACACACATACACAGTCGCTCACTCACACACACATACACAGTCGCTCACTCACACGCGTTCATGCATATTTATACGAGTATCTACTTATAGGTTAATTATAAGAAGCAATAACTCTCTGTAAGCTATGCCTTTTAGAACCAGCAAAATTGTAACAACTTAGTGAGTACCTAACTAATTTAATCTAAATTTTATATAACTTAATAGATTATTATTTTTATGGCCTGTATATGTAATGTACACACCAAAATTGTAAGCTACCACTACGGGAGAGCGGTGCTTCTTAATACAAGTATATTCATTACTTAAAAAGAGGCATCGGCACAGATGTAAAAAGTTACTTATAAGTTACGAAATAAATATTTTTCATTTTCATTTTTTTCATTTTCATTTTTCAGTAAGTGCTAGGTTGCAGTGGCTGGAAATGGGGGAATGAACGAATGGATATTTATTCACGAGAACATATGGTACAGTAGATAACATTAATTATACATTATTGACCTTTGATATGTTCGGCCTTCGGGAATGTGTAAATTACATTGAGGACATGGAGGTGTACCTACCACCCGTGCAACTCCAACACTTATTTTGTCAAGGAGATTTGATTGAATATCCTGTACTATCATTTAACAATAAAAAAAGTACAGGTCAACGACCTTGTTTTCCAAAAAAAAGAAAATGTAAAAAAAAGTAAATTTTTAAAGACAATTTTTATCTTTGTTATTCTCGAGTAATTGTGGAAAATTCTCTGTAACATTTATGTTTGAAATTTATGCCCTAATTCATAAGCTATCGAATGATTATTATTTTTTAAATGTGCGATAGGTAAATGGACAGATAATGATACATTAACCAAGTGCAGTCGTGTTTGGCGCCATGAAACTTTGAAGCGGTGCATTTTTAAAATGGTTGAAACAAAACATAGGTATGGGGGGTGATTTGTCGATAAAATTCATCGCACTATACGTGGTTAACGGCTCCACTATACGTGCACAATACATTGTACATATATAGTAGTTTGACTACTTTACAAACACAAATCAAAATATTAGATAAAGTTTGAGTTTAAAAAAAAAAAAATTGATTTCTTCCCAAAGTTTTCTAATATGACTGAAGTAAACTTAAGAATTCTGAACGTCTGGAAAATCAATTTTAACTGGGAATTTAGTGCGCGAGAAAAAAGCAAACAAATGTATGAGTTTTATAATGTCACTTACAGTTGTTAACCTACGTTGTTGTTGTTAGTGCACTACTAGTAGTAGTTGGTGAACTACTAAGGGCTCATTTAGACGGTGCGAGAACTCGCATGAGTTTCGTTACATTGCGGTATTTGATTGGTCTGCTGAATTGGATGTAACCTCAATAGTCCGCAATGTAACTAAAATCGCATACGAGTTCGCGCGCCAACTAAGGGAGTTTTCAGAAAAAAGGTGAACCCAATTAGCGTGAGTAGTTAAGATAAGTTAATCGCTGTCAGTTTTGTGAAGACAGTTAAGCATGAAATCTTTATAGGAATCAACTTTTTGCCTTTTTAGGGTTCCGTAGTCAACTAGGACTAGGAAACCTTATAGTTTCACCATGTCCGTCTGTCTGTCTGTTTGTCTGTCCGAGGCTGTGCTCCGTGGTCATTAATGCTAGAAAGCTGCACTTTGGCAAGGATATATAAATAAAATAAAAATAAGAAAACAATAAAACCGACAAAGTCGTACAATAAAATCTAAAATTTTTTTTTAGGGTAAAGTGGGGGTGAACTTTGCTTCAACCCTACTGTGTGGGGTATTGTTGGAAAGTTCTTTCAAAACTAATAGGGGTCTTCAACAAATATTTTTTGATAATTTTCTCTAAAACAGTTTCATTGGCTGTACGAGTAATGCGGTTAACTAATGGCAGTTTTAGAAAAAAAGAGTAAAAAATTAAAAAGTAAGATTGTCTCTTTTATATTCTTATTCGTTTATTGCACTCATGTATAATGCATTATGTCTAGGACATATAACTATAAGTATTTTACTTTTTCATGCACAAAATCATTTTAAAATTACTGCAGTTTGCTAAAATATGTGTTTTTAGGGTTCCGTACCCAAAGGGTCAAACGGGACCCTATTACTGAGACTTCGCTGTCCGTCCGTCCGTCCGTCCGTCTGTCACCAGGCTGTTTCTCATGAACCGTGATAGCTAGACAGTTGAAATTTTCACAGATGATGTATTTCTGTTGCCGCTATAACAACAAATACTAAAAACAAAATAAAATAAATATTTAAGGGGGGCTCCCATACAACAAACATAATTATTTTGCAGTTTTACGGAACCCTTCTTGCGCGAGTCCGACTCGCACTTGCCCGGTTTTTTTCATCTATATAGCAATCTAAAGGTTTTTCGCAATAGGATATAGCACAATAAAATATTGCCTATTTGTTTAACTCGGGTGAAAGGTACTATTTCATCCCTTGGTTAACAATCTACTATACTAATAACTCCAGTTTAGCTTATTATGACGGAAGGGTAACTACGAAACCCTACACTGAGCATGGCCCGACATGCTCTTGGCTGTTTTTTTTTACATTGTAATATCGCTTATAATTTATGAAATGCACACCAAAATCAAGTTTTTTATTGAAAGTTTTATTTTTTTTATTAACAACAATTAAGCATTCAACTTAACAGTTATTAACTTTTCTTAACAATTCATGCTAATTGGATACACTATTTTCTGAAAACTCCCCTAAATGAGCCCTAAGAGAAAGAAAACGTGAGCGGAAGTTACTTTTAGATTACGTGTTTCTGATGTAGGCCACTCACGAAAGGTGCTATTAATAAATCAATATTAATGTGGACATACTTAAGTAGTTACCTACATATTTATCAGTAGCGCGACGTACAGGGGGCGATTTTTGAATTTCGAGCGCTCGATTTCGTCACTCGGAAATCTGTGGAAAACGGCGAAGCATTTTTGAAATACGAGCGATATAAATTGGGAATCTAGTGGTATTGACCAGTCGTATTCAATTCGAAAAGGGCGTTAAGGGGGAGAAGAGGGTTTAAGTTTGTATGGGGAATCAGTAAAAAGCAGATGGTATAAAAGATGCCCCCAGATACATACTTATTTTAGGATTTTTAATAATAAATCAACCCCTTTTAAATTAAATTAGGGGATGGAAGATTGTCATAAGCAACTTACAAAAAGAAGTGAAATCCCATCAAAAACACTGTTAGCTAGGCTCGCACTGTTAAAATGTTATCAGATCTCTAGTAGAGCCAAGCTTCTAACTCTACAAGCCCTAACTTCACAAACTCTACACCTTAGTCAAAATATGTGGCTTGGCTGTTTCGTTACTACAAGAAGTATTGTTTTTTTAACAATTATGGCAAAGAAGTATAATATAATAAAAAAATAATGAATAGTGAATACACCTTACGCCTATGTGAAGGTAGCGAAACGGCCAAGCCATATATTTTGACTAAGGTGTAGAATTTGTTAGGGCTCAGTAGCGATCGAAAGGCAACTGTTACAGTCGCACTAATATGGAAGAGTGATAGAGAGAGATAGCTACGATGCGCTACGGAGCGTGAACGATTGTAACGTTGGCTACGCGGCCTGATCACTTTTTGACAATGCGAGCCTTATGGATTCGTCTTGGCAACATTTTACATGAAAATGTTTGACCAACGTGATCCATACGAAAAGAGAAAACATTTTTCCACTTCTGAATATTTTCCATTCTCCATGATTGCTTAGTACGTTATTTATACAATGAAAAACTTGGTTTCAAAGTTTTCTTTTTTTTCCAAATTTGCAAATTTTTTTTTTTTTTTAAGTGAAGCCTATATACCTAGAATATATTATGCTGAAGCGATCAAAATCAAAATCAAAGTGATTTGTTAAGATTTAGTTAGTGGAAAACGTTTTCCTCTCTAAATGGAATTTCATAGAAAAAATACCGTTATTTCATTATATTATTCGAAAAGCCATTCTTCCCTATTAAGAAAAGGAAATGGATAACTCGTTTTTGGTAAAATTTGATTTTATTTCTCGGACAACTACAAGACTAGTAAATTAAAAATACATTTCTAAGAAAATACTTTTATATCGCGTACCTGAATATATACCTATACGAATATACACAACATTATAATATTTATAATAAAAGACATGTTGAGCGTATGTCAGCTGTCACAGGACTTATGAATTATGTCCGTAACCTACCGTAGGTATAATATTATACCTTAGATTTCCTCTTGCTGTCCCTCTTATAATATTTAGGTATACATGCAATAGGTATATTGTATTATGTGTACTTAAAATAAATGCAAAAGTAACAAATTACCTAGAATGTTCATATGTACATAATTTGGTATTAGCATTTGAGACTATAAGAGGAATTAAATCCAAGTGTATATAATAATACTAATCTTGAAAATTAAGCTAACTCGCAAGAGGAATGCGCCCTTTAAATTAAAATATACTGAACAGCAATAATTAATTTTGTCATATTTTAACATCGCAAGCCTAGTGAAACATCGCACAACGTTAGCCATACTCATTGTGCAAGAATTAATTTAGTTCAAGT
Source organism: Cydia pomonella (assembly GCF_033807575.1). Taxonomy (NCBI): domain Eukaryota; kingdom Metazoa; phylum Arthropoda; class Insecta; order Lepidoptera; family Tortricidae; genus Cydia; species Cydia pomonella. Next base: position 11,411,183 of record NC_084710.1, read on the forward strand.
TCACATATCGATGGCTCCTACGTAAATTATCGTAAGCCACAAAATGACAAATTTTGTATTATTGCAAAAATGAATAGAATAATCTTAGTGCTCTTAGGATTTAAAAGTAAAAACTCGAAAATCAAGCTCAAAATAGGTTTTTCTAAACGTAAACTATTGTATGTTTTAAACTGCTCCGACGCATTTTGTCGTTAGTGCCCGGTCGACGGTGTACGTGGGGTTAGGCGGGGGCAGCCACCCGCGCTTACGCATCGTATGTATCAGTTGCGATCGAGTACGCCGCGCGGACTGTCATGTTGCCGTCTAAACCACTTCATAGCAAAAATAGTTATATTGGCGACCTAAAATGGATAATTCTACTAGAAAAATGGTTAATCGTGTCAATAAAATACCGAATGTGTCGTCTAGAACACGAATGTTACTTGATAAGGCCGTTGGACACAAACGCAAAAACGAGTGTATTTTATAAAATGACGATTATTTGGATGAGAATTTTATAAACCGGAGCTATATGGATGAAACTCCAAAGGATATCTCTACAAAATCAGGAAAGTAAAACATAATTTTTAATTTTTATAGCCTAATATTTGATTAAGTAAAGTTACCGACGTACATTATGGGTTGTAATAGTTACGACAGTTTACATTGGAACTCGGCATGTAAAAAATATTGTATGTGGTATTTACAATTATTTACGTTGGAATTTATATAAAAAAAAGTATGCTATAATGACATACGATATTTTACTTCGGAAAGCATACATGTATATTTATTGTATCTTTGACTTACTATATTCTACATCGTACTAGTAATAAACTTACGATATGTTACCGATAAAACCTTAAGCGGATGGGTGCTTTTTTACTTATCCGCGCCGTTCCACGGCAACCACGGCAGGGATCGGAACCGGTTTTTTGCAAAAACATCGAAATAACCATATATTTCGGTTTATTTTATACTCTAAATGTAGGACTCAGTTGTGTTTTCAGATAACGACTTCGTATTATTAGATTGCCTAAATAGAAATGAAGTAATTAACAAAGAACGAAAAAGCAACTATTAGTATAAGTTTTAATTTTATTGTATTTTAGTTCTTATTTTTACCTTATTCTAGTATTATGGACTTTTGTCTGAATTAAAGTGATTTTATTTTATTTTTTATTTTAAAAATTACCGTTTTCGTTCCCATACAAAAAATACCGGTTTCCGATCCCTGAACTACGGCAACGGCAAACGTCACGGTAAAGTGGGGGACCAAGTGTATGGAGTAGTATGAAGACTCTTTTAGTTTATCATTGACGGTAACGGCATACCGTGACGGTAAAAGTTTGCCGTTGTCGCGGATGTCCACGGTAAAGTATACGTGCTCATTGAATCCTATTTTTTTATTTAATTATAGAATCTCAGAGAAGACAACCTTTCAATCCAGGAACTACTACAGACCGGAATTTTGAGCGACAGTGATGAGGAAATATTTGATTACAATATTTGATTTGCATCGAAGATGACTGCAATGATACTAACAAGTCTCCAGTTTCGAGTATTATTTGCAACGAAAAGGATTTTGTATTAGACTATGTTGAAGAAGATAAAAATACCATGCATGATTTCAATGATTTGCGTACGGATCGCGAAAATACTCCGGTACCGAGTAAGCTTTGTTTAGTTTTCTTTTTTCCTAAGTAAATGGAAGGGGGTTCTTTTTATTATTGAATACAGTGCCATCATTTTGCGTTAGATAATATGCCATCTCTCAGGTCATTCGACATACTAAACTGAAAACATAGACGTCCACTAGATATCGCTAGAGAGCAATGGTCATCGGTTGCTATCCATGCGATATCCACACGTTCTGTCACATTTAGCACATGGAATTGCTTCTCAGGTTTCACGCTAACAAACATTAATATTAGAAGTAATATCACCATTTGCATCTATGTATCATTTCAGGTCCTGTAAATGAATGGTTGGATTGTGATCATAGCCCTGCTTCTGAAGATATCACAACGGAGACTGACGTGCCCCTTGATTGTGTTATGTCAACACCTCAAGCGAATAGCCCATTCACTGTTTCGACAAACCCGTCAACACCAGCCTCTATAAAAAGTAGAAAATGCAAACAAAGAAAAGACAAAGGTAATGTCAGAAGGAAGACGGCATGAAAAAGAGTGGATTGATAGTAAGAGAAAAATAAATAGAAGAATTGGAACCAAATAAAACAAATTGAAATTAACGCTGATGTGATGATCCATTTAAGCTACATTTCAAGTACAACCTAGGCGATGAATATTCAACTATATCGATTACTAGCAACACTAGAGCAATAAGTGTGTTCCGTTATCCCTAACGCCACTGTACACAAATACGCTGCCTATTCCAAGACCCAAAATGGACGACTTGATGAGCTTATGTAATAGCGGAATTATTCCTAAGTCTCATAGCGGATTTTTTAAAGCTTTGAAACCAACAGACATTGAAGAACCTATCAGGGATCGGAACCGGTTTTTTGCAAAAACATCGAAATAACCATATATTTCGGTTTATTTTATACTCTAAATGTAGGACTCAGTTGTATTTTCAGATAACGACTTCGTATTATTAGATTGCCTAATTAGAAATGAAGTAATTAACAAAGAACGAAAAAATACCGTTTTCGTTCCCATACAATAAATACCGGTTTCCGATCCCTGGAACCTATATCCGATAGTGGATCGGAATAGTAGTTTCTTACTTTATAAATCAGCCGAAATGGTTACCAATGATTATTGATATTAAGCTAATTGTATTTGTGCAGAATTTAGACTATTTTTTGTTGAGCAATGACTGAAATTAATTTTTTAAGTTGGTTATTATTTGTTTAAAAGACTGTCTAGATATTTAGAGTTTCGTCCAAGTTCTCGTCGTGCTAATCAGTAACATTAAAGTTAGCTTAAAATTGATTTATATTGTGATTTAAACTGATCTCATTACTACTGTAAAACTGTAATTTGATTTAGTTAAAAAAATATTTTTTTAATGAGAATTAAAGACTATTAGTTCATTTCAGGCGGAGACTTGTCTTTTGGTTTTTGTTATTTGATGTTTTTTAAGACGATAAAGTTGATTGTATTCAAAATTACTTATTGCTTTTTTTCTTCATCCATATTTTTTTTTCATATCGCTTTAAAGAATGCTATACTGATAAATTTTATTACTATTATTATTTCATTTTATTAAATATTAGCTAATGCATTATTTTTAAATTTTCTGGTACTATTTTATAGCCTTTACTTAAGCAAAAATATTATTTGGCTATGACATACAATATTATTTGGCTTTAACTTTCTAACGTACATTATGGTATATCTTACATACCATAAAAAAACGTTAAAGGTTTCCAACGTAATGTATGGCAAGGGATAGTTACAACATCTTACCAATAGAATATTCCAACGTAAATTATGGTTAGTATGACTTACAATAACTACCTGCGCCGATTTTCCAATGAATACTAACGTAACAACAATTCCAGCAAATCCAAGCACATTAGTAGGTATTTAATAAGATGGCTAAACAAAGAATATTATTGTTTGTGTACATACCAAATTTGAACAAGATCGGTTGAAAAATAAACTTATAGTTTAAATTTGCAACTTTAATCACTCTTCCTGTAAAGTTGTTCTTTTCGTGTTACGATACTTTACGTAGGGGCCATCGATATACATAATTGCTTGTTGCTAAGAACAAGCAATTATGAATTGTATTACTAGAGGGATATTTTAATAGATAATTCGTCGTATTATGGCATTAAAATAAAACTAGTGGGGCTTTCCTCGCGATTATAAGTTATATTCAGTTTCTGCTAGTTATGTACATTCTGTTAGGTTGCTGACGAAAAAAAAAAAGTTACGGTCTCTGCGTTAATCTTTTATACAATGGCCCAACCCATCTACGTTGCAGTATATTCACACATTTTTTACAATAGATTTTCGTGCCACAGCATTATTCTTCGTAACGCCTATTTTGCAAACGCGGCTTTCAAAACAAAACGTTGCGTTGTTTTTGAAACAATAATACAATAGCCTTAACGGTATAGTCAAGGTATTAAATATTTACACTTAAAAAGTGTCAAAAACATATACACATTTGAAATACCTATACGAATAAATGCGGGCTTATCCAGATATTCTTCGTCCTACCTGCTGTTACGCTGAAGTAAAGATTGTTTCATTTAAAATCCTGATAAAATGCTCACCTATCTTTATCGCACGATAATTTCACTGAATATCCGATTTGCTTACACGAAACTGATTTTATTACCATTATCTGAATTGTTGAATCTTTTCACGATAGCCTTTTGTCACGAAACCGCACTGAAATAGACACGACGTAAAAATCCTTTTGTCAACGAAAAATCTAGGTAAGTTTGCATCATATTTCTCGGTAAAAGCATACAAGCAATTTCCTAAAGCTATGAATAGCCTGATAAAATGTGGTTGGACCCGTAGGCTAGTGGTGACCTACAAAGAGCTAACATGTGGGAGTAAATTTACATAATATAAATATTTTGTCATGAATAGCCAGGCGTCGTGGTAATATTTTATAGTGTGTATTTTATTACACTTAGGTGTATATTAAAATGTTAAATGCAACCAAATGAATGCAGACTAGCCACTTAAGAGCCAGTAAAAATTTTGAACAATTTAAGATAAAGTATACGAGCTTTAAACAAAAATCCATAAGTCAAAAAGAAAACCTTATTTCAGCATTAATTTCCATCGCTGACTTGTACAATTACTTTGTATATAAATAAACTAAATGTAAATATCTCATCAATCAGTCGACACCACGGGATATAGATTGAAATTGCAGCCGCGTATTAAGATAAATGAGTTGAAAAAGTCAGACTGATCAATGCGTTGAACCTTCAAACTCAGCTCTAGCTACAAAACGTGTACAGTCAGTTTTCTAACATAATTACCCATTTTTCTTTACAGCTAGTGTGACAACTCTCTTAAGATATAGTATTTAAAATAGTTGAATATATCTCTAGCAGGTCTACCTTAAAGATAACAGTAAGAAGAAACATTCCTTCCTTACAACAAATTCTGATAAAAGGAAAATTTCGAACTCTTGGAAAAAGCCCTTATAGTGACAGCTACCTTCACCTAAATATCAATTAAGGATACTTGCAATTTTATTATGGCATAAAACCGTTGTCCAGCGCCAACGACGTAATAAAACATGAGTCCAATTAAATGTGTTTTCGGAACATTTTGTTTAAGACTGGTATTTCACAGTAAACAAGGTAAACAAGGGGCAATTCATAATTCTTGGTTAGTTGCGGCGCGCAGTTTACATTGCGTGCTAAGCCTTGATTGTTTGTGCCTCATATATAAATTTTGGACACGTACGAAATTCTCATGGCCTGAAAATGTTCCGTAGTATAACTCTCTTTAACGTTTGCATGTATTTTACAATTCAACATTTTTTATTTCTATTTTTTGTGATAATTCAAAAACCGCTTAACCGATCATAGGTATTTTTTTTTAGTTTTAATTGTAATGCTTAAACTTTAATTTTTTTTTCATATTTTTTGTATGCGCTTAATGAAAAAAAAATATGACCATGGGGGTCGAATATGTTTTTTCTTTAAGCGCGTATGTTTACGAAAATATTTACTTTACCAAAAATGGTATTTGAAAACTTCTATTCGTTTTGAAAGAACTATCCAACGACGTCTCACACTATAGGGTTCAAGTGAAAAATATTTCATCCACTCCCTTTACCACACCCACTTTACGTGTAGGGTGTGGTAAAACCAAAAAAAAAAAACGAGTTTTTGTTTTACTACTTTGTCGGCATGATTGATTTATATATTCATACCAAACTTTAGCTTTCTAGCATTAACGATCACGGAGCAAAGCCGCAGATGGACAGACAGATGTCTGCAGTTGACTACGGAACCTTAAAAATGGTTGTGTCATGAAGTCCTTTAAATTGTTTAATTTCATTCATAGTTCAATTCATGAAAAAATAAAAACATTATATTTTTTCAGAAATTGCGAAGCGTCTGGTTGACGTAAATTGGTGACTGAAGAGCTGGCAGCTTCCTCGCACAACATATCAGCATAGCGATACAACGAGGAAATGCCGCCAGCATCCTTGGTACAATGCCTCAAGGGCCTATTTTAGATTTAAGCTAGTTATTGTAGCACCACTATATTTCTCCATTATGTATACTATTCTTGTATATAAAATATGATTTGTCATTTCTAAAGATCTTCGAAAGCTGGATTTCTCTAAACAAGTTTATTAGAATCTAGTACTATAATCGACGTACGACGTAAGTAATTAAGTGTTTAGTTTTCAAGCTGTACTAGTTGGAGAACCTATTCTATTATATTAGAAACCTCAAACCAGGGGCGTCAAAAAGAAAAGGTTCAGGACGCTTTTTAATAAAAATAGGTCTACCTTTTAAACTATCTGAAAACTGGCCCTCGTGGATCCAACTACAAATTTAGCTATCTCTTTTAGTTTCTATTTTTTGCTCTTAATCTGCTTAATTCATTTACCTTATTTTCATAAATAAACACAAAAGCTGCCCAGTTTGCGAAATCTGCGGAAACTCTACGAAAGTGTTAATTGTGTACTTTGTTATTTCACAACAATTTATTAAACAATCTGGAAGTGGAAACTAGAAGATTATTTGTTTTGCGCGTATCTATAATATCAGTTATAAGTAATATTAAGGTACATGTCTTGGAGTTTTCGTACCCGAAGGGTAATACAAGAAACCCTTTTTGTATTAAATATATTTCCTACTAAGCCGATCTGTTGTTCCGTCCGCCGCTGGAGGAATCACAAGAACGGTAAATAATTAAGACGAAACTAGACGACCACTGTTCGACACAAACTTAGTCCCCATTTTCTTACTGGATATAAACATTATAAAAAATATTTACCCGATAGCTATTCCTCTCCGTTTGATTTTTTTAGATTATTTGGTTATTATAAAAATCAGCAGCTTTTAAAAATTTGTATGAAATTTCTTTCTTGCCTCTAACTTTTATAATCACCAAAATTTCGAAAAAAGTAAAACTACAATGAACTACTGTAATGTCAATATACATTGAATTGTGTAGAAAAATTTCCATAAATTCTCCATTTAAGAAGGAAAATGTGAACTACGTTTTAATGTAGAAGTGGTCGTCTACACGTCGGCAATACGGCAAACGCAATTTATCAAGCACATTGACAGTGGTGACACTGTCCGGTTATCGCGACTCTACTCCAGCGAATGCTACTGCAGTAGCGTTACTGCTGCAGTCGTTATTTGAATGTAACCTTTATTAATTTACTTATTGAGAAAGACGACATTTAATGAGGCTCTTATAGTTTACTTATACGGGTAAGGGTGGCGTGTATCAATTTACATGTTTTTTCTTTCAACTAGTTTGATTGAGAATCGTCTTGACATAATAGCCTAATCCTAAGGACGTGATATCTTAGGCATGTGTCTTATCACGCACTCACTTAAAGAGGATTCTCTGTAATTCAACCCGAGAATAGGGAAAATCCCCTTATCTCCCACAATCCGCTTCTATCTCTTAAACAGAAGCACTAAACATCAGATGCGAAGTAGTTTAGTAGCACAAGTGAGCACAACTTTTTTTATTAAGAGTTTACTAAGAATAAATTACAAGGCAAATTTTGTAATAAGCATCAACACAGCTACCACCAGATTAACGGTGACATATTCGCTATCGTCTGCATAACTTATTTTCTATACATTTCGCTCTGTACTTTCGAGATGCATAGAAAGTGAGTTACTTAGGTCCGACCGAGATGTCGGTCTCAGTCTCGGTCTCGACATTCTCGGCCAAAAATCGAGCCGAGATCTCGGTCTCGGCTCTCGGCCAAATTGAGCCGAGATTCTTGTCGAGACCGAGACTAGGCAATGAATTTTAATTGGTGAATTTGAATTTACTGCGCACGAGCGTCCGTTTCTAAGTCAACCGTTGGTTGCATCGCCCGGTTGGTGTGATGGTTTTTGATTGGTTTCGTACCCACATTCCAAGCCAATTACTTATCAAATACCTTTGAGATCGGATAGGCGCGGTTGCAAGTAATGACATGTTCATTTGGTTATATTCGTTTTGTGGTTGTTGTTATTGCGGAAGAATTAGTAAATGTTATCGAGATGTAACTTAAATTAACTTTATGTGAGTGGAAGATATGTTTGTGTTTACGGGAAAAAACAAAGCAGTAGGTAAGTACAAAACATAATTTCGTACGAACTTTGCGGAAGTTTTTCTATGCAATTTTGACGAAACTCACGGTGTAGTTGTTGGTTCATAGATTGATTTTCATTTACTGTGGCTTCTGTGGCCAGCGAACAAATTTTTAGGAAGGCTGGCCAGTTAAACGACGAGAGTCGTCACAATTTAATGGGACAAATGCTGAAAAATTACCTTTGGGTTCTAAACTAAGTAGCGACTTACATAATAAACCTAAATTTCATTCTAAATGTATCGTATAGTTTTCGAGTAAAATGGCTGTGACAAACGGACAGACGGACGTGACGAGTTTCGTCTATAATGGTTTCGTTTTTATTGAACCCCAAAAATACTTTTTAATAGCGCTACTAATTGATTATGATTTTTCTCCGATAAATCGACGAATTTCGACTATTTAAACATTTTTAGTGCAAAAATCGTGTCTTTTCTTCTATTTTATAAATTCTCGGTCTCGGTCTCGGCCGAGAATACTATTGAATCTCGGTCTCGGTCTCGGCCGAGAATACTATTGAATCTCGGTCTCGGTCTCGTTCTCGGCCGAGGCAAAAAAATCGTTCTCGGTCGGACCTTATGAGTGACGCAAAAGCTAGTGAATATGTCAGTGTTACGTCAGTGTCAAGCTCGTGGTACAGGTACTAGATGTGTCACATTTGCGTTGTCAATCTTGAAGGATTTAACTAACAACTGGAGACGCCTGTCTGTAATTTTCTGTACAAAACATTTCGACGATTTTTGCGGGGGAGGGGCACGTCAAACGTATGGCTATTTGTACGTAACGTACAAATGCTGAGTAATAAGTATTTTTTTAACTATCGGGCGTAGCGATCATAAAGCTATCGCCTAATACGTAAATTAAGCAAGCAAATGGGATTTTTATTTTCTCATTATGAACCTTTCATGAGTGCGAAAAGGGGCAGACATTTATATGTATGACAACTTTTCTCATTATTTACCTACCCATCTCATTTGAATGTACGAAATAAAATGTTTTCGGGCTGTAAATCAAGTAAAGCAGTAATAAAGGAATGTTGTGTACAAATTTATATCCGGTTCCGAAAAATAAAACTATACTACCTACTTGACACTATTTCGTTTTTAGTGTTCCGTAGTCAACTACACACGCCGCCTCGGTCTGTCTGAGGTTGTCTGTCCGTCGATCCGGGACGGGCGTCCGCGGCTTAACTTAGTGATCATTAGTAGATACTAGTCGTATTAGAAAGCTGCAATTTGGCATGGGTTTATGCTATAATCATTCACGCCGACAAATATTTTACCCTTTCGGTCGCGTATGTAAACGAGTTTGTAACCAGATACAAAATAAAAAAACTTACTCTTTTCTCATAACCAGTTACAAACTCAAACTATGTTTTGTAACCACTGTGAGGTTACAAAAGAAGAAAATTTTATCCTTTCTCGTTACCAGTTACAAACTATTGTTGTTCAAAGCGTAATAAAAACTTTCCATGTAAACTATTTTGACGCAGGTACTAGAAAACATTACAGTCACAGTCACACAGTCTACATTCAGAGACGATGCCGATGATAGTGAGTGCTCTTGTCGGGTTTTATTTATAATTGAACCAGCTGTTGCCCACGACTCTGTCTGTGTGGATTTATTTCCCAAACACACACTTTCAACCCCTTTTTAACCCTATTAGGGGCTGAATTTTCCAAAGGACTAAAATTATTTTTCGTACTTTCTAATATTTTCTCTTTCTATTAAATTCAAGACCCTACTCAAATGTCATCATCATCATCATTTAAGAGCATGGCTCTTGTCGGTGGAGTAGACGCCAGTTTTCGCGGTCCTCAGCCAAGTTCTTTAGGTCCCTGTAAGACACGACATTTACTTTTCCTTTTAGTTGCTGCGTGTAACTTGCTCGTGGTTTTCCTCTTAAATGTACCCGTTACAAACTTTCAATCCCTTTTTTACTCTATTAAGGAATGAATATCCAAAGACGCTGAAATTTTATGAAAATCTCATCTTCTTCCTCGCATTGTCCTGGCATTTTGCCGAGCCTCATGGGAGCCTGGGGTCCGCTTGACAACGAATCCCAAGACTTGGCGTAGGCACTAGTTTTTACGAAAGCGACTGCCATCTGACCTTCCAAACCAGAGGGTAAACTAGACCTTATTGGGATTAATCCGGTTTCCTCACGATGTTTTCCTTCACCGATAACAACTGGTAAATATGAAATCATATTTCGTAGATAAGTTCCTAAAAACTAATTGGTACGAACTAGGGTTTGAACCCGCGACCTCCGGATTGCAAGTCGCACGCTCTTACCGCTGTGGTGGCCCAGCGGTAAGAGCGTGCGACTTGCAATCCGGAGGTCGCGGGTTCTTTTCAAGAAGTTTCAAGTTCCTAGCATAAAATAAGATTTGTTTCCCGTACAAACGATTAAGATGGCCTTTTTAATCCACTTAGGGGATGAATTAACAAAAAAGCTGAAACCACTTTTTTTCTAATTTAATAGTGTACCTTTTTCAAGAAGTTTCAATTTTCTGGTTTAAAATAAGACTTGTTCCTCGTACAAACGTTCATCCCCATTTAAACCCCCTTAGGGGATGAATTTCTGAAAACGCTGAAATAACTTTTCTTTATTTTAATTTAATACTTTTTCCCGAATTTTCAAGTTCCTAACTTAAAAATAAATTTGAACGCCATACAAACGTTTAACCTCCTTAGGGGTTGATTTTTTTAATATCGCTTCTTATCTCTTCTCTTGTACACATTACAAATGCAACCAAGAGCGCAAATTTCAACTTTCTAGCTCTTGTAGTTTCGGCTCTGCGTTGATGAATCAGTCAGCCAGTCACCACACACGCATTTATATAATAACAATATATATATATAGGTAGTTGACAAGCCATATTGTACCTAAAAATGAAAATAGTGGGTCTGTGGAAGCAAATCGCCTGACTGACGTACAAGTAGTAATAAGTTCGCTTCATTCAAGATTCAAGGGGTGTTTTAAGGAATGAGATCTTTGACCTGGAGGCTTTGTTAGGTCAACGTGCTAGTTCAAGGCTCGACAGTGTATTATTTCGAATGACACGCAACAAAGTGAGGTCATATTTTCAGAGATTGGATCAATTTTGGGCTTCTATTTCCATTTATTTTAGGTATTGCTTTCTAAAAATCTTGGAAATATTTAATAGTAAAAACTGAGATAAGGACTAGTTCTATCTAAAGTGCGTGGGTGTATCTAAACCCACGTCTCACAAGTATTAAAATGTATTACTTTGTATTCAAAATAAGTATGGACAATATTATGCTAATAAATTTTGATAAATAAACTGATGTTAAATACCTATTTAACAGGATTCGTTGTTTCGTACAATAAAGTGTTTACTTACTTATTTAAACTTTTCTCAATTAGATCATCTCACAGAGAAAGGTGTACTCAAGAGTTTTCTCATAGATACCACCATGACAACGGCAAACAGGCGTACGTACCACCTGATCTTTTCCTGCGATTCTATAAGGTTTAGAATCAAACGGATAAAAAGCTGGTAATGTAAACATTTTTCGACGACTCATTTTTCATTTTCGGAAGTTCAATGTTTGTTTACGAAACACAAATGAAAGCCATTTTTTCTGTTTCAATGCTGTTCTTATTTTAGCTCTTCTAAACTTTTTTCTTAATGTTACTGAATGCTTTTCATCATAAATGTTTTGTTGTTGAAAGGGCCCCGGTCATGGAAAAAGCTTGTAGCTTCCTATCTTACTGAGTCTCATAGCATTCTCCTTTCATCTCTTCAATACGCAGCTCATCAAAAAACATTGACTTCCTACAAAACTTTAGTTAAAAAAAAAAACAACTTACTAATTCCCGAAGGACGTTCCGCCTTTGGAAGAGGTTTTACTGAACTTGGTTTTGTAACTTAAACTGTTGGTTAATTTATAACTGGTTCCCCGGGATACAGGCGAAACAAAGTGCGGAAACTCCTAGACTGACTCCTAGACTGCTTACCATCAGGCAGGCCGTATGCTTGTTTGCCACCGACGTAGTATAAAAAAAAAATTCACTTACTATTGATAATAGGTAATACGACAACGAATTAAAAACCTAATACTATTATCTTATAAATAAATTTCAATGTTAACTGCACATTCTGTTGTATTCTGCTTCGGTTCTGTTTTTATGTTATGTGTTGTTTTACGTGTCAATGGGTACACTGAAAATCAGAATCGCAACACTACTGATGTGCTGCGACACATGCTGAGTGTTATCCTTTTCTGGAACCACCCGCAGCACTGTAACTTCTAATTTACCTAGATTTAAGTCTATTTTAATGTTGTTGTGTATGTGTTTCGAATAAAAGCACCATTCATTCATTCATTCATTCATTCATTCATAATATACACAATTTTTCTGATTTGGAGTCGGATTTTGACGTAACATTTAAATAGGTCTGCTACATGGAAGGTTTTTAAGCGTTAATACTCCTAACCGCGGAACTTAATTAATAGTTTTTTCTCAAACATGCAATGAAAATATTTATGTTATGTTCCATATAATAGGCTGCGAAGTATGACGTTTAAGGTGCGGCTAGGACAAGAGGTCATTAATGGAATTTCATATAAATCTTGCAGGCCTAGGCCTTGGCCGGCAAAGTCCTCTTCTTTTTCTTTTTTGTGTGTTTTTTTTTGTATTTTATTATTATTACTTCAGGGACCCCTAAAGGGGAACGAAAATTTTATTATTTTCGCGCTACGACGCACGGTTTAGGAGATACAGCCCTATAAAGATTTTTTTTTTCAGTCACGCAGAAATCTCTATAGGGCTGTATCTCCTAAACCGTGCGTCGTAGCGCAAAAATAATCAAATTTTTGTTCCCCTAAGGAAACCCCAAAGTAATAAAACACAAAAAATAAAAATAAAATAAAAAAGGCCAAAAAAGCGTAATGGCGTGCGTCGTAGCGCCAAAATGATCAAATTTTTGTTCCCCTTCAATACCCCATGCACTGAATAACCTATCACATTAGGACATGAAACAGTTATCATCATCATCATCATCCTATTTTTATTATTATTTCATTGCATGTTTGAGAAAAGCACTATACATACCTCGGCGGGAAATATAGGGTTGCCCGCCTCAGACCTATCCTATAAGTCTTCGGCCGGCAACCCCTTTCGTCCCAGCCTCTGTAGTAATGTACTATAACGTCATCACCGGACGACGTTAGTAACTGCCATGTACTATACCGGGCAATGGATATTACACATCGGTCGTTGAAAAGTGACTCGGCTAATTTCGGTTTTGGAGAACGTTGTTATACACTACCATTGTGATGTTTGTTATGTTTGCCGATTGTGATGATTTATTGAACTAACAAATATTTTAATTTGATAGGAACTCGTTTAATATATTATAAAATAAATTTGGAAGGATATTTTTAATCGACTTCAAGATTGCAAAAGGAGGAGGTTATCTATTCGGTTGTATGTATGTTTTTAGTTTTTTTTTTAATGTTTGTTACTCCATAACTCCGTCATTACTGGAACGATTTCGATAATTATTTTTTTGATTGAATCTATATGTATACAGATTGGTCCCGTTTTTATCAAAACTCAGTTCTGATGATGGGATCCATAAGGAATAGAGGGAACTCTTCAAATGTGAAAGCCATACATACAGTGATTTTTATATTTTCATCACCATATCAAGCATTTACATTTAAAAAGTGACATTTGATGAAGTGGAACTGCTGATGCTGATCAGAATGGAACTCTTCAACGACGCATAGTTCCCGCTTGGCGATTTGTCGTCTTCCTTATGTTTGTTAGGCAAATTAGATTTTCGAGACAAATTTTTGTCAAGCGCGAGAACTGATGGTAGAATCTAGGAAGAATCGAGGGAACTCTTCAAATGTGAAAGGCATACATATAGTGATTTTTGTATTTTCATCAACAAATCAAACATTTCCATCCAGATCAGAAAGGAACTCTTCATCGACGCATAGTTTTCGCTTGGCGACTTGTCATCATCTCTTTATGTTTGTTAGGCAAATTAGGTTTTTAAGATTATTTTTTTTCAAATCCGAGATTTGATGGTAGAATCTATGAGGAATCGAAAAAACTCAAATGTTAAAGGCATACATGTAGTGATTTATGTATTTTCTTGAACAAATCAAGCATTTACATTTAAAAAAGAGACATTTGATGAAGTGGGACTGCTTATGATGATCAGAAGTTTTGTGGTCTTCGCTGTGTTTGTTAAGCAAATTAGATTTTCAAGACATTTTTTAATACGATATAATAATCTTTTTTTCACAAGTCTCCCTCATTGAAGTCAGTTTTTTTTTCTTATAAATTATTTTAGGGTAAAAATTCTATTTGTAAACGGTACTTAGTTGACAGTAGTCAACTAAGACTGTACCTTTACCTATGTCTGTGTGTGTGTGTGTATTACTGTAGTAAAGAAACAAATATACCTACCTAGAAGTAATACATTTCATCGAAATGTAGCTGATATCAAATCGAGGAAGTATTTTTAAAATTAAAATGCGTTTGGCGGTAGCTCCGAATACCTATTGAGCCTAATTCAGTGTAGCAAATGATTGATGATCTGCAGTGGAGTTTTGGATTAGTAATTGACATTTTATTGAAAGCGGACATTGTGATTTATTGGCGAAAAGTTACCGATGTCAAATATTGCTTTTTGAATACATGTAGATACATGTATCAATATACATAAAGTCAGTGATATTGATATATTATAGGATACTGAATCGCTTAAGGGGCAGTTAAAGACCATCCAACCGAACCCAAACTAAACCTAAACTTACTTCCTTTACCTATTCTTCCTTTTTAGTCTATTGTACATACTTAGTGCTATCTGGCTACTGTTCTTCATCAACGTACCTACGCGCTATTATTTTTATTGTTGTGGATGTTTTTTTTATGTTGATATTTTCCGTTTTGCTTCAACCAATTGCCGTTTTGTAAAGTTTCAAGTAAATAGCTTTAAATAAAACTTGTTCGCCATACAGGGGAAACTTTCCTAAGTCGTACCCTACCTCGTATTCGGGTTAAAGATATTTATTATTCTCAAAAGAAATTAACATTTCACTTCATGAGACTTAAAAACTATTTACATACATGCCATGCAATTGCGCCCGTGAGCTGTGATTTTATACTTAAATTATTAGCAAATATCACAATAACAACATTCACAAAGGCAATAGTGGGTAGTTATTGCACTACGACAAATAGAGGGATGGGTAGAATATAATGTGCGCATGCACACTGCACTTAGCGCTCGGCTATTGCTAAGCGCCAGGCCCGGATTCAATTTTGTTCATGCACAGTTATGTAACTCAGATGTTTCCTGCTTAGTTCTATACTTATTTAGGTTTTTAATTACTTCACGCCCACGCTCCAGTCTGGCAGCCATTATGTTACACTGCAAATTTGAAATCATTAGATATGTTGTGCCTAACTCGTAATCATCATTGTGCCCTAGCTCATCACTTTGTACTGGAGTTGTCAAAAATAGGAGGGAGGCACTCTAGGCTCATATAAATAAATAAAATCAAACTAGCTAATAAAATGTTCGTTTTATATCTGTGATGATTCCACAGGTATCGACAAGTTGATCAGATTGGTTAAGCAATAATAATTACTATTACCTAATGTATGTTAATTGCTATGCCTATGAGACTGATATTAATCATAGGATCTCAAGTTTGCCGACTAAAGCCTAAAAAAGTCTCAAAAGTTAATTACATTTAAGTTCAAAATCTTATTTTAGTTGATTACTGAATAAATAAAGATCCTTGAAACATCAACTGAATGTTCTTTTCTTATTTATATTTCCAGATAATTTTCTCTTAGGGGGTACGAATTAGACAAGTTTCCCCTAAACTTTCATCACCTTTTTAAGCCTGTAAGGGGTTGAATTTTTCAAAAGCCGTTTCAGGTCAACGTTCAGGTCAGGTCTACGTTCTGACTGACAGACTAATTATACGAGAAGCCTGCGTTGCGGATTACAATCCACTTCGGATTATTTATGTATTCATGACTACTTAATGACAAGGTATGATAGGTATTTGATTAATTTATGTACGTCTAAGGTCATCTTAAGTTCAATCTTGTTTTAACATAAACAACAATCATATGTTCGTTCTTATAACTTTAAAAATAAACCTTTATTTATCTCACATGTGTGGGGTAGTAAAACCCCTAATTACTAAAAGACAATTAATATACGATACAACATACGAAGAAAGAAACTTCTGAAACTGACGGATCGGCTCTCAAATGAACTCGGCCATATGTGTTTATAAGCTCTTCAGCAATGTTCTATTATTTTTTGTTGCCAAATATTGAGGTACGTTCCCTTTATACGTTATCAACATTTTAGGAGCCATTCTAAAGCATTTTTTTTTCGTTTCTGCTTCGATGAAAATCACATTTGCGGCGGATGGTTTGAATTTGAATAGGTACCTGAGTACCTACTGTTACGAATAATATGCGGGAACACACGGTATTCAGAGGCACAAATAGCTAGCAGGTATATTGCCATAATGGGAAAACGCGCTTAAATACCTTTGCAGATAAATTACCTTTCACAAAATGGTGCGCCTGAGATATTTGGCACTTATTTGCTCACCTTTGCTATCACGCAACGATGATACGAGTGGAACCGTTACGCTGCGCACTACAATATTTGAAATGTATTACAACCTAGGGGAACCTCAAACAATATGGACATTTGGGGCAATATTCTTCCCTCCTTTGATCACCGCAGGCAGTAAGAGAGAGCCAAGATGACCACTCTAACAATAAATGTAAGTACATTATATGAGTCAGCGCTTCTATGTATAATGCGTGACTATACGAGGATTCATTTTAACGTTCTCCAGATTTTTACCTCACCACACGAGTTGGTGCAGGCACTAATTTTACCGTAAATAGGTACATGTTTAAAAATATTCTGAATTACATATATGTATTATTAATGGTATGTACCTACCTGATGTGTTGGCGAATAAATATCCTCCGAGTCTCAATCTCAATCTCTCAAATTTCACATAACTTACCGTGGAGGAGAAATGGGACGGCATCCGTTGCCAATAGGCGGATTATTGAGTTCTTGAAGTAGGTACATAGGCTACAAATCTGTTGGAAACCTGCTTGCTTGTGGTTCATGATACCGAGAACCGAAATAGCGCAACATAAAAGACTAACTGAATCGAATAATGTGCAGGCCACAAATTCCAGCATTTATTGACAACCGTCATGGATCGAATCAGAGCTAACGTTCAAATAAAAGGCCCATTATAAATATATGCACTTATTCTTAAAAAGGACTTAAACCATTTTCTCCCGAAATGGCAATTTCATCAAAAATGTACGTAGGTTCGGTTAGGATCGCAAAGCGAGCGGCGTAATTTTTACCAACCTACACTAAATATTACAAGAGATTTATTCATCAAATCGTACATTCATCTTTCTTGACATCCATCTCTTAGACTACTATTTAGTTTGCCAGTATCAAAAGCACCCATAGTCTCGTTAGACTATGGGTGCTTTTGATACTGGCAAAGATCTTCAAGTTCAATCAACTAGCTAAACATAACGACGCGATGACGCATATGTTAATTAATCATTAACTCCTGTGGTAAATATATTTATCAAAGGCTCTTCCTATGCTCGTGTAAGCAGGCATAATTTTATATACCTACGGATGTTAATTATCCTCACAAAGTGGAAACTTTAATAAGATCACGTCAACTTTACTGGTAGGTAAGCTTGTTGAAGGTTTTACGAAAATACTCGCAATAAACGGCAACAGCAACATCATCAGAGACACAAAATCAGCAAGACTCCGCTAGCATGGAAATCTCGAGAGGATGCTAATTGTGCTGTTAACTTGCAACATTTTAGTTCGATAACTCTAAACGATTAATTTAATATATTAGGATGTTATTTAATATGTTTGTGTTTATGTATGAAATACGTATGGAGTAGGTATTGACTTAGAACTTTTCTTTTTTTCAATTTTAGGGACACTTTTTCATATAAAAAGAAGAAAGAAAACCAAACAATGCTTGTCACTATGTTTAAGTAGATACTAGGCGATGCTATACATATTTAATAGATAATTTCATACTTACCTACTTTGATACAAATAAAACACCCATCACTCAGGAACAGATTAAGTATTCGTGATAAACACACAAATAAGTAAACGCCCTTATCGGAGTTCGAATCTGTGGGCGTCCGCTAGCTAGCGCGGTTGCATGGAACGGGTGACCGAGCTAACGAAAAATAGTATAGACAAAGAAATAGCAATAGTATGGATTTTAACCACAATGGCACCCGCGTACGTGCGCCCGCGCCAGCTAGCGAACACCCTAAGACCTCCAAATTCGCGGGGTCTCTACCAAATAGGCTACGAGATTAAACATGTCAACTCGAAATCTTCACGCATTGCTAGAAAAAAGTTTTCGACGTCTGTCTAAAGTCTAAGCTAGACGGACGTACAAGTTTAAGGGTTTGCTCCTTTTATCCTTTTGAGTAAAGAGCCTTAAATACTACTAATTAAAATATACAACTTTTAATTTATGAAACATTATTAGATTATTCTGACATTCTATTGTATGCAAGTCTATTCAATTCTGAAACAAGTACCTCGTACTGGTAACCAGAATCCTGTAAGCTATACTGTGTTGTCTTGTTATACATATATGTGACGACAAAACATTTTGGTTTGGTTGGTTTTTATAAAATTGCTGACTCTGTGAAGCAGGAATACAGTGCAAAAATGTTCGCCTCGCCGCTTCCATCATTTAGGTAAATATGTTAGAAGAATGTAAATAATATTCCTAATAATAATGCATAACGCAGGGCAGCTTGTGGCGAGCTGTTGAACAGTAGCGACCCCACGTACCCGAGAGCTCCTGGGGAGTTCTGTCACCCGAGGACGAGGACATTTGGGAGGCGTGCGCGGACCCGAAGCCAACACGTAGAAGCCCTTTTGACACTTTCATGAGATGTGAGGGGTACATCGAGACGGGGCTGCCCTTGCCCGAGTCATGGGACGCACGCAGAGGCAGCACCCGATAGAGTGTAAGGACTAAGTATTAAGATGAAGGAATCTAAAATTAACTACACTTTTGAGTAAAAGCGATCGACTATTATGGAATAAACAACCAGATGCCTGCCGAATAAAACGGTATGCAATTGTATTTCCGACATACGGTGACTCGCTCCCACAAAGAGCGTGGACTTATAGGATGGCTCAAGGGCAACACCATACCTAAAAAAAACAAAAACTGACTCGACAAAAATTGGTTGAAAAATGCGACCTGTAAGAGGAGAACAGCGATTATGAAAGCATTTGTGTCAAAAACGTACGGGAAAACTTGCGTTCTTTCTGTGATATTACATAAGTTAACGATTTGGGTGCAATAGGTGCATTTTATTCTTATTATTTTAATCATACAACTTTAAAGTGAAAGGTTGGAATATGCCCATAAGGGTCCGACCAGAAAATTTGGCTTTAAAGTTTTAAAGTCATGGTCCCTTGACGCATAATGCCAAAAACGCTAAACGCCATTCATACGCGAAACGCCAGAGACGTGTATTGCCAAATTCTGTTAATGCCAAAGCTGTATAAAAATCAAATACGCATAATACCCAAAATTTAAAAAACCAAATATGCATAATGCCAAAAAATATTATTGACTTGATGGAAAATATTTTTACAGAATATGATGTATTTTAATCATAGCTTAGCTCAATTTTTTAATAATTATTAAAGTTAGGATCGAAAAACAGGATTCATACAATTTTTTAAAAGTTAACTTATAATTATATGTAAGTTTTTTTATCTTTCTGCGTTTTTGGCATTATGGGGGATTTGTTTTCTTCAATAGCGAAAGGACAAAATGGCGTTTCGCGTTTTTGGCATTATGCTTATATAAATGCCATGGTGTCCACAGAAAAGACGGACTTAATTCATCGGTACTAAAATGTTTTTGAGCCATTAATGCTCAAAAAATAATGATTGCCAGTATAAACCTTTAACATAAACAATTTAAAAATAATTATAACTAGATTGTTTGGTGTCCATTGGGAAATTACGTTTAATCTATTCTGCTCGATGAAAATCAGAAATATCCAAATACACAATTAAATTAATTAAGTCCTACAACACAATTTTGAATTCAAATTCAGTTGACATCAAAATTAAGTTGTAGAGGACTATTATATAGGATGACGTTATAGTCATGCCAATGAATAATGCATCAGAAAATACATCGGTAATACTGAAAGTTCTTAGAAAAAATATTTAGAATTATTTTAACAAAAACAGGTAATTTATGAAAAATACAACTCTTTATATTTTTTAAGTATATGTTACTGGGTGGGTTATCACTTGCATTTCAGGATAGCTGGTGATTTAAAAATTGTATATATTTTGTCCCGAGAAATTATTAATGTTAAAATTTTATACGAGTTTTGCTGTGGGTCAAGTCGACGACAACTACGACTTTTTACGTCAAACCTTATTACGGTTCCGTTTTTTGTAGTTATTTAACGGATGGTCATAGAGGAACATGTCATTTAACAGCGACGTCAAAACGTTAAATCATGGTTAAATCGCAGTTGTGCGGTTAATAAAAAATACCGCCAAGTTGCATAACAGCAGATTCTGGCATCTCTCCGTATTCATGATGATACCAATAAAAAAAGATGCATGAATGGAATGTACTATAGATGCATACATAAAGAAAACTTTATTTTCGATAGGTATCTCATGAATTTCATACAAAACATCTGAGGATCCTAAATCACATACTAAAAGGGATTTGGGGGAATGACGTATATGCGTTACAGGTGATCCTATTCTAATCAAAATTGTAATAATGTAGGCATGTGTATGTTAATGTAGGCATGATTATAAAGAGATAAAGCACGTAATGAAATTCAGAGTGGCAGCCTAAATTACTACAGTTATCTCTATTCTTACATACGTTCAGTTTGCCTCTCGTGTAAAATGCATACACTATAGGTATCGTTTCACTTAGGCGATGGATAAGAAGTTATTATGAGTAGCTACAGACTGGCCGAAGGCTTGTAGCCAGTATTGGCCAAACGTTAATTAGATTTGAAAATATTGAAAATTAACCATTACAAATTGAACCGTAAACTGTAACCGCCCGTTACGGTTCAATTTGTAATGGTTAATTTTCAATATTTTCGATTCTAAGTAAGTTTTGCCAACACTGCTTGTAGCTGACTTGTTCGATTAACTTGACCGGTCTGGCCTAGTGGGCAGTGACCCCTGCTAATGAAGCCGATGGCCCCAGGGTCGAATCCGGCCTTATTTGCATACCGTTTATTTTTTTTATTTGCGTGATGAACACCGATATTTGTTCCCGAGTCTTTGGCGTTTTCTATGTATATAAGTATGTATTTATCTATATACGTATGTATATCGTCGCCTAGTATCTAAAGAACAAGTTTTGCTTTGAGGCTAGGTCGATTTCGTAAGAATATACCCAAAAATATTTATTTATTTTATTTATTTGTATTATTTTAAGCGAATAAGAATGTAATACACCTAATTTTTTTTAATACTTGTTTATAAACGTTTATTCAACTATTCGTAAACAAAAACAAGACAAATTACATAATATAACAAAAACAAAGAAGATACATACTAAAATATATCTAAACATAAAACTAATTAAAAACGAAATCTAAATATATCAGATCTGTAAATATCGTACAACGATTTACAGTACATATGGCCCTTTAAATGTTCGACACAGTAACGTAATATGCTAATTTTCGCACTAGTGCGGTAAAGTAGCACCATATGTACTGTAAACTATTTTTCTCAATCTTTCAATATAAATAAGTAATTATTATGTGCCTCTACAGTGCCTATAATTAGAAACGATAGATGTTTCAAATGCAACATTTTATTACGTAAAGCACCTACGAGTATAACGAGATTAACGAAGTGCGTGTCACGAATATACCTAGGCGGATTGAGTACATTTTCTTTAGTTTGGTACGACGGTTTTAGCTCAGTGATAAGGTTCAATTTAGTACGGCAAAAAGAGTGAGATCGCCCTCTACTTTTAGTACAACTTCATGGATTAATATCGTATTTTACGAAAGATAACGTGATAATTGATTAATGTATTTATGAAAATGTATCCTGTCTCTTTTTTGCCACCACCACCACGCATGACGGCGTATTGATTTTTTTTTCGAACAATTAATGCACTGACGTCTTAATTTGACTAACGCGACGGCAGATTGGTGCATGAGGCCATAGAGATAACTGTCAATATGTGTGTGTCCCGCGTAAATACTAGGAAATTGGTGGATGATGCAATCCTAGTTGTGTTTTAGCGAAACTACGTCCTTAGTATTCTAGGTCCATGATCAGAATGTACGTTCGAATTGGGTTCTTGTGTGCGTTGTTTTGTTCCATAAATATTTTGGACATACGAGCTCCAAACATTGATTATATGTTCTGTAAACATATATACACGTAGTTTATGGGTGGCACGTGCCTGCGTGTGCTGCCTGCTACGTATACAAAATGATAATTAGAATAATGTATTCTAATAAGTATGTATATTTTCTTTGTGTACAAAGACTTGGTTAAAATGTTTTGGGATTATCCTGCAGTTTCCTTTTTTTGGATTCTGTAACCAAAATGGCGAAACCGAAATAACTGGCAAAACTATAAAGTTTCATCATGTCTGTCTGTCTTGCTGTCTATCCGAATGTCACAGCCATTTTAATTGGAAACTATGATATATTTATATATTTTAAAAAATGAAACGTATGTTTATTTTGTGGGTCGCTACTTAGTTAAGAAGTAAAAATTTATAAAAATATATTTTTTCATACATTTATTTATTTATACTTTATTTAGGCGCCACTTTTTGATATTTAACAGATTTAACACATATCAGTGAAATAATGAGAATCAAAGTCAAATGGCGTTCTAAAAGTTTTAATCATTGGTCGAAAGATGGCGGTAAATTTACGTGGCTACAAAGTTTTCTTTGACAATACACCTCTATTTCTAATTCTCTTTGCTCTTAGTCACCAGCAGGTAGATTACCAGTCAGGGACCGCATATTTGTATAAACCCACATTAGCTGAACAGCTTGCTTCTTTGCTGTGCGGTATTTAGAGCACCAACATAGGTCCTGAACTTCTGACTGGCTTAAAAAGTTAAAATGCTCAGAGTTTTTGTATGCTTTTGTTTGTTTGTGCTGCATGTTGAGTCGGCCCAAGGATGCCATTTTGAGGTCATTTACTGAAAATAGGTCCGTTGGCAATGTTTGGTGTATCTTTCTAATCATGCTCTACCCATTCCTCGCCTTTCGGTTGTAATGGTCAGAATTGAAAACTGCACTGTCACAAGAACTTGGCGTCTTAAAAAGCTCGCATGTTCTAGGTGTCAGTTTCCACTTATGTTAGTATGGGAAGTCACCATCTATCAGTCGCAGGGGTTAATTAAAGGTAACGTTGGTATTCCCGACCGCCGCTGCACTACTACCGTAGTATTGCAGTGGCAATACTGATGACGCAAATGTTAAAATTGCAGCAGCACCAATTTTAGCAGTAATGCAGTCGGTGGTAATGTCGCGCTACAAATACTGCGGCAGTAGTGCAGCTGCGGTCGGGAATCCAAGCGTTACCTTTATACATTGCTTAAAGTAGTGGTCGATCTTAGGTATATTGCTGTAGGTTGCTTATACGTTACGCTTTCTGGGGTTCAATGTCTTAATAACATTATCCTAGCCTAGCCTTCTAATTAGGATCGCCTCGCTAAAATTAAGACTATGAAACTCCTTCTATTGCGACTCGATGACTTCGAGGAGGAAAAAATACTGAAAAGATTGGCAAACCAAACAAACCGACTCGCACGAAGCATCTCGGTTACTACAGCTTACAGGCCAATTTCGAACGTCCCCTGACATCAGAATGCACGAATGATACTTATATGAACCATTTTATTTAGTTATCATGCGTCTCGCTTGCGCCAATACATGTACGGAGTACGATAGAAATGCACGATAACTGAATGACATCTTTTAGATGTTAATGACATCAGTGTACTTTCGAATTGGCCTGTTAGGCAAACATTGTTTCATATGACCATCTGTTCTACTCTACAGGACAGGTCGCATTTCTAACCCTATTTCCATTCCGTGAAATTTAGGTAGGTCCGAATTATCGGACAAAAATATAATGTTTTATGACTGTTATGAGAATTCCCTTTCAATGCGAGTTTTTTTTATTCCAATATACGTAAAAAGTATCCGTAGCAAAATTTAGAGCAATTAAACATCATTTAGAGGTCGCTTAAAATGAAACAATTCTGGCATACAACATTTTATGAAAATAAATTGACCCATTAATAATTCTGCTTTGGAAATGTCTTTAAGGCCTTTTTTTCGTTTTATTTAATTAATTTAAATATGGCGGTTAATTTATTTAAACTTTTAGGTTATTTTGCATTTTTTTAATTGTAAGAGAATACTTATTGCAAATCAAAAAATCATAGCGAGTAAGTATAGCGACCACTTAATTTGCAAAATGAGTTAAAATTTGGCACATAGATTACTATTCCACAATATAATAAAGGAAGCCTTGTGAAGATGAAATCTATTCCACTTTTTTCTACATACAAAGTTGGACCACCCTATTCGATGATTATGTTTTTTTGACAATTTAGTTTATATAAATTCTTCTAAACAGCGGAGCCATACATTTATTCAGTTTTAAGGTATGCTGCTAGCGAGGTCTACAGCTAAAGTGAGTTTATCTGAATAATATTATGCATTTATGCATAATTATATTTTGATATGTAGTTATCTAAGTAGACCGGTACCTATTTGTATCAATTTCTTTTTATTTATTATATTATTTACGAGTCTAATACATAAAATGGTGAATCAAACATAATTTCATTTAAACGCTGTTATTTTTATTCGTGAAAATTATTTCACAAAAAACTTTTATTCTTTAAATAATTTTTCAGTTGATTGCTTAAATGTAGACAAACTTTAAAAGTCAGGATATTGAAATTAATAAAGTTTTGGTATCCCACTCCATTAAACATACCTTCAGCGAAATTAACTTTGTAGACTTCTGAAAAGATAACAATCGGTGCAAAGTTTTAAAGTAGAAATCCTTTAATGTAGGGTGACAGGTGAAATGTCAAAGAACACCTTTCCATGATGAGCAATAATTTCCAAGATCAAACTAACTTGCTTCGGGCTTTAAGGCCGAGGACTAGACGCAGGCGGCACGGCAAGCGGACGCCACTGTCGTCCAAAACAGATTCATTCTATTCTATACATTTTAATAGTGCCGCGCGCGAAGTGGAAAAAATTACTTTCTTAGGTGAAACATGAACTCACGACCATTAGATCACTAGCCCAGTTCTCTGCCATCTACGCTGGTTGAGAATTTTCATCCAAGCTGAAACGCACTTTTTATATTTTACTACTGTAATTGTATCCGACATCCGATATCAAGTCGGACACTCGTATCTTTCTCAGTAAATAAAACCAACTAATCACACCTACACCTACACTGAGCACTTGAAGAGTATATTACTTTTTGATTATAATGATTTATCATTGAACACAGCTATGGCCTCAACCTGAGCGGCGTCACCGTGATGCGCGTGTTTCTCAAAAGCCATGAGACCAAAACCTTTTACCGGCAAACCAATCTACAACTTTTTCGACCTATTCTGTAAGTACCTTCAGTGACTAGACTAACCCCCAAACAAAGTATCTGAATCCCTTTGGTTTGAATCTGTTTAAGATGACAGCGGCGGCCGCTTGCCATGCCACACGTCGCCCCGCTCACCGCGCCGCACGCCACGTGCGTCCAGTCCGCGGCCTAATCCTCCGTAATAAAAAACGATTTTAAGCGTAACTTCGATTTTAAGCTAATTAGATAAGTTTAATGTTCAGGTATCTTTAATGCAGAAGTTACATCGTGATCCTTTAGAAATAACTTATCTCGTACATATGTATATGATCACCCCTCGCTTCTCCACCCCGTCCTGTTGCCAGCTGCCATGTTTGAATGTAGGTACCTTTTTTCTGATTTTTGCTAATATCTCGAATTTTTTACGAATAGCATTATAATTACTTCGGACAAAAGTTTTACCATAAAATTTCCTATAAATTTGGTTATATTTATTTTTACTCTACGGTTTCCTCAGGTAACACCGTGTATATCGTTGTCTAAGTACCCTCAAAACAAGCCTTATTGAGCTTACTGTGGGACTTAGTCGATTTGTGTGATAATATCCAATAACATTTATTTATTTATTTACATATAATACATAAACATATTATTATATATTTAGAAGCCATCTTGAGCTTAGGTTCTGTGGGACTTATTCAATCTGTGTACCTAAAAATTTCCTTTAAAATTTATAAAGTATACATATATCATAAACAAAACATAAACAATGTACTGGAAAGATACAGTAGGAATGTATGCACATGTTTATGGATAAACACACACCCTGGATAAATGTTTACGTATACAAATACGCTGTAATACCTACCTCTTTACGTTTCTTTGACGTTTCATGTATGTCAACAGGGATATTTGTTATTTACAAAGCAAAGAACATTAGTATTCCACCCAAACTCACCCTAGCATACATAAGAAGGCTAACACTATCGATAATGCGCCATGTCGGGTGTCACTTTTTGGCTCTTGCCTATAAGGATTTTGTAGTAAGCTAAATTACGTTTTATTTGTACCTAAAATGTGTCGTTAAGGTTTTGTTTGTTTGTTACCGCAATTTTTTTGGTCTAAACTCAAATAAATCACATTTTTGTATACTGAAAATATGTTAATAAAAAGGCAAGTAAATGAAACTTTAAATTTAAACCTAATTAATAAGATCCAATAAGTCCAATTACGCTAAAAGTAAGAATCAGTTAAGCCCAAATTTATAAGGGGGGGAAGACTCTTCAGTCTGGCAACATCGGGTTCCGCGAAGCCAAGGAACACCTCTTTAGATCAGAAATCAAATTGCGGTTTAATAATACGACAAAGTTCTAAAGATCTTGGTCTGTATGTGAAAGCCGGAAAATAAAAGTTTTAAAGCCTACGTTCGGTCAACGTGTATCTTTTATCAAGTATACGTAGCCTGATATCAAAGGTATTTTTTCATTTCATAGGAAACCCCATTTCAGCAAAAATGCGATCACGCGTGCCGGATGCGAAGGGTAACTAGTTTGGGTAAATTCATACTTTTATAGCAATGTGTCCTATACGTATGATATCAATGATTCTTAATCTATTATTTTACTGTATTTGTTTTGTTATAAGTCGTATAGATTTTGTATAAATCGTACTTTTTTGTCCTCTTAAAAATGGGATAAGTGCCCACCGTGCCAGAGGATAAATGCCCTTTAAAATCAAATAAGCAAAATTAAAAATTATCAATGTTTTGAATTTATTATTATGAAAACGTCGTAGTGTTTTCGACGGTATTCTATATAATTACTTATATTTACGAACCATTTTTCCCTTCTGAAACATAATAATTGTTTAAACATTATCAATACAAGCAGAGTAAGTTTCCAAAAATGCATCCTTGAAATTATAGCTGAGACAACTTTGTTCATGATGCACACAGCCGGAGCGTGACAATAACTGGAAGATTTTAAGTTATGATCCGAGTAAGTTAAATTTGTATCGCCGTACTTGAAACGTAGTAGGTCAGGAAAAATAAAATGCAAGTATATAATCCAATCTAATTCACTTTCTGCCTTATCACGCAAACCAGCCGTAGGTAACAGCCATTTTTTATTTGCGATACGGTATACATATATAATTAACTGCGTTGTTGATTACTATTACGGCTTTTATGTGTGAAGTGAAGTGTGTATAAAGTATCTACTACTAGATACATATTTCTCTTTTTCTTAATTATTCGCGAATGATAGATACTTTTGATGCGCAGTCTGATCCGCTAATTTTGATGCTGATTATACAGTATCCAGCGATACATATTGAACAACCGGTCTTTGGAAAGAGATACGACTAATTAGTCGGGTTTGTACAGCGTTGTCATACACAACCTATATTCGTTTGTCATAAGATGTCTTATTGGTCATATTTTTACATGTCATCGATTTGGAGTTAATTAGTAAAGTCCATAAAGTGCAGTATTTATTTGATATGAAACGATAATACATAAATATTATAATTGACTGACGGTTGCCAGTATTTGATGTTTCTCGTAAATAGTCAATTGTCTATTTCCAAATATGGTGATTTATATGCGTGAAGATTTACATGCGATATGATGTATGGCCAGCCTGACGTAGCCAACGTGCCTATCGTTCACGCTCCGTGGTGAACGAAACGCAACTGTCACAGTCGCACTAATGGAAGGGTGATAGAGAGAGATGACTACGCTACGCTACGGAGCGTTAACGATTGTAACGTTGGCTACGCGGCCAGATACTGTACTGAGCGAGATTCACTCTGCTAGTAATAGCGTCCATGTACGCTTATTATATTCGTTATATTAATTTCGTTGTCTTGTTTCTGACTACTCTGCTATGCTTCTATTTCAATGTTTTATTAAATAAATAAAAAAGTTAAGTGCATTTCATTGCATGTCTATCTAGCTGTAGATTATAATTTCTCTAGAGAAAAACAAAAAAATAAATTTCAACCCATACAAAAAGCTTACGCATTTGCAATTTGACGTAACAACTACTAATAATATACCACGTCCCTACTTGATGTAAATGTACCTGCAAAACCCTAGGTACCTACATTTTATAAATTTTAGATACAAACCATATTTATGATAACATCGCCATTTCTTCAAAAATAAGCACGCAAAGAAGGAAACTTTCCAAAGATATCGGAAATTAACACATTTCAACACAAGCGGTAGCAAAATGTCGTTTTCTCGGGCCTCTTTACTTTGTATTCGTAACGCGGGCGACCTTTTCTCGTTAAAACGTTGTTTATGTAACCTTCAATGAGAATGCCCCTTGAAAGTTTGGACAAAATGGTTAAGAGGTCCATCGATTAAAACTTTTACCAGCGTGTGATTTTTGGTTTTCTACATTAGGAAACCACAATTTTAGTAACAACTTTAGTAACTGTTTAGTAACTAAAGTTGTGTAATTTTGTATAATTATAACTGTTTATTTAACACTAGCTACCTACTGCCCGCGACTTCGTCTGCGCGAAATGATCATGATTGATATAAACTATTAAGGTTAAATGGAAGAGATCCCTCAAAGGGATAAGTTCGCCTTTGTACTTCGCTTTTCCCAATGAGGGCTAACGCGGGCGCTAGGTGTACACGGAGGTCTTTCAAAATGTGAAATGTATAGTACTTTTGGCGGTTATAAGCTTGAAACTAATCAGAAAATAAATGTGTAGGTATTAACATACACATTGTGTACTTGTTCTGTTTTTCAACAGAATTACGTATGTTTTTATTTTTGTAATAGAAAGTACAATTTCCGAAAGATTCCGATTTTCTTCTCTACAACGAAGTCTTCTCGACTTAGGCCGATTGTAAACGTCTGGTGTTGTTTTCCGGAAAACAGATCGTATTACCACCGACAGCTACACCCAAGAAAACAAGACATTATCGCTAAACCCGAACAATTGTCCGGCGAAAACGCCGGACGTCTACAACCGGCCTTAGTCTTAACAACTGATATATTTAAGATACTGAAATACTTACGTGCCATCACCAATTAATCGCCATATGACTACTATTGGTAAATGGCTTAATCATTGGCTTAGTCTTAGCATAAAACATATTTTGGTATCTTATGCAAGGGCATAATCAAGCGCATATACATAAAATATATTAAATCTAACAGTCACTTTACCGGAGCGCTGAATAATAATATTTGGGTAAAGGCGTGATTACTTTAATTATTTACAAGTGCAATATAAGTAAATTAAAACAAGTAGTAATGTTAAGGCTTACCTATTGAGCCTACATCTAACTTCGATTTTCATGTTGATTATATATCGATCTTTCGCCTACTGTTACTTTTACTGTGTGGCTTGCATACTTTCACTTTAAATATTACTTTGTTTTATTAATACTTAATATATCTGTAGGTATAATATTTTGCAACCGGACGCATGCAACGGTTATTGGCCTAATACTATGTCAAAATACTTACATATGAAAGTTGTATATCTACGGCTGTTGTTGTCGTCCTGAATACCAATAAAAAGAAAACAAAATTCCAGATCTCTGAATGGATTATTTCATGATGTGGTAATCATTTAATGAAATGGTCGGTGAGTAGTGGGAAAAAGTCGAACCTAACCTAGCCAATATCATGAAGTAATCAATTCTAAGATGGTTTTTCATGAAATGATCAAATTCTGAGAGCGATATTTGAATTTCGAGCGCTTGATTTCGTTATTCGAAAATCTGTGGAAAACGGCGAAATGATAATTTTGACACACAAGCGATAGAAATTGGGAATCTTATGGTATTGACCACTCGATTTCAATATAAGAATTTAAATGCTTAGTAGTAGAGATATTATTAAAGTGAAAACACGAGATCGAGCGATCGAAATTCAAAAATCGGCCCCCGGATTGTTTCATGATGTGGCAATCATTTCATGAAATGGTCGGTGGGCCAAATCATGAAAAAGACAAACCTGACCATTATCATGAAGTAATCAAAATTCTAAAATTGCTTTTCATGAAATGATCAAATTATACGATCTGGCCATGACATACATATATATTGTGTGAATGCAGTAGTCACAACAAGGACGAGGACGCGTATGTTGACGTTAAGAGGGAAGTACATAGTAGTCGTCCATATAAACATAGAAAATGTTTTTCCACATCTAAATATTTTCCATTCTCCATGATTTTTTTTATGTTACACTAGTTTACAAATTAAAATAAAAGTTATGTCCTTTCAATGAATTCCATATCGATGTATTTAGTAGTAATAACTAAACGCAAACATATATTTGTTTTATTTCTATCACGTCTATAACTCAAGTTCTTATAACATCTTATTTTCAAACTACTCATAAGTTGGTTTCGATTTTATTTTAAAATTTTGATGCTGTGCAGTGTTCAGTTAAATAAATACTTGTTTTAAAAATGTCAAAAAGGTTGTGTAAAGTACATTCTGATCGTTTTTGTTATGTTTGTGGTGAATTTATAATATCTAAAAAAGGATATCCCATAACGGAATCAAACTAGATAAAACTAGTGTAGCTTTTAAGCATTTATGCTCTATTTTTCCCAATCTTTCTCAGGCTAAACTGAAAGAAGGTGTTTTTATCGGACCGCAAATCAACAAACTCTTAAAAGATGGGGTATTTGAAAACAGCCTTTCTGATATTGAGAGATCTGCTTGGAAATCAGTACGACTTGTTATTCAAGAATTTTTAGGCAACAAAAAAAATGAAAATTACCAACAGTTAGTTGCTGATTTATTACATAATTTTCAATGAATGGGTCAGCATGTCTCTAAAAATTCATTTCCTTCACTCGCACCTCGATTTCTTCCCTGCGAACCTCGGACAAGTCAGCGATGAACATGGAGAGCGTTTTCATCAGGATTTGAAATTTTTTGAGCAAAATTATCAAGGATACTGTGACCAGGCCATATTAGCTGATTATTGCTGGTCTGTTATTAGAGATACAGACACGAATAAATACAAGAAAAAAGCTAAGATAATTCACTTTAAATTTTTTGTTTGATATTTTTGTAAGCATTATTTTTTGTAAAAAATTATCAAAAATAATAAATATCTTGGAAACATGACGTGTTAGATTTTTTTAATATTTTTTCTGAAACTCAGTGCACCTCAATTGTTAAGAAAAAAAACGTTTCATTCACAGGACAAAAACTTTGTAAACTAGTGTTATTGACACAATGAAAAACTGGGTTTATAGGTTTTCCTGTTTTTAAAATTTGCAAAACAAAAAAAAAACAAAAATGTGAAACCTATAACTATAAACCTAGAATATATTATATTATGCTGAGGCGATCGACATCAAAATCAAAGGCATTTGTTAAAATTTAGTCAGTGAAATCCGTTTTCTCCCGAAATGGAATTTCATAGAAAAAGTACCGTAATTTCGTTAGGATCGCAAAGCTATTCTTCCCTCTTAAAAGCGTGCCCATACTGTCCTGTTCATTTAATTAATTTGAGTAACACTCGTACTACAAGCATGGTAATTATCAGTCCTACCTCAACACATAATTAGAACATTGATAATAAATGTTTGTACTTAATTAAAGTGTGATCTGAGAGATTTTAATAGTGCTAAAAAATAGCGTTGATTTTTTTAAAGTTATATTTTATTCATTACACAGTTTCTCATTGTAAAAAACAATCGTCAATGGCATTTATTTTATTTCCTCGTCTTGTTATGATTAAAAATAGATGTTTTCTTTAAATCGAGGCGTTAATTTCAGAAAATTTAGATAAAAATAGTCCTTAGCTACAGACACAAACAATACCTAAGGTAATTATTTCTTAAAAACATTGTAGACTTCTACAAGTAGGGCCGGAACGCCTGGCCGGCAACAGGCGGGCTGTCGATCGCTTATGCGTTATTTCAGCCCAATTACCTGGGCTATAACCGCGAAAATCGAAGTTCGTCAATTGCGGGCATTTTTCTCTGTCATGTCTTAGAGAGTGAGTACAAGAGAAAGATCCCCGCTATTTGTGAATTTTGGTTTTCGCGGTAGGCCCCCTGGAGTTGGAACTACAGGTTACTATCCCAGTGGCATTGCATTTCTATATAAATAAAATATATCTACCTATTATATCTACTTACAGACTTATAAATATTTACTCTGAGTGCAAAATAATATACCCGGCGGCACGGCATTAAGCTTACTTGGAAAACCTTTACCTAAATTTTACGGATTCAAAAGCTCTTTGCATTCCAAAACTGTCTCAAAGGGCTGTATTATAAACATTTAAAATATTCATAGCTTAACAGATGAATGAAAATTTATTTTTTTCTTAAATGCCTTTGTTGGTAACTAGCACGTAAAAAAGCCATTAGACTGACATTTAGCACGATTAAGTACATCACTTTGAGGAGAAAAACTGATGATAGGATACATAGTATAGTAAAGAGCTCAAGCCGTTACGTAATGACCTGGATAATAGCCGGCAATTACTTAGGTACTAGGTACTAGGACTCCTAATTTCATAGATATGCACATGGATTAGGTACTTGTCTGAAATTGACCACAGTACAATAACCAGACAGAAGGTTTAGTTGCAAAAACGACCAGTTGAGAAAATGAAAGATCGGTAAATCTGTTATCGATAAGTCAGTCATAGATTGATAATTAAAATTTGTAACTTCTACTTGCTGGGAATTACCGAGAAATTTCAAGAATGCAAATCAATTACAAACCCGTACATGTTTTCTTTATTACATATTTTTTCTTTCACTATCGTACCATGTTGAAATTTGTAGCAACAACAAGAATATTTTACTCTGTGTGAACCTTATCCGTTTGTTTACCTACTACGGGGCCTGAAGGCCTACCGCGAAAAACGAAAACGTAATTTCGTTATCTGCTTCTTTATCGCTCATGCATACGCGAGCGATAGAGGCGGATAAAGAAATGACGATTTTTGTTTTTCGTGGTAGGTTCTCTGAAATACAGGTGGTTGTAAGACGGAGGATTTGTTATTGGATTCCATTTGTCACATGTCGGGTCCCCTCTGTAGAGGTATAATAAGGCACAAATCAGTCTTAAAATTGTTAGTTTTGATAGTTTAGTATACATTTTGCAATCTAAACATATTTAATGGAGGAATGCAGGTAGCCTAGAGCGTGTAACTTTCAATCCGGAGGTTGCGTTGCGGGTTGAAACCCCGGCTACCAGTACCAATAAGTTTTTCGGAACTTTCTTAGGATATATTATTTGATATTTACCAATTGCTTTTCGGCGAAGAAAAACATCGTGCGTGGGGAAACCTAACAAATCCCAAAAAATCTTAGTTCCCCCTCTGAGTAGGAAGGTCAGATGGCCGTCGCTATCATAAAAAGTAGTTATTTTGTTATTTTTCCGAATGTTCATTCACAACCAATTATTCACATAATTTCATTTTGTCGAATGATCAAGTGGCAACGTAACATAATAATTGGTATGATTTCCCAATCTAACTGTTATCAACTGTAATGTGGACAACAACTTAAAAAAGCGGCCAAGTGCGAGTCGGACTCGCCCATGAAGGGTTCCGTACCATTTATGACGTATTAAAAAAACTACTTACTAGATCTGGTTCAAACCAATTTTCGGTGGAAGTTTGCACGGTAATGTATATCATATATTTTTTTTAGATTTTTCATTCTGTTATTTTAGAAGTTACAGGGGGGGGGGACACAATTTTTTTCACTTTGGAAGTGTCTCTCGCGCAAACTATTCAGTTTAGAAAAAAATGATATTAGAAACCTAAATATCATTTTTGAAGACCTATCCATAGATACCCCACACGTATGGGTTTGATGAAAAAAGATTTTTTGAGTTTCAGTTCTAAGTATGGGGAACCCCCAAAATTTATTGTTCTTTTCTATTTTTGTGTAAACATCATAATGCGGTTCATAGAATACATCTACTTACCAAGTTTGAACAGTATAGCTTTTATAGTTTCGGAAAAAAGTGGCTGTGACAGAATCGGACAGACAGACGGACATGACGAATCTATAAGGGTTCCGTTTTTTGCCATTTGGCTACGGAACCCTAAAAACCACCTTTTTACAACCTTTTATTACATGATTTTATTTAACTTGCCCTATTAGTATGTATATGTATGTATGTTGGTATGAGTCAAATTTTGGATCCTTTGGATCCCGCTTCTCGATTTTCGATTGAAGAAATTTTGTATACGTGTAAGTCGGATGACAATCCAATATTATGATGACATGGAGCTGATTTGATGACGGAGACAGGAGGTGGCCATGTGAACTCTGTGATAAACAATGCAAACTTATTGTGTTTGGGGTTATTAGAATTGTCTCGATAAGTATTAGTTGCCCGTGGAAAGAAAAATAAGTACAGTCAGTTATCAAAAATGAAATGTTCGCCAAAAATTTATTAAAACACTACGTTTTAGGTAGCAGAATGACTTCGTAAGTTAAATACACAACATAATAAGTTTATTTTTGTAATTTAATACCGTAAGATGCAAAAAAGTCGGTTGCAGGTCGCAGTTAACCTAACACGCTCCTCCTTGCTGCGCTCATCGTTGCAGAGTCAAGTGCAAAAATATGTATCGAGAGAATCGTCTCATAAATATGGTACTACGCTCTATTATTACACTGGAATAAAATGCTATGGGACATATTTTTGAGTAACATGTGTACACCCATATTTTTACACTTGACTGCTATCTTGACTGTGTCAAATAACTAGACGTTATTGTACAAAGCAGTATTTATTAATTTACAATGACAATATACATTATGGATATATACAGAGGATTACTATAACTAGCTTGTATCTAAAATAGGCCCTTCAAACCAAGGATGCTGGCGGCATTTCCTCGTTCTATCGCAATACTGATACGTTGTGCGAGGAAGCGGCCAGCTCTTCGGTCACCAGTTACGTCAACCAGACTTTTCGCGATTTCTCCAAAAAAACTTGTGCGCACTGGGACCCTATGGACCTAGAGTTTCAACGCCAAATGGTACAAAATGGCACTCTCTACCGAGGCTTTTATATTTATAACGTTTCAAAATTACGGCGCTTTCCGCCGCTGCGCCCGCTTTTAAATTAGTCCGTTGGAGGTGAGACGGTGCCAGTGTGTCTACGTAAGTAGCATCCCACACTAATATCCGTCCCAAGATCCAAGGAACTAAAGACACCCCATCAGGCATCTTGCCATCATCCCTGATAATGCCAGTCGGTTCAAGAAGAGCAGGCACATTGATGGTGGCAAGAGATCGACGGATTATTTATGTCATTAAGCGACGCATGTCTTGAAAAACGACCTGCACTTTTTTGATAAGATAATCCATGGTGTCCCAGTCAGTCCACGTCCATGCCATAAGAGCATATATGTGGCGTACATACCGAAACCCCGAGTCGCAAACCAGTCGCTAGTCTTAGGGAGGTCGTATCCAAGAAAGTACCAGTATTAGGTGAAGGATGGGCATGTAGCCAGTAGCCGGCTTCCTGGGCTCCGACCGCCAAAAGCCTCGCATAATCTGGTGAGAGAGTATTGTAAGTTAAATCACAGTAAATATTATCCCAGCTAATTTGTTATTTTGGGTTGTCTGGAAATTGATACCTATATAGCTTCATTTAGCTATTTAGCTTTTGTATGATGAGATTAGTAATGGATTTCCAATACAATCGAATTTTAGTCGAGATTTTTTTTTTATGGAGGATAGGCAGGTGTTTGACCACGATCACACCTGATGGTAAGTGATGATGCGGTCTACGGTGGAGCACCCTTACCTATGAGATACCTATTTACTCTAGCCTTGAAGAGATTCAGATTGTACTCATACGGAAACACAGACTCGGGCAGGGCATTCCACTCCTTGGCAGTTCGCATAAGGAATGTTGTTGTTGTTGTTTGTTGAAGCGAAACGCTTCGTGCGTATTTGTGGAATACCTACCATGAAGCGCTCTATATTTTTTTCTAAGACTAAGTATGTATTTGGTCACCTATCCGATCATTGACCGCGACCGATATCCGAAGGTGCCGTTGTCTCAAGTACTTCAAAACGAATGTTCTCAAACAAGTAACCTGATTCTTATCGCGTCTGTTTTTCTCAACCGAGTTTTGCTAGTTTTGTACGATTGCTAAGTTTGCGCATAAGTACGATCATTCCCACGTCTAGACTGTTTAAACTCAAACCACGACTGCTCGTGTCGATAAAGTGTAACTAGCCACACTACTACACATTATAGTTTGAAGTGTGAGGATCAGTTGGAGTACAGATTTGAATGAGTTTAGTCAATAGAGAAAAGTTTTAGCGCGAGTCGACGTCAAGATAAGTAAGTAATAAGTATAAATATTACTTGGCAGTACCCATTCAGAGAGAAGAATAGCTAACGTATAAAAAATGATTAAAACTTGGTCGAATCAAGCCGTTTGTTTTATAAAAAAATTATGTTTTTTTTTAAAGCAAAACCTATAAACCTAGAATATTTTATGCTGAAGCGATCGACCTCAAAATCAAAGTGATTTGTTAAGATTTAGTTAGTGAAAACCGTTTTCTCCTGAAATATAAAAATTTCATCAAAAATGTACGTACCTTCGGTTAGGATTGCAAAGCTATCAGGATCGAGACAACTGTCGTGTACTCGTGTCGAAGACCAATACTTTGTAGCAGTACCTTTTATATTTTTTACTAAGCCCATTCTTGCGAATTTAGGTTACAGAATCAGAAATGAAACGCACATGCTTCAACTAATGCGAAACCAAATGTCTAGAAGCACATACTAAAAAAAATCTTATTAAATATTAATTAAATGCCGTTGAAGTTACAAAGGGACTTGCTAAATACTATTCAGGGTTGCCTCTCAGCGTTGTTCCAATGCATAATAAACTAAGATTTACCACACCGTTTTACCACGCGTCGTGAATCAGTGAGCCGCGGTGCTATCCTACCCGCGTCATGGATGTCTCCTGAGATAGATTTCGTTTAAAAGAACCACCGAAAATACACGTGAAATAAGCAAACTTGGTCTTTAATAGCAATGCCAGAAGAGCTACAAGGATGTTCCGATATTGTAGTAAAGCTGTAACAACTTATCTTTCGTGCTTGCTGGTACTTAAATGAACTTTACCCTCTGATCCACTTTAATGTACGCTCATATTTAAAATACATGTTAACAGATATTTTGATATTAAATATTATATGTTTGTGTTTTGCAAA
The DNA here is from genome assembly GCF_033807575.1 of Cydia pomonella. Classification (NCBI taxonomy): domain Eukaryota; kingdom Metazoa; phylum Arthropoda; class Insecta; order Lepidoptera; family Tortricidae; genus Cydia; species Cydia pomonella. The sequence continues at coordinate 11,449,398 of NC_084710.1, forward strand.
GGTTTTTTTTTGTCTGACTTTTTCGGGCTATTTATTATTAATATTTCTGTAAGTATTTAATATATTCATTTTAAAACGTCATTCTCGTGACATGATATAATTTATCAAAATACTACCAATGATTGTTGGGCGATTATAATTATCATAAATGACTCTAATGTAGGTAGAATAAGTTCAAACTATTTGTATTTAGAAATACACTATCTAACCAATTTGTCCACTTTTATCATTATAAAATATATATGATTATTATATGAATGAAATATAAATTAATATTTTACTAGTCTATTAGCTTTATAAATTTTCTGACAGAAATAGTAAATGGAGGTTCTCTATTCAAATGATCAACTGTTGAATGATGAAATCAAAAAGTCAACTGTTAAAAAATATCAATAAAATATTCAGCATAAGCAAATACCGAACAACATCATACTCTACGAGCACACTCAAAACTTACAAACTGTACTTTGGCAAAATCATCATAGATTTGATGGAAGCCATATTTTAAAAGAAGAAGAATAAAGTTAAAGCCACTTATATATAAACGCAGACATATATTACATATATTCCGGCTGAAGCAGAAACGCTTTCTGCATAGATTTCCGTACATTGATAATTATATTGATGTCCCCCCATGATGCCGGTTATCAATGTCACTGTGCGAACTTGACAGCAATATAGTTATGCGCGTGCAAAAGAGATAGCAACAGGCGGGTCAATGTACAAAAATCTACGTCGAAAGCATTTATAACTTTATCATAAGATTCTGGCTCAAGTTTGCTTCCGCTCGCAATTTTCTCGGCGCGGCGGAAAAGGACATTTTATTATTTTTATGGGGAAGACGACAAGCTTTCTGGTGGAAATAAATGTTGGTAAAACTTTTATTTGAATGCCTAGGTATTATAAGTCGGAATAACAATACACAACATACAACCTGAGGTATTTCATTTTCCAGTCTCTGAATACGGCTAGTGTTATTTTCGCACAACAATTTTTTTTTTACTACAGGTAACTTACGCGTTCTGTTATGTGTGATGAAACTGTTGTAAAAGAAAAATAATAATTGTAGGGTTCTATTCACTTGAGATATTTTGAATAATAAAAATTTAATCGCTTTGATGTTAAAAAGTAGAGCCCATCAATATTGGAAACTAAAAACCGGCAGGCTCTAGAGCGGCAAATGTTGGAAACTATTTAGATGAATATGAATAACAATCTGGATGAAATACCTTTGCGAGAATATTCATGTTCATGTAAGTATTATTTCGATTGACTGCCGCAAATAAAATGTTCATAAAGATATATATATTTTCATTGCTTTCAGCTAATGAATATGATTAATAGATACAGATTAATATAACTGACAGCATTTCGTTGTCGTAGCGCAAATGATTGGCATCTTGGCTAGGCACCCTGTCGCTGTATTTTCACTTTTTACCAAGCGTGGATGAGTCAAACACTTAGTGTACTGTCACTTTGAGGTTCGTAACAACCAAAAGCTGTGTCCCTGTGGACAATAGTTAACGGCTTTGTCCAACAAATAATGATTTTATTAGGAAAATTAACAGAAAACTATTGCTAGATTAAAACTAGGCATTATAGCCCTTAACTTTGGGAATGTTCACAAGAGAGACGTAAACATAATTGCTGTGTATGACCCATTATAAGTTTGTCTGAGGATTCCACTAGTACACGAAGTTTAGACTAGAGATGCTCTGAATATACGACAACTCAGTATTCGGTATTCGGCCTATTAGATCAGTTTGCTGAATATTGCATACTATCCAGCCAAATACCGATTACACCTATCTATATATAAAGTAAAATTTCACTGTCAAAATATACCGTAAAATTATATTTAATTTTGAAAATGTATTCGGAAATGATAAACTGATAAGAGTAAGTTTTTTGTTTTTCATATAAAATTAGTTTTTAAAAAGCTAATATTAATAATTCGTCGTTTTTTGGTATTTGGTATTCAGCCAAAGTTACTATTCGTGACATCTCTAGACTGTGGTGCTACATTCACGGATTAAAATCACTATTAAAATAACGACAATTACTCCACACAGGCACTCAGCGCACGAAATTAACACGTCAATCATACCTACACGCGTGACCTGCTTCGATGTGCTCGAGCGTTGGCTTTCAACCCAGTTTCAAGCTAATCGTAACGTACTGCTAATCTAAGCTATAAAGTGGCTGACCATCGCAATTATTTTATGCTTAATATCTTATTTAACTTAGTCAGTACAAAAGGGTAAGTATTACAATAGGGATTAACTTATAATAGTGACTCACGATCAGTAGCGAGTTAGCAACCATATTTAATGAGTATCAGTATTTTACCCACGTGAGAAAACAATCATTAAAAACATATCCAAATTATAATATTAATAATATAAAACGAATACCTAATCGAGAAAAAAAAGAGACATCCATTCATAAATTACACCAAATATTTTTTTATACACTAAATACGTCAGTGGCAAACAAGCATACGGCCTGCCTGATGATAAGTGGTTACCGTAGTCTATGGACGCCTGCAACTTGAGGGGTGTTACATGCGCGTTGCCGACCCTAACGACCCGCACTCTCGTTGAACTCTGGCAACCTGACTCACCGGCAGGAACACAACACTATGAGTAGGGTGTAATGCTATTTAATAGATAGCTTAAAGAATTTTTAATAAAACCTAAATACATTTACCAAGCCAGCAGCTGGCGAATAGCTGAAAACTTAGGACATGGCCGCCCATATCACCGCGGGGACTTGACCCAACAAAACACTAAATAGTCCGCCACACCACACACCACAACAAAGCTCCTATGTAACAAAGAGCAAGCGGCCGCCCGTAATAGCGAGGACCGTTTGGCTCACATCAACGATTCCACACAACTAAAAAAAAAACGAAAACGGTGATGACTGATGAGCTTCGTGGCTTAACATGTCACACCTTAATTTATTATTTTTAACCGACTTCAAAAAAACGGAGGAGGTTATTAATTTGACGGTATTTTTTGTATGTTTGCTACCTCAGAACTCCGTCATTTGGGTACCAATTTGGAAAATTCTATTGTCCCATTTTTGTCAAATCCAGTTCTAATGATGGGATCCATGAGGCATTTAGGAAATCCTCAAATCTTATAGGCATACAGTGAGTTTTGTGTTTTCTTTTTCATTAACAAATCAAGCATTAGCATTAAAAAGTGCCATTTAAGTGGAACTCCTGATGAAGACCAGAACGGAACTCTGCAACGACACGTATTTCACGTTTGACGATTTACCTATTTCGTTAAGTTTGTTAAGCAATCAAGGCTCTAAGAAACATTTTTGTCCAGATCCAGTTCTGATGATGAGTGCCATGAGGAATTGAGGGAACTGCTTGAAACTTCCCAACCGAACTTCCGAAACTTTTGAAATGACGGTTTGGTGAGAAAGGAACGAGTCCTGCAGAATGTTGCATCACTCATAACAAAAACTTAATGATGGCTGTACACACGTTGAGAGACCCCGAGATAGGCCGAGAACCAGTGTATACATACTGCTCTCTTCTCATCTCGCTCTTTATCGGCTCGTCTCGCCCTTTTTCGATTAGGCCGGAGTGGCCCTGAGACTCTCGGCGACAGGCTCTCGACGAGTGTGTACAGCCGGCATTAAACTAAAAATGAAAAATAAAATTAATATTAGAAAAATTAGAAAAACCAACTTAAAAACAGAAAAAAAAATTTTTTATTGCCATTTATATACGCTAGTAACTGATATATTTGAAGTTCGTGCCAAGCCAAATAGTTGCAATACTGGCCAATAATAAATATCCCCAAACAACTAATGGACAGCTTTCTTTCCTTCTTATCGAACCGCACCCAGGGTCGGCATTCGGTTGGACAATGTTGACTTGGTACCGACGTCATACACATCTGTCGCTAGCGCATATAGCAGCGATAATATTTTAATTTACCCTTTTGGAACTCAATTTATTTAAAGTTTAATTTTTGTTTAAGTTATTTTTTTTAAATCGTAGCACTTTTATAGGTCACAATACGGTTTCCAAAAAATATGAATACGATTTTTCAAAAAATGCTTAAACCAATGTTAAAATAATATTGCATTGTCACTCGACTTGCATATACGTAGTATATACAAAGTTTCAGATCAATCGGAAATCGAGAAGTGGGTCAAATTTAACTTCCAATATTTGACCCACACTAACTCACTTCAGAGGAACGCAGCTGAGTGAGTAAAAGGTACCGTTGACGGGTATACTTAGACTGACTGATTTATTTCGTATAGACTTAGTGTTTATATACTATCGACACGCGCTGATAATATTTTGCTGACCGCCACACTCACTAACTAAAAACATCTGTTCATACCTACTAAAAGAGCAAGACGACTAATAGAAGCTTGTAAGAACACTGCTACAGGCTATCTTGTTGGCGTATTCTGAGTGAAAAAATTCGAACACATTTAAAATTGACTTGTAATTAATATGGTAATAATATATAAGCTCGAGCTAGATGTTCGATTCGATGATCATGAAACGACTCGTAGACCTCATGACGTAATACAGTGCGTCTGCCTCGCAAGGACATACTGAGTGCAAGCATGAATCCCTCCGAGTTTAAATAAAATTAGTTTCATATGTATTTATTTTTATCTTACTTTACCTTTATTTTGGTAACCAGAGTCTGGTAGGTCATTACTGGTCATACTCATTCCATATACAGATGTAGATGGGATCTTTTTCATTCCTTTCTTCAAGTTAAAATAATAAATCTTAATAAACCTTTAAAAAGTACTTAGCTGTACATTTAACGGCTAATGCCATTTTGATGTACAGTCAGCATCAAAAGTAGCGGATTAAACAAAGTTTCAAAAGTATCTGCCATTCTGTAACAGCTTAACAAAATGTGGTGGTTCTATATGTAGAACAATGAAGACGTTAAAAGATATACTTTTGAACGTAAATTTTATGGGCTTATCAATATTTGGAAAAGTTATCCGGAATATCAGATACTTTTGGAGCGTTGTTTCATCCGCTACTATTGATGCTGACCCTACAATTAATGGTTAAAATAATACCTAAAACACTCTGGGTTAACTAAATTTTCAAACAAAGAACTCATAATTGAGTCGATTTACCTATATCGGGAAGATATATTATTATGCCACAGGCAACTTGCCTTGAAACCTATAACGGCCGACCAGCTTGCAACTTCAAGCGTATAACGCTCGCTCTCGATTTACTTGGCATTTATTCCACAATTTTTTCAAATTTATCAAATTTATCCGCATTCCATTTGGCCTTGAGATAATGTCGCTTACAAATATAGCTTACATATGGAAATAATGTGCTTATGTTATGTATAGTCAAATAAAATATCAGTGCCGGAGACTAATTCAAACATTTGGCATAAAATTGATATCTAAATGATATCTTTATGTCAATTAAATTTTCTTCATATAAATTGTACATACAACAATAGTCATAATTTTGATATCAAAGTGAACGTTCCTTCCAGGCCTTCCGGTTATGTCAACGACCAATTTCAAAACCTTGAAGGAATGCTTCGCTATCCTTCGTCCATTTCGATTGATGTAAATATTTTATTGTTTTCAAAACAATTTTCTTTGATCTCTGGGAATCCATTCAGTCATTTTTGTGGTAATATAATTTATAAATGCGAAACCTTTTCTTCCTGTTTACATGGGTGACATTTGATGACTTTCAACGTCTGTTATCAAAGAGTAAAATAAATTAGTACCACCGAAGGGGTTGTCGTTGAGATACAAGATGGCGAATACGTTTCGAGAATATTTTTTTGTGTTTTGCTCATTGATGAATGATGATGAAACATACAAAGTAATATATATATATATATATGAGCTTTAGAACTCGTGCCATTTTGAAAAAACAATAAAACTTAATCGATTAAATAAAATGTAACTATGTACATCGAACCTGCTTACAAAATTTCACGAGAATCGGTTGAGGAATGTGACCTGTAGAATGTGTAGAAGACTATTAATAGTCAGATATCCGGACATGCAGCATTTTCGCCTAAGCTACACTCATAACATCCGTCTACTAAATAGACCTTTTAGTAAAATTTATTTATATTTCATTGATACAAACGTTTTCTCGGCGCTTATGCCTACATAAACATAATCTCGGTAATTTGGTTGACAGTAAAAACACAGCGAAATGTGCCGATTAGGGTTATGGTGTTACTGAGAAATTGTTTTAGGAGCTGTTAATGACAGAAGGCCGCAGATGGGAGGTTTTATAACCCGATACTTCCATTATTAGAAAAAGGACATAACTCTTAAGTATACACTACTCAGAAAATCTTTTTCGGAAACATGATGGCCCTTGTCGGTAGCGTTCCAGATTTATAAAGGATCCGGGCCACAAAGGGGCCAATTTAACTTTCTAGGTATCTTATTTGTTAGAGGCAAACATACATAATATATTGCATCAATAAATTAATTGAAATGGACACAGTTTCGGACATTGTTTATGAGACTTTTATTAGAAACCAGTCTTAGTCAGCAACTCCGTTCGCGTAGAAGTGTTAGGGAGTTTTAAAAACACTGTATAGTATGTATGTATGTAAACACTTTATTGTACATAAGACGGGTAAAGAGACATTAAACATTGAGTGTTGGCAATGTACCAAGGCGAACTTATCCCTATTCGGGATTTCTTGGTAAAGTATGATGTAGGCAGTTTGAGTTCTCCAAGATCTGGAACACCCGGAGGGCTGCCAGATGAAGCAGTCACCTGACCAGGGTTACCACTCGCTAAACGTGCTGTTTGTTCCCATACAATATGTTTTTATTCGTTGTAACCCAATGCCAAAGCCTTAATTCAAAAGCCAAAACTCGTACAGCATAAAATTTTAACCGAAAGGAGGGCAAATTTGTTTTCCCAGTGTAATATTTTAGACGTTGGCGATAGGCTTCTGTTTAATATTCATGGTGTTACTTCACCCTGCGTTGATATTCTTGTGCCTTCTTTTACTTACTTTACTTAAGTGACATTGTAGTGACTGAAATCTCAAGCGGATTATTCTGACACCTCGCGTTAGTCATAATTAGTAGTCATGCGATATTAGTCTGTATTGTGTGACAAGCATGCTGTGCGTAATATAATACGTCTGCAAAATAGTAGAAAAACTTGATTTAACTTGACTAAATACCAACTGAACCGTATTTAGCAGACCGTGTGTTACACTTCCCGAGCCCGATGATCATACGTTCTAATGTTAATTTAGTTGAATTCAATACGCAATTTATGCATACTTGTTGGATGATTTTTATTCATGGTTGTTAACCTAAGGGGCCTAACCAAGGTCAGTGGAGCGACACTCCTCCTTTCGGGTATTCTTGCCTCCATTCGACTCAGCATTGCTCCTAGCAATTATTAGGGTTGGCACAATTTGATGTCCTTATGCGAGCACGACCACAGATAAGATAATGACTTGACTTTTTACAACCCTAAATAGCCGAAAGGGATAGTGCCTTACATTAGAAAGGGACCGCATGATTTGTCCTTGAATCGCTGTCAAACTTCGGTTTTGTAGGAAGTGCCATTTCAGTCACGCTTTTTGTAGCATTTTCATTCTGAGACATTTTTACTTCGTTCGTCATCTTGACTACGGTCCATGAGCCAACTCATAAACAGAAATTAAAAACCCTCCATTCTACGTGAATTTTTAAGGGATCGAGCATAAGTCAGAAACCAATATTATTCCAACGTTACCTATTTACAGAAATATGTAACAACAAATCCAAGTGTTTAATGGACAGGTACTTTTATGTCCAAAAGTATACCGTCATCTAAGCAACCCTCATTACACAACAATGGATTAGGGCCGCCACCTGCATATGAAAGTCATTCAAAAGAAACATTCTGTATTATCGCCACGGCCGCACACTCCCGAGTCGCTCTTTAAAAATACGATAACGAGCGCCCCACGAAAAAATCTGCACAAAAACGCGGATCGGCTATAACATTTACATAATGACACGGTTTGTCTATACCAGTGCTAATCCGAGAAAGGCCAGAGTGATCGCAACTTAGAAGTCTTTACAACATTTCGGATTCCGCAAAAGTACAGACCCGGCCCATCATATTGCGACCCACGATGATCTAAAGTCGGGAAAACAATGTCCGAGTAATTTCAAAGGGCGAGAATATAGAGAGACATGAAATGTGAGGTTAAGTCCGCTCATATTAGGGATAGTTAATCACACTCACTTGTGGAGCGGGATTTATATGGGTTATCTTGTTTTATTATTTATTAGTACCTGGACGACCGAGCTTTGCTCGGTTATAACTATTTATTGTAATATGGTGGTCTATAGGTGATAATCTTAACTACATTTTTTTACTAAATTAAACTTGTCTAAAACAATAAAAAATTATATATAAACTTGAACATATAAAAAAAAAACAAAAGTTAATCACCGGGCGAGATTCGAACCCGTAACACTTGTTTAGCAGTCCGCGTCTTAACCCGCTGGACCAGACGGACAGTGGCCGGCAACACGAAATTAGCGACCATATTCTGCGTCGAAAGAAAAACGGATGAAAACTCGAAAACACGCGTTTTCTCAAACATAAGACTAAGAACGAAAAGAGCTGGCGGCTTCCTCGCACAACGTATCAGTATTGCGATACAACGAGGAAATGCCGCCAGCATCCTTGGTACAATGCCTCAAGGGCCTATTTTAGATATAAGCTAGTTATAGTAATCATCTGTATATATCCATTATGTATATTGTTATTGTCAATAAATAGTTTAAACTAATCTAGATAGATTGTATACCCCCAAAAACACCTATATACAAAATTTCAGCGAAATCGTTAGAGCCGTTTCCGAGATCACAGAAATATATATATAAGATTTACCTACACTAAAAAACTGGAATTTTAAATATAAGTTAATATTGATAATTCCTCATCTATTTTATACCATGCTCAATTTAAGTCACTCGGGTCACTTCCAATGATTGCTACAAACCTCTGTCCTTTGCCCTCATTTAAGGGACTGCGCAACCTTCTCCATTCATCGGGTCCACCTGACCGAAATCCTTAGCAAGCTGCGTTCAATGGCCCGTTGTCGCTTTTCTTGACATTTTCGGTCCCGTTATGCTGGGGAATATGCAGATGGCATATATATTTATATTCCTGGCTCAATTCCTCATCACCCTGTCGGTCGCCTTGGCTCGTACATTAACAAGTAGGTGCAATTTTTTAACTACATAATTATGTTCAGGTTATAAAATGTATTAAAAAATTCGGACTGATTAGGTATAGATTGTCTTTTTATACTGCGAGAGACTATAGTAACAAATATACATACATAAATCATCCTCGCTAATTATACCCAAACGCCTTCCAGATATGATAGGATAATTAATGACTTATACCTAAAGATATTTTACTCCATGGTATAGGTACCTATGTTGCCCTAGCGATGACGATGCCTCTTCCGCTTTGATAATTAATACACAAAAGATACTTTATGTAATAAAACCACCATCATTTGAAATTTCAGTAACAAACAATTTGAACAATTACTTTTCGGATTAAGTGTATTCTGTACGAAAATCTTTTTGTAATTAGCTACGGTTTCCATTATAAAGAAAAGCTTATGGCATCCTGCAATATTATTATTTTAACGAATGTATTGTGTTGTATTTTAAGATACTTGTGTTTTTAAAAATTGCATAAATTGTATTATTATTCTTTAATTAATGTAGTAGGTAATATTTAGCAAATATGTAATACAATTATTTTGATTAAATGAAGTTCGACATTTCATCTATTTTCATTATAAATAAATTGAAGATTATTTATATATTACAAACTAGTAAAATTGGTATTTGAATAGACTGATCATAGAATAGGCATTGCTCGCAATAATGTGGACATGACTCCAGAATTTATTAAGTAATTAATCATTTAATTAATTTCTTATCGGAGATTTAATTCTGATTCCAAGTCTATAAATAATAACACAAATACTTCTTATAATGTATATTTTTTATTCTTTTATTTTTATAATAATCAGTATTGAGAGCGTTAGGATGGCGGGTGGACCTCAGAAAATTGAAGGAAATATTTATAAACATATTGTACCTTCAGTGTACCTCAGTGTACCTTTAATAGAATCTAGTGTACCTCTCCCTAAAACGAGATATTTAACAAAAAATCTTGGATTATACCGCACTACAAGTATGTATTTATATTGTACCTTCAGTATACCTCTGCAAACCTTTAATAGAAATCAGTTTACTTATCCATAAAACGAGCTATGCTCAAATTAAGGTCCACCCGCCAACTTGACGTCAGGTTGGCGGGTGGACCCATTAAATCTTGCATTATTTCAAGCAAAATATATGTAGTTATATTGTACCTTCAGTGTACCTCAGTATACCTTCAATATAAACTAGTGTACCGTACCTAAAACGAGATATTTTTAAAAATATGGTTCACCAAGGCGGACTTATTATTAGATGTAACTTAGTTTTAGGAGAGGTACAGCTATTTTTATTAAAAGTACACTGAAGTACACCGGAGGTACAATATGTTCATAAATATGCCTACAGCTTGATTCCCTATTAACCCTGAAATCGTAAAATGTTTAAAGCCTTCATATTCAGGAACAGAAAAGGCCAAATACCTACCTAGATTCCTATATAACCCTAAAATGACAACCTAGCGCCAGGATCTTGCTTCATTTCCCGCAAAATTTAAGTGGTTATACTGAACCTCTAGTAGACTTCAGTGTACCTTTAATAAAAATAGCTGTACCTCTCCGTAAACTAAGTTACGTCTAATAATAAGTCCGCCTTGGTGGACCATATTTTTATAAAATATCTCGTTTTAGGGAGCGGTACACAGGTTCATATTGAAGGTACATTGAGGTACACTGAAGGTACAATATAACTACATATATTTTCACCCGCAAACCTGACGTCAGAATGGCGGGTGGACCTTTTTTGTTAAATTACTCGTTTTAGGGAGAGGTACACTGGATTCTATTAAAGGTACACTGAAGTACACCGAAGGTACAATATGTTCATAAATATTTCGTTCAAATTTGCGGAGGTCTACCCGCCATCCTGACGCTCACTCAGTATTTATTCCAAATTTTCTATACTCGCTACTCAGTCTACTCCTATTTCTTTTTATATCAAAAATATACTTAAGTGCTGTGAAACTCCGCTCGCAATCCACTGATGCTAATGGAGGAAATAATCTTCAGAGGATCCAAGGAGAAATAGGAAACCACTTACAAGGCAAAATTAAAACCATCCTTGAAAGAAATCCACGTTTTGAGACCCCAATAGTAAGAACAGAAAATAAAGTCTGAATTCAACTGGAATAACAATATTCCTATTAAGCTACTTAAGTTTGCTTCATTAAAAACAGTGGTTGATGCGCGGAGTTTTTCAGCACTCAAGTATAATTTTGATATAAAAAGAAACTGAGTAAGGAAGCGCTGGTGGCCTAGCGATAAAAGCGTGCGACTTGCAATCCGGAGGTCGCGGGTTCAAACCTCGGCTTGTACCAATGAGTTTTTCGGAACTTATGTACGAAATATCATTTGATATTTACTAATCGCATTTCGGTGAAGGAAAACATCGTGAGGAAACTGGACTAACCCCAACAAGGCCTAGTTTTACCCTCTGAGTTGGAAGGTCAGATGGCAGTCGCTTTCGTAAAAACTAGTGCCTACGGCAAATCTTGGGATTAGTTGTCAACCCATGAGCCGTGGCAATATATAACGCGAGGAAGAAGAAGATAAAAAGAAACTGAGTACCGGAAATTAAAAAAAAAAACTGATTCTGGATTCATGTCCACATTATTGCGAGCAATGACGCTATTCTGTCTGATTTCTGAATTGATAAGACAATAAAACAAAATTTACAAATACATCCTTTTTATTGTTCTACTTTTACATTACTTAATACTGCATTCCCATAGGAATTGAGTTAAAAACATCAAAATTTACATAGATCTTTATACAGACATGATGTGTTTTATTAAACTTTCTTTTGAGAATGACATGATACGTGGAAAGAACGTGACCAATCAAATCGGTTATATCACCAAATAGTCTTCTCTCTGCTTCCATAAGAGCCTTCCTAATTGATTTTTCACTTAAAATTTTACATTTTTGACCTACACACCAGCCTAAAATGTTAAATACAAAGGTCGACTACAGGAAAATTAAGAGTTTAACCTCGGGACCAGAGATAAGCTGCAAACTCGGGATAAGCTGGAAATTCGTATACACCTTCATTATGGCGTTCTGTAGGTTTTCTTATAAGCCGATGAAAATCTCGTGTGCACGACGGAACTTATTGCAAATGTCATAAATATCGGTTTTTCTCGGATATCAAGGTTTCTATAGCTCCAATGTTCTTAACATCTAGATAAAAATTTGCGACATGAAACATTTTTCATGCGATCAGCTATTTCCAATATATAGGGGCACAAAACGCGCAGCGATCAGCTAAACAGACCTACTATAATGCAAGGCCAGCTGATAATCTCTGTAAATAAAATACATTCCATAAAGTTATATTAGTGACATAGAATTTAAAACAAAAGTTGCTCTTCCTGTGGACATTAGTTAACAGCTTTTGTGCATTTATAAGTAATAATTTTATGACAGGTCATCATAAAATTAAGCTTTGCACAGTCCTTAACTTTGGGTATTTCTACAGAAAATATGTAGATTTCGACTACAAATAAATCAAGAAAATGTTTTTACAAGCTTTTATTTAACCTATATGTAAGTTGTCTTCAAATCAGCTAACCATATCTCGACTAAATATTTGCTCATTTTATATTTTAGATTGAGCTAAAATTTGGCATACTTACCTGCCATGAAAGATTGATGACAATAGAGTATTATTATGACATCGAGCTGATCTGATTATGAGAACCAGAGATCGCCATCTCAATGAGTTCGTCTAGATAAATAGTAAAAAAAACTGTGAAAGTACAGTACAGTCAGAAAAAAAAATGTGCGAGTAGACCTCTAAAAGATTAAGATCAGATAGATGTTTCAAAAAGCGATCTGGAATGAGGGGGTACTCAATATGAACCTGTGTATATACATACATGGACAAATATTTATAACTATTTCCCATAAAGACAACTTTTGTTTCCTATGTAGCGTGTAGTGTAGTGTACCAACTTTATAGAAGGTATTATTCACCGATATTCACGATTTACCTTGCCTTATAGTACGTATGGCAGAATGCGCAATGGTGAGCCTGCGCGTACCTACTGCGCCCTGTATCTTAAAACCGGTTGATCGTAGGTATGAAAAAATGTATCGCAAATGTTATGCTCTAATGGCGTTATTCATAAACGCGTTGCTGGCCTGAGTTAGCTATAAATCGTTTGTCTTTATCTGTCATTTTGACTTATGGATTTGTAAGAAAGGGATAAAACGTAATTGAACTAAATCAGGTCCGTAAAGTTTTATGAATAAGAGGGCATATTTTTTATAGAAAAGGAGCCAATTTTTGTCACGTCTAACCTTGAATAACTTCTGACGCGCAAACGATTTTTGAATGCTATAATGAAGGTATTAAGAGTTTTTAGCTTATTATTTCTCATTCCGAGGTTGACCCCCTTTTTCAGCGTAAGATGGCTGGGCAATTAGGCTGGAACTGGAAAAAGGTCACAATCTCTCCCTCTATCTCCTTTTTAATCAGTTATATTTATCTCTGTTATGAAATTTGTAATTTCAGATAAGTACTTACAATAACAAACAGTACTTGGTAATACTTAATTTTATAGATTAGCTACATATACAACCATCAAAATTGTTTGATTGCGGTCACACCGCGTATTGTACCCCTTTTTTATCCGACATGTGTGTTGATATCACAACAATACATTAAATTCCATTTAAATTGTATAAATCTTATCAAGAAGTATAATTAATTCAACATGACTCAGTCACTTTAATCAACCAAGACGCTTCGTGCACATTTAGCTTAAACGATACACATAAATACTAATACACTTTCATAATGCGTTCACTTCATTATTACTTCTGCAAAAAACGGTAAAATGTGAACATTGTAGAATTACATACGTATTTTTCTATCACAAGTGTTTATTTTCACACTGTTGCACAAACAACTTGCGAGATCGGAAATTTACAGATGTAATTTCTAGGTCAATATGAAACAAATATAAAGTCAATAAAGTCAGTCTAGGTGAAATAATTGGAACGGACCGAGAGGGCACGCGCCGGCGGCGCTGGGGGTCTCGGTGCAGTTGGACACACTTTTAGCTCCAGGGAATTACACTTGCACTTTGAGCTGATGCCAAGTACGCCGTTTCGGGGACGGCACCGGCAACCGGCCACGCCACGCCGGGCCGAAGAGCAGTTCAGGCCCACCATTTCTGAAGACAAATGTTTAATTTTAGTTAAGTTAATACATAACTCGACTCAAAAAACCTGACTAACTTTAATTACTGATTTACGGTAGCAAATTGGAATAAAAATGTAATAAAATATCTTCTTAATCCTTAGCTATACCCCGCGATAAGTATGTATGACTTTTGCTATAAGTAAAACCAACCAACCAACCAGTGAACCAACTTGAAATCTTGAAAGCAATCTTAGCCGTTCCATATAAAACTTCCATATAAAATCAAATACCAAACTGTACGTTACCTAACTGCAAGTTTTTATCAGCCTACCATCACATGGCGACGCTGTATGTGCGGCATTCGTTCAATAATAAAAAAATAGTCAAGGATAGGCAATAAAAAACATTACTATCATTAAATACCTACAATAAAAATGTACTAGATCGAAAAATTTTAAAAGTTTGGTGTGAGCGATTAATTATAAATACGTGTAGGGTCATATAGTTCATGTCATCCACAATGACGTGAAGATTTGTCAAATATAACTTTAATTGACATGAAAATACGAGTCAAGGCACACGTCTTCGTGAATGACACGATCTATAAGGTCAAGAGGTGATTAAATTAAAATTAAAATATCCAGCACAGAACACGAGAAATAATTAAAGTTTGGAAAATGAAAACTGATTTATTAATTTACCACTTGTTAGTGTAATTATAATATTTTATCATAGTTTTTAATTGATAAAATATATGTAATTAGTGACTGTTTTAACTAGTAAGTAGAATTATCCTTAAAATATATCTAAACCAGCTTCTGCCCGTGAAGTCATCTGCGTGGAATGACACAAACTACCCTTTGTCCTTCCCCGAGCCTTAAACTATCTCTATACCATAGAGAAATAAGTAAGTTTAGAATGATCACTCTATATCTACATCTACTCCTTACGTGAGTTTTTTGACATAATCATAATAAGTTGTCAAACGTATTTGTTATTATTAAGATGCTTAGCTTAGACTTTATTACATTGCGTTTTTGGAAAGCTCGGTTAAATCTTATTATAAATGGGTTTTTATCGTTGTATGGAGCAAGCACTCTAAGCCTACTTATTTTTCTAAATCGAATACCAAATAATCTACCAAATACCAAACAATTCCATTCCAAATTTGATAGATTCAGCGGTTTAAGCATGAAGAGGGAACAGACAGAGTTACTTAATATAAAAAATTATGGAGGGATTAATCTCAGGTAATATAATGAACGATAAACTTGCCAATCCACCATTTGTACATTGTTGTATAATTATTTTGTGCAATAAAGATTGAATAAATAAGCTGAATGTTGACGCGTACTAACTGCCTAAGTACACCAAGTTACGAACGAGTAGAAAAAGTAGCTGTCACTCGCACTAAACTAGGACAAGTTATTGGGTTTGCATAAAGGGCCTGGCAGGAATGACATAGTAAAATCACCCCTGGCTGCAAATCAGATATTCTTATGCACGTTTATTTATGCATTTATGGCATAATATTCCATAAAATTATATCTCACAATAATACAAATAAACATGCGTAAGAATTATTGTTTTTCAGCCAGGAGCGATTTTAAGTATTATGGCATTCCGGCCAGGCTGATTCATCCGCAAATCTTGTGACCATCACTTTCTGGTTTCCGCTCGATTTATTTAATTAATAATTAATTTAATGTCGGGGCTTTTATTAAATGCAAAACTGTTTGTACTGTTTCTAGGTATTATACCGTTATTAAGCTCTGAGGTCTCTAAAATTGTTGAAACGTAGTTCGGTCTAGGTAGGTATTTGGAACCAATTTTACTGACCTGACAACAATTCGAATCGAATTAACCCCTGATATTGTTTCATAAATACATTATTTGTGAAGATTAGATAATATTAAAATAACACAACTTTTTGTTAGCCATGCGTCAAAAACATAACCCGATGTATGCTGTCGTGCAATCGGTTACTTCTTAACGTTCGAAAAATATTATTTTTCGTTTATTGATAAAAACTTGGGTACAAAACATATCTAAGTAAATTATAAATAGGTTCGTATACCTAATTATACATTCTCAATAATATTTGTATATCAATTCGATAGATGTTCTAAATTTCTACCACTTTATAATAAATAGTTTGCTCATTTTCTTAGAATATAATGTACAATAAATACAATATACAGCAGTACAAAAAAAAATCAACGTGTGCCGTGCGTGAAATATAACTTTATCTAAACATACTACCTAGTAACTACCTATCTTAATGCCAAAAAATGATAATCACAATAATATATGTACCTAATAAGCATGTTGTTTCTTTGTTTCAAATCCCTTGTTTGTTGACAATGCAATTTAACAATGTTTACCGAAAGTTAGCTCAACAAATGAGGATAAGATGGGATCCGCCACTAATAAGGCTTCAAATTTCCTGACGTCACGTTTACGCATCAAAATGTCTCACGAAAGCTCAATGCTTAAGGATTTGTCGAAAATGGAGCAACAAAGGCGACAATAACGCCAGAGTCTATAGGTAGTAAGTATAAAATGGTTGACAACCCCCATATCAGCTGCGAGGATTGTCATTTTGTAGATGGATATTCACATTTTAATTATTTTCATATGAAAACTGTCACAATACTGCAATTTATACCTAATTTTAAAACAAGATTTGAAGTTCTAGTCACTAGAGATGTTCGGAAAGAGAAGAGTCGTGGAATGTATGGGGCACAATACATTCCACGTCTCTTCTCTTTCTGAACAGACTCTAAAGAAGAATTGAAGCATAAAAACTATTTTAAGGAAATTCTTATTTAAATAATGATGTGCTAGCATTTTTCTAACCTTCTCTATGTAAGTACTCACTATCGTCGTCCTTAAATAATGTCTAAAATGCTTTTATATTTATTCTTTATATAATAATATGGGTCGCGTCAGTTCCACAACAGGGCCGGAATTTACGTTACTAGATATTAGAAGAATTTAAAAACCTTAAAATTTTATGAAGGTTGATTTCACCGAAATATTGTTAACTAACATATATTTTAACAAAAAATGTACTAATAAAATATTTAATTACTTATTGTTGATAAGATCATAATTGTAGTCAAACAGTGCGTGATTACGAAGTATTGAGTATTGAAGGTAAATTGATTTTATTTGCAATTTCTATTGGACTCCACGACTATGACGCCGCCATGACGGGTATGGGAAACATTAGTTATCTGACAGTTTATAGCTGTCAAATAATGGGGTATTTCACTACTAGTCAAATTATTATTTGTCCTATTATCCTTCCTTTATTATAATGTCCTATTATTATATTATTATATTAGTTTCTTTTTTCTAACTGTCAAAACGATTTGCTACTATGGAATTTATATGAAACACTAGCAAATGACGTCACGGTCAAGTTACCTACTTTTTATAGTTCTATACGAATTATAAAATAGAAGAAGTGTCTAAAAATAACTGCTGTCTACGTTGCTCTATTAATGTCGTGGTGCTTTATTTCGTGCAAGGTGTGAAACAATTTATTTTTCAATTCAGCAGCTCGAACAAGCCTACTTTCGTCACTCCAGGGAGTCACGAAAGTACGACTTTTCTCATTCAGGGAGTGAGACAAAGTAGCTTTTTAATTTAGTGAGGGCCATGAATACAGGAATAAAAACTTTACTTGATATTGATTTTTTTTTACCTTTAATATGTTCTCACTACTAAGGTGAATAGTTGTGTGTGTCACACAAGAGCAAAGTTATTTTACATCTCGTGTTTTTGACTCAAAATCAACACTCGCAAGAAAAATTAGCTTTCCTCTCTTGTTGCATAAATAACTATTAAATACAGTCAAATACCCTATAGTATGAAGATGTCCCATCCCATGAAAGATCACGTTTTTTCCATCCCGTGCGTTGTTGTTTGTATTTCCCCCACCACGTCCTTTTTATATAGCTAATTAATAACTAACCGTTACCGTTCAGGATATTACAGTCTACTTTTTATTTGGATTTTTAATCATAAATATTTCATTAACCATTTACTTAGCTGTTTTTGCGTGACTGACATCCAACTAACAACAAACACCCAACTGTCCTAACAAATATAGCCCTGCCCACACATCACATAAAAATGCATAGTATAATAAATAACTTATTCATATCATAATCATTTCGACATCGTTGTTGATATACCTATCCAAAATGATTGACGCTGATCTAAACATTATTTGAATGATCTATTTCTATAATGTTTGAAGAATATAGAGCTACTCCGCTCGTTTAACGAAGACGCCCGAGTGTTTAAAACAATATTATTATGCATGTAACTCTTTGATTCAAAGACAAATATATTTATAGTTCGTACGAGTATGTATTAAGTTTATTTAAATTCAGAAACACGTAATAAAAGACTTTTCATTTCCTTTTCTAGAAAAGTTACAGTACATTGTGACCGAGGGGGTAAGTAAAATTTGGCATACGAGGTCATAGATACATGACAGCCGCAAGCTAAAGTGGATTAAAGACTCAAGTTTGCAATATTCTTAGCCCCGGAGTTACACTGAAGAAAACACTAAATTTTAGAGGTTATGATATATGTAGATAAAATGATATATATGCTGCTTCGGCTTTGTCTTGTCAATGAGATGCCATTTTAGAGTAAGCATGGTGTAAATGGGCTTAAGTATAATAATTTATGCAAGTAAATCTCACTTCGCGTTCACGGCTTCGCGCCGTGATTTACGGATGAATTTGGACGGCCATTCAGGTGTAAAAACACAGTAGTTACATAAATTTTACGTTAGAAACTTACAAGTCTAAGGCTGCGTTTTCACCAGATATGCGCGGATGCGTAGCGAGGTATGTGTTAGTTAAGAACCAATAGAATCACTTCATTTACCTATCCTCTATTGGTTCTGAACAAACACATCCCTTACATAACCCGGCCTTAGAAAATGAACGAAAATCACCTGACATAGGAACGCCCTCGCAAACGCTGGACCGATGGCAGGAGCGGGCCTCTGTATGCTTGAGACACAGCAAACCACCGAGCACCTGTCAGAAACAAATACAGCGTTATTACTAGTAGACAATACCAAACCTGTCTATAAATCCGCCTTGTCAATGGAATCGGGTAATAGTTCGGCGATATAGTTTTCCTTATCTTTTATTTTGTTATTTTATGTGGGGTTATTGTCTCTTGACTAATGTTTATTATTTATACAGTAAGTGCTTGGCTGAAATACAAACAAATATTTAAAATTATTATTAGAACTGCCGGATTATTGGATTTGTATGGGAAATAAAAGCTTTATATACAAAATAAATTGTAAAAATCAAATGCACTGCTCTGTAATCCGGAGTTTGGCTGTGTTAACTACCGGATTATATTAGAGCGAGTCACTTGAGTCGCTAAATGCCGGATTAATGTCTGGATTGGAGTTTAGTTGTGCCTCGTCCCGCATTGGTCAATCCCTATTTACTTGAAGTGCAAAGTCGTGTGCTACGGACTACGGGCTAATTTGTCACTGGTGGTATTGTCCGGAAATTAGCAAAATAACTACATATTTAGTTTTTTTTTTCTTTTCATAAGTTTAATCACAGTTCACACGAGAGTCAATGTTGAGTTTCCGATCATCAATAACGTACAGCACTCATATTTATACACGGTTTTAGAAATTATACCGGTCTTATTCCGCCAGAATGTCAACTTTCTTTCAAAGTCCTCTTTGTCGAAATATATTTTTATTTTAAATCTATTTTACTGGAAACTTAACGATAGAATAGGAAAGTCTATTGAAATTGAAATAAAAATCTTCTTTTTACTAACAATTTTATGGACCCAGAGTCAGTAAAAAATACAATTAAATAGCACTTCACTGGATCAAAAGTTACTTGGAAAACAGAAGACAATGCACAGAAATTAGCCAAATAAAAGAAACAAGACATATAATACTAAAGCAATCATATATGTCTCATTTCAAAACCGTTAATAAAGGTATTCCACAAGGTAGTATTCTTGGGCCTTTGCTATTCGTTCTCTACATTAATGATCTACCGAAAGCCACTTTGAATAAGAGTATAATGTTTGCTGACGATACAACTTTGTTAATCAAATGTAATAACAAAATTGATTTTGAACGTGACATAAATAATTCATTAAAGGACATAATTACCTGGATGCAAGTGAATGAACTACAAATAAATATTAGTAAAACTAAATTTATGCAATTTTCTTCATATAACTCAAGCGACATTTATATAGGTTTAATCAATAATAATGAAGAGGTCGAGATGGTTGACACTTTTACATTTTTAGGAATAACCATAGACAAGCATTTGAATTGGAAGGAACATATTGAGTAAGTTTGTAAAAACTTTGATAGATTTGTTTTTGCACTAAAAAGATTACGAAGTACTGTATCATCTGAAGCTGCACTTACAGCCTATTAAGGCTATGTATCGTCTGTTCTAATTTATGGACTGATATTTTGGGGCAATGCAGTGGATGTGAATAGAGTCTTCAGAATCCAGAAAAAGTGTGTCAGAGCTATTTGCAATGCATATATTGACGACTGTTGCGTCCCACTATTTAAAAGTCTGCGTGTTTTATCCTTGCCATGCCTCTGTATACGCGAAGTAAGTGTATTAGTCACCTCAAATCCACATTACTTTAAAACCAGGACTCAAAACATGGAAAGAAGGACAAGAGTCAGAGTACTAAATGGACTAATAGGGTTGTTTCCATCTACAAATCTTAGGGCAGAATTGTATCCCAATAAATTCTTTTGGATTATAAGAACATGTTAAACTACTTTTAGCCTGTAATGACCATATTTTTGTAAATATTGAATTTAAAATATCTTATGGCACACGTCACGTGACCAAACTCGAAACGTCATTGAAGATTCTGATGACGTCACAACTCTCGAATTGACACTGTTGACAGTTAGGCGATAAACAACAAACAACAAACGACAAATGTCAGTTGACAGTTCGTATTTTCTACGTGTGTATATAGTTATGTGTCAAACCGTAAGCTGTGACGTCACACAATTTTCAAAGAGCGTTTTGGGCGCGAAAGCATCTCTCAAAATATATTTTGTTAATTTAACATATTTAAAGCCGTTTTTAGTATAAAAGTTGAATTTTAGGGCAACTTTTATTTAATATAGAACGTAATACAAGTATTAAAAAAAATTGGAAACAACCCTATTAAACCGCTCGGAAAAAAAATTATTTACAGACGAAATGCTTTTAACATGTGCATCGAAATTTATAACCGCATACCGGAAGAAATAAGGTCACTACAGGGACCTCTCTTCAGGCGTGCACTGGCCAATTTATTGGACAAATATTATTAGGTATAGTGTTAAGGAATTTATTGAATGTAATGAGACTATTTTGTAATTTGTATTGTTTAATGTTAATGTTTATTATTTTACATTACATATTCTTATTTAATGTATTTTGATTAAATTAATTGAAAAATTGTAATTCAATATTTGCATGCCTGTATGTGAGCCGAATACACTGTGCACAAAAAACTGTATTACCAACTAATCTTAAACTGTATGATATAAAGGATCTCTTTTGTGAATTATGCCAACAAGCATGGGGAAATGTAGTCAAGGAACCCATTATCACTGAAGGTGACACTGGCCTACGAGGAGATTTAGCATGCCGTGGCGTGTGGGTTGCACAGAGGGAGGCGTTATTTGACATCCGTGTTGTAGACACCGACGCTGCCTCTTACATCTCATGCCCCATTGTTTGTCCTGAAATCTGCCGAATCAGAAAAGCAAAACAAATACGCCAACGCCTGCGAGTTGCGTCATGCCACTTTTATACCCCTCGTCACCTCCGTGGATGAAGTTTTTGTACCACAATTAGCTAGCTTTGTTAATCACCTCGGGGAAGCACTTGCATCTCGCTGGGACAGATCCTTGTTTCGCGTTTTGGGCTGGCTGAGAGCTCGTATAATAACTTCAATAATTAGAGCGACCAGCATGTGCATTCGAGGCACCCGCCACAAATGGAAGCCAGCAGCGAAATTATTTGGTTTCGATGACGGTGCCGCCCTTCCACACTCCGACTGACAGACGTACCAGATATTTACTTATTTATTTATTTAATTTCTACTGTTATAATCTGTATTGTATTTGCTGAATAAATGTGTTGTAGTTGGAAAAAAATAATAATCTTAAACTGTATTCTGGCAAATAAATTCTTTGATTGATTGATTGAATAAAATTAAATTATTTCGGAATTGGATACATAGTTTATTAGTATAACTTACAAATTATGCACATGATATTACAAATATACCTAAATAAACTATTTTCTCAATTTAACAAAGCCTATAACTTGCCGAATCCAGTGCGTAAGTATAAGATTCTCGGGCCTTTCTGTTTTTTTCCCTGGTTGCCCTGAAAACCAGCGCTATGGCTAAGTATCTTATCGACATATGCTGACTTGCTGAGTGGCATCCATTTTGGTATTAGAATGTACTTGAATAAGATGTATTTATTAAGATTTATTTTTTTATATACGTACCTACTAGTACTTTAGTGCTAGCCCGTTAAACTTACTGGCGTATTTTAGTATTTTACATATAAATTCACTACATACTTACAACATTTTAAGTATACAAGTTGCCCTGGAGATTTATATTACATTAGCTATATTTCTAGTTATATACAACTAGCACGAATAGGCACAAATCTGGTACAAATAGATTATACTAATCAATTGGCAAATAAAAATGTCTGGAAGGCAAGTGTCTAGGAAAACACTATTTAGCTCGAAGTGTTTGCCCTGGCCGTTACCGTCCATCAAGTGTAATTAGCTGCCCTTATGGACTTGAATGGGTGAGATGAATGGAATAGGAGTTGCGACGTTTTTCCACCAGAAGTGTACTAAACTGCGTAGAAATCTCCACTTAATGTTTGTCTTCTGTCAATTACTATTAACAAAGATAATTTGAAATAGAGGTGGATTGTCAAAGTAAACTTTGTAGCCACAGTAAATTTATTGCCATCTGTCGACACATTATTAAATTTTAGAACACCATTTGACTTTGATCCTATTCTTGGTGAAGGTGAAGGAAAACATCTACATCGCTACTATTGATGCTCACTGTACATATATTAAAATAATTGACTCTTTTGTCGTCGTATTTTTTTTTAAGTATATGTATACAGCATTACAAAGGCCCATGTACCTAATATTAAAAATCGTTAGACTCTGACAGGGGTGTATTTAAATATTTGGCGCCTTTGGCCAGTTGGCCTAGGCCGCCCCATACAACAACTAAGCACAAATATTTTTTTGGCGGCTTTTGGAAACTAGGGCCTGCGCCGCCCTTCGCAGCAAATTCAAGTCGTACCAGTCGGGAATAGGTAATCAAGTTTCCTTGATAGTAATCAAATCTCCCAGAAGTCTACTATGCGACTGAATTGAAATTCAGTTATTATTGTAAATGATAACTGTAATTTGTTTAGCTTTGCATTATTGTGTTTAGATTCGTATTGTACGAGGCAAAAATAGTTCTGATATGATAAATAAGGAGTGGTTCAGTAAAAAAGTTATCTAGTATATTTTTATTTTATTTTTTTATATATAACTTAAATCGATTATTCTGTTCATCATGTCCACAAACCTATTTTTAAAATATCACATATTTAGGTTCTCTATCGAGTTGATTTTAACGTATTAAACATACAAATATGTATACCCTTAATTTACAACATAATAAATTATGTATGTTTAAAAATAATCCCATTGTGAAGTAGTTTATTTTTTTCAGTAATATGCAGCTAAAATACTACATATATAATACCAATGAAATCATATTGGGAATTATAAAATTGTTTGAGTTTTCTCATTTTTATTGCAATGTACTTCGTGACTTTTTGTACAACACAATTTGTCAATCTTCACCTGCCGTTTGCCATGCCTCACTTGAATTTCAATTTTCACAACTAGTTGTATGCTTTTAGGAATATCATCTTACGAGTAATTTATACCAATAAACTGGAGTTTATTTTCGATAGTCAGGAAGTCTCTCCAATCTAACCTCTGACACAGGTTTTTCTATGGGAGACAAATTTCTGTAAAAATCGCAAATACACAAAAATGGAACTAAATCTAAAAAAAAATGAATGAAAGGTAGTTACATGGAATTCCATGTAACTACCTTAAAGTGAACTCAAATCAAATAAAACCGGCCAAGAGCATGTCGGGCCACGCTCAGTGTAGGGTTCCGTAGTTACTCTTCCGTCACAATAAGCTAAACTGGAGCTTAAAGTATAGTAAATTGTTAACCAAGGGATGAAACGGTACCTTTCACCCGAGTTAAACAAATAGGCAAATTTGCATAATCAGTACCTAATTAAAGTAAGTCTTTTTACTATCAAGGGAAAACTTTTTGCGATAACTCAAAAACAGCTAAACTGATCATGTCCGCTATAGTTTTCATTTAATGTCTTTCTTAAGCTCTACTTCCACGATTTTTTTCATATTTTTTTGGACCTATGGTTCAAAAGTTAGAGGGGGGGGGACACATATTTTTTTTCTTTCGGAGCGATTATCTCCGAATATATTCACTTTATCAAAAAATGTTTCTTGAAAACCCCTATTAGTTTTGAAAGACCTTTCCAACGATACCCCACACTCTAGGGTTGAAGCGAAAAAAAAATTTCACCCCCACTTTACGTGTAGGGGAGGTACCCTAAAAAAAAATTAAATTTTTAGATTTTATTGTACGACTTTGTCGGCTTTATTGATTTATATATCCATGCCAAATTTCAGCTTTCTAGCACTAACGACCATGGAGCAAAGCCTCGGACAGACAGACAGACAGACAGACAGACAGACAGACAGACAGACAGACGGACATGGCGAAACTATAAGGGTTCCGTTTTATGCCATTTGGCTACGGAACCCTAAAAAGTGGAATATCGAACATAAGACAATTTAATAATGTACTAAGTAGCTTATTAAACTTAAAGAAAAAACTATGTTTATGAGAAACACCTCATAAATTCTCTCAGAAGACGCTGTTCAAAAAGTCTTAGGAGACATGTAATATAAAAGGTGAACACTTCAATTCGCCCTTTTATTTTAAATACGATTAGGTAGGTATAGAATACGAGTAGTATGTACGGATTACTACAATAATGCGCTATTTAACAATTATCACTAAATAAAATGAAAAATCCACATAACGTGCTGCTACTTTTTTCTGAACCACTCCTTAATACAAAATCTGGCTTAAATAAAAGGGGGAATCGACCCTCTCGAGTTTCACCTAAAGTTATTAATGGCTCGAGGCCAGCGACCGCGTAAGCCATTACAATACCCACATACCTAATTACCTAAACCTTATTTATGTGTTTTTCCTTTCATACGTGCTAACATAATTGAGCACGGAACATTGTACAAGTTTAGATAATAGATATGATCTAATTGGCTTGTTATTTTACTATTATTCTAACATTTGAGTACATACTGGCCTTGGATTTTCTAAAATATTCCTCGATACGTTAGGTATTTAGAAACAGCAATGCAAGCATGCGCATCTCGGCAAACTATTTCCATTCTCAGCCTTACAAAGCATTTTTCTTGCTAAAGGTAAATACGTATGGTCCTTCAAATCTCTTCAAAAGTGCTAAGTATGTAAGAAACTTACTTTCATGGTAAAAAAGACACCGATCACGCTAAGTTTGCATTAACTTGGCAATGAGAATAGTACATACATATCCCATAGGAGCGTCATACCCATAGTCAGTCCAGTCATAAACTGTCATTGAATTGAAAAGGATCAATTTCTGAAAGCACACGAAGATTTATTAGTTACATAAGCTTTTATTTAACTTGCAATGTAATATGAATGAATCGAATATGATTGTACGGGTCAAATCTTGCAACTTAAATTTGACCCGCTTCCCGGTTTCTGATGAAGCTGAAAATTTGCATGCAATATTATGGTACCATCGAGCTGATCTGACGATGGAGACAGTGGGTGGTCACTCTGTGATAAAATAAAGCAAACCTACCGAAATAGTTGCCTGTTGAAAAAAAAGTACAGTCAGCGATATAAGCTTAGTATCAAAAATAGTTGCTTTGTCAAAACAGTTTTTTTCTAGTTTTACGAGTAAAGGTAGTTTCTCATGCATTAATTATATTATTTTAGTTTCGACCACTATTTGGATACGAGATAAGAATAACCAGTGCTATGCGAACTAATGAAACGCAACCAATGAATCAAATTGACCAGACCATTCTATAAATAAATAAATAAATACATATTATAGGACATTATTACACAGATTGACTAAGTCCCACAGTAAGCTCAATAAGGCTTGTGTTGAGGGTACTTAGACAACGATATATATAAATATATAAAAATTTATAAATACTTAAATACATAGAAAACACCCAAGACTCAGGAACAAATATCCATGCTCATCACACGAATAAATGCCCTTACCAGGATTTGAACCCGGGACCATCGGCTTCATAGGCAGGGTCACTATCCCATATCGATCCTAGAATATTTCAATTGTACATTATGAGCTGTGTGATTGTCTCTCGTTCATTCGATCAGCATTAAGGCTAGGCTCTCCAAACCTAGCTAAATTTGTAACCTCCATTTTGTAGTTCGAAAGGCGGAGCCAGTTCCAGTCTTTCAGTTTTCTAAAACAATGGTTTGTTTTAGGAAACCAGAAAGCTATATCTCTACTTTGCAAATAAATTATATTATTTATTATAAAAATTACATCAGAGTAATGAATATTCATAATGAGTAATGATTTTAACACCTTCATAAGTATGTATTTACTTTTAAAAAAGATTTAATACTCATAACACCATATGACCTCGGTACCTAAAAATAACTTTTTATTTACTCTAAGACTCCACAAAGATTTCATTTTCTTCAAAAGCGCACGTCTAATTTTTTCAAACCTATTTCTTTACACGGAACACGTGTTCACATGCATTTAAAAATAAATGTTAGGAACAGAATAAAATAAGGGGGTTAGTGATCACCTATTATATATATTAAAACCGGCCAAGAGCATGTCGGGCCACGCTCAGTGTAGGGTTCTGTTGTTACTCTTCCGTCACAATAAGCTAAACTGGAGCTTAAAGTATAGTAAATTGTTAACCAAGGGATGAAACGGTACCTTTCACGCGAGTTAAACGAATAGGCAAATTTGCATAATCAGTACCTAATTAAAGTCTTTTTACTATGGGAGCAACTTTTTGCGATAACTCAAAAACAGCTAAACTGATCATGTCCGCTATAGTTTTCATTTAATGTCTTTCATAAGCTCTACTTCCACGATTTTTTTTCATATTTTTTGGACCTATGGTTAAAAATTTAGAGGGGGGGGGACACATTTGTTTTCTCTTTCGGAGCGATTATCTCCGAATCTATTCACTTTATCAAAAAATGTTTGTTAAAGACCCCTATTAGTTTTGAAAGACCTTTCTAACGATACCCCACACTGTAGGGTTGAAGCAAAAAAAAAATTCACCCCCACTTTACGTGTAGGGGAGGTACCCTCAAAAAAATTAAATTTTTATATTTTATTGTACGACTTTGTCGGCTTTATTGATTTATATATCCATGCCGAATTTCAGCTTTCTAGCACTAACGACCACGGAGCAAAGCCTCGGACAGACGGACAGACAGACAGACAGACGGACATGGCGAAACTATAAGGGTTCCTAGTTGACTACGGAACCCTAAAAAGAACGGAAATAAGAAAGAATTTGAAGGGTACCTTTGGTCAGTGAGATAATTACTTGCGTTTTCCTCGTAGAACGGGCCCGTTATATCTTCTATGATCTCATTTGTCTTCTTGCTCACTAATTCAAGTTAGTCAGTGTCCACTCACAACAAAATAAAATACACAAGGCCCGAAGTCAAAAGGGATTATTTTGACTTTAAAATAAAATTAAATACAGGCACGATGCATCCGCCATGATAGATTTTTTTCAAGTGGTATTGTCAATATGGAAAATGACTGAATGCAGTTTTGAAGGGTGGAATATCCGGTGAATGACAGAACGTAAATTTGACGTATAATGTTGCTAGATGAATAATATATTCATAAACAATAAATATACGTCTGAAAATGATATTCCACCACTCCCACATTTTTTTTTTTACTATCACAAATAGTATGGTACATTTTAAACTTGTGTTATGTTCGCCAAACTTACGTTTAACGGCGAAATGAGGCACTCATTTGCAACGTTAGTACCTTAATCTAAATTATATGATTAACTTATAATACTACGGTTAATACATATTTATATCATATTAACACAGTATAAGTAATTGTAGTGTATTTACCTATCCTATTTATTTATTCAGTCATGCGATGTACCAATTAGCAACTTCTTAATTTTTGATTTAAAGATGTTTTTACTAGCACATTCGTCTTCTACTGATAACTCATTAAATATTCGCGGTGTGATATAACTACGTGTCCTTTTACCATAGTAGTTGCTAGCGGTTGGCTCCACGTATTTACGACGCTTTAACCCTCTTGGCGCTCGGGTATATACTCGCGGAGTTTTAAATTTGGGAAAAATTCAAACGAGGCTATACCTGTTTATTTAACCACTTGTAGTTATGTACCTAGTTTAATAGGAAACACGTTTAACATAATTATTTCCAAAAAACAATATATCAATATACAACAAACAATAAAAAAAAATCATTGTTATATGTTTTGCGTAAATATTTAATTTAGCTGTGGTAGGGTATCTAATAAGAAAGTACGCAAGTAAGTATTATATTAGAAGAGGTTGACACTCATTGATTTGAATGTAGGTACCATGTTTGGCATTATATATAATATTATATTAAAACACGATTATAAATATATGAAACAATTTACATCATTTTGGTTTAAATTGCGGCAAAGGCTGTGTTTGTTTGTTAGTTGTCCTAATTGCGGTAAAGAGTAAAAATTTGACCATCTTGATATTAAAAAACAAGTATAACTTTACCAAGTCTACGGTTTATCTTATGTTGAAGAGGTCAAACTTTTTATATACTCGTAACAGTAATAATTTAGCAACATAAAGCCTGTTTTTCATTGAAAAAATTTCCGGTTTTTATCCGGAAAAATATTATGATAAAAAATCAATTCACTACCCATAGAATACTCTCAATATTAAGAACCAATAAAGGGCCGTATTTCGTTTAATACATTTTCATATTTTATTAGTATCAAATGAAATTGTTCTGGCATTTTTACTTACATAGCTTAGTTGGTTTCTAATATAAATGTGTTTTGCAAATACTCTTTTCCCAACCAACGACCCTGCATGTATGAAGCACATGATCACAATCACGATGACGATTACAAATTTATCTTCAATCAGTTTAAAAATAATCAGTTCCTGGTACAGCGTCAAGGCAAGCAATAAATAGGGTTTATTCAGTTTTTCTGTACTTCTTTACTAAACATCGGTACCCATACAAGACCCTAAGTGCTTTTGCAAGTCCGGCCTTGTTCAAGACGAATCGACTGTCCACAGGTGGGTCTGAAATTACGGAATTTGCTAAATATATAAAAACCCTAAAGGATTATTATAGCGGTCACTGAGGGGATCTATAATAGGTATACTTCAGTTTATATTACGTATAAAATTAAATTGTTGATATTTATCGTAATATAAAAATTAAAGGACATCACGGGCCAACCCTAGCGTTCCCTTATTGCTTTTTTTTATCTAAGTCATTTGCGTTGATTATTTATATCTTCTAATCAAAAGCTACCCGCTTCGTTCATTAGGGCGAGTGTCCAACAACTCCCCTGGCCTTTTGTCTCCATTTGTGTGCTTTGGATAAAAGCATTTTTGTGTCCCTCTAAAAAAAACCTTGACAATTTAAAACCTTTTCAGAAAATATTTTTGTTAACTTCAAGAAATACCTAAAATCAAATGAGTTTATTTGGATGTCAAGTTTAAAATTGGTATAAAATTACGGTACGGTAGTTAAAATTAAGAAGTGAATGATCGTAAACTACGATTAATACACTCGAAACAGAATTAGAAAGAGTAAACTGACGGTTGCGGGACTATATTTTTCATGAGATTACCACATAATCGGATAAGTCTTATGCTTTTACGATTAAAAGCGACTCTTATTACGTAGTTTTAGAGCTTCTCAATCAAATTTTTACACAAACGTGCCTGTAACCCTGTATCCATATATATTTTTCATAACTACGAGTATATTACTTTCCTTATTCTGAATATCACTTCAAAAAACTAATTTAAATTGAAACTAGATCTATAGAATCTAAAATGTAAGTAGATACCTACTTGAATAATAAAGTATCTTTATCTATTACAATGCGCTTATGAACTTCAAATAAAGCTACACCGGCTCGAATCCTACACCTCTGACCCCAGAAGATTTTAATTCCCCCTCAATTGACGACCGGTCTGGCCTAGTCAGTAGTGACCCTGCCTATGAAGCCGATGGTCCCGGGTTCAAATCCTGGTTAGGGCATTTATTTCTGTGATGAATACAGGTATTTGTTCCTGAGTCATGGGTGTTTTCTATGAATTTATGTATTTATAAATATGTATATATTATATATGTCGTTCTCTAAGTACCCACAATACAAGCCTTAATGAGCTTACTGTGGGACTTGTGTAATAATGTCATATAATATTTATTTATTTATTTTTATTTATTTAGGAGGAGAAGGAGGGTATCCCGATAGTTATTTAGTTAATACGTGCTTCTGGGCATTTTCCGCAAATCGACAACCATTGTGCATATTTTGCATGAAATCGAGGTAGCGCTACTCTAACCACCGCAGCTCCTCCACGAAGCCTAGCAAAGCTTTCAGTTTGCTAACTGCCTTCTTTAGTGTGCACGGAGTACCTAGGTATTTGCTTTTGTAGACTTCTACCTGTTTGCAGTCTAGGAGAATGTGTTTTGGTGTTTCCTCTTCTTCTATGCACGCTCTGCACATGGGGCTGTCTGTTTTACCCATATTGTGTAGGTGTTTGTTTAGTGTGTTGTGTCCTGTAATTAATCCTACTATTTTACGTAGTTGGTGTCAAGGTGTTTTCAGTAGTATTTTTGCTGAGCTTGTAGTTTAATTCCGGTAAAACATCTTTGGTCTGCCTGCATGTGTCCATTTCCTTCCAGTACTTATTGTGCAGTTGTCTGTGATGTAGGTCAAGCTGGTTGTATATGTAAGATATTGGTAGAGGTATGATGGTCTCGGGTCCATATGCCGGTGTTTTTGAACCTTTCCTGGCCAGTTCATCCGCTGCATCATGTGCTCTTGATCCACTATGCCTCTTTATCCATTGAACGGTTACTTTGTTGCCTTCTTCGCTCACTTCAGTGAGGCTTCGATGACATTCGAGTATAAGCTCTGAAGTAAGTTTGTCGCCGCGTAGCGCTTGTAGTACTGATTTACTGTCTGACAGTATTAGTATGTTTTCGTGTTATTCTTGTCGTCTGGTTATAGCATTGCAAGCTTCTCCTATTCCTACACATTCAGCTTGAAATACCGTGTTATGTTCACGCAAAGGTTTTGAGATGCTTATGTTCAGGTCCTCCGATAAGACACCGCATCCTGTCCCTTAATTTGTTTTTGAGCCATCTGTTTTTTGTTTGATTTAGCCCTTCTTTCGGGTCTCCTGTTATTGATATGGCGTAATCTTTTTGGTGTTTTGTCGACAGGCGCTTCCAGCATTTGCAGTTTTGAGATCATATTTTCATAGATCTTCTTGTGTGCTGAGCTAAAAGATGTCCATTGGCTTAGATTTTTCAATCGAAGAGCCGTGGCAGCCGCTTCTTTCTGTATGTGTAATAGCAGGAGTCCTAGCATTATTTCTAGCGCCGCAGTCGGAGTAGTTTTCATACAGCCCGTCGCAGCCACACATACTAAGTCTAAAGTCTTTGTGTTTTGCTTAGTTTGTGTATTACCGTGGTTAGCAGGGTGCGGGACCACCATACAACCGCGCCGTAGCTAATCATTGGCATTATTACTATTTTGTACAACCACAGTATGATGTGAGGAGCAAGTCCCCATCTCTTGCCCACCATACTCCAGCATTGCCAAAAGGCAACTGTTGCTTTGCTTTGTTTATTTTCTAGCTATTTGTTCCAGTTCAGTTTATCATCCAGGATTATGCCTAGGGATTTTACATACTTTGAAAGTGTCAGTCTTGTGCCAAAAAGGGTTGGCATTTCGTATGCACCCAGTTTTCGTTTGTGTGTGAAGATAATTGTGTCGGTCTTTTTTGGGTATCCTA
This sequence comes from Cydia pomonella, assembly GCF_033807575.1. Classification (NCBI taxonomy): domain Eukaryota; kingdom Metazoa; phylum Arthropoda; class Insecta; order Lepidoptera; family Tortricidae; genus Cydia; species Cydia pomonella. The sequence continues at coordinate 11,482,142 of NC_084710.1, forward strand.
ATATGGACCGGCAAGAAACTCGGCGGGACACATCTTTTCTAACATTTATTTATTTTTATTTTATTGGTATCTAGTCAGAAACTCAATGTTTGCAGGTGACTTTTACAGTACACGTCAATTTTAACATAATATCAAGCATAAGTGTATTTAGCCAATCTTGGAATCACCGCTGGGTTATCCGTCAATACACAATTCACCAATTTACATGGGATTGAAGAGCTCGAACTTAATAAAAACGATTACCAAATGGTTGCGATCCTGACGCACTGCTAATTAGATTTAAATTAAATTCTTGTTAAAATAGTCCACCTCGGATTAATTGAGCATCGTTTCGAAACATTTAAAACTCAAGAAAAAACACAAATCCTAAATATTACTTCGTACTATAGTCCAAAATACCTTGTCTACTTTTGTTGTTTATAGGATTAAACTGACAATATTTTTTTGTCTGATAGTTGTAGGTATATAAAAGATGACACATAAAGCCTTTCATTTCAGTACCGTGGATAATATACGATTATGTAGACTCCAAAAATGACAGTCGCTTTCATGTAGCAGTGGCTTGCGAACCAGATGACATGTTAACTACGTGTGTCGTCTACAATTATATCATATATGCTACCATACACGATGGAGACCTGTTTGAACCCGCGGCGGTAGCGCGCATTCATGTAGCAGTAGATGATGGAGTTGTAGCAGGAGTGGCTCATGGCCAACCAGTGGCTCGCGAACCAAATGCAAAGCATGCCCGGCCACGCGCCCCACTCCGCGTCGCTCACAACACCTGTACCACAATACAAGATATAGACCTGTTTGAACCCGCGGCGGTAGCGCGCATTCATGTAGCAGTAGATGATGGGGTTGTAGCACGAGTGGCTCATGGCCAGCCAGTGGCTGGCGAACCACACGTACGGCATGCCCGGCCACGCACCCCACTCGGCATCGCTTTCGTGGGTAGTCCATAACACCTGGAAAAAAAAAGAGTCAATAATTTCGTTCAAAAACTCTTTTATAATTAGAGAGTTTCTGATTTTAAACTTTTGGGGACTTACTTAATATGAAAATTTCTCTCTATTTTACTTTTAGTAAATAATTTGATTTATAATTCTTGTAAAAAATGGTGCAAATTAGATCATTAAGCCTAAATACTTTACAAACGAAGCAAAAAAGCAACTTTTAAAATAAAACGAAAAAGTTTAATTCCGTTGGGAAAAAACGACAAGATCGATATCATAAAGTAATAAAACCCCGCTGAAAAACCATTGGCGTGAAATTGGATACCTACGCTTTAAATAGAACTTCAATGTAAACGGCATAGTGGAGAACTCTCGATAGAGGAGAACTTTACTTTAACAATTTGTTAAAGATATTATTATGTTTATTTCTCGTAAAACTTAACTTGTTTGTTTTTATACAAAAAAACCGAACGTAGGTTGCCGGCAGCAGCGGAGCAGGGCCCTAGCTACCGGTGGTCAAAGCCACAGAGAGAGACGAACCAACGTACTATACGCGCCGTGTTTAAATCTAGCTACCTAGCGAGAGTCTCTTTAGGTGTTGTTGGAAACTCTTCGATATGAGACCGTTTGCTTAAACGGCTATCGGGACAATTATCATCCAATCAACATCCCACAAGGCGGTTACCTATCTCGTGAGCCAAGTCTACAAGTAGGTATTTAATGGACTTGTCCTTCTCAGCTTTCCCGAGATTCTCATCATGTGATGTCGACGAGCACGACTCGGCGATCGATCTATCAGCACTATACCAGGCTTATTGGCTACAATAGTCCTGTCAGTAATGATAGGTCGATCCCAATAGAGCATGGCACGACTATTGTCGAGATCTGGTGAAGGTGTGTACTCGTAGTATCATAGTATGCCACTTCGCGATCCACAAGGCCGTATAGGAGGACAAGTTGCTGGTGAATACTCCTGGCTACGAGATTATGTCTGTGTAAGTTCTCGCGGTTACCACGATGATTACAACCGGAGATAATATGACTGAGTGATGGCAGCATGCTCGACAAATGTCAACTGTACCGTCCTTAGGTTGTTTCCGGTAGTTATTCATCATGATAACTTCGTACGCAACGCACACGTAAAACCCTTCGATTTCTGCGAAGAGATGACATATATTTTTATTATATAACCTAAATACGACTCGAACCGCGTTTCAAATCATAACTTTTTGGAATAATATGAATTATTAATGAGTATAAATATGTACTTACAATAAAAACGTTGAGTGGCAACCAGGAAATCGTAAACACAGCGACAACTGTTACCATCATTTTGATCATCTGGAAAGGATAAGATAATTAATACAAACGTTTTAAACCTTTGTTACCAGACTGACAACCTACTTTGGATGGCTATTGTTCTTCAAATGATAGACATCTAAATACAATGAAAATCTCAAACTCGAGCTTACTTGGATAAACACAAATATCCCTGAAGCAAATACCTATCGCAATATTGCTAGCAGGCGGCGAGAGAATGCCGGTTTACCGAGTAAACCGAGTTATTTGGCACATTTTTAGGATTCCATCGCTAAATGGCAAACACGAATATTGTTTCGTTATGTCAATCGCTTACCACTGGTAGGTCAGGGTGCCTAGCCAACGTGCCAATGTTTACGCTCCGTAGCGTAGCGTACGAGGGTCATGCCAAAAGAAATTAGATACTCAAAAGTTACCGACTTTATTCTTTATTACAGCTATCTATTTTTTCGAAGTAGTCACCGTGAACACGTATACACTTTTCCATCCGTCTAAACCACTTAGAAAATACCGATGACCACTCTTCTTTAGATACCTCAGAAATTTCATAATTATACGCAGCCAGGGCATCTTCTTTGTTCTCAAATCGCCTTCCTTTTAATTTTTCTTTAATTTTGGGAAATAAGTAAAAATCGCAAGGGGCTAGGTCGGGGGAATATGGCGGGTGGGGCAAGATAGTCACGTTTTTTGAGCTGAAATAGTCAAGTGTTCTAGCAGAAGTGTGAGGGGCAGCGTTGTCATGGTGCCAGAGCAGGTGCTGAGTTCCCGATTTCGGCCGCTTGTCACACCAAGCTGACAGTACTCTGGGGGCACAAACTGTCACATACCATTCAGAGTTGACTGTCCTTTGATCTTCTAGCACTATCGTAGCAATATGTCCCGTCTTGCAGAAAAATGAGGCAATCATTTGTTTTTGTGTACTTCGGGTTCGGCGACATTTTGTTGGCGTCGGCTCATCTTCAAAACACCATACTGTGGACTGCCGCTTTGTTTCGGGGTCGTAGTTATATAGCCATGTTTCGTCACCTGTAAGTATATCATATACATTTTTTTTCTCGCCAGCGTCGAATTTATCTATCATAAATTTGCACCAATCTACGCGGCGGTCTTTTTGCAAATCGGTGAGTTTGTGCGGCACCCATCTTGAACAACGCTTATGAAGGGCCAGATGATAATGAATTATAGTTTGCAATGCTGCTGATCCAATACCCAGCTCACGCTCGAGCTCTGCATATGTAATTCGTCGGTTCGCACGAACATTTTTTTCCACAGCCTGTACGTTTTCTTGAGTGACTGCGGTTGGCGGCCGTCCGGTCTTCGCCTCATCTTCAAAGGTCTCTCGTCCCCTTTTAAATTCAGCAAACCAATTAAAAACAGTTGCACGTGAACAAGCAGACTCGCCAAAAGTTGAAACTAAAAGTTCAAAACACTCTTGAGGTTTTAAACCTTTTTTAAAATCATAATAAATCATAACACGAAAATCACGTCGAGTGAGCTCCATTGTTGCGAAAATTTCCCTCCAAAATTACCCAGAAAAAAAATAATTAAAAAAGGAATCCTAACATTTTCCGAGTGTTCCATATTTGAATTTATTAGCAAATAACCTACCTTTACAATGGTGTATAACTGGCCAGTATCGATCAAATGACCATAGAGTATCTAACTTCTTTTGGCATGACCCTCGTAGTCTCTCTATCACTCTTCCATATTAGTGCAACAGAGACAGTTGCGTTTCGTTCGCTACGGAGCGTATACAATTGGCATATTGGCTAGGCACCCAGGCGGTATAGTAGTGTTACCCTCTGTTCACTTACTTTATTTTTAAGTTTCGTAACGTTATAAGTTAAGCGTGACGCGAATTTAATAATGGTATGGATAATTAATTGACTACTTTTGAATATTGGTATTGGTCATTCTCATTTCTATCTTGATACATTCCCGTAAACATCGCTATCAGCTTTTTGCAAAAGTATCCAAAATATGAACGTCGTGTCATATCAGAAATGCTCATGAAAATTGTATTGAAAACGTCGGGTATTAAGAAGTTATGCTCACCTTGCGCTTGGAGCGCTGCATGCGTGTATCGCGAGCGCTCTGCGCCTCGCCGGGCGGGCGGCCGCCCCACACGGCGTGCGCGATGCGCGCGTACGTGCACACCAGCGCGGCCAGCGGCAGCGCGAACTGCAGCGCCAGCAGAGCGCACGTGTACTGCGAACTCTGCTCCGCGCTTGCCCAAAGCTCGCCACAGATGTCACTATGTGAATATGAAATTAAGATTCACCTTGACTAAAATCGGAACATATTGCCTACATCTAGGTACAGCTGCCTAAGATTGCTTTGCAGGGTATAATCAGGGATGCCAGTAATTATGTTTTTGGCTGGTCTATTTGAAACTATTGGTAAAAGTAGTAAAATTCAAGTGTAGATCATTCTTTACAAGTTTAATTATACACCATTTAACTTACATTTCGCACGCTTCATGCCAAAGTGAAGGCCGTTGCAAATTAGACACGATCGGTATAGGGGCAGCGGTAGCTAATGCACCGCACCACACGCCAGCTACTACAAGTTTGGCAGTGGCCTTTCCAAGCCTGGGCTTCAGAGGCCGCATGATAGCCATGTAGCGGTCGATGGAGATAGCGAGCAGCGTGTACGCGGACACGAGCACGGACACGGCCTGCGAGTAGTTCACCACCTTGCACATAACGGCGCCGAAGGGCCAGTAGCGTAACACTAGCATCGACACAAACGAGAACGGCACGCAGAACAGCGTCATTAAAATATCCCCCACCGCTAAATTCACTATAAAGTAGTTCGTTACTGTCTTCATGCGCGGCGACGTTTGCACTACGAAACACACTAGCCCGTTGCCCACGAGGGCCACCACAAACACGGCACTGTACATAAAAAGCACACACATTTGGAAAAGAGACGATGCCATGAAGTTCTCTGTCGTTGTCTCAAACATGCACACCATTCCATGATGGGCGTCAGTGTAGTTAAAGGGCATGGAGGTGTTGGGAGTGTGCGAGAAGCTTCCGACGCACTCCGAGTGCTCACACGCGCCTCGAAATTCTGTTTCATTTTGAATCGTCAGCTCGCTAGTATATAGCATTCTTTGACGACATCAGACGATCACATGTTTTTGAAATCAGCGCTGATGTTCACGAAAATCATCTGAAATAAAATAAAACTAAATCAACTCACTATTTTAACGAGACTAAGATTTTGTTTCTCAAAGTCTGAGTAAAGTATTAAATAGCGAATTAACACATAAATTAACTGTCAGATAAAACTTCCTACAAAACTGAGCACTCTATCTACCAGTTAAGTTTATTTGAAGATTGTGAAACGCTTACGATGACTTTATTCGTCAGATAAGTGGCAAGAAGCGTATTCAGGACTTTACTTGGACTTTGTGAAACAGACCCTAAATATTCTTCCCTCTGCCCGTAACAGCCGCATCATCAATTGGATAATTCATAAAATTGTTCCGTTTTCTTTCTGTATTGTTCAAAGCGTAATAAATTTCAAATTCAGACTTGTTTTCCAGTGTCGATTAGGGCTGTTGTGCGTAATGTGGCAAAAACGCTATTGTCGTGGTATTTTCTATATTTTCGTGTGAAAACCAAATCAAGAAACAAACAAGAGGTATAAGCTACATTAAAAAAACCTAATTTCTTATATACTTACTCGTATTACTTATATTTATTTTTATCATGACCTTCCCAGATCTATCCTTAGAAACCTCATGTCCTCTTTCTTTCCATAGACCAAAGACAATGGAAGTCACCACACCACACATAAATACTCCCGTACAAAGTTAGTAGGTATGGGAGCGCTGAGCGCTACCGCTTATTTCAGTTGCACTCACAATCACGACCATTACTCGTGTAAATTAAAAATATATACATAAGGCAAAACCTCGTGCTCTTTGTAATCGCTTTATAATGCCTAATCTCTTTTGTCTGTGCCTCTTTCTTAAGTCTCTTATTTTAAGCTTGTAATTAACGTGCACCTAGGGTAATATGAAATTTATTTTACAAATGAAAATTTGGGCAACGATATGAATAATAAAAAATCAGTTGCACAGCCCTATCTTTGCTTTGAGTTCATGTTAATTAACGAAGCAAAGATTCTTAATTACATTTGGGGACTTGTTTGAGTATGCAAAGTAAACATATCTGGTAGCCTTTTTGTCTTTAATTTATTCATTCAGGTCTTTGTGAGTGAGAACATTGTAGTTGTATTGTATGACTTGTAATTAAATAATTGTCAAGTTAGAAGTAAGTATAAACAAACATAAATTAATATCTAATAATAATATAATAAAGATAACGACACGTGTTTGTGTTGATTCTTTAATGATATGACAAATATAAGCATATAAACTTCAAATTAAATTACAACTAAAAAATCATACAAACAATATATGTATGTTGGTACAAATTTATACAATTATTCTTTAATAATATACAAAAAAAAAAACATTTTGAAAAATAATTCAGACAGAGTAAGTATTTAATTCAGGATTATTGTTCACTTCAGGTAATGGATTAACCAATCAACCTATATTAAAGACCCCCGGGCTGGATCTTAACTAGTCCAACAAATATCCTTAGCCATTCAGCGTGGTAATGCAGCCGGCATATTTGGAACGAACGCCAGGTCTTAACTCAAACAGTTTGAAGGTTGAGCTTCGTTGCTTAATTAAAGTGAACAAAATGCGATTTTGCTCGCTTTCCTTACATTCAAATGAGATTTTTCTAGTTCACTGTAAGCTCGTTAATAGTTTGTAACCCGAATCAAGAAGGAAATACCTTGAAATATTTGTTAAAAAAAACCGGCCAAGTTTGAGTGGAAGGGTTCCGTACCATTATCTATAAAAACGGTCACCCATCCAAGTAATGACCCCGCCCGACGTTGCTTAACTTCGGTGATTGGATCAATTTGATGAGAACCTCGAGATTGGAAATAAATATTTATTTTATTCTGTTTTTAGTATTTGTTATAGCGGCAACAGAAATACATAATCTATAGAAATTTCAACTGTCTAACTATCACGGTTCATGAGATACAGCCTGGTGACAGACGGACGGACAGCGGAGTCTCAGTAATAGGGTCCCGTTTGACCCTTTGGGTACGGACGGAACCCTAAAAATCATATAACATAACAATTCATCTAGTATTCTTCACCATTCTTCCACGGGTTAGGGTTTACACGGGTTTGACGGTGACGGCCCTTTGTTGACTTTTATGTTTGATCTCCGTGTTTCGATTATTCCGATAGATGTAGACATTATGTCATCTTTATGATGTGAAAATTTGTTATCCCCACAGCAGTCCAGCTCGCAAAGTCTGTCTAGTTATTCTTAGAAATCAAAAAAGAAAGTTCAATTTAATCCATCACAGTGACAAAGGAATTTGATGCAAATATTGAGTTGTTTCCCAATATTGGCTAGTAGGGAACTTTTTAGTGATGAATGTGTATTTAATATCGCGGGAGCAACAACGGTTTGACAGTACTGAAAGATTGTGACAAATAAAAAATAACAGAAGATATTTAGATATCGTCATCTATTGCGAAAATGAAAATAAAATATTTTAAGAAGCCAATACCGATATACAATTAAATACATTATTCAAGTTGACACGTTGACTCATAAGTAATTTTTATTGAACTTTTCCAATGAAAACTTCATGCCGGATATGATGCACATCTTAGAGGTTTAGAATGTGTAGGCATAATATTCCGTTTATACAAAACAGACAGTCTGTTACATGTGTTCTGTTCATGTGTTACATGTGTTTTGCTCAAATAACACATAGGTATTTCATAGCATTGATTTGGGTTCTAATTGTAATGTTTTACAGCTAGTATTTTCCTAACGTTGGTTGAGACATTTTTGTGTTTCATTCTTTACCAATGTTTGTTTAACCCTCGTGCCTTGAAACCCTCGCAACGCTCAAAATTCCATTTTACGTAGATCAATTTTAGAATCTTTTGCTTGCTCGGGTATCAATATTAGCACGAGGACTTAAACAACAACTTTGCCCCTTGTACACCTAATAACTCTTCACTTTCTCGGAGCTGCAGCGGTATCATGGTCGTGTTTTTGTCACTTCTCATATCATGCGTCACTTTCGCACTTACATATTTGTTAGAGCGTGACAGGTATGGTGACAAATGATAGACAGCTGACTATCTTAGCCCTGCTGGAAAATATAGCGCTCGATAACTGATAGGAATTTAATAACGATTAATAGAGGTCAGACGTCTTTTTTTTATTACGTGCCTTTGAATCAGAATCAGTTTTTTCGGTAAACATTTATAAGCGTTTTTTATCCGGGAAGCGATAAAACAAAGTATCCGACACTTCCATTGATATGGGACGAGGGAAATATTTAAAGACCGATCTCTGTTGTCTTAGGCGTCTTCAATCATTTTTAAAAACACAAACAAATCGTTCCACACGATGGTTTTTAAACGATTATAATCACATGAAGTTTAAATATTGCATCATGACAATAAATTTATTTTAATTACACCATCTGGTAAAGGCTCTCTTAATTGTTGAACTGATGTGTGGCTGATGAACATTTTTGAGTTGTTTCCTTATGTTGGCTGGTAAAATTCACTTTTAAATAATAATTTTGAATGATAAATATTTAATAACTTTAATTTTTTTTTTTATATTTTTCAATTAGTATTTGACGTTCCGTTTTATAGCGTTGGTGTGATGAAAAAAATTGTGTTTCACTAGGTAGCAAAATTTGTTTAACACTCATGCCTTGACCTCGCAGCGATCCAGGATTCCAGTTCGTGCAACGCTCGTGGTTGAATTTTGGAATCTTAGCAAGAGCGGTTAAACAACAACTTTGCCCCCCCTCCCCCCTCCCCTCGTAAACCACATAACTATTTAGACACTTTAACTGTATAGACGCAAGTACAATAGCTCAGAAATAGTTGCCTTTTCACGTCGTTACTGCATTTGGCGAATCTTCTGGCTGGTATGTTCGCTCGCACTGCAATAGCTCGTCTTTGCCTTTCAATGTCCTTGTGGTCTTTCAAACTAGACAGCAGAATGTGGCCTAGGTATTTAGCCTCGCATACTCTACGCAGTTGAACTACATCAAGTAACAGTGGCGGTGTGCTTAACGGCATATTTGCCGCTTCCATTACCATAAATTCTGACATCTCTGGATTATATATACTTCATGTTGTGCTGGCTGGCATATTTTCCGCATTCTGCAAGTAACTCTCGCATATATATATATATATATATATATAAAAGAAGAAACTGACTGACTGACATATCAACGCATAGCCTAAATCGCTGGTTCTAGAGATTCCCAATTTGGCACGTAAATTCTTTACAAGGTTTAGTGGTGCACTAAGAAAGGATTTTTCAAAATTCACCCCCTAAGGGGGTGAATGGGGGTCCAAAGTTTGTATGGGGAAACTAGATTACTTAGACTATTTTAATTAGAGTTTAGTTAGATTGTTTTGTAATTTGAAATAAGTGGGATACATTAATTTCTATGTTAAACTATAAATTATGATTAAAATTCGAAATGAATCATATGTTTTCTTTATGCCAAATAGGTTGATATTAGCGGACAGCGCAGGGGGCGATGTGATGTGACAGAGTGTGCAATCCCAACGCGGGTAGACGCGTGAGGGCCGACGTCGTTGTTAATCGTATGATTCTTTGGTCATATATGCTATAAATGCGAAAAAAATGTTTTGATAGTAACTCATCTGTTCTTTGACATTCTTCTGTACCTTTGGTAGGTGTCTTTCACACTTATTATTTCACTTTGTTGTTTGCCGTAGGATTAAGCTTTAATAGGAGGTACTACTGCAATGTTCTGCCGCCAGAGTGCAACACTAGCACCTATCGCAAACCATAGAGTAACTTATACATACTGTGCCTAAAACTGTTTTTTGACAAGTCTTCACAGATAATAAAATATGATGCATCAATAGGCGGGTCCACACAGAGCGAGCATACGCGCGACGCTATCTCCTAGCGCACAAACCGGCCAGTGTAGACGTGCCTCGGCCGAGGTGGCGCGCGCGTTTTCTTAGCCTGAGCGCGAGGAGATTGCCTCGCGCGTACGAGTATGCTCGCTCTGTGTGGACCCGCCTAATGCGGTTTGTTTACAAAGGGCATTCCGGGAAACGTGAAAACCGAAATTTAGTTATCTGCCCCTTTATCGCTCGAACCCGCAAGAGTGATAGAGAAGGTAGATAACGAAATTTCGATTTTCTTGTTTCGTGGTAGACCTTTAGATTTTGATGTATTGTGGTAGTGGCGCCCCCTGCGTAGAGTTTCGCGTAATATTCCGTATTCTTTCAATTTTTTAGCAGGTTTACATTTCCTTAGTACGTACATACATATACCAATAGTAGGTAAGTTTGTGTAGGTAGGTGTGATAGTTTAGTTCAGTTTGTTATTTATACTGTAGGTATTAAAATAGGCTTTTTTCATGCATTATTTTTACTTATTCTCTTTTTTACTCATTTGATTTCAAAAGGGTCCAGTTTTCCCTGAAGATCTGTTTCACTTCACCATGTCCATAAATAAGTCGCAGGGGCAAACTCTCAAGTTCTTCGGAGTAGACCTACGACAGGACTTTCTCCCACGGTCAGTTCTATGTGGCGTGCTCCCGTGTAGGTTCAGCTCAAAGTTTGGTTCTATTGCTACCACTTTCAAATATGGCATAAAATGTTGTTCATAAGGAAGTTTAACAAGCAGAAAGTTGTTGAACACTTCATACAGTTTTCAGAACATGATTCTAAATTTAATAATCGCGGACTAACATACATACCTAGCTACATGCGTTCATAGAAACATACGGGTCAAATTGAGAACCTTTTTTTTTGCTTAGTACGCGGGCGAAGCTGCGGGCAAAAACTAGTATTTAATAAATTTGAGCAAAGAGTACCGCGAGTATGTTTAATCAATATCAAATTAAGTATATCAAACATTTGATGTGGCTCCTGAAGAACACTTCATAACGATGGCATATTTGAAATTGTAACCTCAGTAATTCGCAGTGTATTAAAAAATTAAAGATTAATTGGTCGTGTACATTCTGTATAATTAATTGTATGCAAAATGAGTATGATATTTCGTTTGTTTGATATCAGAGATAAATTATCGGCAGGGTGTCCATACTCACACCCTAGAACCTAAATGGTCGCGTACTGTGCGGTTCAAGAGGAATTTCCTCCCGCGGATGCTCCGGCTGTGGCATGGAATGAGCTCCCTTCCGAGGTTTTCCAGAGGGTCCACAGTATGGGGTCCTTCACCAAAGGAGTGTACAGGTTTTTAAAGGGTCGGCAACGCGTAACACCTCTGGAGGCGTCCATAGGCTGCGGTGACTGCTTACCATCAGGCGGGCCGTATACTTGTTTGCCACCGTCGTGGTATAAAAAAAATACGAATACTGGCTAATTCGTGTTGGTACGTCCCGGTGAATAATATTTTCCCGTCTGGTAAGAGCATATTGTGAAATTTATTTGTACAAAAATATTTTTCACGTCAGCAGCTCGAACAAGGGTAATTTACTGCTTAAAAACAGTGAGCAAAATCGCATTTTTCTCACTGAGTGAGACCAAATAACATTCAAGTGACGATTTTATTCGAATGTCATTTCAACGTGCGGGGCCTAATACAAGTTCGAAATATTTAGATTCTATTGTCTTTGTCCCTTTCACGTCTTTCGCAAAAAGAAAGAGACAAAAAAAGTGAATACGTAATTCAACGGTGACGGTTTATAATAGACCCCCGAAATAAGTCAGACCGCATCGTTCCAAAACACCCTATGAGTCTTCATTCGTAATAATTAATTCATGAAATAAAAGTTTTGATTTGACGTATTTTATTATACAATCAAAACAATGAACTTAAAAAATACGCAATTGTTACACAAAGTAAATAACTCTACTTTTAACGATCTCTACTATAGTTGACAAATAGTTGTATCCGCAATTCGGACCGTATCTTAAAAAAGTTTTTTTTTTACAAAAAAAGGTTGTCGATAGAACTGTCAATTTATATAAGTTAATTCATTATTTCCGTATTATTTTATTAAAATTTATTTCGTTTTGTTTTATTGCGGTAATTAAACTTAATTGTTAGAATACTTTAAGAAAACACGAGTAAAATAGTGACGAAGACGGATTACATTTTTTCAGGTTGAATTTATACCTTCCAAATATGTTCTCACTGCTGCTGCTGTCGTGAAACACGAGATCAAAGTTATTTACATCTCGTGCGCTTTTGAGTCCATTACTACGCTCAAGATTCTAACTTTTAGCTAAAAAAATACACCGTTGAAGACCAAAATGAATTTAGTTTATTTTTTTAACGGCGCATTCTTTAGTAATAGAATTGTCTCAAAGTGACAATTTTAGGTTTTGTGCATAATTTGTTACAAAGTTTTAAAGTGCATTCTAAACCTATTCGTGATTTTTATTTTATCAAGCGTAAGTCAAAAATTCAGGATTCGAATCGATACAGAAAGGCCTAAACTCTCAAGATTGCCAATTCAATTTATGGCGGCCGTATTGTGATTAAACGCGCTTACGACTTTATTAAAACTCCGTTTTTTGAACCCATCGCACCTTATAACTGGGATAACAGCATAGCTATTTTTATGTAATGCAGTCATGAAATGCGTTGCTCGCAGAAGTTGATCATGGCTCATTTTGTGTCAAGTGCTTCATTTATTAAGTTTAATGTTGCGGTGTAAGGCTTTGTTAGGTAAGTACCTGACACTACGCGCTGTACTTACCCAAATGAAAAGACGTTGATATCACTGTGCGCTACATTAAGGTGCGTCCAGATAAAAGAATACGCCTCAAAAGCGCACGCATGTTTACTTCAGATTGATCGCCTAATTTGCGGAAAGCATGCGAAGCTTGAATAAAGCGCTCAACATACAGCAAATTAGTTAGCGTACGCACTCGCAGCGCATTAGATTAGGACACACCTTTAGACTCGCAGTCATGTTGTTCAATTGCATATCAAGAACTTATATCAGTCGAGCTAATATACGTAAATAAAGCCTTCTATTTCGAGTCCAAGTTTATATTACATGAATACAGGTCTGACTGTTAAAGTCAGCGTTTACATAGTTTATGTTCCTTCAATTTGTACATATTAAGTAATTTATTATTATATAACAAAATGATTAACGATTTGTAGCGGACAAGAACCCCTCATCAGGTGAAGGTTAAGGTTGAATATATTAATAGGTACTGCGGCGGTATTATGGTTCCATTTTTATCACATGTCACTGTGCCCGTCACTTTCGCGCTTACATATTTGTTAGAACGTGACAGGTATGGTGACAAATGATAAAGAGCCAACCATCTTAGCCCTACTGACTTCTGAACTTTATCATTATCATAGTTAAGTTTGTTGTATCCGATATTTATTTATTTAATTTCTACTGTTATAATCTGTATTGTAAATGCTGAATAAATGTTTTTCGTCTATTAATAGAACAAGTATATTTAATAAAAATACGTTTTTTTTTTTATGGTAGTTACAGCGGTGCATTAAATGCGAATGATCGGTAAGTGACGTTAACAGTTCAAGAATCCACGCTTAAGAGCAATTCCTAGCTAAGCAACTTTTCAGATCTCGAATTTTTGAAGCTATGTTTCTGTTGCGCTGCGGTGGGCAGGAGTGCGTGCGTGCGATAAGGACAACTGAAGCTCGGACTAAAATTGCCACGCAAAAAACTCAAAAATCGAGGTTTCGCTCTCGACTGTTTCCTCCTCCAAAACTGGTTGCGTTTTGGAGGAGGAAACATTATGAAATTTTAGAAACTGCAAGAGGAAGAAATAATCTATATTTTGATTTTTTTGGATATTTGTTGTTATATTTGTATACTGCGCCTTTTTTTGCAGCCAATTCAATATAGCCGTTTTTGCGATTTTCGAGACGCTGTAAGTTTCTTCAAAATAAAATGGTCTAAAAGAGCAAAACACAGCGGCACAGATACCTATTGATGATATTTATCTTATTTGAAAAAATCATTGCTCTAGGTTAAAAATCCAGGGAGGAAACAGTCGATAGCGTTTGTATGGAAAAATCGCAACTAGGAATTCCTCTTAAGTAGGAAGAAAAGATTTGTGATCCTAACCGAACGCATGTACATTTTTGATGAAATTTCCATTTCGGGAAAAAACAGTTTTTTCACTTTGATTTTGATGTCGATCGCTTCAGCATATCATATTTTAGGTGTATAGGTTTCTCTTTTATATAAAACAAACGTATAAAATGTGATGAAAACTTGGTCGAATTAAGCCGTTTGTTGTATAAAACCTAACTTTTTTTTTTGAGCGAAACCTATAAACCTATAACATATTATGCTGAAGCGATTGACATCAAATAAATATGTTGTTATGCACTTATATTGTAGAATCGTAATTTGAGTGAGGTACATAAAGATTTGTAAACGTGAATCATTCCGACCAACGGGTATTAAACACAAAATATAAACAGTTTATTCTATTTTAACGGTATGTGAAAAGCAATTTTGTGCGTGTTCGTACTATAAATAGTGACGTAAATGTAAATTCACGGTCTCCATCAATCATGTAGCATCCGTCGTCCGCAGCATCGGAATGTTATCACAGATTTCATCCGTTCAGTTGTTATCGCAGATTTCATAGTTAAATGAGCTCTATAGTTTTAAAAGAAATTAAAAGCCAAATCACATGAATTTATTTGCCTTCAAAATGTAACTCATGAAGCAAATATTTTAACATTAGATACAAACCTATAAGAAGTCTGTGTATTTGAGTACATACATAATGAGAATAAGTAACACGATTTTACGAGTAAGTAATTACTGGCCCGTATTTCACCATCTCGACAATTGTCACCTGACACTTAGAATTCGCTGTAAATTCCTGACTCGAAGAACAAAGAGGGTCGCTGGGTGCCATTGTGACTTGTAGAATATGAGCTAGCTCCGTAATAAAGGTACTTAAGGTACAGAGACAATTCTTATAGAAACGAAACGTTAACGTTTACTGTCATGATCCTAGTTTGTTGATAGGACTAACGACATTTTTAAATATTTTTCCTTTCGCATGCTCTGAAAGAGGGTCATTGTTGTTCTATGAGGTGTGCAGAAAGTGATATGTTTCTACGCTACAGCACTTTACTTTTCATGTACGATTTTCTGCATTTTATTACAATGAGCAATTGAAATTTGGCTTTTTTATACAATTTCGATTCGGATATTAAACTCCCCTTTCCATAAATAACGATTTTACTTAAATTCTGATCATACGTCTTCTGACTGGTGCACTAAAATTAAATGCTATTACCATCTGGATGCTGATGACTTGCAGCTTTATACTCAAGCGAGTGCAAAGGATCTGGGCCAGGCAATTGCGGCAATAAACTTAGACCTTAACCGTATTTCCACTTGGTCACATTGCTTTGGAATCACAGTTAACCCAGCCAAATGCCAGGCCATAAATATTACTTGGCAGCACTCGCTTACTCGCTTTGGTAAATACTGCTTAGTTGGCACCTGTTCTCTTTGAAACAGAAGTTATTCCGCTTTCTTCGCTAGTGGAGAATCTGGGACTACCAATCGACAATGGGCTCACGTGAGAACCTCAGGTATCAGAGTCGTACTGCCGTCCTATAACTAAAACCTATCTAACCCACAAATTATAGTTTTGAGATATGGGCAAAAAACGTTCAAACCCATATCTCTAGAAAATGTGTACATTTCTTCCGGATTTCTTTTGTGCAACAATTAAAACTAAATTTATCCTTACTTTGTTTGAAAACCATTTCCTAAAATATTATATTATTAATTAGAAAATCACAATTTTGTGTTTTAGTGTTGCAAATAATTACTAAAATATGTGCGATATTACTCCTAAAACACCGTTAAGTATACCTTAACCGTTCTTTAGAATTGAATAACATTTAAAAAATAACTAAATAACGGCCAAGTCAATTTACGTGTTTATAGTATCGTAATTGTGAATTGTGTAATAAACAAAACATAGCTTAATAACCGCAAAGGTACTGAACAATTTTATAGTATTTTATCTGTTAAAATATTACCTAGAATACATTTGTAATAAACACGTTATTGGACTGTAACCCATTTTTAGCTATGTAATGACTATACATATTGAAGTAATTTGTATGCATTCCTATACTAAAAGCCCGTTAAATGACGAACTAGTAATGCTCACTAGGTTTAAGTCTTGGAAATATTCACAAAAAAAGGTTTATTGTATTAACAAAATCATGTTAACCTGCATTATACTACGAGTACTAAGTTTTAAGAGAAATTCAATATGTTAAATCACATCTGTATCGTATATGTATTTATTCGCATGCAAAAATAAAACCAAAAACTTAAAAAATACTGACAAATCAGTCGTCACCTTTTTAAAATTTTAAAAACGCAAATTGTGGCAGTCTCAAAAATGTGTGAAATTTTATATAAAAAAATGTACGTGAAGAAGTAGATTACTAACCATTGTAAGGTGCCTGATCCATGTAAGGCCCAGTGTCTAATGAAGCCCACTTTTGAAAATGCGCCCCCCGCGCTTTGATTGCCAGTTCAAAAACCTAGTAAGGCTAAATGACACTAAATCCTATCATTTCTCAGATCCCTACTAGTTTTTTATACGGAATTTGTGACTTCCTGAGTTTTACTACGGTAAAAGGTAAGTTAACATGCTACTTACTGGGTTTAGAGGCATAGAAATCTGTAGTAATCATAATAATTGTGCCGATTTGGAGCAGGTGTCTCTGTAATCGGGTGAGTACTTACGAGATGGATACAAATAAGATAAAAAACGAATTTACAATAATTAGTTACCCACCTTACCTAGTAGGTTTTTATATAGGGCAGCCAAAATCAGCCTTTAACTCCCTTCGCATAAAAATAAAGCATTAATCTCATGCATTATGGAATGGCTGTAGTACAATATGCGGAGATGATCAGAGGCTTCACTTTCATAATTCCGTTGAATTTGGGGACCCGCTAAAGTGTGGTAGTTTCTTAAGTTACTTGGAGTTAGTAAATATTACAAAGCTCAATTAATACCTTTTTTGATTTCGACTCCATTAATCTGCACTTGTTTTCTTCTGATTTTTTTTTTCTCGTTAAGTAGAAAAATCTAAAACTTCCCTTCTAATGCATCTACTTAACTTTTTTTTAATGTTCGTCTCGTCTAAGACCGTTGGAAAAGACGATGCGAGCCAAAATATGATCCTCCCTCTACCTCTAATTGAACTTATTGATCATATCATCATGCCTCGATAGCTCTATTCTTCTTATATTTTCCAGTCGCTTTGGAAAGATGCCGTTAGTAAGTCCAATTCCTTCTCCTTCTCAAACTACCGCTCTATTTATTTCCATTTCTTTGTTTCCTCTCTAAAGTTCTTGAGTGTCTTTTGTACATAAACAGATTACCGTTTTGAACAGACATGCACTCACGAACCCATATTAACCCGGTTACCCTACTCGGCACAGTACAATTATCGCTCTTGTAAAAATACTGCAGATATGGTATATCACGGTGTTATCATTCTTGGATTTCGGTAATGCTTTCAACACGGGTGACTTCGACATCTTAGTAGGTATATTGCGTTCTCTTAATGTATCTCCTGTGACAATGAACTAGTTTCATAGTTATTAAGTAGGGCGTCAACGAGGTGGATTGCTCTTAAACTTCATTGTGCCTGCACAGGACGGGGCAGTGTGGTGTCTCCTGTTTCATTTCCTTACTTTATATACTCTAACACGTTATATTTCCTTCTTCTACCACTTTAAAAGTTTAAAAATACTGTCAAGGCTCTTTTATTCATCTACCATAGACTATCTGCACCATGAACATGAACACTAATTTAGAAAGCATTTTGATTTGGACTTTCACGTTACGGTCTCAAGGTAAATCCACTGAAATTTAAGTTATAGTGATCAAAGCAAAATACCTAGGTCAAAGTGTTCTGCCAGGACTGATTTTAGTACTCTATCTGCCATTATTTTTAACGGTACCTATTTAGATTTTCTACTCTCCCCAGGTCTCTTAAATCTCGCTGTTTCTCTATCATGGATACCTCAGATGAGCGAGTTTAGAAGGATTTTTTTTGATATAAAAGCATCACTCCGCAGAGTTCGAAACATTACGCCACTAATATTGCATTAGCTCAATCCCTCTTACTTACTATATTAGTTTATGCTGACATTTGCTACTTAGACCTTTGGAAGACCAACTCAATATGTTTGAGCAATTCCAGCAACTCTCTATTAAGTATATAGTTGCTTTTTAAATTAGATCATGTCTTCGTAGTGACCATGTTCTCGCTACGTAGAAATCCACTACCGACGTGAATTATCATTGGTTTATCGTTCTCCATTTTTGTATGTAAATCGTAGCACTTACTTTCGGTTTTCGGTTTTTTTTTTATAAGCATGTATCCATCAGTCACCGAATAAAAAAGACAACTTACAGCGCACGGCGCATTGTTAAACTGTCTGCCTTACGTAATAAAATTCAAGGGAATATGTTTTATACTTAGCGGGGTTTTAGCGTGGCATTGTTGGTTGGCCGTGTTTAACTGTTGTATTATTATTCTTTTTCTCAAACATAATTACCCGTTAAGCACACTAAATAGGTTTTAGTGATGTATTTGTTACATGAATCGCAATAAAAGTCTTTTACACAAACGGTTAAAGAACGTTAGCCATGTTTAAGCATAGTAACTGTTTTTTTGTGTAGTATTTATTAAAAAAAAATTGTACTTGATAAAACATATTAATAGTTTTTCCAAGTAAATGTGTTAAAGCTATGTATAACGTAAAAGATTAATTAAAATAAAAAACTGGCTAAGCGCTTTTATATTACTTATAGAAGAATAATGTAGGTTTGCGATTTTATAGTATTGAGAAGTATCAAATTATAATGCAGTTAGCGTGTTAGGTCGAGATTCCAAGACCAGTCAATAGAGAATTCTTTTCTCTTTTAGAATATTTGTCCAAATGAAAACTGGTATTATGCAGCTTTGAGCGGTTTTAGAGATAGGACGGCAGCGTAGAGTAATTAACTTCGGACTTCTTAAGTATGACCATATCTCCTCTTTCCGTAGAAAACTTAATTGGCTCCCTATTCGAGGTCCCTTCGTATTCTATTTACTCTCTACTCAATCTTGTTTGACCCGCTCACCCCAGATTATCTCGGTTCGAAATTTAAATTACTTACCCACGTCCAGGCACAGTGACAATAAATATGAGTGATAAAGTACGAAATGGTACATAAATCAAATTCCTTGACTCTACGAGTATGTAGCTGATAAAATAAATCCCATATCATGGACAGAAACAAAGATTGACAAACAAAATTGGCCGAAAATATAATGGTTAATTGTTACATAACCAATGCCTGGCATCAACGGAAAACTCACAAGGGCGCTCCTGCAACTAGGGAAGGTCCAAGGGCGGATCCACCGTTGTGGGCACGATGGGCATGCCCACAACCCTAATAGGGTGCCCTATTGATTCGCCTGGTAAAATTACGCTGATTTTCGTTTCGCAGACGCTTTGGCAGAGGACTGTTTGGCAGAATTTCATTATGCACAGTAGACAGTTGGCAACTCTGCATAACATTGATAAGCAGATTTACTTTTTGTAGAATAATCGTTTAGTAACCGTCACAATTACCCGAGAAACCCTTGGTCGAAACACGATAGTTAGAGTGATTTTTAGTATTAATTAGAAATTCGAGCATGTTAATATTAGCTGATACTTATTTACAAGAATAATAATTATTTACTAACATTACAGGGGCCATTGTTTTAGCTTAAGGAGTCTTAAAAACCTGAAATACTTATTTACAAATATTAGTACAAATTTCTAAAAATAATACCAGCTTTTAATTTTCAGGCGTAGGAGTTTTTTAGCGTAGTTATCTATCTAAACGGTTCCATGGACTGCAATAAATTGCTTGCGATTTCGGATACATTACTTACGCCGATAATATGTATGTAGTATCGCTATTGCTAAACTAACTAAACTGTTATTATTTAACTGTCACTTTATTCGAAATTAAATTTAAAAAAATGTACTCGAGTAAAATTTGTTTAATCGGACAGATTACTCTGCCAAATAAAATTCTTAGGTTACTAATGAATTACCAAGTTTTTTGCTAAATAATAAAGTAAGGAATAAAGAAAAAAAATCACCAATTCCAAGACCCAAAATATTACCAAAAGTTTTTGCTTGATTCTCATTTTCCAAAGAGTCTATCGCAAAAACATAAACGCCAAATAATCATTAACATGAGATTTTTTTTGAAAAACAATGATTAGACATTTACGTATTTCAAAAAATGTTTGTCACCATTCCTCGAACTATTTAGTTGCCAAAGAGTGTAGCCGTGTTTTGATAGAAAAGCGGTCTTTCCACTAAATGTTTACTTTACAGTATTGTTTTATTAGGAGCCCTCATATTTCAGCTTCCTATCTGTTTTTTTTTCTGAGATATAAATTTATAAAACATTTTATAAATAAGTAAAAAAACCCGCACGGGCTAATGCGATTTACTTAAACTTTTGGTACGGTAATCTCTATGTAGATACTCTAATATTCTTTACATGATATTTTATTTTTATTAAAAAAAAAATAGACTGAACGAACATGTTTGAGAAACTAAAAATTGTTAAACATTTTAAAACCAAGTGAAACATTTTGGTCTAATGAATGTTGTTTAATTATTATTAGGGAAATGGTAATTTGTTAAATTGAAATCTGTCAAACAAGTATATAGGAAATTTTTTATTGAAAAATGTACAGTTGGAAAAAAAAAGTTGAGAAATGAAATTTGTTTTTTTTTTTTTTTAAATAGCAATATCCCGCAATCCTTCCAATAATTGTAATTTAACGGTTTGTGAACCTAGACTCTACCAAACGTTAGTCGACTAAAAGTTACATCTAGGTGCGAATAAATCCCTCTGCAAAACGATGTTCGGCGAAACGTTGTCTGAGAATCGATAATCTACAAAAAAATTGGTTGGGGAATCATTAGGTACCCCCTGATAGTCTTGTGACGTAACACTTTCACGGTCTATTGAGATGGATAGGCTGATGATCGTTCATAAACGATGACGATCATGACTTCGTCGAAACGATGAGTCATGATTGTTCATGAGTGAGTTCGTACTCCGACTCGCACTTGGCCGATTTTCGGGTGGCTATGACCACAACCTTTTTTGAGGGCTGGATCCGCGCCTGGGAAGGTCCGACTGAGTATGGTAACCAGTGTCATAACAGGTCATGGACTATTTAACAAACATCTTTTCACAACAGGTGTCACAGACAGTCCCCTGTGCCGAGGATGCATGGAGACAGAAGAAACAGCCTCTCACGTGGTGCTGGAATGCAGCGGAGTGACTCCATACAGGGCTAAACATCTCGGATCTCCGAGAGACCTCCCCGAGGTCCTACTCAACATTAAAGGTTTGATAGGATTCCTCGAGGAGCTGGGCTGGCAGGACTAGCCCACCCCCAACATATCACGCAAAATAGGCGCAAGTCGTCGAGTTGCGGAAAATCGCCCGAATACGAATACGAATACGAAATACATAACCAAACAATCGTTTAGTCATAACTAAGATTGCTGTGAAACATTTCGGCAACTCTTATATGAAATTAGGTATTATTGATGCGTTGTATACACGTGTATCAACTTCAGTCATAAATTCCAAGGACCCCAAATAGTATTGCAGGCAATTCCCAAACATTTGTTCTGTAGGTAATAATTTACCTGAATTGATCTCAGAAAAATACTGGTATGTTACTCTCAATTATTTTAGGACTTATCTTTTTTCTTAAACGCATACCATTTTTGTGTTAAATATTGTGGTAAAAAGATTAGACTCGTTTAATCAGACAGTACTAGGACAGGGCATTAACTATTGCATATAAGAGTTATTTTTGACATTTCAAAAAAATCCTAAATTAGGAGATTTGTGCTGACTGATGATGGCATTGATGCCATATTTATCAGAGCTCCCTTTTCCGTTCGCTCCAGTCGCCAGCAGCAGTTTTAGTTAATTAAAGAGCCAGCAGCAACAAGTTGTATTGTGTTTTTGCCTTCTGTTGTAGGGTTTTTTTAACACACGGTTTTTTTTCTTTATTTATGAACAGTTTTGAATAGTACTCCCAGTTATTAATATAACCAATTAAACCATAACGGCATCGCAGATATCACATCTAACGGAATAATTAATGACTTCCGAAACCCAATCACGAACGCTACCCTCAAGTCGCCAAGAAACTTATCTAATATAGTTATCGGAATAATCCTAATACTTTAGCTAAGCAGATTTTCTAAAGTAATATCTAATATAATCTTTTAAATAAAAGTCACGTAATTTTAGAGCATGTTGAAACAGATTAACCCTAATAGCGGGAGCGGAGTTATGTAAAGCCTAGAAATTTTCTTTGTTTTTTCAAAACTATAAAATAATGCGTGGAATAGAATGCCAAAAAAGACTATTTGCAAAACAACCTCCAAAGTATTTCCTTATTCTTCTGAACCCTTCAATTGACAAACGACATCATCCTAGCGTGAAATATGTATTTCGCTTTTCACTAAGACCCCACGTCACCTGATTGATAGCGCAACTGCTCGAGCGTGACGGACCTTAATATACGAAAATTAATTCTCAGGCATTAGGACAGAGTACCTACTTGTTTGTGTCAGCACTTATACTTTATGTTTGTGTAAAAGAGAAAACACAGTAAATTTGTATGATATTGTTGCATTTGATTATGTTTACATAATCGAATTGCGACGGGTGAAAACAAAGTAGTGATACATTACTTGCTAAATTATTTTATATGGAAATATAAAATTCGTCCATTTTTTTTATAAAACCTATGAACCTATAAATGTGGGTTTATTTAAGCCTAAACTAATTACTGCCCTTTGATTAAGCGGTCGTATCACAAATACACACTGCATACTTATGTTGAGGTGTACGAAGATGGATGTAATAGTTATAACTCTTTGTTAAAAATGCCTGAAGGGTTTTGGATACTTTGGATTACAGATCGAGAGTGATATTGGACTGACTAGCGGGTTACTAGGATTTTCGATCAGTAGGTACCGCACGCGGACAAATCTGTAGTAAAAAGCAAGTACCAATTTAAAAAGTTGGTGACAACAATACGTTAAGTAAACATGATAAATGTTATTTATATTTTACAAAGCAAGTTTTAAGTTCATTCAACTTTAGAAAATCAACATTAAGACAATAACAAACGAATAATAAAACCGTAAAACCACCCAACTATAGTCCAAAGCTCCCAACTATGGTCCACAAATAAACTCAATTTTTCTCGTTCAGGTGTGTATTTTACTATATTTTTGTAGTTCTAAGGCAAAGTATGTTTATAAATGGAAGGTAAAACTAGGAGTAAACCACAAGGAACATTGGTATAGATACTTAATTTCCTTTTGAACTTGTGGACCATAGTTGCAGTATTGGACTATAGTTGGGTAGTTTTACGGAACTAAAATATTTATCAGAAACATGCTTTGTCCCTAACAAACCAGTGATGATATCCGCAACGACTTCGTCATTAAAAAAAATTCAAATTAAATAAAATAACATTGCCAGTGTGATAGCACACTGGCAATATTACCGTAAAATTCATTCTTACAATGTTAGGCTGAATTTCATTCTCAACATTTAATCACCTCTCGCAACATCTTAATTTTCATTTAATGGCTAAAAGTGTCAATATTGGCTTAGGTAAGGAGACGTGTTGATCTACGGATCCCTTCGTATTTGGTGATTTTTCGCTAATCTGATTTATTTTAAATGGGGTTTAATATGCAATTACGTAGTGACTAAGTGTTGAGATACCATTAAACTAATAGCTCTGTGAGCTGTAGACCTCGCGAGCAGCATAGTTTAAAACTGAATAAATGTATGGCTCCGCTGTTTAGAAGAATTTAAATAAACTAAATTGTCAAAAAAACATAATTATCGAATTGGGTGGTTCAACATTGTATGTAGAAAACAGTGGAATAGATTTTGTCTTCACAAAGCTCCCTTTATTATATTATAGAATAGGAATCTATGTGCCAAATTGAACTCATTTTGCAAATGATTTAGTGGTAGCTATACTCGCTATTGTAAGAGGATATTGCAAATCACAATATCAAAAAGTGGCGCCATCTTACCGGGCAAAACCTACAGGTTATGGCGCCATCGCTCGAAACGATGTCTATAGCTTTTGTCTTTGATCTGTCAGATGGCGCCACTTTTTGATATTTAACAAATTTAACACTTGTATGTGAAAGAATAAGGATCAAAGTCAAATAGCGTTCTAAAAGTTATAATCATGATTCGAAGGATGGCAGTTTTATTGTGGCTACAAAGTTTTCTTTGACGACCCACCTCTACTTATTTCAAATTATCTTTGCTAACAGCTACAGAATTGGAAAAGAAGAGAAAATACTCCCCTTCCCATTTCCAAACGCCCACGGTCAGTCGGTCATACCCTGTATGGTAAAAGTATAACCACCTGCATCTTCGTCGGCAGAGAGAGAGGAGAGCCATCAGAGCTTCACTCTGTAGTATTCTATCAGAAATCAAAAATATTTTATTGTATGCTTATGGGTTCTACAAAGGTCTTAGGCCTTACAAAGGCGTACAATATTTGGTTAGGTACTTATCTTAGATCTAAATTCAATGTAAAGTACATTTATTAACAAAAACAAAGCATGATATTAACGGACATGAATTTTTATAAGCTAAAGCTGTATTTTTATTTGCTCGAAAGCCAAATTGTGCGTTGGTAAGTTATTAAAGAATTCAATTAATCTATGGTAAATAATTTTTTCCAGTATTTTCGAAAACACAGGGATAAGGGCAATCGGTCTATAATTATCTATATCGGAAGATTTACCTTTATTAAGAACTGGTTTAACTATTGTTACTTTAAGTTTATTAGGAAAATAACCATCTCTAATGGATAAGTTAATAATATGGTTTAGCGGGTATACGAGGTCAGCATTTTCTTTTATGAGTGAAGTTGGAATATTATCGTAGCCTACGGAATTTGTGTTCCGTAGATTCTTGATGATTCTATAGATTTCGGATGGATCTGTTGGTTTCATATATATACTCGATTTTAAAACATTATTTGTATATTTATTTTCCTGTCTACTATTTTTACTGTTGGTACTAATTTCATCAATAAATTTATTATTAAATGCAGTAGCGATTTCGTCAGGTGAAGAAATTAAATTGTTGTTGACTAGTATTGATTCTATACTTTCAAGTAAATCCTTGCTACTGGTATTTTCTTTGATGATATTCCAAGTTCCTCTAACAATATTATTAAATTTTTCAACATATTGAGCATTTGTTATTTTGTGAGAAGTTACTATGCATTTCTTTAGTAAAGTTACGTATGTTTTGTAGTTTTGCTTATGGTTTTCATTGGGAAAATGTATGTATCTTTGATACCTATAACGTTTACCTTTTGCAGAAATCTTAATTCCTAGTGTTAGCCATTTTGTCTTTTTCGTGCTATACATTTTATCTCTATAAGATTTGGTAATTTCATCCGCTAAATTACATTTTTCTACATCGAATACGTTTCCTAAAACATCAACAGGAGATTTATAATAAATCGTCGAAATACTGTGTTCCTGTAAATTCGAGCCCTGCATTTTTGTAGACAAGATCTATAAGCAGGCATCGCAGGTTGTTAGTAATCTATCTACAACAAAATTATCTAAAATAATACCACGAGTCGTACCGTAACTTTCTGCTGCGACAGCCATCTTGAAACATTGCTGCCGGGGCTGGGGAAAAATGTTAGAAAACTGTTTCCCTCTTTTAGCTATGATATTCATTTTGGTAATTCAAGCAATATAACATACATTTGCGTTTAAACTTCTGTTTCTAAAATATTATTAATATTCCAATCTATAACTAATCTATAGAAAAGCCAAAGTTAATAAATTAATCTAAGTGTAAAAACACATAGCACCCGTTTTTGCCTGCGCAACTGTCCGTCTCCTTGAACTTTAACGGCTAAAAAAAACTGAAACGAATGCGCTTAGCTCGCGCTTCGCGCTCTCTTGATCAATCAACAATACAAAATTTAAACGCTAAAAAAAATACAAAAAGTTACAATTCAGGGGATAAATCCAGGGACCTCTTAGAAAATTAAAGTGCAAAAAAAAAAACAAAAAATTCATTAGTTTGTGTATTTTAGCAAAATATGCTATATCAATGCAGTCATGTTCTCATAATCTAAGTATATGGATTCGGTGATGAGTGCACTCATAATTTGATTGTAAGGTATTGCGGAACAGCGTCCGGAATCAGGGAAACCGTATGTTTTATTTAAATTATTTTTTAATGGTTGATTATGAACTATTTAGATTTTTTTTATATACTACGTCGGTGGCAAACAAGCATACGGCCCGCATGATGGTAAGCAGTTGTACGCCTGCAACTCCAGAGGAGTTACATGCGCGTTGCCGGCCCTAAACCCCCCTCCCCCTCGTTGAGCTCTGGCAACCTTACTCACCGGTAGGAACACAACACTATGAGTAGGGTCTAGTGTTATTTGGCTGCGGTTTTCTGTAAGGTGGAGGTATTTCCCCTGTTGGGCTCTGCTCTAGATCTGGAATAACATCCGCTGTGCTGTGCCCTACCACACAAAGCGAGATGACATTCACAATGCTCATACCTCTCTTTTGGACGTAGTTTAAGGGCGTACCCGGGTCCGAAGTAGATTAACTAATTTCCTTCACAAATAAAAAAATTACAAATAAATAAAACAAAAAAAACTTATACAGATTATTGTAAAACTGCGTTTGAAATTGTTAGGATTAATATTTGTATCTAGCTATAGTTGTAGCGTATAGCCTGTTTACGCAGTGTCCCTTTGTGTCTATATCTATAAGTACCTACCTACGTACGTATGCATGTATGTGTTTC
The DNA here is from genome assembly GCF_033807575.1 of Cydia pomonella. Classification (NCBI taxonomy): domain Eukaryota; kingdom Metazoa; phylum Arthropoda; class Insecta; order Lepidoptera; family Tortricidae; genus Cydia; species Cydia pomonella. The sequence goes on from NC_084710.1 coordinate 11,509,457, forward strand.
ATGTTTTACGACTTTTTAGCTTCAAAATAAGCTTTTTGCCAAGGTTATTTAAAAATAATAAGTTTAGGTATTTTACGTTACGTCACTTTTGGTAAGAAGTACCTATATAGTTCTACGGTTTCGTGATGGATTCAATTATAAGTGTTAATGTAAGATTTGTGGTTACGCCATATAAATTACGATCCGAACACTATTTTCAAAATCTGTTCGCGTAATAGGTTCCACATATTTGCCAGGTTTTGTTCATTAAAGCAAGAAATATTACTTTGCTAATCCGCGAGAAAATAACGTGCTAGTCAATCAGTGCTAACCCGTTATACTTGCGTATTTTTACATGCAATTAATGTTCCCACCCTCCCACCGCAAAAATAAATACGCAAATAAATAAAACAACCCACCACCAAAAGTACAAAACTCGACACGTGTTTCGCCTCTCTACGAGGCATCCTCAGGAGACGATGGAGATGTTGACGGTCTGACACCCGACAGAATGAAATGAGCTGTCTAGAATGGTCGGCCATATTTATACCTTGACCAGTCCCCCTTCTGTGCAAGTGTGAGTGAGATGGAAAAAATCGTAATAACGGCGATGACGCAACATTCAACCGACCGCCTGTTCGGTGAATCGTACTCATGGCTAATATTACCCTTGTTTTGATTCGATGTTCATTGAAATCTCATCCTTATTGCACGATTATTTAGGTCAATATCATTATACAATCATAACAATAAATATTGATATCGACCCAAATAATTGTTTTCTGACGTGTCACTTTGAACGAAAGATGCAAAATGAAACACGAAAATGAACTCAAAATGAACTGTCTAATATCACCTCAAGTGTCCAATTTGGGCACGACCCAGTGAGCCCTTTTAAAGCCAGGTATGAGGTGGAGCAGCTCCATTTTATATATACTTATTAATATGAAACATTTTTCTAATTTCGTTCACATTATAACTTACTTTTCAAAGTGTTAATAACTGGGAAAGAACAAAACGACAATATACTCTGCTGTATTAGTTTTAGCTTTGACAGCCATGAAACACAAAAAAATAACGTAGTATACGGTACCGCTAGGGCATAAAATGGCAATAACAAAAGCTTTTAAAATTCTGATTAAATTGTGAATATGAAACACTCTGAACTGTGTGAAACCGTGGAACAAGGTTGGAATGAAGGTTCGGCAACTTTATGACCATCACTTTTGGAGCATGCAAAACCACTACAAATGTAGCCTGCTGATCCATAACGACCAGACGGATTAGGAGATCACTTCTCTGAGAGTAATGAACACGATAAAGTTACGGGAACAATAGCATAACACTCACCCTATCCTGGGATAGGGCTGGGGCTGGGGTTGGGTGTAGTCTGGACTACACACAACTTACAAAATGGCAACCGAAAATTATAAGTAACTAATTAACCAGGAAAACATTTCCAAACTTTATGGCCACTATTGTTACACAATTTTGTTCTTGCAATCCTAGGGTAGCAAGTTTTAATCACATTTCATCACACGTACAGTATACTTATTGTTAAAATATGCATTGCGGAATTATTTCTGTCTACACAGATAAAATTAAATCATCAATAAATACTTTTCTTTAACCCTTTAACAGATCTGACACTTATTTTACTTTTAATTATTGATAACGGTCGCTAAGAACATTACTTAATACAAAAACTGATTTTTGATTATTTTTATAATTAATATTTCTTAAAAAAAGACTGCTATAAATGATACTGTGATATTTTTAATAGTGTTGATACAAAAAAAAAAAACATTTATTTCGGACAATAAGGAAACGCACGTATGTTAACTATGAGGCTATGACAGACAGTGGTAGTTAGTGTCAAACTATGTAGAATACAGACTTCTACCCACCAACCCACCATGAAGTTCAGTGCAAAATGAATATCAGCCCAATTCGTAGAATGATTTCTGACACGTTTAAGATCTTGGAAAGATCTTTAAAAGAACGACATGTCAAAACTGACGTTTATTTCGATTCTGCTAATAAGATTTATCTACGATATTTCTAAAGTCAAAGTGACATTGGTTGCCCGAATGGAGCTACTTCTGTCAATTGTACGACATATAAACGATATCTAAATAAGAACTTATCTAAACCAGAACTTATCGTTATCGTATATCATTCTTCGAATCGGGCCGTATATAACTCCTTAGTGAAAAAAACCTCACGTTTTGTGCGAAGTTGAGCGTTATGTCAATGCTAATAAAGATGTCGACGACGGCAAAGCTTTTGTTAATAAAAATATTGAATTACGGAAATGAATTATATTAATGTATTTTTATAATGTATTTGAATTTCCGTTTTGTTTCGTTGGGTGTACCCAATAATATATATTTTTCCGCAATAAAATGCGTATATAATTACTGTAATATTCTGTACCATATACCTACACGATGGTTTTTCCTCTGGGTACAAAATCGATGATCTCCTTTATAAAATAGAGCCATTTATTCGATTTAATATTAAAACCCAGTGAAATGAGGTCCGAAAATAAAAGTTATAAATATATATAAATATATATTACAGGACATCATTACACAAATTGACTAAGTCCCACGGTAAGCACAATAAGGCTTGGTTGCGAGTACTTAGACAACGATATATATAATATATACATATTTATAAATACTTAAATACATAGAAAACATCCATGACTCAGGAACAAATATCCATGCTCATCACACGAATAAAAGCCCTTACCAGGATTTGAACCCGGGACCATCAGCTTCATAGGCAGGGTCACTACCCACTAGGCCAGACAGGTCAGTACGTATATTATGCTAGCCATGAAAAAACGGTTCATTAATAGCAATATTCTAATCCTTAAATATCGTGTGAATATCCTGCAGAGCAGTGACCACATTCAGACCACTTGTCTTGATCCTAAACGGGTTGAGGGTCATATACGATGATCTACAAACTTTAAGAGCAAATATTCTACCAAAAAATAATATAACTGGGATAAGTTGTGACATACATTATCTTATATGAAACCAAGAAATTACAACACACACACAGACACACACACAGCATACACAAGTATATGTATTTAGTATTCAGGGTCTCTTATACCTATTGATTTCCCGCACTTATTACTATTTTGTTCTCTGTTTGACCTAAAGGTTAACTGGTAGAGAATGCCTTCAGGCATCAAGTTCGCCTTTTGTACAACTTTTACTGTGCAATAAAATTTGAATAAAACAAACAAACGTCCAAAAAGACCATTTTCTGTCTATTTGAATTTGTCAACTACATATAACATCAAAGAAATTTGCTTTTTAATAATTGATATTAATAAATCATTTATTCCAAACAACATTGACCCATGTGTATACGTTTTTTTTTGCGTTTCAAATCGGTCACTGTATGGACTATACGGAATTGACATTTAGTGGTTCTTGTAGTAGGTAACTCTGCTCGTCAAAAAAAACATAAATTGCTGTGTGGTACCTATGAGATCACCACCTGGTCAAGGGTTAACAATAAAAATAGATATAGACCAGAAGTGACAAATCTACGTTTTTTTATGCGTCGATTGAGCCGGGTTAGATAAACTACAACTTGTATTCGGTTACGTCGCTTAAATAGTTAGTTAAAAAGCACAATGAAAAATGCATTAACAGTAAAAATATGTGTCCTACGTATTATTTTTGATCTGAAATCGCACACGATCACGGCAATAACTATGTAAAAAAGGTAGATATAATACACCTTTTTCCCATGTAGATAGAACCACTAAAGCAACCTATGCTTTAATATTAACTATATTAAATTTACAACAAGCGTTAAAAAACTCTACCATTTACTGTTTCATTTCTTGAAGCGTCAAGTTAACAAGAAAAGTGGCTTGGCCCTTCAAACCGTCCCTTTTTTTGTTTACGCAATTTCGTTCACGGCATTAGATTAGAAGGTTTTTTCTTCGTTAAAGTCTCCTCATCTGGAACTTTAGCCGTGAAATTTCGAGCTAGTTTATGCACTTGCAGTATTCTATAGAACAATGTCTTGAGCTTCATATGCTACAAGTTATGTCAAATAACTACTTTTAATAATATGGTTTTTTTATTATTATAAGCGGTGGTGGCCGAGTGGATATGACGCCCGACTTTTAATCCGGAGGACGCGGGTTCAAATCCTGGCTCGTACCAATGAGTTCTTTCAGAACTTATGTACGAAATATCATTTGATATTTACTACTAGCTTTTCGGTGAAGGGAAACATCGTGAGGAAACCTGCATACATCTGCGAAGAAATTCAAAGGTGTATGTGAAGTCCCCAATCCGCATTCGGCTAGCGTGAGGACTATAGCCCGAGCCCTGTCGCACATGAGAGGCCTGTGCCCAGCAGTGGGACGTATGTAGGCTGAATTATTATTATTTAATAATATAGTTTTATTATGTATACGAGTAGTAAATCCACGTATGGGAGATAAGATGCCCGATGTTTAATTTTGCCAAAGAGCAAAAACTAATCAAAAATATATCTACAATACCTATATATTTTATTATTTGACTGTATACAGATGTAGTGCATATAATTATTTTCCATCGTATTTTCACGGTAACTTACGAACGTGTCTTACTATTTCAGTCAGGCTCGATACAAAAAGTACTGACATTGACTGAACTAGCATGACAAATACGAACGTTTCCGAGAAATCACGATGGAAATAGTTCATTTCGATGCTAGTGCGGAAAGTATGTCATTACTGCACGAGCACCGAGATATCAAAACGGGAAGAGTGAAGAATGACATTTCCGCACGTGTATCGAAAGACGTTTTTTAATACAAAAGTGCAAAAAGACTGAGCGAAATGATAGTTGTATTTCAAATTTAATGTGTATTAAAATATTATTATTATTTATATTAGTTTGAAATTTTATGCTTGTGTTTAATCTACTTTAAAATAAGTTTATACTGTACATAGTTTTAAAAATGTTGCTACGCCCTAGTAGGGTCCATGTTTATACTGACTACTTAATTATAAGAACATCTTGTAATACCATGGTTGCAAGTAATAAATGAAATATGAAAAACACAGTTGCGAAAAAATAAGAAAAAAAACAAGTAATTTTTTTATGCATGTTCTATAAGACAGAAACAATTGTAAATATTAAACATTTTACTATTATCCAATGTTAAAAAATAAACTTGTTATAATGATGTAGAGGTAATTAATAAAATATGAAATATGTATATTTTTATTATTCTTACATTAACAGCAGGCTTTTATGTTCATCACGACTTTTAAAGGAAACTAACATTAACACTCATCTATAAGTAGTCATGAATTAGAACAAGTGTAATTTAATAAATTGGAAAAGTGAAAAGCACTAGTTCGCGAAAACCAACTTTCTGCACGCTAAACAACTACTTACGTAAAATAGCAACTGTATTAAAAACAATTATGCACTACATATGTACCAATTACCATACCATATTACAGTTTACCAATCAAATTGGCAAATAAATCAACATTATGTGTTGTATTTGTTTACGTTTATTCGGATTACAACGATTTTATAACGGTGCGGTTGTACAAAACTAAAACTCACGGCCTGATTCGAAGAATAATTAAGACACGATTAAGATCTTCAAAAATGACGTCTATGCCGATCGCGCTGTAATCCTAATAAGATCTATCTACGATATTTCTAATGTCAAAGTGACATTGGTTGCCCGAATCGAGCTGCTTCTGTCAATTATACGACATACAAACAATATCTAAATGAGAACTTATCTAAACCAGAACTGATCGTTATCGTATCTCATTCTTCGAATCGGTTCTTGAAACCGTCAGTCGCTAAACATGCAAGTAATATAGTAAGTAATAATAGTAAACCAACTTATTAAGCAACATATTGTAATTAATAACAGTTTTAAATGATTCACGGTTAATTTAACTATTACACTTAAATCGACCGGGATATAAACCGTGATTACCTGTTATTGTGGGTAGACGATCCCATTGCCTTCTAATTTAAGATTGCTATCAAATATCTGGTAGGTAGCTAGTTATTAGTCGTACCAAAGATAATTTATTCTAAAACAGAGATAAAGTCTAAGAAAGAAACGTGCCCCTTACTTTGATATCCAAAACAGATGGCGCTGTACTGCGCCGTATGTTTTGCTCTCACTGAATTGTCAAATGTCAACTTTTGAGAATAAGAGTTATCGCAAAATGTATGGAGCGTCTCGTTTACCTGGTAAATTCAAAGCACGATATTTTCTTCGATTTTACGCATGTGATATCGACCCTAAAACTGCCGGGCGTATTGCAAATTATAGCCGAACTATGAAAATACAACATAATAGTATATCTATTTTGTATACATATTTATTTCTAGTAAACTACAAATATAAGTACTCGTACTACATAAAGAGTTCAAAGCATTGTAGTTTTTTAAGAAAATATCCGTAAAATATTGGAAATATACCTATTTTTTTTATACGACGTCGGTGGCAAACAAGCATACGACCCGCCTGATGGTAAGCAGTCTCCGTAGCCTATGTACGCTTGCAACTCCAGAGGAGTTACATGCGCGTTGCCGACCCTAAACCCCCTCGTTGAGCTCTGGCAACCTTACTCACCGGCAGGAACACAACACTATGAGTCTAGTGTTATTTGGCTGATGTTTTCTGTAAGGTGGAGGTACTTCCCCAGTTGGGCTCGGCTCTAGATCTGAAATGACATCCACTGGCTGTGCCCTACCACACAAAGCGAGATGACATTCACAATGCCCATAAATCCTAAATATTACTTTTTCAAGGATATAAACCTCGCCACTTCAAAGGAAATTCAAATCTGTTTGTCTGGGGGAATTACTGGGCTGATGTCTTGCTGGAATCATAATTAGTATTCCGATCAACTACCTTGACTGGCTTTAGCGCCATCCTCTTCTAATCTGTTCGAACTCCGCCCTTGTGACGACAAAATAAAAGTCAATATTATTGTGATATAATAATATCTCAAACTTAACTAGGCGTACGTAACGGGTGATAGCAAAAAAATGAGAATTATTAAAGAGCTGTGAAATATATAACTTTTTACGATACTTTGTTATTATTAGGCAATATATACATGATCCCTAGTTATTATAATAAGTACCTACTTGATATTGATCCTTTTCACACTTCATTGTCTAGTCTCAAAATGATACTTAAACGTAAATTGTTTTAGTTCAAGTACCTATTTCATATAATTAAATATAATACAATGTACACAATGTATAAATGAAACTTTCCGGTTGTCCTAATACCTACCTTGACTTGTAAAAGAGCCCTTGAGGCCTACTTGCAGAATAAATTTTTGCATTTTGAATTTGAATTTTTGAATTTTGAATTACCAGATATAAGTAAAAAAAAATACAACATATCCGATAATTAATGAAACAGACAGACAGTAATGTCAAACCTGCTTACTGTATTTACAACTTATTGTATTTTTTTTCCTCTGAAGACTAGTAAATAGAATTTAAGTATGGGTCATGATTTCATTTTCTTTATGCTGTTAGTATGTATGTTAACATTATGTACTTAATAATGAACCTCCAGGTCTATGATTCTTAAGTATGTTAAGTACTCTAACTTGTATTTCAAATCCATTTGTATATGTGACTGTTTGTGTTCTAAATAAATAAAAACAATTATAATTATTTACAATAACATTAATGGATGTTAGAATAGGGCCTGTGGTCAGCTTTTTCACGTAGTTTAGATATCAACGATGGAAAGGAGAAACCCCTTAAGCAACATTTTGCTAACTTCACAGGAGAGCGTTTAAAAGTATAAATTTTCAAAAAAAAAAATCGTAACTTTTTTTCTAGTTGTTTTAAAAACTTAAGTTCTATGAACGTATTTTATTTAAATTGTAATACCTAATCATTAGTAGTAATGTTACTGAAAAAATCATAGAATCTTCTGATATAAATGTCGTTTAATTTAAAGTGACCTTAAGATAAAACCAGAGAAACCCTTTAAGCGACGTTACAATTTTTAGGCAGATATTAGAAAAAAACAATGAAACGACCTTTTATATCATACGTATTACTGGAATATTACTTTCAGCAACTATAGTGAGGACAACGTTTTCTCATTATTATTAAAGGGATTTTGAGCTCCAGAATTGTGTTACCTATGCAACTAATATAATTAATTATTATGTATATTTTAAATCCAATATAAACACAATTATTGATAATTATGTCATCTTAAACGGGTACCTTGTAACCTAAAACCGGAAAAACCAGGAATGTACAGGGTAAACATGAACAAGTAAATAAAACAAAAATAACGATAGCTATTGTTTATTTAAATTGCAAGTTTTTCTTTAATCACTCTTGTGTTTTAAAAAATTAGTGTTAGTAATTTATTAAACAGTAATTGTAATACTAGTAAAGGCATACATAATCCTAAATATTATTCATAAACGCCTATCAAATCTGTATTAGCTAGTTTATGTTTTGTTTCTATCTGTCACTTCGACATTTGTCATTGCTAGAAAAGGACAAAACATAAATTAACTAATATAGGTTTAATAATCGTTTATGAATAAGCGGGTAAATGTTTTAAACTAGAAATTAACATAACTTAATAATAAGTTCTCATATCTTAGCTATAATAATGTCTTATTACTTCTTATCAGGCTCAAAGACATCAATATTTGTATTACATTTATAGTTTTAATATTTATGCTAATATGATTTCCCTTTGCAATTTCGAGACATCTAGCGACACTGAGACCATTATGGTCGATTTTTACTGATCAGTGTATTCCGGGGCTTTTATCTTCTATTAGCATTCTAGACCTATATTTTTTTAATGATCGACAAATATACGGTTGGTAACACTTAAAAAATTTGGCAACATCTCGTTGGCTCATGGAATTCATATAATTAAAAGTGCTTTGGAGTCAATTCAGGCTTGCCTTGGTTATTATCTTCGCTGGCCAGCCACTACCACTTTTGCGATTTTGCAAGAATTATATATATAGTAGAAACTGGTACATTTTCTGTACTAAAATGACCCACTGTGTGTCCCTTTTCCCATGTTTAAGTTAGAATTTTTAAAATGTACAACACGTTTTCGCAGAGTTTCTTGTTTCGACTTCAGTCTAACAAAACCAAATGTTTGAAGAAATAAAAAATATGAAATTCAAGAATCTGAAAAGAATTAGCAACAACTTTATCAACAGAATTTTTTGTTTATAAGTCTACAGAAAATCATTCTCATTTTTTTGTTATCACGTGTTAATTTCCGATACCAATTTATATTTAAGGTTGATTTGTGTTTGTTTTTAGTTTAGAGAACTAAAAATAAATAAAAGTTCGGAAATAACGAAACAGTTTTCAGTATTTTTTTTCTAGGTAAATAGGTACGAGTATGTTTCATGTAAGGAACTTTTTTTTTTAAATGTCGACATAATGAAGCACAGGCACAGACACTATCACACCACACCACCAGACACAGTTACACCACAAATGCACACTCGTAGCAAAAAAAAACCTACGAACATTATAGCTGGGGAGCCAGCGATGATAAATGTGTAGTTACTTGGTCGTTGTAAAGACCTATTTGAATTGAAAGATTAGATTATAGGAAGAAAAAAGGATATATAACGTTTTCTTTTCCAGCGAACAAGAAAGTTTCTACTGTTTTTTTTTAATATATAAATTTCGGGGGGTTGGTGGAGGATTAAAAAATCGTTAAGTAGATTGTGGATTTGGTAATTTTGGTCCAAGTTAATGCTATAACTTTTCTTTAACTGAATCTGACAATTATTTGTACGCATTTCCTTAACCTGACTATCACAAGTTTGACGCCCGATTTTAAGAATAAGAATAAGAAACCATTTATTGCCACACAATAAAAGATACAGATAGGTCACAAAATACAATGATTAACTTTAAAAAATTGGCATGTGCGGCAAAAGGAACGGGCTCAGCATACGCTGCGGCAGTCATTTCATTACAAATTGACTGCGCAGCGCTGATTTTCAGTCCGTCCCCTTCACTGAACCACATTGATATGACATGCGGGTTAATGGATTTTTTTGTTTTATTACCAGAGAAAGCTTGTGTATACAATTATAGTACAAAAGAATTAAGATTTATTTTTTTATTACAAGTGAATATTTAATGTTTTAATTTACGTATTTTACTGAATAGGTACAAACAATACCATAATCATAAGTTTCGTTCATTGAAACGTGCAGCGATAAGTAATAGTACTATTTATATGAGAGAATACTTATAAATAAATTAAATAAAAAAAATACAAAATTATAAACAATAGTGTAAGGACAAAGTCGATTATTAGGTCGAACCATAGTCGTCTCATTCGATATTTAATAACACCGTTAGAGTAACAAGAATAGAGATATGTATAAACAATAAGGTAAGAGTGAGACAGCGCTTGACAAATAAAAGACACTTCCAATATGTCGTTGTTTCAATAATCAAGTCCTTACAATAGGAATAGTAAGTGTCCAATATATACATATATAAATATATACAACACCATTTTAAATAATTATATCCTCTGAGGAAATTTTCACATTGTAACCGTCAGATTAAGAAAATACGTACAAATAATTGGCAGATTAAGTTAAAGAAAAGTTATAGCATTTAGTAATAGCACAATTATAGTATTCATTTGGACTAAAATGACTAAATCCACAATCTGCCTAACGATTTGTTGACCCCCTCACTAACCCCCCAGCAACGAACGGCTCAACATAGACGGCTAAAAGTGGTTAAGGTAGACTCCACGGGGTAGTAGTACGGTCGCCAAATCTCAAAAGCCCTCTAGAAACACGATTTAATTGACTCGGCTCGGCCTTACCCACAACCGGTATCAATGTGTTCGGACAGTTCTCCTGATCACCGTACATGCGGTAGTAAAGCGGAAAAAATTGTGGAGGGGATAGTAATGACGTCACAAAGATGGCGGCCGGACCTATTCTTTTTGGCGGTGTATCTCGAAAACCACTTAACCGATTTTAATCATCGAGGTGTCAAATAATAGCTTATATTATGGAGATTATTTCCTTTTCTACAAACATTTACGTGATACCTATAGGAAAAAAAATAATCACAAAAAAACAGTTTTTTTATAAAATTATTATTTTTTATTTTGTAAAAATCTCCGTAAATATTAGCATTTCGCAAATTTTGTTTAATATAAAACATATTGCTTCATTATCAAGGAATATAATGAGCCTTAAAACATACAGATCGAGTAATAAACAATGAAGCTACACTCATTTATTTGCGCATGGGTAACGATAACTGGCTGTTACCGGTCGGAACTGTGGTGACTGTTACGATACGTATTGAATGGAATTTATAGAGTATCGGTTTTAATTACTGAAATTATAATGACAATTATAAAAACCAGACACAATAATGTTACCTTACTTCGACGTTTAGTCTCTTTTTTCGTCTTAATCATAGGTAGGTACATATTTCTTTTTGCTTAAAAATTTTATACAGGGTGAACTTTTAACCACCAGTCATACTCTGCGCAGCGACTTTATAGGTCATACTGAACAACTTTTACTATTAGTAGTCCCCAAGCCGCTCCGAGGCCAGATTTAATTGACTCAGCTCGGCCTTACCCACAACCGGTATCAATGTGTTCGGGCGTTTCTCCTGATCACCGTACATGCGGTAGTAAAGCGGAAAAAATGGTGGGAGGGGATAGTAATGACGTCACAAAGATGGCGTCCGGACCTATTCTTTTTGGCGGTGTATCTCGAAAACCACTTAACCGATTGTATTCATCGAGGTGTCAACTAATAGCTTATATTATGGAGATTATTTCCTTTTTACAAACATTTACGTGAAACCTATAGGAAAATAATAATCACAAAAAACATTTTTTTTTATACATTTGGTTGGTAGGTTTGTCTTATGTTTTAAAGCAGTAAAATCTTTCAAGTCGAAACACAGTATAAATATACATTTTGTTGTCTAATCTAAAAGTATGATGTTCATTGTTTAAGACTGATTAGTGATTACTGAATTAAATAACATGATATTTGTTATTTTTGTTTTATTTTTTAAATCAGGTATTAATTTATTCACTATGTATCACTATACAGGCAAAATGTGTATCATAGTTGGTCTGTAAGTACTTACTACTTATGTCGAATATAGGTATAAGATGAAATTTTAACCACCAGCCATACTCTGCGCAGTGACTTTACAGGTCATACTGAACAACTTTTATTATGGGACCAATGCCGAATCACGCAAGAAAATTTGGATCTGGAATGAAACCCACTGGCTGTGCCCTACCACACAAAGCGAGATGACATTCACAATGCCCATACCTCTCTTTTGGACGTAGTTTAAGGACGTACCCGGGTCCATGACGCATGCTCGCCACACCGCTGCTTAAAATAAGCTGACGCACCGTAAATTGAACTGCGTAAAAATCGCAAAAAATATTACACGGAGATCTTATGGCAGACACCGTACCGGTGACGTAAAAGACGCAACTGTTTTGCGAACAAAAAAGATTCGCGTGAAGCACGTCACTGCGATTCCGTACCGTCACCGTTTTTTAAACAGCGGTGTGGGGAGCATGCGTCAAAAACGGTACGCATACGACGCGTCACTGCGATTCCGTATCGTGACCGTTTTTTAAGCTGCGGTCTGGTCGCACCTTGTATTGTATTGTATTGTATTGTATTCGGGCGATTTTTCCGCAACTCGACGACTTGCGCCTATTTTGCGTGATATGTTGGGGGTGGGCTAGTCCTGCCAGCCCAGCTCCTCGAGGAATCCTATCAAACCTTTGATGTTGAGTAGGACCTCGGGGAGGTCTCTCGGAGATCCGAGATGTTTAGCCCTGTATGGAGTCACTCCGCTGCATTCCAGCACCACGTGAGAGGCTGTTTCTTCTGTCTCCATGCAACCTCGGCACAGGGGACTGTCTGTGACACCTGTTGTGAAAAGATGTTTGTTAAATAGTCCATGACCTGTTATGACACTGGTTACCATACTCAGTCGGACCTTCCCTAGTTGCAGGAGCGCCCTTATGAGTTTTCCGTTGATGCCAGGCATGCAGTGGGGGATTTTCCCTTAGGCCCAGTAGGCCCGGGCCTAGGGCGGCAAGGCGTTAGGGGCGGCAGCAAGGTGGCAGTCTATATGATGCCTGCTGAGAAAGGGGCGGCTAGTAGTTACTACATGGCCCGGCGGGGCCTAGGGCGGCCAAGACTGGAAATCCGCCACTGCAGGCATGGCTTCTTTTGCCTGTCTGCATCCAGTCTGGTTCAGCCAGTGTTCTGTGTGTAGTTTCCCTGTACGTGCCAGCAGCATTGAGCGTACCTTGCTAAATGGTATCGGAAGAATCGGTTCCGGACCAATCGCCCCCGCATTCGATCCTTGCCTGGCAAGCTCGTCCGCAGCATCGTTACCTCGGGATCCACTGTGTCCCTTGATCCATTGTAGGGTGATCTTGTTATTATGACATACCTCCATTAGTCGTTTGTGGCATTCGTGTATAAGTTTGGATGTAACTATATGGCTATTTAGAGCCATTAAGACTGCTCTACTGTCGGAGAGTATGCGGATGGAGGATCCTACTACCTTCCTTGCAGTGATGGCAGCCGCCGCGTTTATGATGCCCATGCACTCAGCTTGGAATACCGAGTTATGGGCTCCTAGCGGAGTGGTGATCGACATGTTCAGGTCTTCTGAGAAGGTTCCAGAGCCCGATCCGCTGTCTGTTTTGGACCCATCAGTGAAGATTCTCAGCTCCCGGGGATTGAGTCCTTCATGATTGTCGTCCTCATATAACTGTATTTTGTACCTTTTATCGAAGATAGCTTGTTTGTGAATCCGGTCCGTGCCTGACCTAAGCACTGGAAATTCGTCATACACCTTTTCAAGGCATTTTGTGTGAAGAGCTCCTGTGATGTTAGACCATATCTTGAGGGTTCGCAACCTTACCGCTGAGAGACTGGCCTCTTGCTGTATGTGTAGGTGCAGCGGTGGAAGGTTTAGCATGACCTCCATGGCTGCAGTCGGGGTAGACCTCGTGCAGCCAGTGGTGGCCGCGCATGCGAGCCTTTGAAGTCTTTGTAGTTTGTCTCGTACGTTGCCTAGGTTTGTTCTTGGCCACCAAACCAGAGCACCGTAACAGAGTAAGGGGCGGATTATCGTCTTATAGAGCCAGAGGGTAATTTTCGGGTTGAGTCCCCACCTCTTACCAATCATCCTTCTGCACTGCCAGAAGACAACTCCCGCCTTGTCTATCCGTTTGTTGATGTGGTTGTTCCAATTGAGTTTATCGTCGAGAGTTAGTCCTAAGTACTTAACTTCATCGGACAGCTGTAGCTCAGTTTGGAAAAGTGTTGGTCTGGTAAAGTTGGTCGCACCTTTACATGGGACAGTCAAATTTTTTTTCGCGATTTCGGAATTGGTCCCATAGTAAAAGTTGTTAAGCATGACCTATAAAGTCGCTACGCAGAGTATGACTGGTGGTTAAAAGTTCACCCTGTATAAAATTTTTAAGTAAAAAGAAATATGTACCTACCTATGATTAAGACGAAAAAAGAGACTAAACGTCGAAGTAAGGTAACATTATTGTGTCTGGTTTTTATAATTTTAATTATAATTTCAGTAATTAAAACCGATACTCTATAAATTCCATTCAATACGTATCGTAACAGTCACCACAGTTTCGACCGGTAAAAGCCAGTTATCGTTACCCATGCGCAAATAAATGAGTGTAGCTTCATTGTTTATTACTCGATCTGTATGTTTTAAGGCTCATTATATTCCTTGATAATGAAGCAATATGTTTTATATTAAACAAAATTTGCGAAATGCTAATATTTACGGAGATTTTTACAAAATAAAAAATAATAATTTTATAAAAAAACTGTTTTTTGTGATTATTTTTTTTCCTATAGGTTTCACGTAAATGTTTGTAGAAAAGGAAATAATCTCCATAATATAAGCTATTATTTGACACCTCGATGATTAAAATCGGTTAAGTGGTTTTCGAGATACACCGCCAAAAAGAATAGGTCCGGCCGCCATCTTTGTGACGTCATTACTATCCCCTCCACCATTTTTCCGCTTTACTACCGCATGTACGGTGATCAGGAGAACTGTCCGAACACATTGATACCGGTTGTGGGTAAGGCCGAGCTGAGTCAATTAAATCTGGCCTCGGAGCGGCTTGGCGACCGTACTATAGCAAGATATCACTTATTTCTTAATCTGACGCACTCGAGTAACTACAAAAATCCCCTCTTGGGCTCTCGGACTATTACAAACAATGTACTGATCCAATTTAAATACCATGCCCATTAACGCATTATCAACTTCATAAAAGTCCGAAATTAAAAAAAAAAACGATTAGTTTTTTTCCAAAGTAATTCCAAAGCCATTAGCGGAAAACAATCATCTAAAACCCTGTGGTTCTTTAATGGTTCCAAGGTGTGAGGATTTACGGGTGTGAAGATTTACCTGCGGACGGCGTATGGAAAACAAAGTTAACTTACGTTAACTTTTACGTTACGTTAAGTTACGTGGTAAAATTGAGTTTTAAATAATAGTTTTGAATGATTTTTTTTATTACGTTCATTTAGATTAAATTTGGTTTGTTTTTTTTGGTATTTCATAGTTAGTATTTTCCTCGTGTTGGTGTGGTGAAAAATTTTGTAACGAAGAACTATTAAAAGTTTCACAGTAAACTTGTTTCGCAGGCCCTGTGTCTTTACTCGATTGTGACAATAATATGGATCCAACGCTGACATCACTTTTGATAGAGGTAAGGGCCAATTCGAACGTGCAGTGAGATCCGAATGATATCTGAATGATGACATTTAGTTATTGTGTGTCTTGTTCGTGCCAATACATGTACGGACAAGTTCAATCAAAATGCACGATAACTAATAACATAATTTGGATTTCATTTTGATGTTAGTTTACGTTGCGAATAGATAGGTATTATATAGATTACGGGTGAAAACTCATGTAACTAAAGAAAGTATTGCTTATTTTCCACAACTATGTTTGTTCAGACACATTTTGCTAAATAGTAAAAGCTGCACCCACACCGAGTTCCAAGTAACTTCAATAATATACGTCCATTCTGTGCACTCACGTGGCAACGCGAGAGGGATCAGTACCCCTAGTGTAAATATTTTCGACAGCGAAACGTTACGTACGCGTTTGCGTTAAGTGTCATTTTGTATGAGATTTTTGACTTTCCAAAACGTCCCGCTTGGCGCGCTGTTCAAAAACCCATACAAAATGAGACTTAACGCAAACGCGTACGTCACGTTTCGCTATCGACTAAAATTACACTAGGGGTACTGAAGAGTTTTAAAACCAACCCTGTTAGAAACTTACGATACGTACTCACCAGATCTCCCATTTGATTACTTTACGGTAGATATGTCCCAGCCAACTGGTTTTTTTTTTTTTTCAAAAAAAGTTTGGTACATTTTAAACTTATGTTATGTTCGTCAAACTTACGTTTAACGGCGAAATGAGGCACTCATTTTCAACGTTAGGACCTTAATCTAAATTATATGATTAACTTATAATACTAAAGTTAATACATAATTTTATTATATCATATTAACACAGAATAAGTTGTTGTAGTATATTTACCTATCCTATTTATTTATTCAGTCATGCGTTGTACCTATTAGCAACTTCTTAATTTTTGATTTAAAGATGTTTTTACTAGCACATTCATCTTCTACTGATAATTTATTAAATATTCGCGGTGTGATATAGCTACGCGTCCTTTTACCATAGCAGTTGCTAGCGGTTGGTTCCACGTATTTACGACGTTTTAACCCTCTTGGCGCTCGGGTTAGCCAGCTAATTAGTGGCCTAGCTCGTTCATTAAACGCCAGCATCTTATAAAATGGCTGAAGAACAACCAGCCAAGTCATAGTCATTGATAGCAACGTTGAACCAGATGGCTGAACATCGTTTAGTCATTTAGTTAATTTGGTAATTTTTTTTTTCATTCAGTTTTTTAGGTAACAGTTAAAACACTTGCTAAGCGAACTAGACATTTTCAACGGGCTATCTTTCAATACGCCAAGGTGTTAAAAGTTGAGTGAATCTAGTTTAATAAACTATCGGCCTAGGCATCAATTGGATGCCGGCGTTTATTGAATAGCCTAGGGGACTAATTAGCTTGCTAGTTTAACCGGCTGGCTACGACAGATACACCATCTTTATTGCTGTTAGTAATGTTAGTAGTCAGGCGTCTGGCTTACAAACCGGAGGCCGTTTAAAATTTAAATCACGGCTCGTACCAATGCGTTTCTAGGAATTTTTATATGTAAAGTTGCATTTTATCTACATGTGAGGCAAAAGTGATCAGATGCAAATTAAGAGTTGTTTCTTTATATTAGCTGGTAGAATTGACTTTTAAATAATGATTTTTAACATAAATATTTAATAACATTCATTTGGAAATGATTGGGTTTGGTTTTGTTTGATATCTTACAGTTAATATTTTCTTTATTCTTTATTCTTCCTTTATTGCACCATGGTAATCACAAAATGGTATTTACATGCGAAAGAGTAAGTATCTCATGGACCCAGAATGGGTATGGCAATTTTATCCTTAAAACTAACTTAAGTGCTAATACATACATAGGTATTTACATTTAAATTTATCAATAAGTATTTGAATAGGAACATAATAACACTGATTAATTTACATGTCATTATCATTTATGAAATCCTCAACGGTATAATAGTTTTTATGGATAAGAAATGTCTTCAACATTTTTGCGTAAGTTTTGTCGTTCTCCTCTGACCTAATGTAATTTGGAAGTTTGTTATAGTATTTTCTAACCTTGGTGCAGGTAGGTGCAGTCTATTTATTAATCTTTCATTTTGCTGCTTTTGAAATAGGTGCATATTTTTCCTTACAAACATGGTCAGTTCGTAAATGTAAATGCATGGTAACGTGAGTATACCATGCTTTGAGAAATAAGGCTCGCAACTTTCTCTGTTATGTTTATTCAGTAATATGCGTATACACCTTTTCTGCATTACAAACAAGTCGTGTGCATCGGTACTATTACCCCACAACACGACACCATATCGCAGCCAAGAATGTGCAGTTCGAATTTTTACGAAGTGTGAATAATGCATACTGGAATCGGTATAATTTTGTTTTAATATCTAAAATATGTTCTTTCCAATTCAAATTGCTATCGATAGTAACACCTAAGAGTTTAAAATTGTTTACTTCTTCTATTTGTTTTTTGTTTAGCATTAGTTTTAGTTGTAAAGGCGTTCTTTGGTAAGGATAAAATTGGATTAATTTTGTTTTATCAGGATTTATGCTAAGATTGTGGTCATTCATCCAAAGGTTTATTTTATTTAAGGTTTGGGCTAATGTTGTGTTAAAATCGTCATTGCCATTGAATTCAAAGAGGAGGGATACATCGTCTGCAAATAGGGTACATTTAACGTCAATCTCTTTCGGAAGGTCGTTTATATATAGCAAGAAAAGCAGGCATCCCAGTACGCTTCCCTAAGGGATAGATCCGCTTACTGCCTTGATATCAGAGCGGACAGATTGCAGACAAGCAGAAGAGGGATTGGGATACTCGACCTGCACAAGCTGTGTGCGGTTATTGAGGTATGACTTAAACCAGTCGAAAGCGATGCCCCTAATACCTGATCCGTATAGTTTTTGCAGTAAAACTTTGTGAGAAACTTTATCATATGCCTTGGTGAGGTCTAGTAGGAGCCCTACTGCAATGCGTTTTTTATTGATAGCGTCCATGATTTCTTGCGTGTACTTGCTTACTGTAATCGAGATGGAGTGGTAAAAAATTTGTTTTGCTCGTGATTCAATATCAGCACGAGCGGTTAAACAACAACTTTGCCCCCTTGTAAAACAAATAACCATTAATAATTGCCTGCGGACTAATCCTAATAAACACTAGTTTCTAGTCGCTTTGTGCTTGCGCCAACCCTTGAAATTATGTAGACAAAACTCTCGATTTTTATTTGGTTATCGACTTTTTTTTTCGTTGGTTTGGATACATTTTGGTTGACTTGTAGAGGGCAAAAGAAATCAGTACTTGTCCCGAAAACTACGTTTTCGTAACTCAAAAGAAGATTTTTCAGGACATACAGTGAAATTGCGTTTAATAGGGAACTATCACTACCAAATTTTATCGAATCTGATGAAAAAAGAAATCGACATCAAAGTAAAAATCAGCCCAAAAGCTAATCCCGAGCGGGGAAGGGATGAAGAGGGCAACAAAAAAACCATTTCATATACCAGCGCGACCATCGATAAAAAAAATACATTTTTAAGGGGTTTTTAGTTTACTGATAAAGATCCAGAAGTATCTGATATTCCGGGTAACTTCTCCAAATATAGATAAATCTCTAAAATGTACGTTCAAAAGTATATCTTTTACAGTCTTAATTGTTCTACATATAAAGATATCACTTTTTGTTAAGCTATTACAGAATGGTAGATACTTTGAAGCGTTGATTAATCCGCTACTTTTGATGCTGACTGTGTATGATTTTATTAAATTAAATTCATTTTACTTGGAAGGAACTACTTAACTACAAACCACTTACTGTGATGAATAATAATAAACAATGGCGGCACCGTAGGTTAGTTTTTAATAAAGTGTTCATATCGACGGTGAAAAGCCAGAACAGAACCCTTGAACCGACATGAAATTGAAATTGAGTTATATAATATATGGTTGGGATCGGCGTTTTTTTCTACGATAATGAGATAGGTTCCATAGCGCTCTGGTGAATAAAATGTCGCTTCAAACAAAATGAAAACATGCCTCAATTTATAAACTTTTGCTTAAAACAACACACAATTTCATAAATCACCCATTTTACTTACGTCATTAATACGATTTCAAACGAAGTACGCTTAAGTTACACGTGTTTTGACATAAAAGCGCTAAAGTGGTTTCATATTATATTAAACATGACACTTAAATGTTTCTTCCGGGATGCCTTAATCCGATAGCAATTAAATGCCTGTTGCTTAAATCAATGTCCCAGGACTAACTCAGATTTTGAGGTGTCGCTGAAAGGGTTCTTCCGGGAGCATCGGTGAGTCATATTCAATGAAACTACATTTATTTTAGATGTTTTAGAGACCACGAATATTTTAATAATAATCTGTTAGTA
Organism: Cydia pomonella; assembly: GCF_033807575.1. Taxonomy (NCBI): domain Eukaryota; kingdom Metazoa; phylum Arthropoda; class Insecta; order Lepidoptera; family Tortricidae; genus Cydia; species Cydia pomonella. The sequence continues at coordinate 11,529,670 of NC_084710.1, forward strand.
GGTACCTATATCAAATGATCCTTCCACAGAATGCATCTCTGTAGATATGATAGAAATAAAGTTACGATTTTTGCGTGAGAAACAAAACTTTAAATGACTCTCCTGTAAAATTCGCAAAATGTTGCTTTAAGTGTCCTTTTTGTATTGTTTTTGTATGTATTTTTTTTTACTTTGTTACTCCTACAATAAAACTTAAATGTTAAATTAAATGTATAAAGGAGTATTAACAGTAACAATAGAAATATCCGATTTTGTCTGAGAGACGAATCAGCTCTAGTTGTATGTAATCTATGGTTCAACTACTGAGCGGGGAAAATGAGAAACTCATTGGCAATCTACAACTGGCGGTAATGACTAGTCATTGGAAATGTAACAGTATGTTCTTTAATAAAAACATTGTTTCTTTTTTAATTCGTTAAAAAAAAGTTACTTGTACTTCTTTGTTGCTTATTGCGAACACTTTATGCGATCACTTCGGTTTTGTCCGTTTGTCGCAGCCGTTCAAATCTCAGAGACCGATTGACGTAAACAAGTAGGTTTACGAGTAAAATATATATTATCTTCAACACAAAACTTTATCCAAAACCTTAGTATTTTTTTAACTTTAATAAATAGGGGCATAGTAAATTTATTATTATTTAGTTGTAGTTTGCATATTTATCTACTAGTAACTCGCTATTCTCTAAAATCGAGCAATTAAAAAAGCTAGTTCTTTGATATACATTGGATTCATAAAAGTATATGAATTTACTTATTACCTAAGTAGCTAATAAGTAAATTCTGTCACAATGGTGATACTGATAAAAAAGTTATGGATACAGATTTTTTTATACTACGTTGCAGCGGCGTAAGCAGCGGCCCACCTGATGGTAAGCAATATATGTAGCCTATGGACGCCTGCAACTCCAGAGGCGTTAAATGCACGTTGCCGGCCTTAACACTCCACACCTTCGTTGATTCCTTATTAACTATATTTCCATAATAATATGTACCTAAAGTAAAAAAATGATTACTATCCCTGAAACGTCAAATTATGACAGCTGTCAGAATTCCACGGAACTAAAAATCAAAGTTTAAATTTAATATAATGCCCCTTAATAAATTGAAATGACGAACAGAATTTGCTATTGGTGTATGTCTGTGAATAAAGCTGATAAACTCAACCTAAAAATAAAACCTCAAAATAGAACCTTATTTAGCGCTATACTCACCGTTTCGATTATTGATTGCTACTACCGGCATCTGATTCGTAAAAATTGTCAGGCGTCCGGGTCTCCATCCAAGAACCCTATTCAGTTCATTCGTTCGTTTTACCTGAATAATCTATTTTAGTAGGTACCTACATTTATGTTCCAAATCAAGGGATATTTTCTAAACAACAGTATGTATGAAAAACTAAACTGTATTTTCCAACCTTTTGTTCTTTCGGTTTTTTTTTAATACTACGTCGGTGGCAAACAAGCATACGGCCTGCCTGATGGTAAGCAGTCTCCGTAGCCTATATACGCCTGCAACTCCAGAAGAGTTACATGTGCGTTGCCGACCCTAAACCCACCCCCCTTCGTTGAGCTCTGGCAACCTTACTCACCGGCAGGAACACAACACTATAAGTAGGGTCTAGTGTTATTTGGCTGCTGTTTTCTATAAGGTGGAGGTACTTCCCCAGTTGGGCTCTGCTCTAGATTTGGAATGACATCCACTGGCTGTCAAAACGAATAAGAAAATAATACAAAATTATTCTAAAGTTCAAAATTGATTTCGTTTCTCTACCTTTCTAAGCTGTTTCCACCTTGATTAACGCTAAAAAGCGCTATAAATGTAACCTGAAGGCTATTAAAATTGAAGACTCTAAATAGGGAGTTTACAATAGCAGTTTATAATTATAATAGCACACACCTTTTAGGGATGTGTTTTTACTTTACGAATACGAGGTTATCCATACATAGAATACCTAAGTAAGCTATAACTCAACCAACGAGTTTCGTATTTGGCCCTGTCACCACATTCCATCTGATGAGGTCAATCAAATAGTATCAGTTTAAAAATAATGGATTTCAATTTGTCTTGTGGTAGGTACTATAGAGGCTGTTTATTTAGTCAACTGCAATAATTTACGGGGTGAATGTATAAGTCATACTGAACAACGTTTACTATTGGACCAACCCCGAAATCGCGAAAAAAATTGGCTGCCTCATACATTTTGGCTGTCTGACCTTGACATTTTCTATGGGAGAGTAAATTTTTTTTCGCGATTTCAGAGTTGGTCCCATAGTAAAAGTTGCTCAGTATGACCTGTATATTCACCCCGTAAATTATTGCAGGTGACTAAATAAACATCCTGTATACGGTCAATACTATTCGCTTACCACCTTTGCATAAAAACATCTAAGCATGGGGGAATACCTTTTCTCTGCAACTGATTGTACATAATCTATTTCCATTATTTGTTATAGCTGGACCCCGATAAAGTTCACCGAATTACCTATTAAAGGTATTGTTGTAATTGAATCGTAAAGTAACGCTTTCAGTTCCTGGTAAACTGTCGACAGCTATGTTGCTATCTGAGGGCCTGCCGCGAAAATCGAAATTTCGTTATCTGCCTCTCTATCACTCTTGCGTATTCATGCGATAGAGACAGATATCGAAATTTAGATCTAAGAACCTCTGACCTATTCCAATGTCACGCATAAAAAGAGGATTTATAGCACATCCTAGCTACCTACTCCGAGCTAGCAACAAGTGTCCCACAAAATACAAAATGTCACTGAAGATAAATCATTGTCGTTTTTTGCCTTTGAAAACTTAAATTGTCTTCTCCCGATAAGTAAGGGGAAGCGTACAGCCAGGAAATTAGAAAGGAACAAAAAATATGACGCGTCACACCAAACTTGCGACGGAATATGTGGCAATCGAGCGAGTTTTAAGGTAAACCTTAATAACTCTGAAAGTAAACACCTTTGAGTAAAACAACTCAAAATAAATGCCAATTAGATATGTTTTCGTGTTTTTTTCTATCGAGCCAACTTTGACCTTTTAAGGTTTCGCTTAGTCTGTCGTCAAGAATATAGTCTAGTTTCCGAGTGAATGTTGTCATGGTATTTGCTTTTGATTAAAATATGTAAATTTTCAATATAAAAACCATAATATTGCGTTAGCCCCTTCCTAAATGAAAGTCTCGCAGATTATCTTACTGTACCTACCTAATCTGCTAGCTCTTTCTTTGTACTACGTCGCTGTCAAACAAGCATGTCCAGAGTCCAGACGTCTGCAACTCCAGAGGTGTACATGCACGTTGCCGACCCTAACACTCCGCACCCTCGTTGAGCTCTGGCAACCTTACTGACCAGCAGGATCACAACACTATGAGTAGGGTAGGGTCTACTGTTATTTGGCTGCGGTTTTCTGTAAGGTAGATATTTCCCAGTTGGCTCTGCTCTAGATCTGGAAGAACATCCGCAACTAACTCAAATTTTAAATGATAATATATCAATTTCTGCTTTATCTGCACAAATTTTAGAATAAGATTTGTTTTTGGAAAATATGCAGTATAGGTACTCGTAAAAACTGAACAAGGGTAGCCAAGCTTGCAAAAAACTAAATGGAATAGAGCTAGAATAACATAAAAACGAAAAATAACAAAGCAAGTTAAGTTTGTGATTTAACTTACAATACTCTTCTAAACAACTGTACAGGTCCAGATCACGCGAGACTTTTGGCGGTCGGAGCCCGGGAAGCCGGCTACTGGCTACATGCCCATCCTTCACCTAATACTGGTACTTTCTTGGATCCGACCTCCCTAAGACTGGCGACTGGTTTGCGACTCGGGGTTTCGGTATGTACGCCACATATATCTTGTGGCACGGACGTGGACCGACTGGGACACCACGGATTATCTTTTCAAAAAAGTGCAAGTCGTTTTTCAAGACATGCGTCGCTTAATGACATAATTCGTCGATCTCTTGCCACCATCAATGTGCCTGCTCTTCTTGAGCCAACTGGCATTATCAGGGATGATGGCAAGAGGCCTGATGGGGTGTCCTTGGTTCCTTGGAGCTTGGGACGGATGTTAGTGCGGGATGCTACCTGCGTAGACACACTGGCACCGTCCCACCTCCAACGGACTAATGTAAAAGCGGGCGCAGCGGCGGAAAGCGCCGAAATTTTGAGACGTAATAAATATAAGAGCCTCGGTAGAGAGTACCATTTTGTACCTTTTGGCGTTGAAACTCTAGGTCCATGGGGTCCCAGCGCGCACAAGTTTTTTGGAGAAATCGCGAAACGTCTGGTTGACGTAACAGGTGACCGAAGATCTGGCGGCTTCCTCGCACAACGTATCAGTATTGCGATACAACGAGGAAATGCCGCCAGCATCCTTGGTACAATGCCTCAAGGGCCTATTTTAGATATAAGCTAGTTATAGTAATCATCTGTATATATCCATTATGTATATTGTTATTGTCAATAAATAGATTAAAACGAACAAAGCAATAATTTTTTACAAGTATTATAAGTAGTTTGCTTTCTTTGGTAAATTTTGCAAAAAAAAAGTCATTTATGGAACATTTATGCCAATATATTTTTCTGTACTCCCTATTGTAGGCTGCAGAGTTATTTTTGCCAGTTGACTGGACTTATTTCCTGACGAAAACCGGAACGAAGTACATTGTGTGACTTTATTCACCTCATCAGACATTTTTTCCATTAATCATTTGGCTACATTAAATGATAGAATCCATTCGTATTCAAAAAGTATTTCAAACATGTAGAAGGCAATTTATTACCATTATATTAACCCCACTAATCTGCCCCTTCATTCAACAAAAATTCCGATAGTAGTGTCCGACCGAAAATTTGGTTTCGGTTTCGACCGGCCGTAGTTTCAGTTTCGGCCCATAAAACCTTCCGGCCGGGCCGAAACTTACGAAATGGTACTTCATACTATGAAACTAAACTATGTGACAAAGACCAAAAGTTGGGGAACAAGTAGGACAAGTAGTGGGGTAGGAGTGTGGGGGTAAGTAGTAGATATTAAAGTACTAATTTATGTACCCAAAAGTTAATTGTTATATTAGAAAACAGAATTTCCCTGATGAGGGCGCCCCTGGACGGTCGACTCAGTCTTAATATGTGTATAAAAGCGTTATTATGACATTTTTTCAACGATTTTAACAAGTCCACAAAAGTTTCGGTTTCGGCCGAAACAAGAGCCAAAGCCGAACTTTCGGTTTCGGTCATGTCAAACATGTTTTGATCAGGCACTATATATAGGCATACATATTAATCTGTAAGTATCGGTTATTTTTGCGGTGAATTACCGGAAAATTTCCACTTTACGTAATCTTAAATAATGTTTAGCCATTACTTTGAAAAGTTGGTACTTGTCTCTCCTTCTTGGCAGATATTTACGACAACACTTTTATCTGCTATGCAGAAACCGCTCGCTGGACATTTTCTCACCCATTTGAGTTATGATCCGCGAAAACAATTGTAATATTTTACTGATTTATAGCAATTTTTCAAAAGTTTCTCCGAAAAAGAAAGTTTCTTTATTCCTCGGAGATACGATATCTGTGTACCTACCTAACACACGTAGGTATATTTAATAGTTTATTTCATAATTCTTATAAACTTAGTCCAGGTCTAAAAAAAATATTTTAATATTTGAGGACAATCTTACACAGATCGACGTATCCCCAAACTAAGCAAAGCTTGTACTATGGGTATTAGGCAACGATATACATACGTATATAGGTAAATACATACTTACATACTCATAAAACACCCATGAATCAGGTACCCATGAATCTGTTGTTTATCACACAAATAAATGCCCTTACCGGGATTCGAACCTGGGACCTTCGGCTTCATAGGCAGGGTCACTACCCACAAGGCCAGACTGGTCGTCAAAATATCGTCAAAAAATCTAAATATCGAGTACAGTCAGCATCAAAAGTAGCGGATGAAAAAACGCGCCAAAAGTATCTGATATTCGGTGTAACTTTTCCAAATGTAGATAATTTTCTAAAATTCGCGTTCAAAAATATATCTTTTACAGTCTTAGTTGTTCTATATTAAAGACATCACTTTTGGTTAAGCTGTTAAAAAATAGTAGATACTTATGAAGCGTTATTTGATCCGCTACTTTTGATGCTGACTGTACATAGTCAACGAAGACAGAACATTGGTGCGTGGCCTGGCGGTGCAGCGTGCGACAAACCGAAAGAAATGAGTTTCATAGAATTTGTGCACGAATTACGAGTGCATATCAATATGGGTATCATTTACCAATCGCATTCGGTGAATGAACACATTGTGAAGAAATCGGCCCCTTACCGATAAAGCCTAGTTTCCCCTCCGGGTTGGAAATTCAGATATCAGTAGCTTTCGTAAAAACTAGTGTCTGCGCCAATTATTCGGATTACGTTGCCATGCGAACCCCAGGTTCCCTGAAAGAGCCGTGGCAGAATGCAAGGACAAAGTTAGAAAAAATATTCGACAATTTGTTTTTATTTCGACGCTCAGCCCGCGTAGCCAACGTTACGATCATTAACGCTCCGTAGCGGATCGTAGGCATCTCTCTATTACTCTTCTTTATTAGCGCGACTGTGACAGTTGCGTTACGTTCGCCATGGATTTGAATTTCGAGCGCTCGATTTCGTCACTCGAAAATCTGTTGAAAACGGCGAAATGCTATTTTTGAAATGAAATTGGGAATCCAGTGAAATTTTCCACTCGTTTTCAATTTTATTAGTAAAATTTAAATGCCTAGTAATAGATATAGTATTAAATGGAGAAATATGGATTTCCATAGATTTCCGAGTGACGAAATTCAAAAGTCCCCTGTCTGGCTGGCCGAGTCGGCAGTGACGCTGCCTATGAAGACGACGATCCTGGATTGAAATCCCGGTAGGGGTGTTTGTTTGTGTGATGAGCATGGAGAAAATAGCTCCCGAGTCTTTAAATTTATAAATATTTTATGTATTATATAAATCTATGTTGTCTTATATAGTTAGTACCCGCGATACGAGTTTTATTGAGTATACTGTGAGTCTTAGCCAATATGTGTAATAATGTCATATAATATAAAGAAAAAAAAAAATAGTGTACCTAAAGGAAAAAAAAGTTCCTTTATAGTATTCAAAACGAATGATTTGTTTTATTAACGTGCTCTTATTAAGGCTTTTGTTGATAAGTCGTAAACGTTAACGATATCAATGATTCATAAAAAAAATCGAGCAAAACACAGACTTTCTAGGCATAGGAGTTTTCATCGCAAAATTAGATAATAGTGAGCCATGGAGTCGATTATTTATTATAATTAAAGATATACTTATCCTCATACTCAGTCAATTATTTCGTCCTGAAATGCCTTTATAAACATTCTAATCATTCGCTTCTACGTAATTAAATATTTAAATTATAAATAAGTCATAATAATTATTATATTAGGATTTCATAGTTCTTACTATATTTCAACTAAATCACATAGTAAGAAAATAAAATATTATTATAAAAAAAAAAAAAAAAATCACATAGTTAAATATACTATATTGATATATGTATATTTTTGCGATAATATAACTGATTGTAGCTATGAAGCTGCGTTTCATAAGACATAATCATGAACTTATTAAAATTACCACAATTTCTATAAGACGAGCTTTTCAAATAATAGATGACATATCCGAAAATCATTGCAGGTCAAAATATGTTCATATAACTGAATGAGTATGCGGATGAGTATGACTTTAAATTTAAGTGTTAATATCAACTCCATAGCTCACTATAATCTTACCACGTATTGAAAACTCCGATGCCTTCACTTCCTGTGTTGAGCATTCCGATTAAACATAAACGTACTGAACCCATCATTAACTTCCGGCTTGTAATAAAATTGGATTGACAGTTGATATTGAAGAACAACAAAATGTACAGTTTCAAAGAAGAATTTTAATCAAAATACATTGCTATGATAATATTTCCTCCGATAAAATTAATATAATATATTATGTCATAAAATTGGATTGACAGCGGATATTAAACAACAACAAAAGAAGAATTTTCAAAGAAGAATTTAAATAAAAATACGAATACACAGCATTATTTCTTTCATTGCCATTTTATTTCGAAAATGTATACATATTTTATGCTAAAAGAGGGGGGGAGTTATGTAAGAGGGCATGTAAGGCCCCGTGGGTTCAGGTTCTTATCTCACTCTCACTAAGCGTTAGGGGGAGCGCGACAACTGTGCGGACACAGACATCATGTTTTTGAATTTTTGTTCTTAGAAGTTTAACAAAAAAAAGGAATCAATGAATCAATCAAAAATAAAATAGCGCATTTAAAATTGCTTTTGTGCAAAAATTGTTACAAATTTACCGCGCGTTATCGACCTGTGTTCGTGATTTTTTTCTATCGAGCGAAAATCAAGAAATCGGGTACGAAATTCGAATCGATTAAGTTAGTACAGAAAGGCTTCAAGATTGCTGTTCATATTTTACCAAATTATGATCTAAAAGCCCTAAGATTTCTCAAAAACTCTGCTGGCTGAACCTACTGCACCTTAATTTTCAGCAACAAGAGATAACTTTTGTTATTGTCTTATAATAATGAAAAAAATATAGTTTGAAAACCAGAAAATGAAGTGGGTATTAAAAACAATCTTTAAACTTACCGAAGCTTAATTTTCTTAAGCCGCTAAGCACAACATTGTTGACACCAGAGCCACTTTAAAAGTCAGATTAAGAGTAGCTATATTTAAATATAATAACTTCGTAACTTTTTCTCGACCGTAAAACTCGTTTAAAGTTAATGTAAGCTTATCGTCACAGTGTAAAGAGTACACTTCGTAATGTTATATGTAGTATCCTTTTTTATAAGTTTTGGGTACTGCGGCCGGTCCGAATCCCGCGTTTTGACGGAGAGCGGGCCGCGTGTTAAATGCGAGAATTGGCGGGCGGCTGTTCGCGCATGCTCGCGTACTTCTCGACACAGAGCTGCACTGTCTACAGTTTCTCCTTTCTCGTAGTTTTCATATCAAAGAAAACTGTTAGTAATCTGGATAGTTAAAAATTAGATCGGTAATACATTAACCACCCTGAAAGTTTACGATTGGACGCGCCACGCACTTATAGTAATTTGTGTACACTGAGCCCGCCACCAGCCATATGTGACCCTGACTGAAAATTGCCCCGGACATTTTTGATAGTTGTTTATGTATAAGGAGTGGTTCAGAAAAAAAATAGCAGCACATTATGTGGATTTTTTATTTTATTTAGTGATAATTTTTAAGTAGCGCATATTGTAGTAATCCGTACATACTATAGGTATTCTATACAATTAAATACAATCGTATTTAAAATAAAAGGGCGAATTGAAGTGTTCGCCTTTTATATTACATGTCTCCTAAGACTTTTTGAACAGCGTCTTCTGAGAGAATTTATAAGGTGTTTCTTATAAACATAGTTTTTTCTTTAAGTTTGATAAGCTATTTAATACATTATTAAATTATCTTATGTTCGATATTGCACTTTTTTTATTTGACTTCACTTTGAGATAGTTACATGGAATTTTCATTTTTGTGTATTTGCGATTTTTACAGAAATTTGTCTCCCATAGAAAAACCTCTGTCAGGTTAGATTGGAGAGACTTCCTGACTATCGAAGATAAACTTCAGTTTATTAGTATAATTTACTCGTAAGATGATATTCCTAAAAGCATACAACTAGTTGAGAAAATTGAAATTCAAGTGTGGCATTGTGGAAAACGGCAGGTGAAGCTTGACAAATTGTGTTGTACAAAAAGTTACAAAGTACATTGCAATAAAAATTTCTCAAGTCAACTCAAACTCAAACAATCTGATATTTTTCAATATAATTTTATTGTTATTATATAGTATTTTATCTACAGATTACTGAAAAAAAATAAACTGCCTCATAATTAGTAAAAAAAAATGCTAGATGCGAAATTCCGAACCTCGTCTCCATATCTCCAAGCGAACTCAGAATATAACTGTGAAAAACGCCAATGCTCCAATACAAAGAAGAGGTTGCTAACGATAGGATAATCCTAGTTTATACACAGATATTAATTATCTTCTCAGTTTACTCTCTAGGTCTGTTATGGTAAACTGATAACTAGGTTCATAATCTATTTATGATGTTGACTCAAGTTTGCTTGGCTATTACGAGGAGACCTATTCAGATTTTTCATTTTGTAAAAGTTTTGATAGTGTTATGATACGGCCTGGACACAACTGACGCGACTCGCAATGCATCTCGCGCGCACCAATAAGCACGAACAAGATGCCTTATGACACAAATGACACGATTGGAAATGCATTTTGCGAGCACCTATAAGCGCGAGCGATCATAACAATATCAAAGCCATAACTAATTTTAAAATTTTAAATAATAAAAAATAAATATTACAGGACAATTTTACACAGATCGACTAAGTCCCACAATAAGTTTAAAATAAGGCTTGTCTTGCGGGTACTAGACTACGATATATATAATTTCTTAGTTTCCGTCATATTTCCTTATTACATTTTATATTTTCCTTAACAAACTGTGAATTTATTGTACATAGTAAGTAACCCTATAAAGACTCTAGTCATTTTAAAATGAGAGCGTAACTACGTTTGTATGGAGAACTGAGCTTGCTGGGGACCCTTAATAATGGCGTAAGCGCCATCTACAATAAGGTCTCCTTTCATAGGTAACGTCACAATGATGATCTTTTGTCTAATACTTCAAGTAGCGCCATACAGGGATCGGAAACCGGTATTTTTTGTATGGGAACGAAAACGGTATTTTTTCGTTCTTTGTTAATTATTTCATTTCTAATTGGGCAATCTAATAATACGAAGTCGTTATCAAAAAACACAACCGAGTCCTATATTTGGAGTATAAAATAAACATGATATAAAAATATATCATATATCATGAAATAAAAATGAGTATTAACATTACATCGCGTTCGAGACAAACGGCCCGATTCGAACTATAAGATACGTCAAATGTTAGATCTATATACGATATGGATCGGATATGTCAGTGTCAAAAGTGATGTTTCTTCAAACAAAAACGTAACTTTTGACACTGACATATCCGATCCATATCGTATTAAAGTTCGAATCGGGCCGAAAGTTAAAATCTTGATATGGAGACAGAAAAGTGTTAATTTACATGTGTTTTGATCCTCCAGTTAATATTCGTTTTCCAATTTTCTTTGTTATTCAACTTATTATAGCGTGATATCGACGTGCTAGGTATGCTATTTTTGGTGGTTTAAAAAAGTCAAACATCAATGAGTAAGCTAAGTTGAATACAAAATTTAAGCAGAGGTGTTTTTTTAGTTTCTGAAGATTTATTTGATTTTGTACAGATCGAGCCCTATTTGTCTCTATAAAAAGAAAGGCATGTCTGTTAAGACAAAAGTGGGCGTCCGCCTTTCCATACAAGCGTAGTCCCCATGTTCCTCTCTGGATAGGTATTAGATTTAAAGCTTTTTTTATTTATTTATAATATATAATAAAAACGTCACTTTTGACACTGCCATATGCCATCCATAGTGTATCTTTAGAAAATTTTTGACGTATCTTAAAGTACGAATCGGGCCGTTAGTTGGCATCAACAGGCTGTTCGAAATTATTGCATATCTAAGTGGCTACAATGTTACATTATTTTATAAGTTTTAATTGCATTCTAACTATTTAACAATTAAAGATAATTCATAAGAATGAATGTAGAAATTTTAATTCATCGCGCGTCGCGTCTTTAATTGCGATTTATTAATTGATACATTTGAAATCCATAAAAGGCTTTCAGGGAAATTGCACTAGAGCTAAGTGCAAAACGATGTTTTGATTGTGATGTAGCCACAGTAGCCACAGCTCGTCTGCGGTCTGGTTTAGACATCCTTAGTGACAAACAGCACAGTGAGATGGAACACTTCGCAAAATTAGTAATCTTACCAAATATAAACTTTACTAGTACATTTTAAGATAGGTATAGTTTTACTAATACCGATTTGATAGATACTTGCTTTTTATGTATAAACATTTGGACATTTTTGGCAACTTTGGCCAAAATTAATAGGAATTATTTCGCTTCTTTGCTCGTGGACACTTTGTGTAAATATTTATATTAATATGTTATTGATCGCAGCACATTTTGCTCTCAAAAGTATATCAGTAGTAGCCCAGGCGAATCGGCACATAAAATCATGAGTATAGCCACAATGGATGCATATCAGGCTAGAAGAAATGTTAATCTATCATACAACTATTATTGGAATTTTTTTTAAGGAAATAAGCGCGAACAGTCGGCTAATTAGTTTAACGGGACGTATTTTAAAAGCGACGGCCGAAACTTTAATTGCAGTTGTGTAATTACTGATCAAAAGTTACAGTAAAACGCATATCAGCAGATTCAGACAACCTTAGTATATATATATATATATAGTATCCAAATGAGTCAATTGAAAAAAAAAACAACATAAAAATGCACTTGAGTCTCAATAATATCACCCACAATCGCCATACAAAATCATCGGAGCCCGAAAAAATGTCGTAAAGAAAATTAGTACGCATTGTTATAGGTACTTCCTTTTTTAGCATTATTAGAAAAAGGTAAACAACCGTGAAGTGTCTTTTTACTGAAAAACGCTTTTTTAACTGAGTAACTATTACTTATGATGGCAAAGGAGTGTATTTTTTTTTTATAATTGTTACATATTTGTTGTGACTTATTTTCCAAAAGTGTTTTTCAATAAAAAGTCACGTCAATTCACGTCAAGCGCTTAAAAAAGCGATTATAAAATAAAATATCGCATCAATATTATAAAATAAAGTTGCAATGCCGTTATTGTCTGCTATTTTCGGAAACGATCCACATTCCACTCTACCTGGTTTATTTGTGAATGCCATATACGGGACGTGCCACGAATAAATTGTTTTCCATCGACTATGATTTACATTACGGTTTTAGTGCCGTATGGGGTCGGTATTATATGTACAGTTAGTAAATGTATTTTGTAAATATTTGCTTGTAAGGGACTACCTAATGATCGACACTGTAAAGTAGTAATTGACACCCAATTTTAGGTTCGGTAGTCAGCTAGGATCCTTTACAGCTATGTACTCATTGTAGGTATCTCCGCTTTTCGGTCCATACACGGCTTAATTCAGTGATAGTTAGTGCTAACAATGTGTAAATTGGCATGGGTAGGTAATTCCTACTTCATAGTCGGCATTTCAAAGTATTCACAACTATGGTAAACAAAAAGCAATGGCATAGCTTTCAATGTGTTGATTGAAGCTTCTGCAGATAGAAATAGTATAGGTACTCGCATAATAAAGAGTTCTACATATAAAACTTTTACTCTGTAGCCGCCGTGCAGGTCAGGATCTCAACGACTCAAATAAAACTTCGATTCTTAGTGAATAAAAAACGCAGTTACATGCATCTTATTCACGGGAAACACCCGGTGGGTGGGTGTTCGGGTCGAAATATCGGGAGCTCAATAAAAAAAATATAAAAGGTAATCACGGTTTATATTCCGGTCGATTTAAGTGTAGTGAAACTAACCGTAAATCATTCAAAACTGTAAACGTTCTTTGTCTAGTAATTACAACAAATGATATTGCACCGCCTACAAATTATCTGTTGGTAGAGAATGCCTTATAGCAGTAAGTCCATCTTTTGTACATTTGTATTTGTATTTGTGTTTGTAGTTTGACTGTTTGTACGCCTAATGGCAAGACCATGGTGATCCTATATTATTATGTTCCATCATTGTATCTACCCGTGTTCTACAGACAATAAATCAATTATGAATTATGAATTATTATGAATTATTTTCTTTTGTGCAATAAAGATTAAATAAATAATTAAAAGTTTTCCAATTGTTTTTGCTGATTAATACCTACCCTTGACTTGAAATATTTTTAGTTTTTTTTCTTCTACAAAAGCCATACATATCTCGCAAAATATTGATCCTATAAGTATGAGAATGGTTTCACTCGATTCAGCGCAAAAAATTACACGAAAATGATACCTCACTCGGCTAGTTTTTTAAATTTGAATATTTTAAAATGAACCCCCTGCACATACGCCCCCGAAAAGGGGGTCGGACCTCTAAATTTTGGTAGGACTCGGCAGCTCCTCATTTCTAGTGCCAAGATAAAGGTCATATTTAAACAAATTTTTTTCGATGTACACCTGTACTAATGAGAGAGTAATTTTGAAATATTTGATCAGTACAAAAGGTGGTTTAAATTTAGGTGCTTCTAATTGGCCGCGATACAGAATATGTGGAGCGCTCCTATTGGTGCTTTTGAAAAGCCTCCGAATACTAGCCGAGCCCATCAGCTGTGTTTAGCTACTGCATTGGGCATATTTTTGTATATTATTATTAATAAGTTGCATTTTCTTTGTGCAACATTTTTTGGCAAAAAAACACTGACTCATATGTACTACGTACAATATAGCCTTGTCTGGCTATAGAGAACAAATGGTGTCCACCATTTTTGGCGTTTGACGTCTGTCACTAAACTAAAGAATAAGGTAGCTGCGTAGCTAGCCAGAGGTGAAACTGTTATGACAACGGTTCATTTTCTGCCTTCATGAGTACGCACTGTAAAGAATCTAGATAAATTGTAAGTAAGTAAATATTCTTTATTGCACCAACAATTAAAAAAAAAAAAAAATTAATTGTATGTATTTCCTGACAATTGTATTGAATTATTTTTACATATGTGACATGGATGGCATTAAAATTTATAAAAATAATCTTAACTCTTCAAATGGCGTACGTCGTTTATGAGTTATTGGAATTTTTATTTTATTTCAATTAATCAAATTTGAAATTTTAATGACATAATCGGTCGGGAGTCGACCGCCTACCACTCGAAGGAATAACTCATTCTATTTCTCTCGTACTCTTAGAAATTTCAAATCGTGCTAATAGCATATTATGCTCTTCAAATATAAGAAAATTACTACAAAAAAAAACGAGATAAAGAGTGTGTATATATATTCTGCAAACAATAAGGTAGGAAATCATTAGTACCTACGTGTTACATCTGCGAAATGTAATGTTTGCGCCAAAGTAAATGGGGTACCACCGCGAGTGTTTAAATTAAAGTGACATTTCAAAACAATCATAATCAAAATGATTCTTAAAACAAGAGTTTTTTTGGCAGTGGATTGTTATGATACTGCTTTTATTTTGTTTCTGGATATTATTAGGATACACTTTCATAACGCACAAAGGCATTTTTTTATCATTATTATTTTAATTTTCGTTACATGCGTGGCATCTTGCCAGTAGTCGGAGACGTACTAAACGCAATGAAGTGCCGGCACTTCATTAAGGTGCGGAAATATTTTGTCAGATATGTTGACTCCGGTAAACTATACCTCAATGCAAAAACTGTTGTTTTTAAAATAGATTAGAGCGTAACTTCTTCGATTGTATTGTATATGCAGTATACTGTAAATATTTAATTTTTGATTTGATAAGTTATTGATTATGTTTTTGTATATCTGTTTTGACGATCATGATATGAATTCTTATAGATTGACATGCGTGCAATTTATAATGTACCTAATCTGTATTATGAAATAAATAAATCTAAATCTATGACTGCGGGACTTTGGATATGGCTCCTGTAAGCTATTACGCAGAATCTCAGTTAATTTAATAGAACGCTCGCTGTCAAGAATCTACGGCATTTATTATTCCTTGAAGAACACTATGTGGAAGAAAGTATATTTACAACTGCAGCTGTATATTATACTGAGAGCTATAAAATACATAAGCCTGGAAAATGAGAACCGTAGTGGAGCCATTTTTCCATCATCCTGACATACTCAACACAGGTATTATAAATACATTGCAGGAGCAAATAAGATGGCGATGTTTGTATTTAAATGCTTCGCTTTTGTAGGTTGGCTTTATGGAACATGTTATAATATACGTAGATAAGAACTTTACCAGAATAATAGATCCGATTCAAAATAGAGAACAACGGTTCTTTTTGGTACAAGCTTTTACTTAAATATAAATAAATATTATAGGACATTATTACACAAATTGACTAAGTCCCACAGTAAGCTCTATAAGGCTTGTGTTGAGGGTACTTAGACAACGATATATTTAATACATAAATATTTATAAATACTTAAATACATAGAAAACACCCATGACTCAGGAACAAATATCCATGCTCATCACACGAATAAATGCCCTTACCAGGATTTGAACCCGGGACCATCAGCTTTGTAGACAGGGTCACTACCTACTAGGCCAAACCGGTCGTCAAACTTTTTTACTTGCAATATTTGTTTGTAAGTCCCGCTATGGCGATACGCTGAGAGAGGTACGCACCCGTCCTAGGGTCCCCTGTGGAATCGACCAACCAAGCCGACAAAGCCCTCATAAATGCCTTCATATTGGCCGACCAGGGATCCAAAAAGTCCCTACTGCGAGCCCCGCAATCTCATAGTCGTTAACTAAGGTCGAGTATTTGCGGCCCTTGAGAATCTGGGCCTGGCGGCCGCAACGCCGGCCTGGATGCGGGTCATCCCAATGTGGCCGCAGGCCGACCTGTTAGAAGGATTGTTCTTTTTGTGATTTGTTAATTATTGTGAGTTAGGTAGGTTATTTAGGTATGTACTTATTTAATTAATTTTAGATTGATCTTCATTTTTAGTTACATTTTAATTGAATAAAACCTGATTGATCATGATGTAAAAATTACCTAAACAGGTAATATATACGTTGAAAACGAGGCTATGTGTTAGGACCTACTTGGCAGTGAACCTAATTTTAGGAGCCATAAATTTTAAATGGCCTTGTTTGAGGTAAATGAGTTTTAATACGACATGAGTATACTGTTCAACGGAGAGGACGAAAACGAAACCTCAGAGAGGGTAAAAGGGTCAGACACAAGGAAAGACCCATTTTTCCCTTTTTAACCACATACGTCACTGTTTCTGAAACGCTTGGTGTAAGGACATCGTTAATTAAATATTGGTAAACAAGAATAAATTTAAATCCGATCCTGTTTTAAGCCGCAAGTGGACTTTTGAGATGAGATGCTCTTTTTCATAATAGATGTCTTTTGCAAATTAGGTAGGTAAGCCAACTAAGTTTATTTCAAATGTTCTTAGCTTTTGAGAATTTTCTTCTTATTCCCTAACTTGCTATGTAATCATAGATTACCAGACATAATTAATTATAGTGATATAATTACAGGAATTCACCATACTGGATTTTATACATACATCCCGAATATCCCGATGTAAATATGTACAATACAATAAAATAAAAATACTCTCACCACAGAAACAATGCAAAGAATACAGCACATTAAGAAGAGGTCGGAACAGGCGGTCTTATCGCTAAAAAGCGATCTCTTCCAAACAACCTTTAGGCGGGTTTATGTACCTAAGCCAGTGGTATTTCGGAGCAGTAGGTATCTAACTGAGACAGCCTAGAGAGCGGATGAAGAAAACGCATGTCATGCGAGAGGCAGATGCAACAAGATTAGTAGTACGTACTTATTATTTTATAATCTCTCATGATGTGCCTAATAGGCTCCTGTCCTTTCGCGTGGCGGGCGTCCTGATATGGTACATTAAATGCTTCAAAAATGTTATAGTTACTTAACAACCTACCTGTAGTAGTTACCTGCTTAGGTACTACATTTTATAATAACTTAAGAGTGAGCTAATGATCTTATTTGATGAAGAATTGATAGCTTCTTCCTTTTTATAGGGATTGCAGTAAGTACGTCAGATTATAATGGTCTAAGTATCTGTTTTAAGGCCATACTTAGCCATGTCCGAGTCAAGTTCGTACATAGGCCAGAGCCCATTGTCCGGCCCCAATATCCTAAAAGTGAACAGAGGTTGACCACTCGCTTGACGAGAGATTAAATAAAGACCTAAAAATAACTCATTACTTGTATTTTTACTTATCTCTTCATAAAAATATACTTAACAGCATAAATACGTAACTTTTTTAAGAGATATCACAAATTAATAAGTTAAGTCCTTTTGGTAGACATACCCTCTAAGAATATATTTTTCCATCAATTCTTCGAGAAGGTTTGACCCATCTATTGTGCTCCTAGAGAGGTTCAAGGTTAGCTAACACTATTAGGAAAAATGTCCTTCCCCGTACTTGAGCTAAGTGTGTGCAACTCAAGTTTGATTGCCATCTCAGGTACAATTTTGTCTAACACAACCTACAGGAACGATAGTAACGTCAGTTACCTAGAATATTCCAAGTTTACGAGTCGAGTTTTAGAACCTTTTTCATGACGCAGAAGAAATAAATAGTACATTTCGTGTTAAGTGTGAAAAGTGTGTCATTATTTACGAGTCCCGAGATGTAACTGTGATAATGACACTTTCACACGTACCGTGAACGATGTTTTTAATACATTTGCGAAAAAATGATAATAAATTATTTTATCGAATTATGGCTCGCTCCCACAGGGGAGTTCTCATGATCTTCAGTACCATTTAGATCTTACACTGGATCAGAAGCAACGGTTACAGTAATAAAAGAAAAAACCCATATCTTGCCTAAATTGAGTCGCATTTTAAGTTGGTAGCCCGAATGATCACTTTAAAATAACCTAAAATGTTACAAAAGCTCTCAAGATAAATTAGTTCTCAGTTAGCCGTCAGTACGAGAGAAGCCAATAATGCCCGAGATCCTCTTTAAACGCTTCTGGAATAATGGAAACCTAACAAAATCCCTGATTAGGTTAAGATACTTACTTAATCATGATTGAACTCAATTTTTAACCAACCGCAGCATTAATTACAAGTCAATTTTTTTGCAAGTTTTATTTGGCGTCACGAGCGGTATTCTGATTTTACAATTTTGATTTTCTTCTGATATGACCGCACGACTAACGTGTCCCCACAGAACTTTTAGTGCCTCTCACCTGCACCAATAGGTAGTTAAGTAATATTTCCTTGTATTGGTGTAGTGAAAAGATTCCCTTTTTGTACCACTCGCTATGCTCGTGGTTCAATTTTGGAATCTTTCGCTTGCTCGGGTATCAATATTAGCAATAGAGGTTAAACAACAACTTTGCCCCCCTGTAAAACAAATAACTATTGAATAGTTTACTTAAACGCTAAATAATTCCTATTTTTTATACGCTCTCGTCACAATATTATCTATATGTTAAATTAGGGAGTTTAACATACAGAGTAATCCCTAAATCTCGAATCGACGATACACGTGAGACACTGCTACCAGCTAATTCATTATCAAAATCCTATCCTATTAGGATTACGTTTACGGGAAAATGATTTCGCTGTTAATAGTCCTCAAATTGTAACTAATCGGATTGCAAAATGATCAGAATTCGTTGTGAAACGTCATGTACGTACAGCGAGAGCTGCAAACGTGTGGAGTGGTGTGGGTGTACCTACGGAAAATATAGATTTAAACGTAGTGTCTATTTGAGTAGTCAGACACACTGTCCAAGTAAGCAAATACTAGTAGGAGCTTACTAGCCCGACTTTTATGTGCATTATTTTATTTATTTATGTATGACCGAGCGACTGGACTATACACTGCTCAATATATATTCTTCCGATGAGAGCCTGAATTATGTTTATCTCAATGTAACCCATAATTAAATAAATAAATTATAGTACGATGACAAAAAGCGGACTCGTAACAGCCACTTGGTCAATTTTTTTTTTTTTGCATATTTGGTATCAGCAATTTTTTCTGCGTCGAATAGTCCGGGTCCAATGGCTCTACGACGCTTAGAAAACCTGGCCAGCATTTCAAAACGAATGTATTTTTTTGACTATGGCTCATTATAATGGCTGTAAATGCCCAAATAGTAGCAATTTTTTAATCGAGCACACTTACGCTGTTTTCGGTTTTTCATGACTCAACAAGTGTGGCTTTTACACCGCTGCCAACATTTTGTCCTGTGGCATAATTTACATGTAGGTACATAATTTATGCATGTAGTGAAAAAATTACCCATCAATATTACTGCAATTATAGTAAAATAAATTATCTATCATCGACGCAACCAATATTTTAATTCGAAAATAATATAACATCAAGTGGCAGTTGCGATATTTGAAATAGGGCGCGAAGTGAGCGCAGCTCGACGATGCCGCCATTCATATATGTGCGCATGCGGCAGTGTAGTTGGCAATTACGGCCTGCGAATTAGTCGGTTGGCCATCGCCGGAGCGACAGGTCTTACGTAGTATGCACTTTGCGTGTGAAGACTAGTCTAGTTTAGTTTAGTTTCTTTATTGGTAAAAAAAATTTTTACAGGTCACAGTTATACTGTGAAGTGGTTGAAAAATTACGTTAGTGTTGAAGTGTTTTTAGAAAAGTAAGTACAGTATTGAGTTTTATTGTTATAGATTATTTAAATTAAATTATTTATTGTTCGGAGAACCAACAGCTATTTATAGCAATATTAATGGAAACGTTTTTTGCCGAGCGGATGTCGTTCGATACCTCCCTTAAGGGGAGTATGAGTGGCCGCTTCCGCCTTTCGGCTGTGGCGGGTCGCTCCCCACTAATCGGTGGGGAGGTCAGTTGGCCGTCGTTTTGAGGACGGTGTGTGCTGCTGGTGTAGGCCAGCTCTTCGCTACCGATCGTTACCCAACCCCACGACCCCTAACCTGGTGATACCATTTGAGCGCCACGGAACGAACTCCTCCAGGCCGCGCCACTTCAGTGTCTCGGTGCACTTGATGCTCCGTAGTGTGTGGGTCTCCTGGCGCCTCTTCTTCTCCTTGTTTGACCTGGAACAGAAAGAATACCAGGCAGGAATACTCCGATAAATTACAAAATGTCAAAAAATAGTTATAATAATGATTTACATTCAAAGTAGCACTATTTAAATTGAGATCTCCTAGGATTACATTATTGGCATTTTTTCATTAAAGTCTAGTCTAGTCTTTTCTTCAACTTTGCAGAACCATGTCATGTAGTAAGAATCTACAGCACTAAATTTAATATAGGTACACTACACATAATAGAAACTCACAACCATTGAGTGCGGCAGAGACCCAAAAGGCCTCCTCAGTCATAGTTTCAAGATCCGTTTGCCGATGAAGAACTATACCAGGTCTCGCTGCCAAAAGTACGCCACCTCCTCTTGATCACCGGTCACGCCTTAGCATGGACCAGCCGTGTGGAACCACTTCGAGGTCGCCTATCGACGAGTCCAAGTTTGTCTCAGTAACAGCGATAATATCAACATGTAGAAGTGATACATAATGACGCCAAAACTTCAACTAAGTTTTTAGGGCACGCACATTCTGGTAGACTATTTGCAGTGAAGGTCTTAAGTTATCCTCGTTGAGAGATCGGGACAGTGGCTTCGTCACCCTTGTTAGTTTTCCAGCCGGGGGCGGGGTGGCGACGACCTCGTTGTACGCGTCCGGTGGAACGTTGAAACCATTCACTGACTTGGGTCCCTGCCGGACAACAGCATCATCAGCAGACATAAATCGCTCAAAGAGACTTTCAGGAACTAAAATAATAAATGATGCATAGTTTTCATGGCGTATCTTTAGTTTATCAACCTTGAAGTTGGCAACATGGCTTATCTCCTTCATATGATTTAAAATCTGTTCAGATGTAGTTTCGGGCTTGAAGAAACACGCGTGTATTCGCCTGTTGGGTTCTATGGTCTGGAGATTATGATTTTGGCCGATACCTTTAACCACAGGCCGCAATGGCAACGATTGACGTCTGTCAAATTCCCGCCTAGCACTATTGCCGTTAGGGTTATCAGCAGAATCTCCGCACTGCCCTTTCTGTAGTAAAGTTTTATGTAATAAGTTTTATGAGCTAGAGGCTTAGCCGAGGCCACAGGGGGAGAAACTACTACCAACTGTGATGACTTGAACGCACTGGTTCGCTGCTTCTTGTAGGAGACTTGTTTCCATGTGTCCTTGTTTTCTGTCGCTTCACAGCACTCGACAGGCGTCGACGTCGGTACCGGCGGCACATCAGGTACCACGTCATTAACGGTTCTCCTGTCGTCCCTGCTATTGCTCGCCTGTGCCCCCCTGTTCGTCGTTCCTGAGTCAACCCGCATCCTGAGAGCTCCCGTGCCAGACGTCGCCCCCTTAGGCGTGCTGGTAATCGCCGAAGAAGCACTGTCCAGAACAGGAGTCAAGAGGTGGATCTCATGTAGGAAAGGATTACGCTGCAGATTTCACAACTGGTGCCTATCACAAGCCTCCAGTTAACTTTCGAGAAGAGCCACCTTCAACTTCAATTCAGTAATTTCCCTCTTAAAAGGCTGCAACAGACGGTCCTGCTGTGTAAGCGCGATTCCATTGTGCGCGATCCGCGATGAGCTTGTTAACAATCCTGTTTATAGCGTCATCTATTTGGACATGCAACTCCTCCTGTATTACTGTACGAATAGAATTAATTGACAGGTCATCATGCCTCTCGCTCATCGGCATTATCCCAACATACCTCACCCAGATTGTTATTGCGATACGTTTTTCAATAAGGCGGCCCAAGTTTAGCCCCATCGTACGACTATTTAGATTGTAGGTTACTTACAAAATTTCACGATCACGACACACCATGATCACACCCAACTTACTGCCACGGATAGGTACGACGACGACCGAAGCAAGGACATCATTCTTTTTTGCAGTCTTTATCTAAATGGTAATTAATAGATACATATATGTTATACACATAAAAATGAAAAACAATATTATGTGATAATACCAAAAACAACTTGCGTCGTCGGGCAGCGCAGGATAAATTCCGTCCGGCTCGCGGGCGATGTCAACGGAACGGCGCGCAATGAGCGAGCGCTCGCGTCTCGTGTCTGTGTGTGCGCACTCACACTTAGATAGCCCCCACTCCCGCCCACCGCAGCACGACAGAAACATAGCTTCAAAAATTTGAGATTTGAAAAGTTGCTCAGCTAGGAATTGCTCTTAACAAAATCACGAATACTTTCTATTCCCGTACATCCTAGATCTATAAGTTTAGTTACCAAGCCTCTCCTATATTATTTGACCTTTCCATTATTGTTCATTCCTTTACTTAACCTGCGGATACATTATTAGTTATCTCTATATTACTAAATAAAGGCAGGAAAGCGAATCTTCCCCGACAGGTTTCCCGAAATCGTATTAATAGACGGAGAGCTAGCCTCGGTAAAACGCTGGTGGCCTAGCGGTAAGAGCGTGCGACTTGCAATCCGGAGCTCGAGGGTTCAAACCTCGGCTTGTACCAATAAGTTTTTCGGAACTTATTTACGAAATATCATTTGATATTTACCAGTCGCTTTTCGGCGAAGAAAAACATCCTGAAGACACCGGACTTATCCCAACAAGGCCTAGTTTTACCCTCTGGGTTGGAAGGTCAGATGGCAGTCGCTTTCGTAAAAACTAGTGCCTACGCCAAATCTTGCGATTAGTTGTCAAGCAGACCCTGGGGTCCCATGAGCCGTGGCAATATGCCGGGATAACGCTAGGAAGAAGAGCTAGCCTCGGAAAAAGGAAACAATTTGTAAAGCAATACAACCCTTCTAGATGATCGGCTGCCAGGTGTCTCAGCAGTAGTCAGCCAGCAAGACGGAATTATAACTAAACGAACGCTACAAATCTATTGACAACTCATACTTATTTATGGTTTGTGTAAATTCCGGTGAAACACAATAAGAACTTACCTATTCAATCCCTCTTAAGCAAAGCCCGGATGACGGGAGCAAAAATGCACTTTTCCTAGTGCTTAGTTAAATATCGATTATTCTATCGACATCTATACGATTAATTTATGAATCAGAAATTTATTGATCAAACTCATTATCTTACATGCCTGGTTGTTTTGTTACACAATGTCACATCAGGCTTATTATATATTATTTCAGTCCACTACATACATACAATATTATCATACTCACGGGAATAATCGTAATAGTAAAATAAGAGTGACAGTTCTAAATAAATACTTTTCTCATAACTTACAAACCTCTTTGATATCCTATTTGCTTATCGCAATTATAAACAACCGCTATCTGACATTGACGCACGTAGTGGCGCACTAGCTAATAGAGGAGTTTCATTGTTTTATAAACTGTTTAACTTTTAACCACTCACATGCTTCATATTTTTCAGTGACTTCTATTATTATAATAAAATAAGGGTGACAGCTGGTAACTACAGTTACCAAAAGCAAATGTGTGGCACACGAACTGCAAAACTAGTCACGATCCACAGTAATGAGGAACAGACAAAGAAGAGAGGCATTTTTCAGGGGTTAGCTCTTAGACCATAAGAACAAATAAGGTGAATAAGATGCCATACTGCTGATACTCATAACAAGGGATAATTAAGTTAAGGCTCATCTGCTGGTCACGGTGGCTCAGATTACAGGATGCTTTAGTGGGTTACATTTACATGGCGATTGCAACAGCAGCAAGCGAACGACATTTTTGTTTTAATTAATTACATCAGTGTGGTAACCGCCTGTTTGCGCCATGTAGAAGAATAATAATAAATAATTAGGAACCGTTTACTGACACACAAAAAATATCGTACGAGTTACAAATAGGTTTTTGTCAAAAAAAAATTTTTGGTAGAAGCTTTTATCGCTGACTGTACTTTTCTTTCCACACGCAACTAATACTCATCGAGACAATTCTAAAAACCCCAAACACACTTATGTTGCGTTTTTAGGGTTCCGTAGTCAACTAGGAACATTACATACTAACATGGCAAGTTAAATAAAAGCTTGTAATAGTACATAAAAATATTCCCCATTCACTGAACCACTTTTATAGGTAATGCAGGTTATACTCGTAGATTATTTCGTAAATAGAAGTATTAATAAAATAATACGTGCAAGATTTTATTATACTAGAAGAACACTAAAAAGTAATAGTTTCTAGTTTTAACTAATCTTTTACAGTTTTCCAATTTTCATATATTAAATAATTCAGAAATCCGCAATAAAAGAAAAGAAAACACACCTAAGACGTAATAGATTATAGTATTAATATCTGTACTTGCACCATCCCACTAAACCGGGGTTAGCCGGTTAAACCGTTAACCGTGCGTCAAATTGTACTGGTAACCATGTTAACTTAAGGTTTAACCGGTTAACCCCGGGTTAGTGGGATGGTGCAAGTGGCGCTAAACGACACGGCTATTAGTTACAACTGGTAAAATAAAGTAACTATTTACTGTATTGTTTTCTTTTATTGAAATGTGCAGTAAAAAGTAGTTTTGTATGAGATAATACTTTAAATTACTATATAATATTGTTAAAACAATCAATTTATATATTTTTTTTAAATGCTCTAAATACATCACAAGCCTATTCTAGATAATTATAATGATTATATTCGGTCTCAATACTCCCAATTTGGTATTTTAATAATAGTACTTAGGCTCAAAGGTTAGAAGGGACATTTTATATCGCAATGGCGGAGGCAGGTCCTTCCAAATCTTAGACGCCGAAAATCTTAGCTGCAAAAATGGTGTTTTGTGTTGCGGGGCAGTAATATTGTTACAAAAACTTTCTACGTCTTTCTACGAGGGTGCGGACTGTTTAGGGTCGGCAACGCGCAAGTAACACCTCTGGAGTTGCAGGCGTCTATATGCTACGGTGATCATCAGGCGGGCCGTATAGTTGTTTGCCACTGACGTAATATAAAAAATGGGTGTAAAGAGATTCTGGTTTTTGACTAGAAACCACATTTTTAACCATAATAGCTATATGCAAGGTTCCACGTGCAGATATTTTAACAATTTTCCTCTCGTTGAGAAGTAGTGTGATGTGGGCTCGCTTTGACACCGAGAAACAGAATCTAGTACAAGCATTCTGGACTCTTCGGATTGTTTGCACGGTTTTAGCTAGCAGACTTGGACCATACACGGTATCGCAGTAATTAAATTGTGATAACAGTTTTCGGCTCCGCTTACGCGGTTAACGCGATGGCTTCTAGGCGATACCCGTCCCAAAATCTCGAGTGTATAAGCAATCTTTTGAAAGGCTAGGCGCCTTTGACCAACTCTTAAGCGCTCTTAAGTATACTACATGATCATCCATATAAAAGGACAAAACGTTTTTCCACTTCTCTAAATATTTTCCATTCTCCATGATTTTTTAGTATGTTATTGACACAATGAAAAATTAGGTGTATAGGTTTTCCTTTTTAGTAGGTGCTTGCACCTACTATACGATTCCCTTGCTGTGTAGGGCAGGTGTAGAGTTTTTCCTTTATGTTATGACATATTTTTCAGTGTATAATTTATCCATATATATTAGTCTGACTTCTTGAAAAACACAAATTAAACTATAAATGATAAAGGTATTTATTATACTACGTCGGTGGCAAACAAGCATATGGCCCGCCTGATGGTAAGCAGTATCCGTAGCCTATGTACGCCTGCAACTAATTTGCATTTAATTTGATTTGTTCCCTAGTTGTGCAATGGGCAGTATCTTAGTTGCGATGTGAGCCTAACTTCTCACTATTATTTGTCATGCGTGAGCATTTACCTTAGATAACTTAGCTACAGTCTTCTTCTTCAACCTAGCGTTTTCCCGGCCTAGCGCCAGGGTCCGCTCTCCTACTTAATCTTCTCCACTTTGCCCGATCTTCGGCATCCTCAGATGTGAGATTGCTCTCCACCATGTCCGCTCTCACGACCTCCAGCCAGCGCTTCTTAGGCCTACCGCGGCCGCGTGAACTAGGGCCTTGGACAGTGAGGTTGAGGCATCTATTTCCGACGTAGTCTACTGGTCTGCGGCTTATATGGCCATACCATCGGAGGCGACTTTCCTGCAGCTTATCCGCTACGTCACGAATTCCAAGGCTGCCACGCTCAGATCATAGAAAGTACTAGATGGCTGACGGAGGCGTGGCGCGTGTCGCCGCGACATGGCCACATCGTGGCCATACCGTCCCGCCGTAAGACAGTAGCAACTTAGCTGTCATTGAACAATGTGCGCGTCAATTTTATTGAAATGCCGAATTATAGCGCTATTTTGTGTCGAAATAGGAGTGCATCCAAAAACTATAAGGATCATGGAGTTACATAGTACATTTTTTTTCACGTATTAGTCAATAAAACCACACATTTTAACAAATAAATCCAGTGACATATGATTTTTCTGAGTCAGACCATGTTGTCATACAAACGCGTGGCAATTTGTCTATGCATTCTACATTGACGCTTTGGCATGGAAAACTATTTGTAGTGTCCTTAGCAACGGCGCAATGCATTAAACCGCTAACGATATTCACAGGGACATTATTGTTTCTTGGTACGACCGCCAACCGCTCCCTTCATTGACGCCGCGAAGTAGAGTGGTACTCGTGCATATAATTGATCTTTGAGCGTTATCGATAAAAATGTTTGGATATAGTGTATACACACATTAAAAATAATTACTTTCATACGAAAGTAATTATTTTTCAAGTAAAATTTTACAATTATTTTATATGCACCTAATGTTTAGTTTAATACTTATTACTTTGGATTAAAAATCGAAAAGGTAAGCCAAAAAATAAACTAATTTAATTAAGTACAATTGTACAAATGTACAAATGTTTTATTTCAGAAATAAAATAATAACAGTATTACATTTATGCTGGCCCCCACACTAGGCATAGCCTGTCCTGTGATGGATAATACGGTTTACAAGTTAAAAAAAACAATACTACAATTGAAAATAATAATATACAATTATTTAGAGTAAACAATTGAAAAAAAAAACGGTGGTGAATGGAATTTACAGAGGTACAGTTTACAGTGAGTCAAAAAAGAAATATGTTCATGATTGCAATTTTTTTCAGTTTCCCTAAAAATCCCAGTATTAAAGAAAAATGGATAGATGCTACAGGAAGAGGGCCCTAACTAGTTTATGAGCGAGAAGAGTGTTATTTGTTCGGATCATTTTCAAGAAAAATATTTCCAGTTACAGTTACAGTTACAGATAGAATATAAATATGTTTAAAATAATAGTATATTGTATACTTAGTCGATCCAAAAGTTCTATCAGAAAGATTTTTACTGATAATTATGATTACTGTTTCCTTATTATTCGTACATATGATATAAAAGCTTATTTAATGGTGCATTATACTTACTATATATCATGCTGGAATTGCTTTCAATTGGTGACGAAATATGCTATAATAAACTGAAACTTTTTTTTTAATGAAGCGCTCGCGTCTATCGACAATCCCAAAGTAAACAATTTAAACAAACATTACATCAAATAATAACTGAAATTTAAACCAATTTGATTAGTTAAGCATAAACAAGCTTTCGCATTTTTTTTTTTTAATTAAAAGCTTTGTATTACATTTTATCAGTAAAAACCTTTGTGAGAGAACTTATGGCTCAACTAATATACCTTACACGTACCTTAAAATTCTTAGCTCGTAAATAAGGTCAAAAACTTAAAGGAATATAAATTAAGTCTATGGCAATTATTACTTAAAACAAATATGTCAAAACTCTAAGGTCATTTTCAGAACATGTAAAATATCGATAGCTCTATCGAATTGTCCTCACTCTAGTGCCGCCGCTCTAGGCTCCTACACCGCGCGGTTTAGCCAATCACAGCGCGTGAGTTGGTTGTCTGGCCACGCCTTTAATGATGTGGTGGGGGACAGTTGGAGACAGCGAGACTCGTTGAAATTATGCTTCGTTATAAATCTCCTTACTTCTTATATCTATGCTGCCACGAATGTGTTCGTTACGTATGCGATCTAATCGCGTAACGCCACACATCCATCGCAACATCTTCATTTCGGTGACGTGAAGCTGCTGGACATGTCTTCCAAGGACAGGCCAGGTCTCGCTACCATATAGTAGGACTGGTCGGATGATGCTCTTGTACACAAGGCCCTTTAGCTTCACCGGTATCCTAGGGTCGCAGATGACACCGGTTACTTCTCGCCATTTTGCCCAAGCAGCACTTATTCGGACTTGGACGTCGTGATCGATTTCACCAGATTCGTGCAGCACGGAACCAAGGTATTTGAATTTATTCGTTTTCACGACAAATTCGTCTCCTACCTTTATGGGGTCGGGGTCCGTGCCGCCACATGCCATGTACTCGGTCTTCGCAACATTTAGTTTCAGACCGCCATTCTCTAGCGCACCCTTCCATTTATTCACTTTATGCTCCAGTTTCTGTTTGTCCTCATCTGTCAGTGCAATGTCATCAGCGTACATCATCAGCCACGGAGATGGTTCATGGACTTTTGCCGAAACAATGTCTAGCACTACGCTGAACAGAAAAGGACTCAGGGCTGAGCCTTGGTGAACGCCAACTGTGATAGGGAATGGGTGAGTATCGCCAACGGCGGTCCTTACTATGGATTCCGAATTGTGGTACATGTCTCGGATAATATCAATATAGGTTTGTGGCACATTCTTCTCCTTCAAAGCCCACCAGATTACCTGGCGCGGTACGCAGTCGAAGGCCTTCTGCAGATCCAGAAAAGCCATATGCAAGGGCTTTTTCTTTTCTCTGTAGGCCTCGACTAGCATTCTTAGGGCAAAGATGGGATCTATAGTGCCACAGCCAGGACGAAACCCATACTGACACTCCGAGACCGTGCACTCTTGCCGGAGCCTTGAGTCGATTACGCGCTCGAAGAGTTTCATGGTGTGACACATGACCTTAATACCTCGGTAGCTTCCACAGTCCTGTACACTACCTTTGCCTTTATAAATTGGCGTTATAATGCTCAATCTCCATGAATTGGGCATCTTGCGGCTGGTGAGTATGCGATTAAAAAGGTCAGTAAGTATGATCACACCATGAGGACCCATCGATTTCCACGCTTCAATCGGTATGTCGTCAGGACCCACGGCCTTCCGATTTTTCATGTTGCGAAGACAATTTTGCACCTCATCTGGTGTAATAGGGGCAACAAGTCCAAGATTAGGGGGCAGTTCCGGAGGAGAGACATTTGCGTGTTGCGTGTTCAGCAACTCGTTAAAGTAGCTACGCCACCTCTCCTTTACTCGGAATACGTCGCAAACCAAAGTGCCGTTGGAGTCAGTAATACACAGACATTTGGTTATGTCTTGTGTTGACTTCTCCCGGGCCTTTGCCAAGCAAAAGATGGATTTTTGGCCCTCTTTGGTCTCCAATGCGTCATACAATGGTGACAATTGGTCTTGCCGGGCTTTGGCAACGGCTCGTTTTGCGGCACATTTGGCTGCTTTGTACGATTCACGGTCTTCAGGGGATTCGGTCTCTTGCCACTTTTTAAAAAGTGTCTTCTTCTCCCGAACTGCCTCCTGCACTGAGTCATTCCACCACCACGTCTCCTTGTCGATGACTCGGCCTCCCTTGGAAGTGCCGAGCACCCGTTTACCCAGTGCGCTGACTGCTGACTGAATCTTAGAGCACTGACTATCGGCGGACTCTTCCTCGCTTGGGCGTAAATCTAAAGTTAGAGCGGCCTCGTGGAAGTCATCCCCTTTTGGTCCATTCAGCAGCCACCACTTAGTCCTGGGCCTACGTCGCTCGGGTACTTTCTTCTTCGGTATTACCAGCATGTCCATGACAAGGATGCGGTGTTGCGATGTGAGGCTTTCGCCAGGAATAACTTTGCAGTTAGACACTTTGCCGATTTGGCTCCTTCTTATGAGCAGGTAGTCTATCTGGGTGGAGTGTGACCCACTCTTGTAGGTTATGAGGTGCTCAGGTTTCTTTTGAAAGAAAGTGTTCACTACTGCTAGATCTGATACAAGACAGGTCCTAAGAATTGAATCTCCCTCTGCGTTTGCACGATCATAGCCGTAGCCCCCGTGGACACGTTCAAACCCCCGTGAGTCCTCACCCACATGCCCGTTCAAGTCTCCACCCACGATTATGCTCTCTGAGGTTGGATAACTTAGCTACAGTATATTTGATAATTAATTTCATAGATCTATTTCAGGTGAAACCACAAAACAATGCTAATTAAACCTATTATTACCAGCACCGGTCGTTCAAAGGGTTTATGACTGACGATTATCAACATGGACGCAAGTAATTAGAGCTATTGTGCACCGCCAGCCGTAATGTAGCGACAGTACAGCTTCACTCATAAATATATACTTATTGTTAATATACTCAAACTGAAATAATTTATTTGTAAACATAACCAGGTAACAATGTTGGTTAAAAAAAGTATTAAGTAGTCGAAGGTGCAGCTCATAAAAGCGGCGTTGCCTGAACAAAAGATTTTTTTTTGGCAGGAGTACTCCATAATGTGAGTAGGACCCATGGATGGATTTAAGAAGTGGGGTACCAAGATTTTTGATGTAAACTTTTAGGGGGAGCCCCCTCTCAACTTTATCTTGGTATATCATTTAAACTACTAGACCAAGTTTGGTATCGTTTTCATATAAATCGGGGACGCCGAATTCATTTATGGTATCATATTGACACCATTCTGAAGCAAACAGTTATTAAATATATATAATACAAATATATATCATTTTTACAGCGGCTTAAGCCTGAAGAGGAATAAACAAAAAATATTAGTAAAAAAGTATTATAAATATTATTAGTTAAAATTTGGTAAGTATGGAGATAGTTTGAACCTTGGGAAAGAAGATAGGAAAGTTATTATCAAAAAAATCATTAATTTGCATCAATTACCGCTGAACCGATTTAGATGAAATTTGGTATAGAGATAGTCTGAGTCCCGGGAAAAAACATAGGATGGTTTTTATCCCAAAAATTATCCCTTAAAATTGAAAAGGGAGGTGAAAGAAGATCTTTGATTTAGTTGAAAATGATAAGAAACTTGACTTAGAACCTAAACTTAAACAATTATTAACCTCAGACGTCGCTGACGCTGAAAAAAAAACACTCTACTCCACCTTCGTCAGAAATCTGGGCGGTTCCACTTCTATAAATACATCTTAAGAACACAAAGATTAATTCTGCCAGAAGAAAAATATCTTTTGTTCACATAACACCGTATTTGACCTTTGTATGCTTTCTGCAAGCAATTCTAAAACAAATCACTATTTATTCGAAAAGCAAATAATATGTGATGCAGGAAAATGTAGAAATGTCTCTCAGTCAAACGCGATCTTACGTTACACAATCCATTGTTCAAGAAAGCAGAAAATATATACACGTAAATATGTCAACGTACAGTGAGCTACGAAATGGCATGGAGAAATTATGAATTAATTTATTGATAAAGTTGCTGTGCACAAAAGTGTAAAAGCGGCTGATGGTACATGTATTTGGCAATCACAGACCATTGGGTATAATTTATTTGGTTTTCTACTACACAATAAAAAACATAGTACTTAACTTATTACAGAAATGCCCAAACTGAATAAAGGTACCATTATGTTCCTTGCATTTATTTTATCGAATACAACATTGTGTGGCAACTATAACACCGTCAAAATAGCATTTATCTTGTTTTACCGCACTATAAGAGGGCTATAGATTTAATAGTCCCAAAGTAGTAAGGCATGTAGTATTTATCTTTTTACCAATAATTGCCAATAAGAACACTTTAAATTATAGAGATGAATACATGATTGTTCCAAGTGTATTTCCTTTATTTCTCTTTCAACTTAGCTTGTTTTGCAATATGGGTATTTTAATAAAATATAAAAATAACATACACAGTACTAATAAACATATTTCATCAAGATCATTATCTTGATAATGAGATGTAATTGAACGCCTTCAGATGAATCAAATACTAAAATATTTTGTTTCTCTTTAATAAAAACAAAAATGTAGTAACTCATACAGTTGATCTTTATTCTCGTAACTTCGTACGATTTTGTGTTTTTAAGAAACCCGTTTCACATAGGTACATTTGTATTGGGTTAACATAACGTCGATCACATCGCACAGTGAATCTAGTAGAACAAAGTAAGTGGACAAAAATCTTAATAATTATATCCCAGAACTGACAATAACAAATCATTAATTATATAAATTTAATTCATTATATCATCCCAAAACTATTATGATGATTTGGCCGTGCTTTAAATACTACAACTAAACTCAAGTCAACTCGACTCTAGACTGTAAAACTATGCATTGTAAGCTCCTTAGGTTTATATTCAGCAAGGAACAAATTTTTCACACCAGCTCATAAAGGCTTTCTTGATACTGGAAAAACGGATGTGAAAGTTGCATTTTATCCACAAGAGTGGCAAAGTAATTAGATGCATATTTTGAGTTGTAACCTCATTTTGGCTAGTGGAATTAATGTTTAATGTTAGATTTAATTTGTTTCTTCGCATTGCTATGGTAAGAAAAGTTGTTTCACTCGGTGGGAAATTTTGTTTAACCCTCGTGCCTTGAAACCCTCGCAACGTTCTAATACCATTTTTTAACGCAATTTTATAATCTTTCACTTGCTCGGATATCAATATTAGCACGAAGGAATAAACAACAACTTTACCCCGATGTAAAACAAATGACTATTTATTAAAAAAAAACTTACGTCACGCAACTGTAAACATGTTAATTTTACGTAAGCTTATTATAACTTCCATGGTCAAAAGTGAAGTTTTCTCGTGTCCCCAAATGTATGACATGCAATCTACAAACACATGACATTTCCAGATACTGCTATTAATCATAATTATAAAAATATAGTATATGCAATAGGTTAATTAATATAATGTTGCCCGTAACTTGCACATGTATACAAAATAAAATCAGTAAATACGAGTAGTAGTAGTAGTATGTAATAAAAGTAACTAATATTTATATAATTTATATATATATATATATATATTTATGTTTATGTATTAATTTTAATTTATTTTTGTATTGTTTACTAGAACAGTCGCTAATGGGTCTGCTGGACCCAGGGCCTTTATTATGAACGCTAACTTGCTCGTTGGGTACTGCACGACGATGTCGTTTTTAGTACCTTCAAGTGAAAGTTCGTCGCGTCGATTCGTCATTTCATTTGTCTGTCAGGGCGTCACACTCATGAGCAACAGACGCCTGATGTGTCTATGTGTCTGTTAGACCCGGTAGCGACCATTAACGTATGTAAAGTTTTCTTACTTCTGGGTCCACTGGACCCATGAGTGACAAATTACGTGACTAGTATTTATATGATCTAAAAGCATTATCAAAAATAAAGCTTTGTCAAAAATAAAGCAGATAACATACTTAACTAATAGAGTATTAAAACTCTTCTGAAACTGAAAATAAAGATGTTGGAGGAATTCTCCAATAGGAAAATTCGGAGTGCAGTTACGGATTTTGTTTTAATATACATTGAGATCGTTTTTAGCCATTTTTGATGTAACAATTCTAGTTGTTTAAGAAAAATTTGTTTGTAAAAACGGAAATAAAGAACTCTGAAAGTTATTTGCAATATATTTGAAAGCGCTAAAATATTAAGTTTTAATTAGCGAATATTCGCTAATTAAAACTGTTGATTATTATTTCATGAATGCTTTATAATCAAATTTGCGGAATATAATGTGTATGTCTAAGACAATTGTCTTTCAATAGTTTTCGTTTTATGGTAACTTAAATTACTAGGTCTAGTGGACCCCAAAGCGACTAAATGTGTTTCAAACTAGGGCGCGACTGTTCTAGTGTTAAGAGGCCTTATTATTTCATTCAAGATTACGACGTAACTATTAGTATTTATTAAAAAAAATTGTAACGTACTTAAATAATCATTTCCTAAACTAGGGGCTGGAACAGTTCAAATTTTCATTTTCTCTTTTAAACCTCATTTTTAATGAGTTTTCTTGGGAGTCTTTTTCAATTTTTTCAGTGAGAAGTAGCGTTTTGGTTCTCAATTTAGCAGTAAACTAATCGTTTGGTACATTTTGATTTAACATATCTTGGAGGGGCTGGAATGATTAACAATGAAAGATTCATTTGAAGAAATTGATAAAATACCTTCCGAGTTTTCTTCATTTTTTTGGCAAAAACAGAGTTATTTTTTTTTCTGCAAATTCTACGTATATTTTGCTTTAAAAATAATATTATAGCAAACTGTAACTTTATGTTAACCTATGAAAAAAAAATCATAACTTTGGGACCTACATTGCGGTAAATTTATATTTTTTTAAAAGCTGAGTCTCCACGCTTACTTTGCCATTCTAGCTTGTGAAATGTTCGACTGTGCATCGCCCGCATAGTTTAAGCGTCTCCATCACGACAATCTTATGTCCAGTAAACTACTTACGTTTGAATGACTGCTCCGCAGTTATCGCTGATATTCTTAGGCCTTGCTTCGCGTGAGTGCTGCCGGTAAACTATTTGCTGTCAAGATACCGGCGCGTGCGCGTGTGTTTTTTTGTTTTGAAGATGGCACCGGAAATTAAATATATTAAGGTCAGCCCATTTTATTTAAGTAATTTATTAAAGCCGAATACATATTAATTATAGGTAACTTAAAATTAAAACTACTTATCTATTTTTTTATATATATTTCAAATTAAAACATAGTGGTTACCACAGAGAATCTATACTTATTTATATCAGGCAACACTGCTTAATAACTTTTAAAATTATTTTTCCGTTTTATTTATATGTCCACAAGGAATTCAGTATTAAAGATATACTAATAGATTGTACTGTAAAAATAAAAACTAGTTTTCCGTAAGGCTTCGGTGAAAATTAGTTTTAACTGGGATTTTACAGTCAAACCAAGTTTTTGCATAGTCTCTTGGTAAAAACTAGTCTTGAATAATTATTCAATATTAATTTTAGTTGAAACTAGTTTTGACTAGGAACAACACGTTTTCACTAAAGCGGGTTTTACAGTAACGTATACATACACATATGGTATGTAGCAACATGATCACTTTTAGGAAAACGATGACTTTATATTGAATACAACCTACTCTATGTATTAAATATCTACTATAATTAGGTACATTCCTAAGTCTACATGTAAAATTTAAAGTTTTTTTAAATTAATATGATTGATGTCGTCTGTCTAGGTGATACAAAGTTAGTTCTGTAATTTTTCAGACCGCCTGTTGTCTGTCCCTACATTTAATAAATTGTTTATTTTTCTTGTATCTCTTTACTAAGGTGTGCCAATAAAGAGTATTCTATCTATCTATATATCTATCTATTTTTACAGTTACAGTTTTAACACATTAAAGTTTAATTAAAAATTCTATACTCTATTTATAGAGCCGGAGAGCCATGAGCGTCTGGCCGATAAAATTGAACAGCTGTTTCTATAGGACACCTGTACTATTAAAGTTGTTTTACACAATATTTCTGACAAAATTTGTACGTACCTGTAGGTAATAAAAGAGAAACATAGAGTCGGTATTCCATCCCTTAAACATATGTACATTTTATCGGCACGTCCTATCGGACCTTCGTCCTTTGAACACACTATGGAGTACGTGACCTTAATTTCTGATAAAAAAAATTGCAGGCTATAAAAATAGCGTATATCATGTGAATCAACGTGTTTTGAATCCTGAAATATGGATTTTAATAAAAAAAATCTTATACAAAAATCGGTATGATTTTCACCACTAAAAACTATAAGTACCTACCGTAAAATGGGGTGAGTATGGACAAAACTGACATTCAAACCTCGATGAAACTTTATTTTTACATATGGCAAACTGATTTTTATACATAATGATTGTTCCGGTCGTTTGAATTTTAGTTTTTTTTTAATGATTTTGTGTAGTTCCATTTCATAACTTTAAAGATAAATACGAAATAGTACGAAATCCCAGCTCACCCCGTAGTAGGGGTGAGGAGGGATTTCCTACTAAGGTGAGTTTTGAAAATTGTTGGATCGACACACACACGAGTAGCTTGATTTGTCATAAGGGGTCCATATTGGGTTGCATACAAGTTAAAGTCATAATTTTGGTACGCATAACAACTTGTGTCATAATCACCATTGCGCATACAAATGAAAAGTCATATTATATTGTGTCATACATTTTTAGCCACAATATTTGATGACATATACAGCAGTTGTCATATACTTTATGTGCATATAGGTTTTAATTATTATGAATCAAATGTCATACCAGCTAAAAGCATATTTATTGATACTTATAAAGTTTTTACGTATACAGTTTAGTAGCATAATAATTTAAGAAACTAATTTTATCCTCTCAACAACTCAACGAAAAAAACCTTTTCCCTAATCTCCGTCCAAACACTTAA
Source organism: Cydia pomonella (assembly GCF_033807575.1). Lineage (NCBI taxonomy): Eukaryota > Metazoa > Arthropoda > Insecta > Lepidoptera > Tortricidae > Cydia > Cydia pomonella. The sequence goes on from NC_084710.1 coordinate 11,566,867, forward strand.
TTCGACGGAGCCCCGCTCGCGCGGGGTCCTATTTTTCGTAGTATGCCCTTCGGGCATCTAAAGAAACCTAACGGACCTAACATACCTACTACTCGTAATAGAATAAATCTATATCTATGATTAGTTTCATTTATAAGACCGTTTTTTTTCTACTGAAGGGGGCTCCTCTCCTTCGATCTCCTCTTTTATACGGTCTTTGTGTGGTTATGATTATGACTAAAGTAATATTTGCTTCATACGTTGCTCACAAACATATAATATATTTACTATTCATGCTTTGTAATATTTATGAAAAAAAAACATATTATGACCACTAAATATAAGACTTAATTTTTTATGTTAATATTAATACTATACACTGCAATACTTCGAACAAAAAACATTTATGGATATCAAGCATGACTTAAAATTTTATGCGAATTATAGTAATGACTATAGAACTTATGAAATAACTTTTTTATAACAAAAACCTATATGCTCAGGAATAATTCTGACTAAAGATTTTTATGACTTACAATTTTATGCATAAAGTGTTATGACAATTAAAAATATGACAAAAGTTGTTATGCGACCAGTGGGAGTCCCTTGTCATTAGAATATATAATTTACGTAGCAGTAGTCTGTAAAACCTAACTCACTTCTCTGTCATCCTTCCTCACCCCATTCATAACCCAACTGCCCTCGTAATCCCTACTCACCCCATTTTACGGTACCTTAATTAAAATTGTACGTACATATTTACTTTAACTTAATTAAAATGGTTTTAAAAGAACAAACTGTGGTTACGAGAATCATAATGAATTAAAATGTTGTGGTAGTATTAACCGCCTCTATAAAAACTACAATTACCAAAAACAGGTATTAATTATTTTCTCTTTATCTCCCAATATCTCTTGGGATTAATATTGATAGTCAAAACGAAGCTAGTATGTAGATGGAACTTTTTGGCTAGCGTTTTGTCTTTTTATTGCCTTTTAATAATCAGACTTAAACGGGTCTATATTAAAACGCATACATTTTTCTTGCGTATTTTTACTTCGCATAACAACTATTTGCATAACAACGTTTAGCAAAACTATTGATCTGAATAAATTGATTATCCTGATTTTTAACCGCAAAACTTGTCTTTTATTTTCATCCTATAGGTTAAAATTCAAAAGATACTTATGACGAATTCTTCTATACGCATAACCCGTATAGCCTTAATTCTAATGTCCTAAAATTTTATGCGCATACACTTGTCTTGTCTAAGAAATTTCCATCCTAGGTTGAATAACATAATATTCTTATGTTTTATCCTTCTATACGCATAACCCATATATGGCCTAAATTGGAATGTCTTAAAATGTATACTACTAATGCGTAACTTTCCCAATAGTAATTTCTTGACAATAGTTTAATGCATAATTGATATTATGCCTAAACTAACCTAATCTGCTTTTCTGACAGTTCGTCTTTGTGGGGATCGCAGTTCTAACTTAACCTGCTTCCTACTGATAGGCCAATAGTTCGTCTTTATGGGGGTCGCAGTTATAACCTAGTCTAACCTTTGCTTCTGGCAACAGTTCGTCTTTGTCGGTGTTTTATAGCGCCTAAAATTAAACATAAATTATAATTTTAGTTATAGTAATGTCAATGTTAGGATTTTCAACGTTAGTAGAAGCTTTCGACGTATTGAATATTACGAGTATGAAGTTTGAAGTTATAAAAAGCAGACATTAGTCATTTTTGTATACGGTCAAAGCATATACTGCGTAAAATATATTAGGAAGACAGCTTTTTAGGCGAATTCAAGCATTATTATAATAACAGTCGTCTTATGCTATGTGAAAATATGACAATCCATTTTATACGAAGAAGAGGGTACCCGACTTAAACATTTTTAAAAACACTCTTAGGGTTCCAAAAAGTTGCTTTAAATTATAACAGTTTTTATAAATAGTTTTTATTAATTAATAAATAATGATGTTAATAATAACAAAGATATACATAATTACATGACAACGATAAGATTAGATAGAAGATAAAAAATAATAATAATTAGTTTTTTTATTTGGCGTCCAATAATATTCCGAAGTGGCATAATCCAATATCATTTGAATAACGAGAACCTAATATTACTACAAAATCATAAATCATGCTATAACAAGAAAACGTAGAAAACACAGCTAATACCAAGATTAGATTTCAATTTCACGATGGAAAATCATCTCGAAGGTAAGGAATGAGAAATTGGTCTTAGCTTTGATCAAATACACGTTTATGTCGTTTATTCTGCTTTAACTACGCCAGAATTCTTAAGAATTTTGGATAGGAAGACGATACGAGCACATACAGTCTCCTGCATATCCTTAGCCTTTCATCATTGCGTATACAGACAGACAGAATACTCTTTATTGGCACACATCAGTAAAAGATACAGCTTAAAGAAAAACACTTGATTAGTAATACAGACAACAGACGGTCTTATCGCTAAAGAGTGATCTCTCTTCTCGTTTCTTCTCTTCTTTTTTCTTTTTTTGAGCGATCTTTCTCGATCGTATACTTACTCAAGTAATTTTAATGGTTTGAATCTTCGTTTTTACAAAAGCTATTGCCATCCATGACTACAAAAGCACTATCCATAAAAGATTAATAAAACATTCAACTTTTAACGCGCAAAAAATTCCTGTTTAATATCTCATGTTTGGTGCCATTATAGCATGACCTTCCAACCTAGAGAGGAAACTAGTCCTTATTGGGATTGCTTCGATTTCTTCGCAATGTGCTTTTTTTTCCGTAGGAAAGGACACCTTACCGCATAATAATATTTGAACAGAATACATATTGTATTACTTATACGATACCATCATTTTATACAGATGTTTGTGTTCATTATTAACATAAATATAATATGGGTTAAATGGGGTTCAAATGATCTGAGATGATTATTTCTAACAATATCATTGACTGTAGACTCTGGGTACTCTCTGGGCTAAGAAATTAAAATTTTAATAAAAGGTTTGGTCCTCAAACTATAGGTATGTTCATGCCAATTCTTTTTTACCGGGGTTCCGTAGCCAAAATGGCGAAAACGAAATGCCTGTTTGTCCGTATGTCACAGTCATATTATTAGAAAACTATAATTTTGTGAGCTGCTTACTTAGTTTAAAATTAAATTATAAATATATATTTTTAAGGGGGCACTGTATTTAACTAAAAGTAAAAACGTTTTTTTTTTCAGTAATAATCACGTCGTGGGAAACCATTCAATTGATCGGTCTTTTAAAGCACCTTAATGTTTCTAAAAAAAAACTTTTTTATTATTAAGGTGCAATAGGTTCAACCAGAAAAATCTTTGAAAAAGCTTAGCGCTTTTGTAGATAACAATACGGTTGCCGAAAGTTTAATTAGCAATATTGAGGGGTATAAATTCAAGCATCTTCCTGGGTGCGTAGACAAGTTGCTAATCGTTAACGCTCCGTAGCGTAGCGTAGTCATCTCTCTCTATCACTCTTCCATATTGGTGCGACAGTGACATTTGCGTTCCGTTCGCTACGGAGCGTTAACGATTGGCATCTTGTCTAATATATTGTTACAAATATAAGGCGACGACGCTAAAATAGATTGCTTAGGCGGTTGTCACATTGAAGTAGTTTCTGAAAGCGGTGCCAATGTGATAACCACCTAACTCATCGCTTAGAGTTTCTTATGTTAGTTAGTTAGTTATGCTGGGCATTTGCCGCAAATCGACAACCATTGTGCCTATTTTGCGTGAAAACGAGGTAGCACTCTCTATCCACCCCAGCTCTTCCACGAAACCTAGGAGTGCCTTCAGGTTGCTAACTGCCTCCTTTAGTGTGTACGGAGTCCCTAGGTATTTGTTCCTGTATACTTCTACCTGTTTACAGTCTAGGAGAATATGTTTCGCTGTTTCCTCTGTTTCCATGCATGCTCTGCACATGGGGCTGTCCGTTTTACCCATATTGTGTAAGTGTTTGTTTAGTGTGTTATGTCCTGTAATTAATCCTACTATTTTCCGTAGTTTGTGTCTGGGTGTTTTCAGTAGTGTTTTGGTGAGCTTGTAGTTTGGTTCCGATAGAATATCTTTGGTCTGCCTGCATATGTCCATTTCCCCCAGTACTTATTGTGCAGTTGTTTGTGATGTTGGTCTAGCTGGTTTTGTATGTAGGATACTGGTAGGGGTATAATGGGTTCGGGTCCATGTGCCGGTGTTTTTGAACCTTTTCTGACCAGTTCATCCACTGCATCATTTCGTCTTGATCCGCTATGCCCCTTTATCCATTGTATTGTTACTTTGTTGCCATCTTTGCTCACTTCAGTGAGACTTCGATGACATTCCAGTATGAGTTCTGATGTAAGATTGTCGCTATCTAGTGCTTGTAGTACCGATTTACTGTCTGACAGTATAAGTATATTTTCATGTTTTACTTGTCGTCTTTTTATCGCATTGCAAGCTTCAATTATTCCTACACATTCAGCTTGGAATACCGTATTGTGTTCACCCAGGGGTTTTGAGATGTGTTGTGAGTTTCTTATGTTATCCAAATACTAAAATCTAACCGTTTCCATGTTAGTAACAGGTAAGTAAATCACATAACACCATAACATGTTTAGTTTTCGACTCAGCATTAGCAAAGCTTTACTTTCCCAAACTGTTACCGAGAACTTATAAATTCAATTCAAAGGTGTTACTGAAAGTTACATAAATACCTAAAGTTTACATTAAAGCTGTAAGTATACTCGTTACTATCACTATGAAATACCAAAAAAATCAAACCTAATCAAATCTAAATGAACGTGATAAAAGATATATCATTCATAATCATCATTTAAAAGTCAATTCTACCAGCTAACATATGGAAACAACTGAAAGTTTGCATCTGATTACCTATACTTTGCCTCACATGTGGATAAAATGCTACTTTCTCATTCGTTTTTGTATAATCGAGAGGGCCTTTACCAGTTGGTGTGGTGAAAAATCCTTAGTTAATCACAACTTATATGCTTTGTGACACAAACAATAACAATAGACACAGAGAAAAAGAAAAGGTAACACACAATTTGACACCAATAGCAATAATAACGAAGTACATGCCATATTTTTAAATTAGTAGTAAAGTAGAGGGTCATGTGTTTTGGTAAAGAATAAAGGATTTGCCACACAGGATGCGTTCTGTGGGCTGCGGTCAGGTCAAATTGAACGCAGCCCGCATTATGTATGAACAACATTGCCGGTCTCTATATATTTTGTATAGCTATGTGATCTGTGCGAGCACGCGGAAGGAACGGAAGGACGCGTACGGGCAGGTAGGCGGGCAGCGGGCACGCGGGCGGTGGGCAGCGGTCACTATCAGTTTGACGTTCCCATATAAATAATAAATAAATAAATATTATTGGACATTATTACACAAATTGACTAAGTCCCACAGTAAGCTCAATAAGGCTTGTGTTGAGGGTACTTAGACAACGATATATATAATATATAAATATTTACTAAATACTTAAATACATAGAAAACACCCATGACTCAGGAACAAATATCCATGCTCCATTTATTCGTGTGATGAGCATGGATATTTGTTCCTGAGTCATGGGTGTTTTCTATGTATTTAAGTATTTAGTTACCAGGATTTGAACCCGGGACCATCGGCTTCATAGGCAGGGTCACTAGGCCAGACCGGTCGTCAAACTTACAACTTACATCTTCTTCTAACTGAAAACAGCATGGATTGACACAACACAGCAATTTCCAAAAAAAGTCAACCGAACCGTTATAATGAGTAGGGCTTATTCCGCCTAATTTACATAATGCCTACTTCACTAATTTCACTAAATATTAAAATGCCATGGGCTCATAGTCATAACATTGATATATATAACAGGACAGGATGAGCTAACCTAGGACAAATTTTATCCGCCGTTTTCGGCGTTTGACGTCTCTCACTGAGCTAAAGAATAAGCGTAGCTATCCGGAGGCGAAACTGTTATAACAACCGCTCATATTCTGCCTACACACACGATTGTTTTTTTAATTCAATTTATTCAATACTGTATTGTCATGTACATAATAGGTGTTACATTATATAAAGTTAGATCATGACACCCTGTAAGGGCACACAATATTATTATTCTACATATTCTATTCTAGAGTATTAGGTAACATAATAATACCATTTTACTTAATAACAATTAAATAAAACGAAAATAAAGGACAGAAAATCTTATCAGTAAATCTAAGAACATAAAACGTCAATGTCAACAATATATTGATAAATGATTAATTGAATTGATTTGATTAATTGATTAATAATAATAAGTAGGTATGCGTAGGGCCGGAGGGGCATTACAGTGCATGAATATAGGCAGACCGACGATATTTGTGTAAGTATATATGTTATATTTCTTCGGTATCGTCAATAAATTCTTGAAGGCTATAGTAGCTCTTATTTACAAGAAATTGTTTAAGTTCATGTATAAATTTGTTTTCTGATGTTTCGTTCTTTAATTTATCTGAGAGCTTATTGTATATCTTAACAGCCATCATGTTTGGGCTTGCTTGGTACAGTTTTAAATTGGTATTTGTTGTGATTGCCAGATTATTTTTGTACCTCGCAGCATATCGTCGTGGTTGTTCATCTACTTTTGCATATTTCGAGTATGTAAATCGATGTCAAGGTCAGTAGGTCGTGTTTTACAAAGAGCGGCTTACAACTCTCTGGAATTTTTATGTTGGCAAGAATACGAATGCATTTTTTTTTTGAAGGATAAATAAATCTTCAATGTCTGTAGCATTACCCCAATGTATAACAACGTATTTTAACCACGAGTAGGCATATGCGTAATAGGCATTTAGAGCTGTTCTTAGGTCGGTGCATTTTTTTAATTCTCCTAAGTCGTATATGAATTTTGACAGTTTGTTTTTAATTTTTGTTACATGTGCCTTCCAATTCAGGTGCGTGTCGATGTCTAGTCCGAGGAGCGTGAAAGTATCGACACACTCGATTTTAGTTCCTGTAAATGTATATTCTATTTGTAAGGGAACTTTTTGTCGGGGCCTAAATTGCATTATCTTGGTTTTTGTGAAATTTATCTCTAGGTTGTGCTCTTTTAGCCACTGTGTGAGTTTTGTGAATATGTTATTTAGGTCATCGCATAGGTTTTCATTGTCATTACAAGAAGTTATAATAGAGATGTCATCTGCAAACATTACGCAAGTTTCATTTAGGATCTTGGGTAAGTCATTAATTTATATAAGAAATAATAGGCACGAGAGGGCGCCACCTTGTGGTATTGAGCTTAATATTGGCAGTGAATTGGAATTAATTTTATAAATATTTCCGGATCTTTTGTCAATATGCTGTATTTCCACGTATTGTTCGCGGTTTTGCAGATATGATGTGAACCATTTATGTGCATCGCCTCTGACACCTATTCCATATAATTTGTCTAAAAGTATGTGGTGTTGTACCCTATCGTAGGCTTTGGACATATCGAGAAGAATACCTATTGCGTATTTTTTATCATTTAATATGTTTGATATTTCTTGCATGTATTTGTAATTAAATTTAAAATTCTTTATTGCACACTACATAAAAAACAGATACAGAAATTGATAAAATATACACATTGGTAGGTAACAACAGGCGGACTTATCGCTAAACAGCGATCTCTTCCAGACAACCTTCAGATAGTGATATGACGAACGAAGGGAAGTTAACGGGTGGTGCAAAAAAAATAAAAATAAAGAAAAAAGTAGTAAAAATACAATATAATACATATACTACACATATAAAGTTAAGATAGACTACATTTATTACTATATACAAAAAAATATATACATAAATATATATAAGTATGTAGGTGTTATAAATTTTTGTATAAATAGAATTCACATAATATAATCCGAGTAACTGTGTCTGTGTGTGTGTACAAAGTATGTATATTGTTATACTTTGCATTTTTTATCAAAGCTCAAAGAATATAAAGGCACACACCAAACAAGTTTTGGTGAATTAAATATTGAAGAGTTCTCGACAAGAGCAAAGCGCTCGGTCCAAACAGTTTACCGTTAACAATAAAGGTCTTAATATTTTCTTCCAGTTATTTATCAACAACGAGTGGGTCAACTCTCAAAGCGGCAAGACGTTTGATACGTTCAATCCTCACGATGGCTCCGTCATCGCGAATGTGGCTGAGGGTGACAAGGTGTTTATCTATTAGCTCCACTTTTCCACTGCTGAATATAGGAATGACCCATCGATCGCCACAAAGTTCGGTCCGGCGTAGCAAGCATCCGCTGGCTCTCAGCCACTCTTACAAGGTAAGTAAGTACTTTATTTACTTAAAATCTCGGGAACCAAGCATCCGGCAATATGCATAGCAAACGGAGGCGGAAAATTACTGTTCCGACTTAATTAAAAACTTAGCTTGGTAATTGAAAGTAAACAGTAGTTAATAACAAGCACCGTCTTTCGTTGTAATTTAGATAAGGATTTAGGGACTCAGAAAAAGAATTATATTTATAAGCTTATTTGAGAAACTCCCCTAATATTTCATAAAAATTTCTTGGTACCAGTACCTAATTCATTATTCTAATTGTAATCTAAAACAGGCTAGTAAATTGATCCAGAAATAACGAATAATAAGGTAATTACCTAAAGGTAGCGGGTACCCGGGTATGGACAATATTTTACTTTCAATATTCTGAAGATTTTGTCGTGCCCTGGTGCCTGAAAAGACTTTCGTTATTAGATACAAAGATTTAAATGGAAATCCATCTAGGAACTTTCTGAATAATTTGTAGCTATAAATAACGCCAAAGAAGTATAAGTAATGATAATATAGACCTTTTATAATACTATAAGCCTATTATATTAGCTTGTGTTTGGTTTGCTGGAATTACTAGCCGCCGTCAGATATTGGTATGATACTAGCAACTGTGACAATGATGACTCGGTTGACAGCGAACTCGCGAAAATAGAAAAATCAAGTGAAAACCTGTTATAACCATTTTTAGGGTTCCGTAGCCAAATGGCAAAAAACGGAACCCTTATAGATTCGTCATGTCATGTCCGTCTGTCTGTCCGATTATGTCACAGCCACTTTTTTCCGAAACTATAAGAGCTATACTGTTCAAACTTAGTAAGTGGATGTATTCTATGAACCGCATTAAGATGTTCACACAAAAATAGAAAAAAAAAACAATAAATTTTGGGGGTTCCCCATACTTAGAACTGAAACTCAAAAAATCTTTTTTCATCAAACCCATACGTGTGGGGTATCTACGAATAGGTCTTCAAAAATGATATTGAGGTTTCTAATATCATTTTTTTCTAAAATGAATAGTTTGCGCGAGAGACACTTCCAAAGTGGTAAAATGTGTGTCCAAAGTGGTAAAATGTTGAACAAGATCTAGTAAGTATTTTTTTTTAATTCGTCATAAATGGTACGGAACCCTTAATGCGCGAGTCCGACTCGCACTTGGCCGCTTTTTGATACAAGCTTTTATCGCTAACTGTAATTTTCTTTCCACAGACAACTAATACCCAAACACAATTGGGTTGCGTAGTTTTATCACAGTTCCAATGGCCAACTCCTGCCTCCATCATCAGATCAGCTCGATAGTACCTTAATATTGCATTGTCACCCAACTTACATTATGCAAATTTTCAGCTTCATTGGAAACCGGGAAGTGGCTCAAATTTAACTTGCAAGATTTGACCCGTATAAACATAGGTACATACTTACATACATTGAAAATTAAATAAAAGCTTGTAATAATAATATAGGTATAAGAAATAACTATTACCAGAAGGTGCGAGGATTCCGGTCGAAAACTAACTTATTCCACAGTATCTTGTTATCATGTTCTAGCTATATTATCGCCACGTTCCTTACTAGTTTGGTGATGGATACGAAACTATTTAACATGAGTATTAAAGTTTTGGGGTAGATTGATCAGGCGACGCAGGTTTGGGTGGCTATTCATAATTCTTATAGTAATCGGCGCGTAGTAAGTAAAACTAACGTGTGTATATTACTATTTCGCTATATTTTAACTCGGTTTTAATAGAAAACAGATACTTCATACATTTATATTTATTATCATGATACTTCAAAAAAGTACGAAAGCATGTTTCTGAACGAACCTTTAGAATTGACACTTGTCATTGTTGTCATTTTTTTTTAATACGCATAGTGGCAGAATGTCATGATGCCTGTGCCATTAATTTATGTGGAATGGAAATTTAAAAAAGAGGACTTTGCCGGCCTAGGCCTGCAAGATTTGTATGGAATTCCATTAATGACCTCCTGTCCTAGCCGCACCTGAAACGTCATACTAACTCAAACGTCAAACGTTATAAGGAACATAACATCAATATTTCATTGCATGTTTGAGAAAAGATAATTTATTTGTGCAAAAGCGAAACCATTACATATTTGAATATTTCCTGAGTAAGAAAGAGACAGACTAGTTTGTAACGATAAAACGTAACCACTTTTGAGCTTCTTAGCTTGAGTGAATTACAAAAGCAAATAATTTACGCCATCATAGAGTAATTCTAAATTAAATAAGTTCTTGCGATGCCACTTGACATCATTCTGATTTTTTGACAAGCAATTTTCTAAAATCTAGACCAGCCGGCCTATGATGGTTTTGTCATCATATCATTAATCATTTAATGCTTGGATTGGCGATTATCTGATAAGTGACTTAATTCGGTATAAAGTCGCGAAGGTAACCTATAATTGACTAATGATAGCGCGACATATTTTGAGGTTTTGAAAAATGAATTTTAAACTCTATGCCTTAAGGCGTATTTTAAAGAATAGATGATTAAATCACATTCTACCACTTATCTTCATATGACATTAACAGTTAAAAATTATCCATGGTTTGTGCTTTTGAAAAATAAATTGTAAACAAGTATACTTAAAGCGTATTTTAATGAATAGTTGGTTAAATGACATATTACCACTTATCCACATTTGACATTGATAGTTAAAAGTTATCCATGATTTAAGAGTTTGCAAAATAGATTCTTATTGTGTTTAATTAAGACGTCTTTTAATAAATAGTTGGCTTAATAATAAGTTGTGTCTACAATTCATACATAGCAAATGGGGAATCATTGCTCGCTTAGATTTGAAGGCACGTTTTAAGGTTTGAAAGACAGGCAAATGTAGTGAAGCGTGTAAGGTGTTCAAAATTAAGCGTGTAGATCATTTCCAACATTTCACACGATGAGTTACTTTTGGTACGGACTGTGCCTATTGAGTGAAATTAACGTAAGGCGGTCTTCACACTGGCGTTGCACCGCATTCCATTGCGATGTGGATGATTTAGTATACGGCAGAGTTCGCTATAGTTTTCCTTCAATAGTTTTTCGCCCGGTACTGAGAACTCGCGGTTTGCCAAAAATTATGTATAGCGATTGCATTTGTTGCACCTACTTACTCGGAAAATGATAAACTCTGGTACAGCAACTTGGTCAGTAGAAAAAAGGCGGTAAATTTTTAAAAATATAGGCGCAAAGGGTCTCCCATATAAAATTTAAACTTTGTGCCTTTTTCTACTGCCAAACTGGGTGTGTTTGAGTATAGTTTCAAGTCACCATAGAGATTTAAAAAGACCGTATCTGTGGTAAACGGTTACGTTTCTTGTCAAATGACTATATTATGTAATTTTGAATTCGTTTATCTTGCTAATTATGTAAAATGGGACATTTAAAAACAATATCAAAAACGTGTAAGCCGGGCTTTTTCATTTGATACCGCCGACCACACTTTCTTGCAAACAAGTTGACTAGAATAGCAATAAGACCCCTCACAAATAGCTTTTGGGTTTCTAGGCTCTTATATAGCTCCAGAACCCCTTGATTGAGCCTGCTCATAATTTAATTTAAATTAGTACAAAACTAAAGTTATTGCATAACAAGCTATCCTGTGAGAGCTCTTAAAAAAAAAAAATGTCGAGACCTGCCAATAGCCAGTCGTGTGTTCCAAGTTGAATGTATGATTTTTTGTTATATTATTTGGACCCAACATGGTTCGAAAGTTAGAGGGAGGGACTCTTCTTTTTTCTTTCAGAGCGATTATTTACAAAAATATTATCTTTATCTAAAAATGGTCATGAAAGACCCATATTTGTTTTAAAAGACCTATCTAATGACAGCCCACACCGTAAGTTAAGCACTACGGTTTAACTAACTCACGTTATTTTTGACACTTGTGTTATTAGGTCTTCATTTTCAATCATGTCTAGTTCATGTGAGCATTCACGCTAGTCATATTTCTTTTTTGCTAAAGTTAGACTCACAACCGTTTAAATTCGATCCCATGCCGTGCTTATTGTTAGCTTGGCTCAGTTAACTATGAACTGTAACATCCTATGTATACCTTATATTTCGTAATGAATGACTTATGACTTACGACTTATGACGTCACAAAGTTTATGACTTCCCCTCCCTCTAGTCACAACATGGCACATTTTCTTGACCCCCTCTCTCCCCCTTAACGTGTGATCTAATTAATGGATGACCTCTTGGGGCTAGTCCGGTTTCCTCAGAATGTTTTCAGGAAGGCAGTGTTAATGAACATAACAAAATAAAATAATACTAGGCGAAATATTTATTTATTAATAGGGCACGCTTCTCTGCATGTAATGCATCCCTCGAGCAGCGCCCCCTTCCATTTCCGCTTCAGGTTCGCCTTTTATTGGAAGATTTCTGGAAAAAAGAAAAACCTATTATACCTATAAAGTAAAATAATCAAAAAAACTTTTTACAAAAAAAGTAAACCGACTTCAAAAAGGATAAAATAAAATATTATACTTTTTTAAGTATATGCATTACCAACTAATATGTTTGAAGTCGGTGCCTTATCGTCAGTTTATATTAAAATTTCTGATCACAATATCATATTGTTGCATTAAAACTACTTTGATTAAGCTAATCGCAAGATATAAGGTAATTGCAGCAAAAACAATTAGAAGTCTCACAAGTTATTTTCTCAACACATTATGACGTTAAGATTTTATAATTAAGTGAATAGTTAAAAAAATATTCATATTGTCCATTTCTGTCTGAAACACAAGGAATCCTAGTTAAGGTATTTGTAAACCACTTTTCTCTAATAACAATTCTTAGTCTTTAAGAGCAACCAACGTAGGTACAATACTTTTTCAATGGATATGGTAGGCAGCTGCCCCCAGTCTCCCATTTAAAAAAATCCATGTACATGGGTATGTGTTCGGTCACCGCAGAGAAAATTTGAGGAGTGGAGCCCTAAACATGGTAGGTAAACCTAAATTTAATTTATTCATAAAGTGTCGAATGTCCATGCAATTTTGCAGATACATCACGTACAACTAACAGGTGACTTGCATGGAACGACTCTGGGTATCTATGTACCTAATCGCGGAAAACGTCAAACATTTCACAAATATTTATACTTAAAATATTATAACAACGGTTATATGTATATGTAATCTCTTAATATTTTAGAAATTACAAAATAGTATTTGACTACCTATTTGTATCCGATTTAGCAGAATGAATGATAGATGAGTTGTAACAAAAAGTACTAATCCCGATTCAAAGTAATCCCCATTGGTGTTGTCAGGGATTACTTTGGCGATCTTACGGTTTACAAGAAAATATCGATTCTGTCCATCCATTCGATTTATTCTAAAATTTCTAATTATGATTTTGCAGTTGCAACTGAACGTTTAGCGAATGAATTCCTTTTCTGTTTAGAAACTGTACGCCATGCGGTAAAGGTTATGGAAATATTTTTACTTGGGTGCAGTCTACTGTGCCTAAAATGTTAGCAACCCCATATGCCTCCTGAACACCTCTCATTTTCTGGGAAGACTATCCAAGTGTCCTTGAGTCTGTAAACAATCCAATACTTTCATGATTTGGTACTTTAGCTACACGTAGCATTGAATAATACTTACATAAATACATATGTAAGAGTTGTAAAGAAGTTGCATATAATAACAAAAATAAGGTATGATTCTGCATTGAAATATTTAGGTAGAAACACTTCAAATACAAATACCACAAAAATCCACATTCAAGCCTCATTTGTACTTCATGGTCCCTAAAAATCTACGTAAGAAAATAAATATAAATATTTTGTTACTGACTGCGTCTTTTTGCCTTCATATGTCACACTGCACATCCATACTCGTATTTTTTTACCTTCTTATCTCCGGTGTCAGTGGTATTCTGTACCAAAATGGACATACCTTCTATTCACCACAATTACAAATTGATCCAAGTACCGGCTGACGGTAGACTGAGCAATGGACAAGCCATGGTCTTGTCCAGTTCCCCGTTAGTAACTACCGTCAGCCAATAGGTGCAGTGATGTTAAAACCTAAAACAAAGACTTGTAAGTAGGTATATCATTATGAAATAATGATTATGATCAAGGTGGTAAAGGTAACGGGAAAGATTTGAGGAATAGTGCAACATTATATCTTTACTTTAAGATCTGCCGGCAATCCATCGCCATGTTGAGGCTTGAGGTCGGCGTCAAGTTCAGCACACATAGAGTGCTAATTCTTTCCGCACCCTATATATGCGCCATAACTCCTCGTCGGGCTTATCAAACGGGTTGCATGCATCCCTTATGGCCCGGCGTTGAAGTTTTCTGTCTTGTTTTTCTGCGATAGCAGCAGCTGCCAAGAAGAAATGATATCTTGCCATCCCTGAAAAATGTATTGATAATGTTATATGTAAATAAATGAGTTTGATTGTATATATAATGAAAAACACAGATACTTACTGATATTTAACTCCAAAAATTTGTATTTTGCACCATTTATATAGCACAAGAGCACTTATCGTGACCCAGTGAGCACTAGGATAAAATAATCAAAGTCTAGCCGTCAAAACTCGACTATATATTTAATTATTCAACAAACGTTGCCATTTACCGTCTATCGCTGTCAAAAGTAGACAAAACGGTATAAATGCTATAAAACGATATAAATCTAGACAAGTGTCATTTATATCATTTAACTTATCCACTTATCAACTAAGTTTAAGTCAGAAATTTAGACAAATGACAAATTATCCACCGACCATGTTATGCAGTAAATCATTTAACATCTATCGCTGTCAAAAGTGGAAAAGACGTCAAATCAATAAAAACTGGATAAAATGTTAGTTATATTATCATTTATACAGCCATATCATTTATAAAATCGACCATAATAGCCCTGCAGTGGGAATTCATTATGTCAATGGGTGTAGCAGGATAGCCTAGGAAAAATTGCCCCCAGCGATTTTGGGCCGAAACTGTAATCAAACAATGCCTTTTGGGGAGGTTATACTCTGCACAAAGTTTCATCCTTCTTTTACCCCCTGAGGGTGAAAAACACCCGATTAACCCCAAAACTGTTTTAATTATTTTTTCCTAAACTATGAAAGTGACGAATTTCAAATTTTGTACAAATATTAATAAGACTAAAAGCTATGTCCTAAAAAAATATTAACCCCCTAACCATTTAAATTCTTGTAAAAAAAACATAAATAAAACAAGAATCACCCTGTATATCAAGTTTCGCTCATGGTACACACACCATTTTTTTTTTAATGAACCAATTTATATTCTACATTATACAAAAGTTTCATGGACCTACTCCAGAAGGAACATTGCGAAATTAATATGTATTGGCTCTTTGGTGCGTACTATTCATTGAACTCCCACTAAGAGCCTTGCATTATTAATAAACAATGGCTTGCGATCGGACCGCTGCTGGTGCCCAAGTTGACAATAAAATCTTACCTAACATCGGTACATTATGCAGAATTGCTTGTTTCTTAAATAATAAATATGGAAAGAGATTGATAAGTGATACAAGTAATACTGATGCAATAGTAACACGTTTAAAGACTAATTCTGAAATAACAGTCAATAACATGGCACAGTTAGTTAATGCAAATGGATGGATAAGAAAGAAAACCATCATTAAACATATATCAAGTAATGACTTATTGGACTTTCCTGAGCTGACAGAGAATGATTTACAAATATTCTTTGGAGGTTCGTATCAATTAAAGCAGTCAATATGCTACTTAGCAGAGTTGCAAATTGCAGATGGGTCAATTAATAATGAATTTTCAAAAGAACACGATATTCTAAGAATACACATAAAGTCGCGACATATAAATAAAAAAAACATATCATATTTTCATACGTTATGTGCCCAATAAAAACGACTGTGAAGGTATAAGCGATCACTTCTGTACTTGCCCCAACGGAAACCGAACTGCAGGTTGCTGCTCGCATATAGCTTCAATAATATATTACTTATCCAATGCGAGATATAAATCAAAAATTATAAAACCAGCCGAAATTCTGACCAACATATTTGATAATTACTTAGACAATTTGACAATTATTAACGAAGACAGTGATGACGATTAATTAATAATTGTTTTCTACTTAAAAACTTGTAACGTATAAATAGGTACACAAAGTTATGTTAATATGTTAATAATAGGAAAGAAAAAAATGTTTTTATAAATATAAATGAGTTTGATTCATACTTCTTTACCCCCACCTTTTTCAAATCGGGCACGAGCAGCGGTCCGATCGCAAGCCATTGTTTATTTTATTAATAATGCAAGGCTCTTAGTGGAGTTCAATGAATAGTACGCACCAAAGAGCCAATACATATTAATTTCGCAATGTTCCTTCTGGAGTAGGTCCATGAAACTTTTGTATAATGTAAAATATGACAAAAAGTAAAACGAAAAACCAAAAATGAAAATTAGTTCATGCAAATATATATATATATTTGTTTAAATAAAATCTACACATAGGTAATAGAATGTGTTCAGATATAATATATATAGGTAGTCTTTGTTACACAAACTAAGCTCGGTCCTGCGCCTTGAATGCATTTGCAGATTCAATTTGTTTGTAAATTGAATAAATAGGTTCCTTAGAACTCCTATTACGTCTATTACTACGTGGGAAACAACACTAACCTATCCTAGTTAGTGTTGTTTCTCACGTCTGTCACTACACTACCAATGAAATATACAGTAGAACCTAGCACGAATTTTAAGGAAAAAGCAAAAAAGTTTGTGTTATTGAGGTTTCGCCTTATACTGGTATTAACTTAAGAAAGGTTGTTATAGGTTTTGTTTAAACTTAAAGAAGTTTCGAGTTACAGAAGTAAAACAAATTTAAAATTCGAATTCGGTATTTGTACAAAAGTGTAAAGTACAGTTTTGTTGTTTTGTTTTCTTGGAGTTGAAGGTTTGTTAGTAAATAACTTCGAAATATTTATTTTTCGAGTTATAAGTATAGGTAAATTTTCATTTATATAGTTTATTCGAGTTATGGAGGTAAAAAATGTACTGGAAAGCCGCGAAGGGGGATCATTCGTCTAGTCAAGACGTAGTAGTCTTAATGAGGTTAAATATTTCAAGAAGAGAGCGTTTTATTTCGTGTTAACGAGGATTTCGCCGCATAAATGCTAAAGGTAAAGGTAAGCTAAAGCAAAGCCCTTATTTTAAGTATTTAGGATAAATACTGCAAATTGACTTAATGATTACGATTGGATAAGACCCCGTATTCTGAACTAGTATAATACCTACCAGGTAAATATGGGTTCCATTATTAGACCTTTTATTCATGTTGGACCTTACATAAAGGTCATCTTTTCATTACCTACTTAAACTCAGTTTCGCCTTTAATAAATAAACGGTCCGATTCGAAAAATTATTAAGACACGCTTAAGATCTTGGAAAGATCTTTAAAAGATCGATAACTAAACGACATGTCAAAATTGACGTTTATTTCGATTCTGCTGTGATCCCAATAATATCTATCTATGATATTTCTAACGTCAAAGTGACATTGGTTGCCCGAATCGAGCTGCTTCTGTCAATTATACGACATACAAACGATATCTAAATGAGAACTTATCTAAACCAGAACTTATTGTTATCGTATCTCATTCTTCGAATCGGGTCGTTAGTAGGTAAAAATTGCCCATGAGCAACAATATAACGCAAATATCAGATAAAGAATTATGACTTTAACAGAATCACTGTGAAAGATTTAATATAGAGTAAATAAGAATAATGCGTTCCAAGTATACAGTTACCCTTACAACCATGTGTTGCACTTAGTTGGTACACTATACACTAGCTTTCCTGCTTAAATAGATTTATAATACTATATATAAATAAAAATATAACAGGGTAGATGTCTCTTTTTAAGTATTCAGAGATACTTGTGATATAATATATATAAATACTTAATAAACTTCAATTACTTAAAAAACAGAAATTCAAAATTTTTGTCTAAAAGTAGAACTGAGTTTGAAAAACGAAATCTTTTTGAAGCTTATTTCAATACTCCAAAGTTTTGTTCTGAACCTTTACTTCTATATAAAAGACTGAAATTATAACCGAAATATCTTGCTTTTAACCTAACCAAGTTTTAAGCCGGAACCCCACTGCTGCGCACGTTATGCAAGCACGCGTCAGCACGTCACCCACGTGGGTCCATTCAATTGGTCTGCGTGTGTTAACATTTCCACAGCAACCAACGCACAATTTTTATATGTACACGGTTTGACATATAGGCAACTTTTTCATTACAGGCTGACATAGACTTAGCCGTGAGCGCCGCGAAGGCTGCCTTCCACCGCAATTCAGAATGGCGGCTCCTGGACGCCTCAGCTCGCGGTCAAATACTCTGCAGGTTCGCGGACCTAGTCGAGCGCGATGCACTTTTCCTTGCTGAGTTAGAGTCATACAACAATGGCATGCTGATCACCTTCGCCCTGTGGGCGATCAAGGGAAGCGGAAAATTCATCCGCTATATCGCTAGTTTGGCTGATAAAATTCAGGGAGACACCATCCCCGCTGGTACGTTATACCGTTATACAGATTAGTAAAATCCTCCTAGCAAAAACCGAAACATACATATATATAAATCATATTACATATATATAAAAACCTTCTAGGTACTGTACGTTTATGTACCTATTGCTTCTTATCTTTGTTCGTGACTGTTAAATTAACGTCAGCTTCGGTTTAGTGCGTTTTTTGTGCCATAAAAACAGATACCCACAGATTATGTCATCTGACACGTTTTCTAGAGGGCATTTTTCTTGCTTTTACTTAGTTTTAGATCTTAGTGCAGTCTAAATCAGATCCAGTCTTAATTAAATATTGATTCAATTTAAAGAGTTGTTGATTGTGTAAGAGACGTAAAGTATTGTAAGAAATTTTGTCTTCTTTAAAAACGCCTTGAGAATGTACTATCGAACTATCGTACTATCAAAAACTAGTAGTAGGGTTATAATCGTCGAAATCTAAAAAAAACGAAAATTTCGCGGTTTTCTCAATATTTGACAAAGTTACGTTCGGCGCTTGAGGTCTCAAACTTGAATTATTAATTGAGCCAACATCATAACAAGTCTTCAAAAAATCACTTCCGGATTTGACACAAACGCTAATGTATAAAGTTACTGAATTAAATAGGGTTAGTTTTTTCTAATACTTCTATTAAAATCGTTACATTTTGCAGATGGTGACGTATTTGCGTATACATTGAAGCAACCAGTGGGCGTTTGCGGACTGATTCTACCTTGGAACGTGCCTGTGCTTATGTTCATAAACAAAGTCGTGACTGCCTTAGCTGCAGGTAGGTATCTCATCTGAAATTTCTAGTATAAAAACCTAAACAGAGCGATGCGATTATATAGAGTTTCAGCTAAAGGAAATTATAATATATGTACCTATCAATGACACGACTAAAGACTCGCATTCAAATTTTGCAGCAGCGGGAATCGGACGATGTCACTCTTAATCACCTTCATTAGTGACAGGTCAAAAACGTTCTAATCACTAGAGCAATGTGGCAACGACAGCAACGCAATATATTAAGGAAATTGACAGTATAGTCACAGTGTAAAAATAACAGTGGGCCGACGCCTTTGATGTTTGCGTAAAAGCCGACACCGCTCAAGGTCACCGTACCTACCTAGGGCTGTCACAGACTTACACAATTGCCCAAAAGAGTAGGGAAATGTTTTTAGGTTTCATATACTAATTTTACAAATGGCATCCATTTTGGGAATAAAGATGGCGGACGTCACTTTTTTGAAAAAGTTGTCATGGGTGTTGTTTTCTGGGTTTTTGGGGGTGTAGATTTCAAACATGGCATTTATTTTGAAAATAAACATGGCGGACGTCACTTTTTGAAATGAGTGTCGATGTGTGTCGCAGTGATGTCAACCATCTTTAATTCTAAAATGGACTCTAATTTTGAAATCTGCACCTCCATAACCCCCCAAAATGGACATCATTTTCGTAATCGGAACCCGGACGGAGGAACCTCGGAGATGACACCCATATCGATTTTTAAGAAAAAATAATGTCCGCCATCTTGGATTTCAAAATGGATGTCATTTTTGCAATCAACACCCCGAGGACTCTCAAAAATAATTAAAACATCAAATACTACATGATACCTATACAAACAGAAGCAAGAAACAATTTCTTGCATTTTAAATAAAGTCTTAAACTACTCGTAATTTCTTAAAATAAGCTATAAATCATGTCCGCCATTTCGAATTTAAAAATTTGATATCATATAATATATTTTTGTTTACACTGAAACAAACAATCACATGCACATGTCGTATGCAATAATTTAATTGTGCACAAAATGATTGATAATTCCAAGACATGCGTCAGCCCTCAAAATCGTATCCCGGAATACGAACAATGGTCCGTATGAAACTCAGGGACCGCCCCTCCCGCCCGCCGCCCCTTGCACCCCGCACGGTTGCCCCGTTTAGACGCCTTCGTCGACCGACTGTATTATTTCTTAGACTGTGGTATAGTTGCCCATTTCTTGCTGCTGCAACACGCCATCAGCAAGCAGTAAAGGATGACTCACGTTAAATCGCACCGGGTCCGGGCCGGAGATTTTCGGCGCTTCGTTTTCTATCGAAAGCATCATGTGATCACCGGTCATCCGTCATAGAAAAGTAAGCCTGTCGATAAAGTCGCCTGCCTATAAAGTCGGTCTGGACGAACGTGAGTCATCCTTAAAACTGTAACTAACTAATTTATGAGTTTACAATGAAACAGTACAAACACATGTATTTAGTGTAACGTAACACTTACCTTATTTTGCATTGAAGGTTGTACGGTAGTCGTGAAGCCGGCTGAGCAGACGCCTTTAACGGCCCTGGCGTTGGCTGCTCTGCTGAAAGAAGCTGGCGTGCCCGCAGGCGTCGTCAATGTAGTCAACGGATATGGCCCCAGTGCCGGAGCCGCACTCACACAACATCCAGACGTCGCTAAGATCTCTTTCACTGGATCAGTTGAGGTAACAACCCTCCAAGATTGAGCATAGTGCTGGAGTAGGCTCAGCATATGCCTCTGATGTCTTGGCGTTGGCTGGTTGCTATTCGAATTTTGGTAGGTTGTTCGGTGAAGAATGATTAATGTTGAAAAATATTTTAGTATGTTCCAGGCCTATCTCTATTTCTTCTTATTTCTGTTTTCCTAATACAAATTAGTACAGTAAGACTCGGTTCGTTCTATAACCGCCCAAGGTACTTGATCAAGCACTTGACCAATCACTGTTTGTGGAGACCGGTCTGTTTAAGCTTACTCGGGGTACAGATTATGTTAAAGTATGTAACTTTACTTTTGAGTGGCATTAACGTGAGACACTTCATTCGGTTCTTATCTGTTTTAATTATTTATATAAGAATTCAAGCCTTGGCGACCCTCTACATCTCTAAGGATAATTTAATATCTTTTTAGGGTTCCGTAGCCAAATGGCAAAAAACGGAACCCTTGTATATTCGTCATGTCCGTCTGTCTGTCCCATTCTGTCACAGCCACTTTTTTCCGAAACTATAAAAGCTATACCGTTCAAACTTGGTAAGTAGATGTATTCTATGAACCGCATTATGATGTTTACACAAAAATAAAAAAAAAAACAATAAATTTTGGGGGTTCCCCACACTTAGAACTGAAACTCAAAAAATCTTTTTTCATCAAACCGATACGTGTGGGGTATCTATGGCTAGGTCTTTAAAAATGATATTGAGGTTTCTAATATCATTTTTTTCTAAACTGAATAGTTTGCGCGAGAGACACTTCGAAAGTGGTAAAAAGTGTGTGTCCCCCCCCCCCCGTAACTTCTAAAATAACAGAATGAAAAATCTAAAAAAAATATATGATATACATTACTATGCAAACTTCCACCGAAAATTGGTTTGAACCAGATCTAGTAAGTTGTTTTTTTTTAATACGTCATAAATGTACGGAACCCTTCATGGGCGAGTCCGACTCGCACTTGGCCGCTTTTTTATATTTTATCTCCGACACTTAGAGACTTATACATCTCTAAACAATTTTAGTATTTTATGGTTTTATTTTATTTATCATAGTTTTTTTGTGTAATTTGACATTTAGAGACAGTATACATCTCTAATAAAGTATTTATTATTTTATCGATTCGATATTTGTAATTGTTTTTTTTTTTTAATTTTTATTGTTTGTAAAAATGGACATGTAAAAGTGCCCCTGTGGCCTATTTGCTGAATAAATGTTTGATATTTGATATTTGATTTATGTCGAATTAAAAAAAATTACTTACAAGATCTTGTTCAACATTTTACCACTTTGGACACACATTTTACCACTTTGGAAGTGTCTCTCGCGCAAACTATTCATTTTAGAAAAAAATGATATTAGAAACCTAAATATCATTTTTGAAGACCTATCCATAGATACCCCACACGTATGGGTTTGATGAAAAAAATATTGTTTTTTTTTTAATTTTATGACTTATTAAAAAAAACTACTTACTAGATCTCGTTCAAACCAATTTTCGGTGGAAGTTTGCATGACAATGTATATCATATATTTTTTTTAGTTTTTTCATTCTGTTATTTTAGAAGTTACGGGGGGGGGGGGACACATTTTACCACTTTGGAAGTGTCTCTCGCGCAAACTATTCATTTTAGAAAAAAATGATATTAGAAACCTCAATATCATTTTTGAAGACCTATCCATAGATACCCTACATATATTAAGGATGACTCACGCTAGACCGGGCCCGGGCCGGGCCGGAGCTTCCGACGCTTCGTTTTCTATGGAAGCACCACGTGATCATCGATCAGCCGTCATAGAAAATTACGTGTCGGACGCCTTGACCCGGGCCCGCCCCGGTCTAGCGTGAGTCATCCTTTATATATATATATATTTGACTGAGCCTTTAACTTGTTACGCAGGTTGGCAAGCTGATTCAAACGGCGGCCGGAGCTAACAATCTAAAGCGGGTTACTCTGGAGCTCGGTGGAAAGAGCCCCCTCGTCATAATGGCCGATGCGGATTGTGCGTATCTCTTTTTTACTATTTTTACAAGCTTTTATTCAACATGCCCTGTTTGTATGTATGTTGGTGTGGGTCAAATCTTTGAAGCTAAATTTGACGCACTTTCCAATTTCCGATTGAGCTGACATTTTGCATACTTATGTAAATCGGATGACAATGCAATGCAAAATTATTATGACATGGAGCTGATCTGATGATGGAGACAGGAGGTGGCATCTATGATAAAACAACGCAAACTAATTGTGTTTGGAGTTGTTAGAATTGTCTCGATGAGTAGGTATTAGTGGTCTGTGGAAAGAAAAGTACATTCAGCGACGTAAGCTTGTACCATAATTACTAAACCGCCTTCGCCATAGCCCAAACAGTATTCTAAGCGTGCTGGCGCAGCGCTGGGAAACGCCTTTGTTCGCGCGCTGGTTACGGCAGAACGCGCCGGCGCTCGCCGCACCACGCCGCTTTTAATTAGTGTTTATTTTTGTTTGTTGTTATAGGTGTCACTAACATAGATTTATAAGTTTTGCTGTGCTATGTACTAACACTAATATGGATTGTATTATTCGAATTAAACATATTGAATTGAATTGAAATAAATGAAATATTTGCCAAATAACTAATTTTTACCTCTCTACGGGAGGGGTCAGGATTTTAACATTCTATGTATACCTATAATATTGAGAATGTTACCTACACACGGGTAGGTAACATTCTCAATATTCTAAAATCTATGGGCATCACTTGCGCGTAACCTACGCTTTAAAAAGCTTAAACACTCCTTTTGTAAAACCATACAAATACACTTCCTTAATATAGTATCTCGGAAAAAAATATTCCACAACCACAGCTTCAGAAATTTCGTAATCTAGAAAAATAGTCTCAGATTTCACCGACATCAACATCGGCATTTCTTGATTGTGAAACTTGATACACCGAAATTGATTTGATTTTCGGAAAAATATATATAAACACGCCTATTTAGTATTTAACCAGATTCAGAACACAGATTTGAAATTTCTTTATTTAATCACTTACTTGTATGTATATAAATAGCCAACCTATACTTACTTGGGGGCCGATTTTTTAAATTTCAACCACTCGATTTCGTGTATTTTGTTCAATAATATCTCCACTACTAGGCATTTAAATTCTCGTAATGGAATTGAAAACGAGTGGTCAATACCACTCGATTCCCAATTTCTATCGCTCGTATTTAAAAAATAGCATTTCGCCGTTTTTCACAGATTTTCGAGTGACGAAATCGAGCGCTCGAAATTCAAAAATCGGTCCCCAGAGCATTTATTATTAGGACAAATATACCTAATAATAAATACTGTACAGGGATACGATCTATCTGCGGTGGGGAATAAACGCTTGAGGTAGATTTGTGATATTATATAATATATTTTTTCTTTAAGCAGTGATAACACAAATATCGACCACTATAAATGATTGCCGCTTTCGGAATCAATCGCCTGCAGATCTTTATTCCTTCAGCAGGGCGAGAGTTCTGAATTCAAATAATCGTTGCCAGTTATCTACCACGATACTGTGAAGGTTTACAACCTTCACAATACTCAGAATTTTAAAACCCTCAGCATTTATACCTACTACATTAATTTAGTTAACCTAAAGGACTGCAAAAAATACTTAATAGAGACCGCACTTAATTTTCACACTAATAATTTCTAATTAAAGAAAGTATTAAAATGTCGTTGAAAGTTATTTATTTCTTGGCCTTTTTTATATGTCGGCATTAATTCCAAATTAATTTTCTCAGTTTATTTTTATATCTCTACAGTAATACCCCGCTTTACGCGAGAGATGCGTTCCAGGGAAAATCGTGTAAAGCGAATTTCGCGTATATCGGGGTCTTTTAATAAAGTACCAAATTTAGAATCAAACCGCTTTTATTAGAAAATTGTTTACATTTCACTCAGGAAATTACATTAAAACCGCTTTTTAAAAGAAATTTTTACATTTTACATTTTAAAAAATACATAATAAGTGCTATTTAAGTCTACCTATTGTTTTCTGAGTGGCTTTTCACTTCCGATCCGGGCTGCAAGAGTGATGTAGTATTTGGTGGCAGGTACATCAATTGAACTTCTAAAATAATCCAAAGTTGGTTGGACATCCACCAGCGTGGAGCGTTATCCAGGAGCAACAGCACTTTCCGTGGAATTCCATTTCTGACGCAGTAATCTTTGACTTCTGGTCAGAAACATGTTTTCAACCAGTCTGTGAAAACTTCTCTGGTCATCCACGCCTTTCGATTTGATCGCCAAAATACTGGTAGAGTGCTCTTATTCGTGCAGCTCGTTGCACGCGGTGTTACTGATTGATAAACCAGCAACGGTTTTAGCTTGAAATCCCCAGTACCATTACCTCCTAGAAGAAGAGTAAGCCGAACACCCAATAACGTAATAATATTTATAGTTAGAAGATAGATTACCATCCGAGGTGGCCCGATGTGCCGCGGCCAAGTAAATAACCAATCAGATACTATCAATCCAGTGACCAATAGTGCACTCGCGTAAAGCGGGGCAATTTAGCGCGAAAATCGAAAAACCGTGTTATAGCGAATCCGCGTAAACCGGGGTCGCGTAAAGCGGGGTATTACTGTATGTATTTAAAATGAAGTTCACAATCAACTATTTGTTTATTCATGAATAATTTTATATTCATGGATCATAATTAAAAACTAGGTACGGTTTCTTGGGTTTTTCATCGTCTTCAAATCAGGAACTAGTGGTACTTACATTTTTGTTCCATATAATATGGAAACTGTTTCAAAATCTTCTCTTCTTCAGTCGGTCCCTCAATCCTGAGGATCTTGACATCATATCTTTCTGTTGAAGACAAGATTCTTCCATAGGCTTCCATTCCTCGCCAAGCGCAGGGCCTCGTGCAGTTTTAATTGCATTAGTGCAGTTATTTGAGCACACCATCTAGTAGGAGGAGGGCCCCGAGGTCTGGTGGTCAACTTTGCCCGTCATAATAACTCAAATGTTTCAAATTAGTACAACACAAATAGTGATATTATTTCTTACGTTATAAATTTAATGGTCTATGAAATATAGACAATCATAAATAAGCAAAGAACCTAACAAGTTTAACCAGTGTGCAGTCTTGTTCTCTAGTATAAAGACCGATTAGATTTTCCGTGGTAAAAGTATTTTAACAAGTCGTAAGCAACAAAATTGTGTTCCTGGTGATAATATTTTTAACATAGTTTGGGTACGGTGAAAGCCGTCATCTCTATATAATTTATAACCTTAAAAGGAAAATTGTATGGATGACAGGTGTCACCGTCCCCAAGCTATGTGGAAAATATAATAGAGTCAGACCAAGCTAGGTTGGCAACGATTTTGATAGCCCAGCCTAGGCAAGTGTTAAGTAAAAGTTTGACGTTTAAAATAACACTTGCACTGTCTGGGATGTCAAAACTGCTGCCAACTTATCTTGGTCTGACCTATTAAATATTTATTTATTTATTTAAACTTTATTGCACACATTTTCAAAAAGAGTACTTACAAATGGCGGACTTAACGCCTTGAGACATTCTCTACCAGTCAACCATTGGGCTACACAGAAATAGTTTGGTGCAGGATATCGCAAAGAGTTTCTAAAATTTCGTTAATTTGCACGTATTTAAGAGATTTGTGTAGAACCTCGACCCCGTTTGCTTGTACTAATCCAGTTCATATAGTATTTCCGAGAAGTCTAAAATATCACCTACACTAAAAATGTGATTTTACTTAACAAAAAAATCTTAAATTATAGTGGATATAGCGGTGCGCACTGCAGCGTTTGGTGTTTTCGGCAATCAGGGCCAGATGTGTATCGCCGCCTCGCGTCTATACGTCCAGTCTTCCATCTACGATAAGTTCGTCGAAAAGGCAGTCGAGTTCGCGAAGAACATTAAGATCGGACCTCCTACTGAACAAACCACACAGCATGGACCACAGGTGATACACCGGGTGTGCTGGCCTGTAACACGAGCAATAAATTTAACTGTAGGCTGTACTCCTCACACTTACCAACGTTTGTTCAGCGATTTTTGAAAATTATGAATTCTTTAGACTTCCTATTTTTCATACAAATTAAATATTACCTTCAATGTACGCTGTCATAAGTGTAATTGACGTTGATTGTCACGCGTTAAACATAACAAAATTCGCAATACATTGCGTCTTAGAATAAACTTTAAAGTGTTCTAAAAATCAAAATAAAAGTTGCTGAACAAATGTTGGTCAGTTTGAGGAGTACAGCTTACAGTTTAATTTTTGCTCCTGTTACAGGCCACACCTAGTATTAGCTTATTAAAGCGCCACTTGCGGCGTTTTCAGAAACTAAATGGGTCAAACACTTTCGTCTTTCCGGTAATAAATATATTAGTTAGCGAAGTGGGTAAAGTTGAAAGTCTAAACATGCCTATAAGTAACAGTTGATGTTCACAGGAAATACGCATAAGTCTATCTAATACAAAAAAAAGTAATAGACCTAAATTAATTTGATTTTATTACAACACTTCAAGTGTTTGAAATTTTTTGTAAGCATATTTTTACAATTTTGTAACACCAAACGTTTTGATTTATTTGGGAGTTATTTTAATTAATTTTGACGACATAATGCTTTTGTATTGTTATACCAACAGATTGACGAGGAGATGATGAATAAAGTTCTTCGCTACATTGAAAAGGGCCAACAAGAGGGAGCAAAACTTTTGATCGGTGGTCAACGGATTGGAAACCGAGGTTTCTACATTCAGCCAGCCGTATTCAGTAACGTCACTGATGACATGACGATAGCAAAAGAAGAGGTATTTTTCAAATTTATAACTTCAAGTTAATTTATCCCAATGCACCTTCTATATTATAATTGGTAGCAAATCTCGTTATAATGGTAACATGATACTTATTTATAATGTAGTACCTAAATTACGTTACATTTCTCTGTTACCATCACTAAAATACTTCTTACTTGTAGATATTCGGCCCTGTGCAGAGCATCCTAAAGTTCGAAACGCTGGAAGAGGTGATCGAACGCGCCAACAACACCAGTTACGGGCTTGCTGCCGGCATCTTCACCACCGACATTACCAAAGCTCTGCAGTTCACTAAACATGTCGAAGCCGGTGTCGTTTGGTAATATTTTTTTTTCTTTTTATTTATTGAAACTTTTTGCATAGTTAAAATATATTTTTATGTCCTATTTCTCACCGCAAGAAGAAGAAAAGGCGTTTACACTAGTCAAAACTAGTTTTACGAGAGCCCTCAGGGACAACTAGATTTTTCAGTCAAAAATAGGTTTCGCAAAGTGCCTTCATGAAAATTAATTGCATGCATTTTCACTAGTTAAAATTAGTTTTTACGGTATTCTGCTAGAGTTAAAACATAGGTGCGACGACGAGCGAAGCGAGGAGGACCGTGTTAGGTTGACGATGACCAAACAGCGCAAGAACCCTTTTTACATATTTTATAAAATGTTAATTTTATAAAAAAAAGCTTTTTCGTGTTATGCGTATCATTTAGTCTTTTTTTTTTTTTTATACTACGTCGGTGGCAAACAAGCATACGGCCTGCCCGATGGTAAGCAGTCTCCGTAGCCTATGTACACCTGCAACTCCAGAGGAGTTACATGCGCGTTGCCGACCCTAACCCCACCCCCCTCGTTGAGCTCTGGCAACCTTACTCACCGGCAGGAACACAACACTATGAGTAGGGTCAAGTGTTATTTGGCTGCGATTTTCTGTAAGGTGGAGGTACTTCCCCAGTTGGGCTCTGCTCTAGATCTGGAATGACACCTGCTGTGCTGTGCCCTACCACACAAGGCGAGATGACATTCACATTGCCCATACCTCTCTTTTGGACGTAGTTTAAGGACATACCCGGGTCCAAAAGTCTAGAGCTAGAGCTACTTATACCATGGGTATCCTCTTTTTTATGAATGACGAAAGTGTACCATAAATATAAGTGGCTCTTGCTCTAGACTCCTTGTATTATTAGAGTAGCTGCATTTGCTCCATAGCTGCAATTGTCTTGTCTGATCTTACGTAATTTACATTAGATAATTATATTCAACTAAATGACCAAGCACCGAATATTAATCCGGAGGTCGCGGGTTAAAATCCTGGGTCTGAGTTTTTCGAAACTTATATGTACGAAATATCATTCGATATTTTACCACTAGCTTTTCGGTAAAGGAAAACATCGCGAGGAAACCTGTATACATCCGGATTTTTTTAAGGCGTATGTGAAGTCCGCAACGGCCAGCATTGGGCCAGCGTGAGGACTGTAGCCCTCTCGTATATGACAGCAGGCCTGTGCCCAAGAGTGGGACCTAAATAGGCTGCCCCCTTAACCAACGTGCCAATCGTTAAAGCTCTATAGCGTAGCGTAGTCATCTCTCTCTATCTCTTTTAAATTCGTGCGACAGTGACAATTGCGTTTCGTTCGCTACAGAGGTTTAACGATTGGCACGTTGGCTACGCACCCAGAACTATTATTTATTACTATTATTATATATACCTATTATTAAATGAGCTTTTGCTTGGTGCTACATCAAACGAGATACATAAAACGATATTTTGTTTACACAATGTCCATTGT
The DNA here is from genome assembly GCF_033807575.1 of Cydia pomonella. Classification (NCBI taxonomy): domain Eukaryota; kingdom Metazoa; phylum Arthropoda; class Insecta; order Lepidoptera; family Tortricidae; genus Cydia; species Cydia pomonella. The sequence goes on from NC_084710.1 coordinate 11,596,883, forward strand.
TCTCTATTTAAGCCAGGCAAACACCCAAGAGGCACATGAAATGAAGCCTGCCGGCGCCTTTTGTTGTGTAACTTTAACTATTTAATAGCTCTGGGACTTTTATGGCCTTTTATTCTTACGAATCTCCGTAGCTCCTCCATATTGAAAAGTCTGAATCGACAAAAAAAAATCATTAGCTAATTTTATGGTTTAAAGGATGACTCACGTTAGACCGAGCCGGGTCCGGGTCGGAGCTTCCGGCACTTCGTTTTCTATGGAACGGATTACCAGTCATCTGTCATAGAAAAGTAAGCACTGGAAGCTCAGGCCCGGACCCAGCCCGGTCTAAAGTGAGTCATCCTTAAATTTACGTGTTATTTGTTACCTGCTAATGCTTGTAAATGGAGCCGTCTCTGCGAAACATGTCGCGTGAGTGACTAAGAAATACATGAGTTAAACTGAAAAAACAGGATGACTCACGACATTTTAAACTCGAAAAGATAGTCATATAAGTATTGAACGAAACTCCACGAGAATCGGTTGAAATGATACCTGCCCGCTTCGTAAGGTAGCGTAGCGTAGTCATCTCTTTCTATTACTTTTCCATAATAGTGCGACAGTGACAGTTGAGTTTCGTTCGCTCCGGAGCGTTAACGATTGACATGTTGGCTAAGCGGGCTGTAAAGCAGAACATCCGGACACACATACGCACAAGCTGAAACGGAGTCCTTCACTTTGTTCAATGTCAAAATGCACTAAGGGTGAATTTAAACAATTTCCTATATAGTATCACAGAGAAATAAGTAAGCATAGAGTGCTCACTCCATACATCAGTTTCTTAGCAAAACCCTTATTATTGTCGTAGTCAACATCTAGCGTCAAGGAGCGGTTTCTTCAGTACTATTACTTGGCAATAGATGTCGCGACGAACAAAAAGTGTAATACTCAACAATTTTCAGCTTATATTATAACCGCATTAACTGGAACTCTATTTTCAACTCCTGCTTGTAATATTAGTTGTAAATTGTCAAGTATACTACTACTACTACGTATAATACAATTTTCGTCATTCGCGCCACTTGTGTCATCTACTGTTGAGAAGCGGTACTGATAAATCCGCTATTTGACGCTATTAGATGTCGACTACGAAAATAATAAGCGTTTGCTAAGAAAACGGATGTATGGAGTGAGCACTATATGCTTTAAGAGAACATTTCTTTATGACATATACCTATCTGAAAAGATAATTATTTACTTTTCATTATACAGGGTTAACCACTATTTGTCATACAACCCACAATGTCCGTTTGGCGGCTTCAAAGATTCTGGAATTGGGCGCGAAAAGTAAGTCGTGAACTTTATTTATTTCAAACATTTTCATACTGAAATAGTTAGTATCAAAACTCGTAACTAACCATGCATGGTGACGGTAATTGTCTTGATTTGTGCTCTAGTACAGGTGGTCTGTGCTTTATACATATTATTTTCATGGATTCATCAAAGTGACTGAGGATCTACTTATGTATGTCTGCCAACAGGCGTATTTAGATAAATAATAATAATAAGCCCCCAGGGCAACTTGTGGCGAGCCGAATGGGAAGTGACGTCCCTTGGGTCCCATACCCCCGAGAGTCAGTCCGTTTTCGGGGACCCATATTGTGAGTTGGCGAGTCACCACCTGTCCATTTTATTCGTATTTTTTAACATATGATCAGGGCAGGTGCCATAGTCTCGGTTACCAGTCCACTAGCTACTCAACCAGTCAGTCAGGTCAGTTTCTCTTTGTACCTTTTTCTTACAATAGTCCTACACTAATCGGGGCTTGTCCTTGGGTGCGCTACTATAGTACTGATAAACAGGGATACACATGGTGTCACATTACTTTTAGAGTAAATTGGTTTTACGTGTTGGCTTCGGCCCCACGCACGCCTTCCAAATACCCGGGACCCCATGGTTCCGATAATTTGTAAGAGACGTACAAATATTAATAATATCAATATCAGTGGGCCTACCTATTCATATCTATATTATATTAGTATCATAATTTTAAAATTTGAATACGGTCGTCGGCTTCCTTTATCTAATTAAATAGGGCAGTGACACTTCGGAATCAAATAAACGAACGACGAATGAAGCAGCCGTGAAGACCTTGGCTAAACTAATTTTCTTTAAGGTAATATTTTTTCCGGCCTCCCTTTTTTAACGATAAACATTTTTGTATTCGGAACAACGTTAGCGACTAGATTGGTCTATTTAAGGTTGTCCCCAATTGAAAACATTTTGTAATTTTGAGTACTACTTTTTAATATAAAGCATAACTTGCTGTGATATTAGAATATAAACACTTGTCGGGGCAGTTGGACAGGTATAGGAGACCATCCCACCTCCGAACCTTAACCAATGAACCATACTTTAAAATACCTAAAAGCACCAATGAATATGGGAAAGGGCTCTGGCCAACATACCTGCCTAATATCCTGAACACCTAACCCAAAACCACACAGTAAAGAGTACACTTAAGAAAACATTGATTAATATTAATTAATTAATGCTACAACGAATATTAAAATAACATGTAACCACTAACTAACTAAAACAAAACAATACTAATATAATTAAGGCTAAACTTACGAGTAGTTAAAATAATTTCCAAATGTAGAGATTGTAACTGAGTTCTGACTGTACAGACACATTTTCTTCAATGTCTGGGTCAAAAGAACGCGAAGGTTCAAGATACCCGTATTTTTTATATTCACGAATTTCTTAATTTTCATTTAAGAAACCCATTTAGATAGTTACTTTGAACCAAAGAGCGTATGTAACAAACGACTATATAGTGACGTAGCAGTGTGACGTCATAATGCTGTTTGAAACATTGTAAAAAACGAAAAAATAATTCAAAAAGCGTTTTTAATGCGTAAAGCCATTCGGGTCAAGAGCACGCACTTTACATTCTGATGACCGAAAAATGAATTAAACTTTCGTACTGATGAAACATAAAACTCACAGGGAAGCACTTAAAGTAGTTTAATTACTTTTAGCAGCTTTACGTTCAATATCAACGGGTTTAAGTTTAAAGTAGAAATTACCGTAGGCGTACTCGTGCCAGCCAGGCATGTAAAATCGTTATTACGCGTGCGTTGGGTAAAAGTGCGTAAATGGGGTAATTTATCCTAGCAAAATATTTGAATTGTATTCAATAAAATTCAGAATATTAGTAAAACGAGTAGTTATTAAATTGTCTGATCAATATCCGCTTACTAATTTAATTTAAGAATTTAGTCTAAGTACCTACTCATATATGTAGTTACAAATATTTAATAGTATTTTATGCAACAGTTGTATAAGAAGGGTCAAAAAAGGCGAGTGGCGTGAGTTACAATGTGAGCCGGAGCCGAAGGCGTAGGCGAACATTGTAAAGGAATACGCCACGAGAATTTTTTGACCTACTTATACAACGTTGCATACAATATTTTTCCTACGAGTCAACAAAAATAAATCTTAATTTAGGTAAACAAATTACAGCAAAAGTATATAGCCAAGACGCGCGAGCATACCTTGTTACGCGCCCAGCCCGCCCCGGGCCGTGGCCGGCCGGTCAGCGACACCTCCTCGTAACTCATGAGGCCCTGGTACTTGCTACTTGCTAAATTAATTTTTTGGACAGTTTTTTCTCAATTTTGGCCACCGTAGCCTACGGAGACTAATAAGCAACGCTAAGCGGTCTTCGTAGTCTATGGGTGTTGCTATATTACGGGTGTCACATGCGTGTTTCTGACTTATGAAGTAATTATTTTTACTATGCAACCAAATGAATATTTTGTAAGTTGGCAGCAATGCACTTAGTTTAAAACTGTATTCGTTTTGGTTTTGTTAGGTTGGTAGCCATTAATCGCAGTAACGTTATAGCTTATAAAAGCACAAGAGCTTTTATGAGGAATAGACAATATAGACTTTTCTTGAAATCTTTTATGTATGTTCTTATATTCGTGTTAATGAATGCATAAATGACAGATAACAGTAGAGGAGTAGGAAAAAACCATAATAGTACTTTGGTATTTAATAGTGCTTGAAGGTGTATTTACTAGCTTTTCGGTGAAGGAAAACATCGTGAGGGAACCTGCATACATCTGCGAAGAAATTCAAAGGTGTATGTGAAGTCTCCAATCCGCATTTGGCTAGCGTGGGGACTATAGCCCGAGCCCTCTCACGCATGAGAGGAGACCTGTGCCCAGCAGTGGGACGTATATAAGCTGTATTATTATTATTTTTGAAGGTGTATTCTCATAATTAATAAGCTCTGCGTATAAATCATTCCCGTTTGTTCCCGTCTCAGGTATGGCGGCGGTCAAGTAGGGCGTGGACAGGACAAATATTAATACACCGTGATTGAATACCTATTGCATCAAAACTTGGCTGCATTAGGTGTTTTGCCAGAATTCAGCAGAAAAAGATTTCAACTTTTTTTAATTCTTCCCTTAATGGGGTTCAAAGACAGGTTAAATTACGTACACAAGAGAGTGTGTCTACTTGAGTTAGATGCATAATGTGATTTTGTATAGGTTCTTCTTATTTCCTGGACACGTGCCCATTCTGAAATTTGGTTCCTTATTGTTTTGGACTTAGTTTTATTTGCTAGTTATTCAAACCTATACCTACATATAGAGATTTAGAATTTTCTAACTTATGTACCTATGACAAAATTGTATCTTTATGCCCGACTCATAACTTTCATCCACGTGTCAGTTGTGACATACCTACTTCACATTCTTATTTTACGTAAACGAAGTCCGCGACTAAAGCTAGTCTCTTTCATAAAATGAGCAATTGATCATCCGCATCCAACTTCAGCACCAGTGTGAAGAACTTTTAACTGTTCCGTGGGATTGTCCCGTGAGATTACCAATCACAAAAAATAATTTTCAAAATCGGTTCAGAAATGACGGAGTTATGGAGTAACAAACATTAAAAAAAAAATACAACGGAATTGATAACCTCCTCTTTTGAAATTTTGAAGTCGGTTAAAAATGGGACAATGTCATCGTTAATTTCAAATTCTATGAAATATGAAAATACTTATGACGTTATTGACGTTTCTTATGACACCCTTACTTTGTTCTATTTAAATCGGTGCAAATATAGCTTAAACGGAGTTTAATAAATGTTGACCAGAAATCAAATGGAACTTTTTTTCTCATTTCAGTGGAATGGACTGCGTCAACGCTTACCTGGAGGTTAAGACGGTGAATATGGCTCTGCCGAAAAAGTTTTAGAATACGACTAAATCTTTGCCCGCATGGATGGGGCTTCATCAAATAATCAAAATCAAGTGATATTTTTATTACACTATATAGTTCATTGTTCATTATTTGAAACCATTAGTTTGTGTTTGTATTCCTAATAAGCAATATTATCGTTTACAATAAATCTTAAAGCCCTAAAAACGCTTACTCATTTTTAAACTGAAAAGAAATCAGTGAAACTAATACAATATGGTTCTGGTTCTGTAGCGTTCGACTCGCCGGCACTCAGTATCCGTAAAGGGACCACACAAGAAATCGCAAATTATTTTTCCATTTCTTCATTTTGAATCTTATTGCAATTTCCATAGGAGTTGTAATTCAATAGCCGGTTAAAGTCGCCGGACCATTTTTAGGGTTCCGTAGCCAAATGGCAAAAAACGGAACCCTTATAGTTTATGCAGGTAGGTAGTCGCGTGCGGTTTTACTTAACAATAGACAAAGGATAAGCCGCTCGGGGCCAGCTACAAACCTAACGACTATACAAGCTTTTATCGCTGACTGTACTTTTTTTCCACAGGCAACTAATACTCATCGAGACAATTCTAAAACCCCCAAACACAATTCGGTTGCGTTGTTTTATCACAGAGTTCCTATGGCTACATCCTGTCTCCATCATCAGATCAGCTTGATGGTACCATAATTATTGCATTGTCACCCGATTTACATATGTATGCAAACTTTCAGCTTCATCGGAAACCGGGAAGTGATTTAAAACACTCCCTTCGGTCGTGTTTTAATTTATCGCCACTCGTTACGAATTTCCTATTTTTCGCACTTGTATCGTAAATAACTATTATTACACTCCCGCAGACGGTTAAGTATCTAATGTTTTCCAAGTGTATGTAAGTACTTTCGTTTCCTAAGCAATTTTGTGCAAATGATGGCCTTTGCTTTAGTGGAGCAAAGCTCCATTTCATTCTGTTTCGTGAAGTCAGCCCCAATAATTTGCATGGCATCTCCATTGAATGGGCATACTTCATGCATAGAAATGGGATCGTCCCCCACTCGGTCCTCATTTCCTCATTTGGTTTACGATAACGTACTGCACGCACGGATCTATCATTTGTTTCGAATAGTGGTTGTGCGCGAAGACGAAAATATAACATCTATAACAGTTATTATGTCCGCAACTAAGCATAAAGGTTTGAAAAATAATAATTTAAACTACCCGAGACTAGTAATGATGTAAAATATTGACAATGCGTGAAGAGAGGTTCTGGAATGATATTATAAAACGTATGGGAATGACATGAATAAAATGTAATTCCAAAAGATATACACATCTCACTGATATGATTCCAAAATCATTCGAATATCGGTCTGATGTCACTTCAATAGGTAACAAATATTTCCATTAACGTTCATGCCTTTTTAGGGTTCCGTAGCCAAATGGCAAAAAACGGAACCCTTACTCGTATAGATTCGTCATGTCCGTCTGTCTGTCCGTTTATGTCACAGCCACTTTTTCCCGAAACTATAAGAGCTATACTGTTCAAACTTGGTAAGTAGATATATTCTATAAACCGCATTAAGATTTTTACACAAAAATAGAAAAAAAACTATAAATTTTGGGGGTTCCCCATACTTAGAATTGAAACTCAAAAAATATTTTTTCATCAAACCCATACGTGTATCTATGGATAGGTCTTTAAAAATGATATTGAGGTTTCTAATATCATTTTTTTCTAAACTGAATAGTTTGCGCGACAGACACTTCCAAAGTGGTAAAAAGTGTCCCCTCCCTTCGTAACTTCTAAAATAACAGAATGAAAAATCTAAAAAAAAATATATGATATACATTGCCATGCAAACTTCCACCGAAAATTGGTTCGAACGAGATCTAGTAAGTAGTTTTTTTTTAATACGTCATAAAAATTAAAAAAAAAATTTTTCATGAAACCCATACCCATACGTGTGGGGTATCTAGGGATAGGTCTTCAAAAATGATATTGAGGTTTCTAATATCATTTTTTTCTAAACTGAATAGTTTGCGCGAGAGACACTTCCAAAGTGGTAATGTGACCCCCCCCCCCCTGTAACTTCTAAAATAACAGAATGATTAAACTAAAAAAAATATTTGATATACATTACCATGCAAACTTCCACCGAAAATTGATTTGAATGAGATCTAGAGTAAGTAGTTTTTTTTAATACGTCATAAATGGTACGGAACCCTTCATGGGCGAGTCCGACTCGCACTTGGCCGCTTTTTTAAACAAGTGTGATCGGGGTTTTAGTTACCACTCGGGGTGAATGACCTCAATAACTGCTTATTTTAATGTGCAGCCCTTCCGCCCTCGCGTGACTAAGCACGGTCACTACACTCGGCTCCGCCGCTTCGGTTTGCTGGTCACCTTCGGCAACCGACCTCAGCCGCTCGCCTCACTCGTACCCTCACAGCGGGCATGGGCTGCCCCCTGGAGGGAGGGCAGCCCCAATAGACAAAACCACGTGGATAGTGGGGGGCTCTGATTCGGTTTTAGTTGACCTTGACATTTGGGTAACCTTGCGATTTTGGTGACGTGGTATCGTGTCACGTAGGCTGATTTCACTGCACCTGCAACTTTGTCGATTTTTCAAATCAAACGCTAGCCACCTTATTATATCATATTACCATTCTTTTAATCAATTTAACTGCTTAGAGACATGTTTTGAAAGGTTGACTGGTAGAGAATGCCTCATGGCATTATGTCCGCCTTTTGTACTATAAGGTTTTCTTTTGTGCAATAAAGATTAAATAAATAAATGTTTTTATCTACCAACCAACTTTTTAATCTTGCTGACCAAATAATTATTCGCAGCTCGACTCTTTATTAAGCAGATAAATTATAACAGAAGCAGATCGATATTGTTTATTATGTTGACCGTTTGTTTTCACAAAATTATTTGCTGACCAAGAGTTGTAGCTCGATTTTTATTTATTGCCAGCAAAGTGTTTGTATGCTGTCCAAATTATTTAATGGGTTTTTTTTTTTCACCTCAGTTTTATAAACGGCTGATCATTTAATCACTTCCCGTTTCGAATCCCGGTAAGGGCATTTATTTGTGTTATGAGCACAGATATTTATTTCTAAGTCATGGATGTTTTCTATGTATTTAAGCATTTGTATATTATACAGGGTGGTTCATGATACGTGAGCAGGACCAAGCCTACACAATCAGTAAATGATAATGAATCGTTCACCGTCATATTTAAGTAAAACACGCTTGTTTCTGTTATCTAACTTTGTTTTAAAAACAAATTTGATTATCTACAATCATGGACACCCTGCAATACTTAATTAACAAAGATAAAACTTCTTTAACCGCTATGACAGCACTTTGATTATGAAGAAAATAAAATGTCACACTTGAGCGAGATACGATTTTTCAAAAGTAACCAGACTCCGATGACATTCATTTTGTGACTTGTTATGAATAAAACAAAGAGGGTGACCATAAATGTCGTAAATAAAATAAAATAAAATATTGAAAGAAAAAAATAATTTAACGTTAATCTCACAAATACTGGTACGAAACAGTTACTGATAAATTACTAAATACGCAGGCTTAATACTGCTCACGTCTCCTGAATCATCCTGTCTAATCATCGTTGTCTGAGTACTTAGTCAATTTGTGTCAGAATGTCCCTATAATATTAATTTATTTTATTTGTTTACCTATATAAATTACTTTAGCTTTTTGCCATTTGTTTCAAGCCACATAACCAGTGGAAAACTTATACGTAGTTTACCTACGCCTGCTGTAAATAAATAGATAAGTAATACACAAGCACGTTAACAGTACTCATTTGACTCATTACACAGCTAAAAGTTATGTAACGTTGGTGTAAAAGTTGTACCTACAAAAAACCTAATTCGGTTTTGTATAGCCTAAGCCTTAGTAATAAAAAAGAAATCCGCTATTAAACAGACGTTAATAGACTTCAAGCATTTTAGGCAGCTTCAACTTTAGTAAAGGTAATTGCCTTCATTCTCGATAGATCCAGTCCATAGATCCAAAATGGATCTAGTGAGAAATGTTTTTCTTGTTAGATCCAAATATTTATGTTGACAGTTAAAACTGGATCTATAGGGAAAATTCTATATATCATTAGATCCATTAAATTATACTATTATCAAAATGGATCTAAAGAGAATTTTTTATTCTCAATAGATCCAACATGCAATACACACAATATGTTTTTTGATTTACTTAATAGATATGTTTCTAGTATTTTATGTATGTAGTTGGTATTTATGTATATTATTTACTCGTGGACAATGTTGGTTTATTTTTAAACTGTTAGGTATTGTAGGTACATTCTTTTAGCTTGTGCGTAAGAGAATATTTATTACAATAAATAAATTCAAATATATACAGGGTGATTCATGAGACGTGAGCTGGACTAAGCCTACACAATCAGTAAATGTTAATGAATCGTTCACCATCATATTTAAGTAAAACAATCACGCTTTTTATCTGTTATTTAACTTTTTCTTAAGGACAAATTTGATTATCTACAATCATGGACACCCTACAACACTTAATTAACAAAGATAAAACCTCTTTAACCGTTATGACAGCACTTTGATTATGAAGAAAATAAAATGTCACACTTGAGTGAGATACGATTTTATAAAAGTAACCAGACTCCGATGACATTCAATTTGTCACTTATTAATGATAAAACAAAGAGGGTGACCATAAATATCGTAAATAAAATAAAACTCTTTTTTTTGAACAGTAAAAATTAAATTAACGTTAATCTCACAAATACTGGTACGAAACAGTTGCTGATAATTTACCGAATATGCAGGCTTGATCCTGCTCACGTCTCCTGAATCATCCTGTATATTTGAATTTTTATTTATTGTAAAAGTAACAGATATGCGGTCTGTCAGAGTGCTTAAGGATTTACGTAACCTTTATTTTAACTGTTAGTATTGTTAGCAGATCTATAACTTAGATAAGCTTTGAGTTGTATAATTTTTTTTTGTATTTTTTAAATTGTATAAGTCGTGATAGCATTGTGTGAACTTGCGCGCAAAGTTTGTTATATTGTTATTCCATTTCTATCTGTGAGTACCTGTAATTGGCTTGTATTGTTACCTAAATCTGCATAATGTTTTTATAGCTGTTGGTCCTCCTATAAATAAATAAATAATAAATAAATAAATAACGCAAATACGGTTGGACCGATAATGTTGGATATAGTTTTCATGGAAAGTATTGATTAAGCTTTTGATTCACGGTTATTTTTATTTATGGACCCATGGTTCAAAAGTTGGAGGGTGGAGGCCCATGTTTTTTTCTTTCAGAGCGATTATTTCCGAAAATATTAACTGTATCAAAAATGGTTATTGGAGACCCTTATTCGTTTCGAAAGACCTGTCCAACGATACCACACACCATTGGGTTAAAGCGAAAAATTACGGAGAAAAGCCGAGGACGGACGGACAGAAGGACATGGCGAAACTATAAGGGTTTCTAGGTAACTACGAAACCCTAAAATAAAATTGAAGGTTTGCCAATGATGCGATATGCTTTAAAGAATGAATCTGATCTCGGTGCTGGGGACCTTATCACCTTGCGGTAGAGAAATTAAGTTTCTAGCAAACGAAAACCTATGGTACTTTATGGTACTGGCTTTACAAGTTTCCTTTATAAGTTATAAATTATAACAATATCCGAAAAAATAGCTTATTCATGCTTGCTTACTGGTAACGCATATACATGAAGACCATGAATGTTTATGATAAACTATCTCAAGTAAGTATCAATAAGCGACATCTCGTAGGCAATAGGATACATTTTTGAAGTGGGCAGTAGCGGAACTAACCATCCCCACGTCACACAAATATGTCAATAATGCCGGCACCACATAGTCGCTCTTACACGCTTGAATGATGATTTTGAAAAGTTATAGGTAATTATAATAAGTAGGTTAGTTATTGAAGGTCGAATGTTCAAGAGCGACAGAGAGGCAAATAACTTTTTTTTGTGGCGTTAATAATCGAGAGCTTCCTCGGTTATTCGAGATTATGAAAATCCCACAGGATCTTCAAGCACTGTATTATAGATAGGCGTACCGGACCACGAACTTAGTGCTGTTCTAGGCCTGTTTGATCGAGTGGAAGGTAATTCGCCGTTATTCCGTTAAGAACACAGCAAGATAGATGTTACGCAGACCTTGGTGTGGCCCTTTCAATACGCTCGTCTATTGGTGTTATAATATAGGGATTAAATTATCATAACCCTGTGAGTTTATTCTGTTATCATGTGTATTCCGATGCTTATAAATACCTACTATATAGGTGTACGTAGGTTCAATATGTGTACTAAGCATTAGAGTCAGTCTAACCTATTAACTTGGCACCAAATTGAACAGAACAAAGTGAGGAGTGTCATTATAAACGTCAGTTTTACAGAAATTTGACATTAATGATGTTATTGTTACATTTGTTATTGCAAATAATAAAACAAAAACAAACTTTTTAAACTTGCTTTATTACTTAAAAACTATTTCAGTGTGATGAAAAATGTAAATGGTTTAAAGCCTTATACACACGAGCGCTTTTACAAAACGTTTGAATTACAAAAATGGATACCCGTGTATTTATCATGCGCGTTTTTTCCATCGTTTTTCATTGTTTATCATGATCTGTTGGATTTTCGACTTTGAGCGTTGGCTATTTAATCGAATATAGCGTATGGAACTTGTAACGTCAGTTAAGGCAACGCTTTTTAAGCTCTCGTGCGAATGGGGCCTAACCTATTTAGACTACGTAACAAGACCACAGAATAAAGAATAGTACAGTCAGCGTCAAATACTTCGTAGCAGTCAAAGTAGCCAAATAGTTCGGTACACCATATATTTAGTATGGTGTACCGAACTATTTGGCCACTTTGACTGCTACGAAGTATTTGACGCTGACTGTACTATCATAAAGAAATGACATTTCCATAAAATGAATAATGCTGTCCCTTTCTAATGTATGGCACTATCCCTTTCGGCCATTTAGGGTTGTCAAAATTCAAGTCATATCTTATCTGTGGTCGTGCACGTGTAAGGACGTCAAGTTGTGGCAACCCTAATAATCGCTCGGAACAATGCTGAGCCGAACGGAGCCGGGAATAGCCGAAAGGAGGAGTGTCGCCCCATTGACAAGACCTAGATTCAGATCAAGCTAAAGAGCTTTTTGCACTGCACATCTTTCTGAATTTAGTAAGCGACTGGTAAGCGATGACTGCGACGCAGCAACAAGTAGAAGTAAGACAGAGATATCTTAATAGTGTCTCACGTATTGAGGCGTCTCCGTCATCAATTACCACCAAGTTCTCGAACAGAACTAGAATAGAAGTCGATGAGCAAGAAGATGCAGTTCAACACTGTATTTCATTTTGGTTACGGATGTTACGGTTATTTTACCATGTTAATTTGACAGTATTACCCCTGGTCCTACCAACATGTCACCCTGGTAGCTCCACGGGTATTTTTTACCCGTTATCCTGCCGTTCCAAACAGTGTTTGCCAGTGGGTCTACGGGCAATTTATTTTTACCATAATACCACCGCACTAAGTATCAAATTACCAAACATTGGCGTATTTTCATAGTACAGTCAGCATCAATAGTATTGGATGAAATAACAGGCCAAAAGTATCTGACATCCCAGATAACTTTTCCAAATACAGATAAATTTCTGAAATTCACGTTCAAAAGTATATCTCTTACAGTATATCTTATAATAAGTAGGTAGATAGATAGATAGAATACTCTTTATTAGCACACCTCAGTAAAAAGATACAAGAAAAATAAACATTTGATTAAATGTAGAGGCAGACAACAGGCGGTCTTATCGCTAAAAAGCGATCTCTTCCAGACAACCACACACACACACACACACACAGGTAGGTTAGGTTCGTTAGGTAGCTTCAGATCCCCGAAGAGCAAACTGCCCAGAAATAGTCCCGCCTGGGCTCTGTCGAGTTAAGTTATTATCTCCTTAATATTTTTTTTTTAATTGGAAAAGAAACGATTGGGATAAAAATCTATTACCTAGCTATAGTTTTTAATGAATGTTTACCACTTAGTGCGGTGGGATCATGGTAATTTTGTTTTACCCGTAGTAGATCCACTGGCGAACACTGTTAAGAACGGCAGGACAACGGGGTAACAAGTAACATACCCGTGGACACCCTGCGGGTCAAAGCAGTGGGACCACGGTTAAAACGCGGTAATACCAACGTAACTTTACTCTTCCGGACAGTTTCTTATGATCAACTGTCCTACTTGGTGATAAAGATCAATTTATGGTTCAAGAAATAGCTTTTCTATAGTTGTTTAGAGTTCGTTTAACCCTTTGAACGCTTTATATCATAAAAACAAACATCACTCAAACGCCAACTTTCCAGGCGCATGGGAGTTCATATAAATAAATAAGTTGTCCTTGGCGCTGTGGCCATGACTAGTAACGACGCCTTTAGGTGTTCTTGGCGTTCAATAGGTTAAACTGGTGTTCCAAGGATTTGAATAGAACATAGGGAGGGAGTCATTATAAACGTCATATATTATATTCATAGTAAATTGAGATAAACATTTGAGACATACAGAAGTCGTCGTAACTAGTCGGACTCAAATCGCCACGGATACGCGTACAAGTGTTATGGCATACGCTCTTCAAATAATCTTCACCTTTCAAGGAAGGTTTAAATTGGCTGCGCCCGTGATCTTGGCCTATGACGTGTTTATGACGTAAAGCGTTTAAAGGGTTAACCTTTTGAATGCTTTAAAATCATAATCAAAAACGTCACTTATACGCCAAGGTAAAACGCCCTAGCGAGCTAAAGTAAACCGTACTTGAAAGTGTAAAGGTGACTATCACAGCGTCCACCATAACACCTACTGTTGTCCGTGGTGCTGTGGGCACAACTAGTAAGAACTTCAGGTGATCCTGGCGTTTAAAAGGTCAACTTTGACAACGGATGCCATAGCACTTATAAGCGTTCTTGGCGCTACGGGCACTGCTGCTTACGACGCTTTTTAAGGGTCTTGGTGTTCAAAAGGTTAATAATTCCGGACTTTGTCATTGCAAATGCCATTCAGAGTAGCTTGCTCCAATACAACACTAATACTAAAGTACTTGGGAACATTTCCTCTCTTACAAATACCTACATTTCTTTCGCATTTGGTTTGTTCAAACTTACCTACTCTCCGGACTATCCGCATATTGATATGCGGGGTTTTTCAAGCTGGCACCACAGATTTGTTTAAGATGCATAAGGCCACCGCAGACTCATTTGAATAGCTACCGCGAAAATCAAAGCCGTGCTTTCAATGATAGCTAAACAAGATGGCACTGTATGCTATGCAGTAACTTTCGTTGTTAAGAAAATTAACGTTTGAAAAGTCAGTGAACACAAAACTTATAAGGCATATTTTATTGTTATCCGCTTATACATAAAACTAACACATTCACTGCAAACGCGAGTCACGTGCCACGGGCGTAGCTGATAACACGTGAAAAACCATTTGTAGTTAAAAACACCTACAAACAGACAACCCCCCTAGCGGGTCGCTAGCAGTGACTGCATTAAAAGCCTAACTTCCTAAATGTATGTTTTTCCCTTTCTTACAAATACATAAGTTAAAAGACAGCGTGTATCTCTACAATAATGTTTTATGCTCATGTAGAATAAACAGTATATATATCTGAACGTAAAGCAATTACGTATAACCACCAACATACAAATCCACGCGTACGAAGTCGCGGGCAACAGCTAGTAATCAATAACTCTCTGAGTGGAGTGACATGAACGCTCTAGTAAACTATTTTTGAATACTGGAGTTCGCGGTAGCCCCTTGAAATTGTTCCGTGCATCAATAGTTATAAATAATCGAAATGACTAAACACATCACAAAAGTACAAAGCTTGGCGTAAATTAAACAGTGCTGCAATCATTCACATTCCAGCTTCCGTTTGTACGAGTTCCAAGTTTATTAAAAACAAATTGAAGACTACTTATATCCTTACATAGTTCTATACATATCTACCATTAAAAACCATTATTACTACGTACAGAGTCGGCACCGAGAACCAGTATTTTGTGCCATGAGTTGTTGTTTGTTTTGGCAACAAACCATAGAAGCAGAGTGTGAAACTCGCGATCTAAACGAGTAAGCGCCATGAATTGCCTCCACGCATTCCAGAGATAAAGGGCCATGACAGACAGACGGACGGGCAATAAAGTGATCCTATAAGGGTCCGTTTTTTCCTTTTGGAGTACGGGACCCTAAAAACCGACGGCAAACTTTATATATTGGTTATAGATACCTATTAAATAAAATAAAAATTACCAAAATAACTTACCTACCAAAGATGTTCAAATCCCTAACTAATAGCTCACTTGCACTAGATGCAATTGTACTTTTAACACAAGTACTTACGTTTATTTTATTTTTATACTATTTTTTAATAAGTATGGTTTTTGATTGTCGCTATCGCTAATATTTGTAGGTAATCTCTATCGTGAGACTGCGACAATTAAAACAAATCGGTTACATAAGAATCATTAAAATCGGTCCACAAAGAAACAAACGTACTTACAATAAAATCCTAACGTAATGTATATGCCTAGACTGAGACGACAGTAATTATACCCGATAAAAGTGACATCGGGGCGTCTAGAGTCGGGCTAAGCTTATTATGTTCAGCCTTTGCAATGACAAAGTGTGTACATATCATCAAAAATATAAAATTACTATGTATATATGATGTTTGTAATGCCAATTCACATTTTGTCACGTCAAAATCAACGCAGAGTATGCATATGCATAGATGCGCTCTACCGTGGTGGAACTAAGTGCCACAACAGACACTATTATTATTTTTATATTATTTTATAATTATATTTATTTATGATTATAACCGCACTTTTCTTATACCAAATATGAGGTCATGAGTCATGTCTAAAGAACGTGTCTAAATTCAAAGCCTATGGTTATAAAGATTTGTTTTTTTAAGTATACTGGGATCACATATACGTGCGAGCGGCGAGGAAAATGACATGGATCTGGCGATATATTTATCTAATTATAAATAATGTGAATATTAAAATATTTGTACCTATCCAGCAGCAATATAAAAAGTCGGGCCAAGTGCGAGTCGGACTCGCGCACGAAGGGTTCCGTACCATTATTTATAAAAAAACCGGACAAGTGCGAGTCGGACTCGCCCACCGAGGGTTCCGTACTTTTTAGTATTTGTTATTAAAGCGGCAATAGAAATACATCATCTGTGAAAATTTCAACTGTCTAACTATCACGGTTCATGAGATACAGCCTGGTGACGGACGGACGGACGGACAGCGGAGTCTTAGTAATAGGGTCCCGTTTGAACTTTTGGGTACGGAACCCTAAAAATATCTTATAGACTAATGACGTAAAGACTAAACTTAAAACTATGTTTAAGCGACAAAATACCGTGGCTTCGTTGAGGGGTCTGCTCTTGTGTGAGATTCGGCAGTTTGCCACGACACCTCCGAAATACGACACCGTAAGTCTGAAGTTCGATTCGCATCCGCATTCGATATTAGACCAAAGTCGACCTATCCAAGGGACATAGTTGAGCAACCAGTATTGCTTCTCGGTCTGCAGATTCTTAATATCTGATTCTGGTTCTCCCGGACAAAAACTTAAACTGTGTCACTATCAAAGTTTCATATTAGGGTACCTATATCAAACTATGAGCCTACAGAACCAATAACATCTTGAAAAACAAATATTTTCGGTACTAGTCTAAAATATGTGTAATTACACGCGTCACTGTCAAACTCAAAATTGCTAGAAATATAATAAATTTATTTAAATAAAGTTATCGCATTCGTATCAAAACCAAACCAACTTACAGTGCAGTATAGGTAGAAAACAAACCACAATATGCTTGTTACTGATATACTAGTTCCTTGTCGAAACGCTATGCGTGGCTAGGGGCCACATATAATATATGTTTTCCTATATCCAGTCCTGACTAACAAAAACACTTAATTATTTGTTTAAGTAGACAGTTAGCAGTATTTTATGAAAAAAAGAAGGTAAATAATTTCTGGGTCTTGTGGCTCGTTGCCATTTGTAGGTACCACAAAATAGTTTTAAACATAGAGCGCCTGACTGCCCTAGTATCTTACTCGTACTTTGCAACTTTATCCACTCGCACATTGATGCATAACATATGTACAATACATACAAATATGACGTGCGCACATAGATGCTAAAAGGGTTCCCGTACTGTACATACATATAGGTATAGTGTGTTCGCATCATGTCAGTACATACATCGTTCACACTGTATACTGAGAATTTGTAAAACTTAATGCTAGTACATACCTAAGTACAGTATAACCGATGGCTCGTCATTGGTAAATAATACTGCGGCTTATCATAACCTTAACACTACATATTTACTTCTATAGGTAGATACAAACACCTGATCAAGATACAATGATGTTCTGTTTCACTACAAACCCTTTTTCGAAATCGATAAATTATTTTCTCATACATCTACACCAAATTGATAATTCATGATTACATGCGCGTATAATAATTGAGAAGAGTCTCACCATCAGTTCAGAATCAGGAACCTATTCCTCTACTACCACTTTGGTGGTTTATAATTATTCTACTTAATCGTACAATGGTTCTTAAAATCATCGGTGAACATACATAAAAAAATACGAGTAAACTGTACCTAACCTATTCCTCATTACAAGTCAGATAACATATAAGAATATCACACTAGATATGTACATGGCGTAGTAGGGATCACAGTAGTACTAGACAACGATCACAAAATAATAGATAAATCTCGGAAATTTGTAGGTAAATTAGCCAACAACTTCGTTCGCCGGTTTGCCAGTGTTAATCCAGAAAGTGATGCAGTGCAATAATCTAATCATAGGAAAAAACTGACATCTCCGTATCGCCTCGTCATTCGCACGCATAATGCACTCCGTGTTAAGTTAAGACTGATCTAAGTATACAACAAACCTATAACGTACCTACTGATATGATATTATTGGGGGTCTATATTAAAATGCATAACTTTGTACTGCCTATTTTCACTTCGCATAACAAAGTTTGGTGTAACTAGTGATCCAAATAAATTGACTAATATCCTAATATTTTTACGCATAAGCTTATCCATCTCATGGATTAATTTTTTTTTAATGTCGAATCTCTATACGCATAATCGGTACATCCTAAATTTTAATAGGTATAAAAATCAAACTTCAGTCGACTTATATACGGCTAAAGAATATATGCGAAAAATATATTAGGAAAACTGGTTGTAGGCGAATTGAAATATTAAAATAATGACTTTTATGCGAAGTATATGACAATCAACTTTATGCGAAAAAGAGGGCACACATGATAGTGGACATAGAAACTTTTTACTAAATCTGATGGCGTAGTTCATCGTTTCGGATGCCTAATGCCTCTTAGACTGCCCCCTGTTTCAAACCGTTAGCCCGACACATACATACCTCCCCTTTATTACATATGTGTCCGTAACATGCTTACTTAGGTCTAAATCACTTACTTGTTCAGTTGCATTTATCCGCCCTTACTGGCACGTCGGTGAATTGCGATCATTGTGGGCGTACCGGTATGATCCGCAAACTTGACAACCCTAGATGTCGAAACAGATCGAGTCGTGACCTTCATTTATCTTATACTACATATTAGATATTATCAGATTTGAATCAACATCTTAAATCAAACCTACTTATCCTGCCTCCTAATAAATAATTATATTAAAAGTTATTTTATAAACATCTTATGCAATTTACAACTATTACTTCACTAACTTAACCACTTTGACATGTCCATCTGTAGATTTATGGCCAATAACCACACAAAAATAATTCATGTACATTAGAATACACAATACAGAACATGCTTAGAATACACATAAGATAAGCTTAATATTATCAGTCACAAGTTTAGGAAAGAGTATACATACCAAAACTAGCTCTGTTCTGTATTTTATTTTCTTATGTACAGTTTATAGTTTATTAAACGATATTTTATCTTCATTCAGCAGTGCGAACTTCTACGAAGGACGTTCTTTGCAGTAGTCACGCATGAAAATGCTTGTATTTTACGTGTATCTCTGAAATTAAAATAGGGATAAGCTTAGACTTTTGACTACTTAGTCGCGATTTCAAGCGAAGATACTCATTTCCGTTATTAAGACTAGACACCTATCGAACAGTCGAACAGATTATTTGTTTCGTCCAATATTATGTTTTTTGTTTTGGATTTCGCTTGTAGGCAAGCACCTATCTGCTGTTGTAACCACAGAACAAACATAAGTAAGACATGTATAGGTGTTTTATTTTTATAGGCATTCCTGTAAAATTTGCTCTTGGCCAAAATAAATGACTGTAATATGCACAAAAGTAAAATTAAAACATAATAAACGCACCTAATAATATTTTTATACATGAAGGTTACGGTGGCAGGTGTCATCTTCATACAATTTATAACCTTAAAATTCGTCTTTGGTAACAGTATAGGCGTAAACATGCTTGCATATTTCAGGGCACCTTCTAGTTTTAAGATTATTGAACCTTTTCTAAGGGATCAAAATGCTTTCTTTATGTTTGAATCTACCTACCTAATTTAGAGACTATAACAGCGGTCAGTCACGTCCAATTTTAATGTTTAGAAATTATAAATAGCAGCGGGGTAGCAGTTGACACATGCAAATAACTAAAATTTAAAAATAAACCTTAATCTAATCTACAACATTGACAATCTCGCGGCGTTGTATGGGGGCTGTCAGTCTTCTAACTATATTTACTAGTCTTGTCAATACTAACACCGTATGTGTTGGCGTGAGCGTGGCATGGTTCGTGTTCGTTCTTGCGCTAGGCATTTCTCGATTCGGTAACGACGCCGGTGACGCCGCCGCCGCTTCAATGATATTTGGCTAGCAACGGAGCTGGAGGTAGTAAACTTCGTCTCGTCAATGAAAAGAAAAACATTTAAACACATTAAGGGAAAGTTTTAAGTTATTGTGAATAATAAATTGATTTTACTTTAGAACTGTCCATAACTTGGTTATCTCTATTTATTTTGAAATGGAAAAAATATTTCTAAGTTATTTGTTAAAAACAATCAAATGCGTTTTCTTAGCAGGGTTCTAACCTGGAGCCGCTTACTTTATTCGTATTAAGTACAATCAAAAACATATATTTTTCAATAAACTGTGTTACCCAAGAGTCAAAAAAGACACATGTTTACATGGAAATACGAGTAGAAGTACCTTGTAAGGAAAAATCACAAAAATATCAGAATTTCAAAGAATTTTTAGAAATCATAATTAATATAAAACTAAACAAAATCTAATAAATATTGCAGTGCACTTGGGGAGCCATTAGGTAGTACTAATCAAATAAGTTCCAGGATTCGAACCCGTTACTTCTTATACAAATACAATATCAACAAACTGAACCCATCGGCCTAGTCCAAATTTACGCAATGCATGTCTGTAATAGGCAACGCGGGTAAACCGGCAACGCCGGTAAACCAAGTAAATGCAACAACCACTTAAGTTTCTTCACTGGGCCTCGAACCCAGGACAAATTTTCTCAGTCGAAGTCACCACCAATAGGCTAATATTATATATATAATATTAGTATCGATTGTTATAATTTATGATCCAATAAGTTGGTCGAAACAAAAATAATTCAATTTAATTTAATTGAATACCGAACCTTAGTCTTAATTTTGTTACTCTTTTTTATATAGTACAAGGCAGCGCAGGCTCTGTTGATGCAACAATGGATCGAGCACCTTTTCTTACCAGGATTCGAACCTGGAGCCGCTTGATAAGTTCACATCACAATAATAATCATAGGTAAAAAATCAAGCTAATAAGCTAATAAGTTCCTTTACCCTATTTTATTGCATTGCACCAAAAACTATTCGGTAGCACTAATCAGACAATTACCAGGATTCGAACCCGGATCCCACTGAAGTACAACAAGTAAATCAATCAATCAATCAATCAATACCAATAAGCCAACCAATCAATAAAGTGCTCTCACCGGGGCTCGAACCCAGGTCCACTAACTTCTCAAACCGAATCACAACCAATAGGCTAGGACTGTCGTCCTAGTCTCAGTTTTAATCTAAAGTATTCGTGATGCAGTGAGGACTGTGTGGAATCAATACTGATTATAGTCAACAAATCCGTGATCACGTTAAGCCTCCATGTACTTGAAAGTTAGTATTCTTCCAAATTGTGAGGCTCTGTCCACGCTACATGATATTTAACTAATCAGAATAGTATGGTAGAAATCGTGAGGTTAAAATAAAACTTGTCATGGTCATTGTATCAGCTATATATATGTTCTTACATTTTATATAAAATATTCTAATACTATAAATAGATAAGTAAAGTGGCAGGTACCTATATACAGGTATAATCGAACCTTCAGGGACAAGTTCGATGATACAAAAAATTACTTAGTCCTTGCCTGGGACTCAAAGCATTTCCGCAACATGTTTTAGCTAAATCGGTTCAATGTATTAAGCTTGAAAAACTAACGGACAAACGGACGGATGGACGGACGGGCAGATAGACAGACGGACTAACATACAGACACATGGACGGACGGATGGATGGACAGACGGACAGACGAACTGACGAACGGACTGACGGACGGACGGATGGACAGACGGACGGGCAGACAGACAGACAGACACATAGACATACCATTTAAAATATTAGTAGGGAAATAGGTATAAGTGTTTTAAATAAAGCAACCTATCTCTATGCAGGTAACAGCAATATAAAATTACACACAGACACACACACACACACACATAAACCATTAAAATTTACGCATATAACGCCAAAAGAATAGGTTTCCATTTTTGCCACTTTGACTACGGATCCCAAATCACCAAACCAACATTCTGAGTATCTTAATCTACTTGTAATGTAGAGCTACGTTCCTAGGGCAAAGCGGAGACATACAGCGATTACAGGTTACTGACCTTAAAACGCAACCCTCTGGATACACTATTGGTGGTGAAGCACATCGATCTCCTGCTTAGAGCAGCCCGCCGCTGTTGTCTGTAGTCGCTTACATATAACTTCTGGAGTAACAGTACAAACGTCGCATTCATATATATCTTGTGTATGGATTCGAAGCCGCAACACTACCTAGATTTATATAACGGGAAACTTAGCTCTACTTATATGTTTTTTAAATATAATTTACAGTTATTGTAAATAGATTCTAGATATTTAATTTGAATAAAATTGCTTTTTGTAAATGACATCGAATCGAATATGACAAATGTCAATTTTTTTCTTATACCCAAGTCATAGACAATCATTATACCTTAAGGCCAGTCTAGACGGGAAGATCGAATCGAAACTTACCTAAATAACTATATGTAAAATTACTATACGTATTCCTATAATATTTGATGTGCTCCGGTGTTCCCTCGATTCCTCATAGTATCCATCATCAGAACTGGACCTTGACATAAATGTTTCTTAAGAACTTACTTGCTACAAACTTAACAAAGAAGAATCGCGTGCGTAGAAAAGTTCCAATCTAGTCAAAGTATTATATGCCTATAAGATTTGAGGAATTCTTTCGATTTCTCATGGAACTCATCCACCTCATGGAACTCTACCTTATGACACAAATGTCTCTTAAGAACTTTACTTGCTACAAAATTAATAAATAAACCAAAACGGGCGCGAGTTGGCAAATCTCATTCTGATCAACATCAGCAGTTGCACTTCGTCAAATGTCACTTTATTTTATTAAAAATGTTTGTGAGTTGATGAAAATCCAAAAATGACTCAGCTATATCTATAAGAATTTAGGAATTCCTTCGATTCTTCATGAAATCAGTCATCAGAACAGGACTTTGACACAAATGTACCCTAAGAACTTACACAACATCAGCAGTTCCACTTCATCAAATGTACTTACTTACACCCAGTTCTTTGAAACAGTACGTACTCCATTTTGATGCCGCCAGTCCAAGTTGGAGTGTTTTCTTGAAGGTCCAAACCTTCAATAGCCTCAGTGTCCTAAGAACAACTTAAAAACTGCTGAAAAATTGCTTTGGAAACGTTAACCGTCACTTGAAAACACTTGGATACCTGGTTCACAGCATATATTTGGTGCTGGTGCAACTGCAACATTACCCGAGTACATTAAAATATAAATAAATTGTAATAATTTAGAAAAATGGTTAGGTAGGACAGTTCCGCCACTTCAAGGTCGCGTAGATCAGAAGTAGATATGAATTTGTTCGACAATACGATATATGTACCTAAGCATTTACATTGGCGCATTTTTTTCTGGAATACTATCTAAATTGCACTTTGTATATATGCTACATTTTTAATTTAATTTGGAGCCTTTATTTTCCATGGAGTCGAACGCTATAGCAGCTATACGAGAATAAATAATAGATTTTTCTGACCTACCCAATGAATAGTGAAGGTCATCAAGAGCATACTCGCTGAGATCAATGGAATGGAGTCTTTCGATTGGACACAATTCTAACGCATTACAAATACGCTATTTTGTAATTACCATGTTGAATATTTTAAATTGCGTGTTTTGACAATTAATGTTGACAAACAGTTGACAATGTTACATTAAGAGTCATCTTGACATTACTTTAGAAATCCATAAACAATGGTCATCTGTCTATACTTTTTAAAATGATGGAGTAATACTGACGAGATTAGCGCAATTTATAAATGTTTTACGTCAAGTAGAATTTTGCTCTACAGCGACATCTAGCGTTGAGTAGAAAAGTTAAAGCGTAATTAACTACAATTAATTAACTCATTTAATGTTTTTATTTCGATTCCTGCAACCGTTTGATATCAGCTATATTATACGAAAAATAGCTTATACAAATACTTTTCACGTGATATACATGATATTTTTTTTTTAACTGTAAATTGTGTCTCTTTAAATACTTTACCATTGGTGTTGATACAAGAAGAATAAAGTATATTTTATATTCTTTCTAATAAAATACGTTACAACTTATTATATCTCGCGTTTAAGGAAATATAACTGCTTATATGCGCGAATTCTTTTTTTTTGTATAGCTCTGTCCCTGCAAGTTGTCTAAGGTTAGTGCCATACATTAAAATAAAACTAAGATTAATAGCTTTTAATCGACATATGTTTCAACAGTATACATCCATGGGACACTGCCCATTGTCCATGTCCCATATGTATGTAAGTCTATAAGGTATTTATAATATGGGCCTTTAGCCTTAATCAAATTTTAAAATAAATAAATAAAAATATTGTCCAAGTAAAGAACTGCATATACGCATCTTTTTATAAATAGCTAATTTAGCTAAAAGAACTAGAAATGCGTTACAACAAGCAATCTAGTAAAATGTATCTTTGCAGCTGGAATTCAGCTCGGCTAAAATAATTTTACAACTAGTGGTTCTGTGAGCTGCTGTAGACAGCCTTTGTGACAAGCTTAAAACTTCACGAGAACCAGTTCAGAATTACGACCTGTAAAGGAGACAGACATTTTTCATACAAAAGTGCATGTTCTCTTTTATGTAGATACAATCAACAAACTTTCAGATTTTGGACCGGGTATGGAGGAAAGAAAAGAGAGGTAAGGGCACTGTGAATGTCATCTCGCTTTGTGTGGTAGGGTAGGGATGTCATTCCAGATCTAGAACAGAGCCCAACTGGGAAAGTGCCTCCAACTTACAGAAAACCGCACACAAATAACTAGAACCTACTCATAGTGTTGTGTTCCTGCCGGTGAGTAAGGTTGCCAGAGCTCAACGAGAGTATTAAGTTAACGGGACATATGCTTGATTGCACCAACGTAGTATAAAA
The DNA here is from genome assembly GCF_033807575.1 of Cydia pomonella. Lineage (NCBI taxonomy): Eukaryota > Metazoa > Arthropoda > Insecta > Lepidoptera > Tortricidae > Cydia > Cydia pomonella. Next base: position 11,622,074 of record NC_084710.1, read on the forward strand.
ACATAAACTATTATTTATTCGTAATTAAAAATAATAATTTATTTTTTATTTACAATTAGTATATACATATTGCTATATACAGATGATTACTATAACTAGCTTATATCTAAAATAGGCCCTTGAGGCATTGTACCAAGGATGCTGGCGGCATTTCCTCGTTGTATCGCAATACTGATACGTTGTGCGAGGAAGCTGCCAGCTCTTCGGTCACCAGTTACGTCAACCAGACGTTTCGCAATTTCTCCAAAAAAAACTTGTGCGCGCTGGGACCCCATGGACCTAGAGTTTCAACGCCAAATGATACAAAATTGTACTCTCTACCGAGGCTCTTATATTTATTACGTTTCAAAATTTCGGCGTTTTCAAAATAATTATGCATCTACTCCTCATCTTAGCGATTGGCGGTTTCATTTTAAGTTGGCGGTTGCTTCCCAAAAAATACCGAATTAAAGGAACCCGAGGGTTGCATCCCGAAGGAACCTCCAGTTTCGTCACCGGACGCGAAAATGCTAAGCCACGAGCGCTCACAATGATATTGGATCTATCGTTTAATTCAAGTAGAATTAACAAGGTACAGATTTTTTGATTGATACAAGATTGGATCTTGCAATAAAAATAATTCCCACTAGATCCATTTGTCATTTAAACTGGATCTATTACTAAAAGAAGTTCTCGTTAGATCCATTGGCCGGAAGTTGGATCTAACGAACAAAAAAATTCTCACTAGATCCATCTTGGATCTACTGGTTGGATCTATCGAGAATGAAGGGGTAATTGCCTTTGGCAGCAATCTTCTGTATAACAGCAGAACTATCACTAGCTGCCGATGACGTATGTATCACTACTCTTTGGTACCAAAAGTAGTACAGAATACAGAATGTAACGAACGTCTACAACAAATTATGCAAACAGTTACCGAATGGGTATCAGAGCATAACCTATTAATAAATCTTAAAAAGACCAAAGAATAAATACGGACTTTGAATCTTCAATAACGGCCTATTACGCGTACGCCTACGCATGGCTCCGCTATGGTTTTGTCTTGTGGTTCTCTAACACTACCTATGATTTGTTTGTCATGCAAAAGCGATGTGTCCGTATCCTTACTAACACCCAAATACAGAACAGTTGCCGTCTGCACTTCGTACAACTTAAATTACTTACCTTGCCTTGTATTTACATTCTAATAATACAGCACTGTTTATCAGGAAGCACATTAACTAGCTGGTAAAGGGTAATGTGTGTGTGTGGTAAGGGCTATTTTGCATATATTACAACATAAAAGCCTACTGGCAGCTCTAATATAAATAAAAGAATTGCTCACTACTTTTTAGGGTTCCGTAGTCAACTAGGAACCCTTATAGTTTCGCCATGTCCGTCTGTCTGTCTGTCTGTCTGTCCGAGGCTTTGCTCCGTGGTCGTTAGTGCTAGAAAGCTGAAATTCGGCATGGATATATAAATCAATAAAGCCGACATAGTCGTACAATAAAATCTAAAAAAAATTTTTTTTGAGGGTACCTCCCCTACACGTAAAGTGGGGGTGAAATTTTTAAATTCTTGGTTCAGGATAATTGCATTGTTTGGCAGCGATTGAGTTTGGTCTTTAAATCACATAAGGGGCCATGTTTTGTCTACTATTCTTGTGCTGTTTAAAAAGTATTTCTATGATTCTTATTAAGCGTAGATCGTTATAATGGAAATTAAAATAATGTTTACAGCTAACTAACACATTCACCAACGAATAGTTAAATTCTTATACCGCAATAGTCTGCTTTACATAGAGTAAAGTAATCTGCACCGTGCCCGTGGAATTGTCAGAGGGGATTATTTACACAGAAATTCATCCTTCATAATTTACAAAGGAATCCTCGACGAGGGAACCGAAAAAGATCGAACTTATTGAACATTTCATCGGCCTAGGCACGTGTCTCGAAGCTTAATTAATAAAGCGATCGTTGCCTCGGTTCTCGGTATCCTCGCAGGGTTTAAGGATTTGTGTTCTTCTCTCGAACACGAGTACGACACGAGTTGCGAATTACCTATTCGCACGTGTATTGTACAACTTTTTACAGTACATTACATTTTTGATATAGGGACGGAAAATGCTTATTCCCGCATTAGTGCGGGAAAGTAGCATCATATGCACGTTAAAGATAATTATTATGTAGAAGTATCGTTGGTTACGCAAGCGTGTATGTACGACGTGTGAACGACACGTTGACTGAAATTCTTAAATCTGTGAAAAGAGATGGTGTCACTGTCAAAGTACTTTCGCTATTCGGAATTTATACAAGACAGGCCGAAAATCTTGATGATAATTTAAACAACTTTGCGTTTGTTTATAACAAGTCTAGGAGAATATTTTGAAAATAATACGTTTTGTTTTATTAAATACACGGAACTTTTATTAATCAATATGTATTAGCCTCGGTAGAGAGTACCATTTTGTACCATTTGGTGTTGAAACCCAGGTCCATGGGGTCCCAGCGCGCACAAGTTTTTTGGAGAAATCGCGAAACGTCTGGTTGACGTAACTGGTGACCGAAGCAGCATCCTTGGTACAAGGAAAGCCTCAAGGGCCTATTTCATATATATATTTCAGATATAACCTAGTTATAGTAATCATCTGTATATATCCATTATGTATATTGTTATTGTTAATCAATATGTATTAATTTTATATTTGACAAATTTAAATCCGCCACGTAGGCTTCGTCAGGTGGGGTCAAATGTGATGTGCTGACTGCGTAGGACTCACATATCCCCTCGGCCTTAAAGGCTGGAGAGGTATCCCGAGCTAATCTCAGATATGAGAGAATGGGGACTTACGGGTTGTGAATGCAAATACGTACAGTACGCTTCCACAGTCGGAGCTTTATGCCGTTTATTACAAACGCTTAATTTATGCATTTATCACTAGCTATTCCCAGCCGGCCGGGTCTCTACGGTGGTAGCCTCGATTCGCGGGCCCTCTAGGTAACACGGACGCGGGCCTAGACCCTATACAACCATAAATCAGCAACAGCCGTCGTCATTTTCCCTAAAGATAGTTATTGTAATAGAAAGCCATTTAAAAAGGAACGCCTTGAATCGCATCAGGTTCAAAAGTTCCCATCACACCACACAAGATCCGCAGCGTGGATTACCCGCCCTTATCGCCAAGCAAGCCATTTTCTTTATAAAAGCTTTAGCCTCCATTCCCCAGGGTCCCGCAGCCTCCACTGCAATTGGCACAGAATCGTAAATTGGTTACAGAGCATTGTATATGAACTTAGGGTGTTTGAATTTGGCCGCATATTCAGCGAGGCTCTGGTGGGACTATGCAAACATACTGACATACGTGGCGTCCCACAAAAGGCATGGATTTACTTAAACGATTGTAGTTTTAATTATTAATGATATGATGTACAAAAATGTTAATCAGAAAAAATATTCCTAACAATTCTTTATTCAGGTATTTTGGGCAACCTTTAAAGCGTAAGTATATCGTGAATATACACGCTAAAAGCTGCAATATAGCGTCGTTCCTGGAATTAATTTTATACATGTTGTAAGTACGTGCATTCACTACACTTACAGCAGGGCACAGTGTGATTAATTTATACACGATGTTGATATTAGTCGCAGTGCATTCTCCTCGCACAAGCGGGTTGCACTGAGATTAATATGAAATCAATAGCATATTTTACCCCTAGTAAGCTGATTTGATCTGCAGATTAAACGAAACGTTGCAGTGAGCGGAAATTGTTTTACCTAGAAAGACATCCCCTTCGGTAGGTATTTTCCTTTATTTGTTAAGTTTAAAAGCAATTTAGGAACTGGATTTTACTTCTTGAGTAATAGGGGATTAAGCTCTGTCAGCCGCAAATTGAATTAAGTTTTTATACCTCACGGTGGCAAACGAACTTACGGCCCTCTAAAGTCTATCAGTCACTGGAGCCTATGGATGCTTGCATGTCCTGAAGATCGTACGCACCTACCTACCTAAGTACTTACCCAAACACACACGCACCTAAGTACTTACTCAATAGTACCTATTCAATGTGTTGTAACTTTACGTGACAGATACCTATAGATCCTTCACCACCAAGATACAAAGTCAAAGCTGCAAATAGGGTTGAATACTGAGCTTCAATACAAACTTAAAGGATAAATTTAATTCTGTAATTGTAACGTGATAAATCCAATTTATCATACAATTAATACAAATTTTGATAACAATCAATTAATAATAAAAAAACAGATTGGATTGTGGTTTCTTCTTAGTTGCTGACTCCGCATCTATCTCTGATTTGTTAAAACTTTTTTGGTAAGCTGATGGCAACGGTTTTTACTTCCAAATAAGGGTCGACGCAGTTTAATCCACTGAAATAAAAATGTATGTTAAACATAACGATAAAATAAACAATTGAAAATCTTGGCACTTGGCGAGCAAAACATACTGAAAGGAACTTCGCTTACCCCTCACGACCAAAACCTGAGTCCTTGTAACCACCAAACGGCACCTGTGGCCCTCCCATCAAGTAGCCATTTACCCTGAAAAGTAAGCCATTTTAGACCCATATACAATTCTGTATCAAAAAGGCAAACCCAACGACGCGGATGACAGGCAACATTTCGAAATACTAAATAAGTATTTTTGTGCTACGTAAAGCTTCAGTATAGTTTCTTTAAAAAATCCCAAAAATGCTGTTGCTAAGTATCAGTTTAGATAACAATATTCTTATCTACAAGTATTAGGTATAATGATTATTATGTTTACAGCGTGATAAAGACGCGATAAAGCATTGTTTTTTTTTGACAATACTTTGTCCTTTCGCAATACTATATATTATGTAGGTATATCTTCTATCTCCTCTAATTACATTTTCTGAAATAAAGAGGAACTCACCAAACATTACCGGCTTCCACATGCTTCGCGTACTGCAGCGCGTTATTGATGTTGGTCGTGAAGATGCCCGCAGCAAGACCGTAACTGGTGTTATTGGCGCGGTCAATCACCTCCTCCAGCGTGTCGAACTTCAGGATGCTCTGAACTGGGCCGAATATCTACAAACAAAAAAGTAGTTAAGATTCTGTCCATATATCGTAATATACTAATAGTTTCAGGGATCCGTTGGCGGATGACTTCGCATATTCAAGCAAAGAGACCTCAGAGTGCGGTGGTGTAACTTAAGAGGGGGTATATATTAAGCCAGGCATTCAGAAAAGAACAATAAAAATCGTGCGCCTCGCAAAACTTGCGACGAAAGATTTTAAAATTTAAAGTAAAATTATATTGTTGTGGTAGGCAGGGTAACGATATATAATTTAAATTAAATTAAATTTAGACATGTTTTAGTGTTTTTTTTTTTCGATCGAGCCAACTTCGACCTACTAAGATTTTCAAGGGCCAAGGGCCAACTCCTAAATTGGCTGTTGTATATCTAGTTTCCGAGTGATTTTTTCCATGGCATTTTCCTTTGTAATTAGAAATTAGAGATTATATTAAAGCCCGACCAGAAGTATACGATCATTGTCAAGAGGGCGCTGTTATTCTCATGTATAGGGTGACAGTTCAGTTTAGTATGAAAAATTTAGTTCCAATGAAATTCCCCAATATGGCGCGTGATCATATATTACTGGTCAGGCTTTAGAAAAGTTTAAGAATTGCAACGCTTACCTCTTCTTTGGCAATTATCATGTCATCTTTGACGTCAGCGAAGACGGTCGGCTCGACATAAAAGCCAGATGTACCAATACGTTTTCCGCCAGTCAACAGTTTCGCGCCATCTTTTTTACCCTTTTCGATGTAGCCGAGCACTTTTTCCAACATCTCGCCGTCAACCTGCAGTGGCAGCATGGTTCCATTTTTATCGCTTGTCACTATGTCTGTCGCTTTCGCACTTACATACTTGTTAGAACGGGACAGGCATGTTGACAAATAATAAAGAGCCGACCATTTTAGCGCTACTGGATATGAAAATATGTATTGGGTGAATACCTAATTGACTATTAACTTTAACTAGGTATATAAATTATTATAAATACATGTAGGTAAATTACTTATGTAGGTAAATAAATCATGTAGGGCGTTTCTCTACTTATTTTTTGCATACGCCTAAGCAAAAAGATTGAAATAAACTTGACAACACCGCCTTAGAAAGACAAATTACAATGAAAATGTGACGTTTATTGCGTTGTGGTGTTACTAAATATTTAACTGTAGACGTTTAGTTAGTCCCTAAATGAAAAAAAGTGTAATCAAACTGCTAATGCTCTCTTTATATATGTTACGGGTATGGTTAAAAGGTTAATTAAACTCTAGTTTACCCGGGGATAGCTCGGTATTGCCCAAGCCTTTTGGGTAAAGTCCGAAAATGTTTACAATATTAGGTAATCTGTATTCGGCGTTTACCTGTACACATCTCAGTTTACCCAACACTGGCTGGGTAATGTTACGTGTTGCATCATCACTTCTGACACTACCGTCCCAGTGTTGGGTAGACCTAGATGTATACGGGACACGGGTAAACGCCGAATACAAATTAAAGTTGATTAAGTTTTTGGGCTTTACCCAAAAAGCTTGGGTAATACTAGGTATACCTAGGTAAATTTAAGTTTACTTAAATGTTACGGGCAATACTAGAAGGTTAAGTAAACTTAAGTTTAGTTATATTGAGAACACATTTACATTCTCCTCTTTATATAGAATATATGTTTTTACATACCTACATAAGTCTACATAGTAGTACATTTTATTGCAAGTGTGTGAAGAGTCTCATTATGTATGAGTCTCGAGATGTCTTTTATGAGTCGTAGGCGAAAAACCTTGGAAAAGTAAAAAGCACTTTACGAACGCTAAACAGCAACGTTTGAGCAACTGTATTAAAGAAATATATTTGTCTAACTTTCGCAAATCATATGTAATAATATAATAAATACCTGTGGCCCTTGATCTACTGTAGTATCAGCCGGGTTTCCGACCTTCTTGTTTTTGGCAAAATCCACTGCTTTTTCAACGAACTTTTCATAGATACCGGATTGGACGAATAAGCGTGACGCGGCTACACAAATCTGGCCTTGATGGGCGAACACACCATACGCTGCAGTTGGTACCGCTACGTTTACTAAAATTATGTACTTAATGTTTAAACATAGGTTTCATTTTAATTTAACAAGTTAAAATTTCATTTAGTTTTAGATGTTCTATTAAGTTTCATACGCTTAGCACACTGCGTTGCCTCGCTCAAACATCGGAGCGACGTGCGAATCGGATCCAGTGCTCGAAGCGCCTAAAATTAACATTACCTATCTATAATTATAAATCATGTGATATTGTGGTTTTTATCATTTTCTAGCTTAACTAAAAGATATAAGTCCCTATATGTAGAACAATTAAACTGAAACATATACTTTAGAACGCAAACTGCAGCAACATATCTCTATTTAGAAAAATAATTCCAGGATGGCAGATACTTTTGAAGCGTTGTTTCATCCACCACTATTGATGCCGACTGTACCACCAACTACTGATGATAGCGACGGATAGGAACTTATTAATATAACAACACAACTTTTTTAAATTTAAATTTATTCATATCAATGACAGTGACGTTGCCGAATACGTTATGCCGGGGCCACACTAACGGGAAACGCCGTTTATTATCGCGATAATGGACACTTCATAGAGTCAGACCAAGATAAGTTGGCAGCGATTTTGATAGCCCGGACGGTGCAAGTGTCAAGTAAATGTCATAATTTCATAGAAGTTTGACGTTTAAAATAACCCGTTCACCGCCTTCTTGGTTTGACTCTACAGCCACACTGGGATTATCGCGGCGGTTCCCGTTAATGTGACACAGGCATAAAAAATTAAGGTAATAATCAAAACAAACTCACGATCAGCATCATTCATAATTATGAGCGGACTCTTGCCCCCAAGCTCAAGGGTAACCCGCTTCAAGTTAACTTTACCAGCAGCTTGCTGAATTAGCTTTCCAACCTGAAATTATATAATTATTTAGATTTACGCCACCATTTTGTATCAACGCTTCTGTTATGGGAATAAGGTTTATTTTGTGTTGCAGGTTGTTTTTAAAGAAACACAATAAGGAATAATGTAGGTAACCCAACAACACAAAGATACAATACAACACAACAAAGATTAAACCTCTTTAACCATTATGACAGCACTTTAATTATGAAGAAAATATAACGTCACACTTGAATGAGATACGGTTTTTCAAAAGTAACCCGGCTTCGATGACCTTCAATTAGCCAGCACGTCACCATGATGTCACGTTCCCGTCTTACGAATTTTCAATCTGACGGTCACGTGGCACCTGACGCGAGTTTAACATTTTTTCCCCATCACAAATAGTTCTCAGCGCCGCAAAAAGTGTTCATTTCGAAAGCCTATATTTCGGTACTCTCAAGGGAATCAAAATTTATAGGGATAATAGGGATATAATTTATACTTCCCGTTGACCTAAAACTATGAAATTTGGCTAGCAATATCGTTTAAAACTGCAAGTACAGGGAAAAGTCAGAAAATTATAAATTTCTAAAAAAAAGTATAATTTGTATGAAGCCCTCGGTGGGCGGATGCGATTCGCACTTGTCCGTTTTTTTAATACTTCCGTTAAAGCTAAGACACCTGTATTTGCCATGATAGCATTTGATAACATTAATTTAAATTCAACGATATATTCTACAGACTTCCACAGTTTATTGGTGTACTCGTCGCTGCCATAGGCGTCATTTCGCCAAGAAAAGTGGAACTTTTTTGGAATGCCCCATTTATGCTTCACAGATAAATTGTAATACAAGCAAATGCTTAACTTAAATATACTTGGTTTGAAGCATTGAGTGACAGGGCACCAAATGCGTCTACGTACCTCAACAGAACCTGTGAAAGAAATTTTCGCAACGTCCGGGTGATGCGTGAGCGCAGTACCCGCGCCGGGGCCGTAGCCGTTGACCACATTCACCACGCCTGCGGGCACGCCAGCCTCCTTCAGCAGAGCCGCCAGAGCAAGCGCTGTTAACGGGGTCTGCTCTGCGGGTTTTACTACCACCGTACATCCTGAAAAATTCAATTAGGATTTAAGGACAACAAAACATATTCAAATTAAGACTAAAACCGATGGTTACACTCAAGGCTATTGCATAACACCGCCTCAAGAGTAATGTCCAACATATCATTTGTTTCATAATATACTTACCTATTATTATCCACCCGAGAGCGTCTTAACGCCACTCAATAGGTATATACAGTTACGTAAACATAGAACAAACGAAAAACAGTTTAGTTATTTAGTTTCACATACCTGCAGCCAAAGCGGTTACGACTTTGTTAATGAACATCAAAATGGGGAAATTCCATGGCAGAATCAGTCCACACACACCAACAGGCTGTTTCAAAGTGAACGTGAAATTGTCACCATCTGAAATAAACAATATTATTATAAATTAACAAAAAATTTGTCCCAAAAACGATGACATCACCGGGCCTATAAACTCATAAAATATTAAATTGGTCAATCTCGAAATTAGATTTATTTAGGGTTGCCACCCCAGTGACTCCGCATCATAACAACCAACTTACATAGGTCTAATTCGAGTAAAACGCTTTCCAAAAAAACATATACATATAAGTACATATATGATATATTATGTAAAAATTGTCAAACCAACTTTAAATTTTAATATGTCTGAACATGTTCCTTTAATAAGAGTTTGAAAACTTTTTTTTACTTATAAAGCATTTTAGCGTCAGTTTTTGACAAAAATAAAAACAAGCATATCAGTGCCCATTATTAGTCATGTTAGTCATAAACTTAATCAGTGTTTTAGATTGCTACAATAAACAAAGAGCACTAAAAAGTATTTTTTTAATCTAGTGAGAAAACTCCTTTTTAGGGTTCCGTAGCCAAATGGCAAAAAACGGAACCCTTATAGATTCGTCATGTCCGTTTATGTCACAGCCACTTTTTTCCGAAACTATAAGAACTATACTGTTCAATCTTGGTATGTAGATGTATTCTATGAACCGCATTAAGATTTTCACACAAAAATAGAAAAAAAAACAATAAATTTTGGTGGTTCCCCATACTTCGAACTGGAACTCAAAAATTTTCTTTTCATCAAACCCATACGTATGGGGTATCTATGGATAGGTCTTCAAAAATGATATTGAGGTTTCTAATAACATTTTTTTCTAAACTGAATAGTTTGCGCGAGAGACACTACCAAAGTGGTAAAATGTGTGTATTATAAAACTAAAAAAAATATATGATATACATTATCATGCAAACTTCCACGGAATATTGGTTTGAACGAGATAGTAGTTTTTTTTTAATACGTCATAAATGGTACGGAACCCTTCATGTCGAATCCGACTCGCACTTGGCCGCTTTTTTTTCTGGTTAAAACGAGTGCGTTGTTAAAATAGTGAATACATACCTAGAGGAATAGTGTCGCCTTGAATTTTATCAGCTAAACTGGCGAGATAACGAATGGACTGCACGTTTCTTTCCGACAAGAGAAGGGCCATGTTGACGAGCATGCCATTATTATAGGACTCCAGCTCGGCGAGATACTTGGAGTCACGTTGCACGAGGTCTGCGAACTTGTTGAGCACTCGGCCGCGAGCCGAGGCGTCTAGCAATCGCCATTCTGAGTTACGGTGGAACGCTGCCTTTGCTGCACTCACTGCCAAATCTATATCAGCCTGTGAAAAATACTTGACACTCGCTGACTGTTCTTCTTTGCACATCATTTATCTTGCTCACTAAAGGGAGGTGCTAACTTCCAAACCAACTTATTAATAGTGAATACACACATTCACATATATTTAGATGTATATTATTAAAAAATGAATCAATACGTGCACTTTGAAATTTACAATACAATACAAATACTCTTTATTGCACACGGCACACCTCAATACAGAAACAATACAAATAATACAACACATTAAGAAGAGGTAAACAACAGGTGGTCTTATCGCTACAAAGCGATCGCTTCCACCTTTAGGTGGCGGAATTAAATAAATTTATGTCATGTCAGTAGGTGTTCCAGATGCAATAAAAGAAGTCTAGCACAGCATAAACACAAAACAAAACAATATATCATATACAACTAAGTATAAATAAAAAAGATATATAAATACATATATTAATATGCATATAATGAAAGCTATAGGTATGGAAAAGGAAGCAGATAAAAGTATTACGGAGCAGATAAAAAGTGAAGTTTAATGAGTCTCTTGAAAGAATTAGGACATGGAGCGCGCCTTAAGTCTATAGGCAGAGAATTCCATAGTCGGATAGCTTGAAAAGTGAAAAAAATATTATAACATTTAGAATATGATGGTACAGAAAGAAGAAGTTCTGGGAGCACCTAGCAGAACGGAGGTAGCTGAAACGGTTTTTGAGATAGCGGAAAGATGCGGGGTTAAAAAGAATGAAATACAGAAGGGACAAATCGTGAGAGTTACGACGTAAGCGAATAAAGAGCCACTTGAGCCATTTACGTGCATTTAATGAAAAAAAAACATTTATTTTTTACCTTATCTCCTTCTGCAATCTTTGCAATGACAGAGCCATCATGAGGAGAATATGTGTCAAAGGTTTTACCGCTTCTGGCATCTACCCACTCGTTGTTGATGAACAACTAAAATAAAGAAATGAAAATATAAACAAAATTACAGTAAGAATACAAAATATGAATATCAATCTATTATAATCTACATAATAGTGATATTCATATTACCCTAGTCTATTGTAGATTAAGCACGCCCCGAAACCAGCTTATATTCCAGAAATTAATATCTTCAACAATGCTTCAAATTTACAAGGGTTAATTCGCTAAGACCATACTAACAGACCGCAAAATAATATTGATTAAATACGTGCAATGTTTACGAAATATTCAATAAGTAGAGGTGAAACATTAATTTATTTTTAATACGAGTAGATAAGGAACTCATCCATCTTTTGCTTTGCGTACATTTGATGACAAAACTTGATTGTCAGTATTAAAATATAATATATATGACGATAGCTAGAAAGTTACGCGGAGGGTACCTATTTATGCTGAGGCATTTTTTAAAAGAAACAAACAATAAAGTAAATGCATTGTTTTAATTTGAACTAGCGGCAGGAAGTTTAACCAGTTTTCTTTTTATTATCTTAGTTATTGGTAGATGGGTACCTATAGGATTCGTATACCGGGAGCTCAGAGCATACAATACTAGAGAGGGCAAGTCGCTGGTGACCATGTCTCACTTGTTAGCTCAAAGAACATACACTGCCGCTAGTTCCCCGTCTGTTGTTAGTGGTTTGTGACAGAGTGTGCACGAATGCTGACACAGAGAATATTCCGTTTTTATCCAAAATGCAGAGGTTAATCCCTTCTCACATTTAAATACGATAAATACTATTTATTTCTATTAAAACACTGAATGCAACCTAATATTCCGTCTTTCATTAATATAAACGGTGCACTTTAACAATATTCAACATATTGCAATACATTGCTGGTGAACAAGTTACATTATTGCCAAGCTACGTGTTTACGCCGCAATGATTCGGGTCCTACCTAAACAATAGACTCAACGACAAATTGTCTCATTGACCGAAGCGTTAGCGAAGGTCTTCGTTTTGTTTGACTCAGTCAATTTGCTTATGTCGGGATGTTCTCTTCTACAGGTCGCAATTCTCAACTGAATCTCGTGAAATGTTGTAAGCAGGTTCAGTAGCTACATAGATTTTTTCTGGCGTTTCGTTTATTGGAAAATGTTCAAAATGGTGGAATTTGGTATAAATGACTTAAGTGGCATTACGGTTTATGGCACTTAAGACCATTGTGAGTACGCTGTGAAAATGACTCAACGAAGTGAGTATTTTTACATGTTTTAAGCTTATGACGAAGTGGTTCGTAGTACAAAGGACCTACTGCGAACCACTTCGTCAACCGTCGTTCATTCGTTCGTCTATTTGCATCTTTATCTCTCTTGCATATTTGAGCGTGATGCGCGAATTACTTATGCTTTGTGTGGGGGTAAAGAACTTGCGACAGGCGAACTCAATACAAATCGGCCGGCATGTCCGATCTCCTTAAGTATAATATATATAGTATAATTATATATTCTTATATCTATGACCGGGTCGACCGGGAGGCTTCGTACAGTGCCATATCTCGACTATCCAATATGCTGAAGCATTCATATTTGTATACTATAGTTCATTTTTTAGCATTAGGAAAAAGGTAAACAATCGTTACAACTTGAGAAAGTTGCCTTGTATCAAATCAGAAATACGCTGTTATCATAGACGTATAAGTGGACGATGAAGTAGCATTAGTCTCACTTTTAGATAACTGTTAGTTATTATTTTACAAGGCTCAGAGCAAAAAGTTAAAATAATTATATTATGTAGGTACTGTATTGTTGTTTATAAACTTCCTGTGTAACAGAAAGTACTTTTTCTTGGTTTTCCTTTATTCATTTCCCAATAATGATTATATTTAAAAGAGACATAAATTACTTACCTATTAACTTTTTAACAGAAACAAATATCTAAGATAGGTACAACCCAACGTGCCAAGTTTTATTAGACTTAACTGCCGCGTTAATCTGAGACAGTCGTAGTAAAACAGATTAAGCATTAAAAATTTGTTTACTCTGCCTCACCTTAGAACTCGATCCGACCGCAGTTGACAATGATGACTGTTTTCCTTCTTTTGTGCCAGTCAAATAGTGGCCTTGATAACGCGGTACCTAGTCATGATTATTCTATTTTAGAAATACATTTTTATCCGCTTAGTTTTAGGTACTACTAGGTTTTTAAATGAGTATGAAACAATTTCAAACAACTACTTGTATATGCTGAAATGTATTATATGCAATAGAGACCACTATTTATACATACCCTGGTTCTAAGAAAGAAAGAGCAGAGTTCTAAGAAATTTTATGGTTTAATATGCGCGCGTTCAGGTACATCCAAATGACATACACACGCCACACGCCTTCAGACATATGGGAGCGGCTAAGGTGTTCTCAAATATCTGAACAAAGCCTTAATTATCAAGACATGTCCATATAATTTTGAGCACTGTGTACATACCTACTTTATGAATGAAATCATTCATAAAGTGGTTATGCACTTTTGCAGCTGGGTATACGACGACCACAATTTATGTGTACTTACCAAATAGGTATGAATGAATCTACCCTCTTGATTTCACACAGATGGCACAAGGCAGTGACCGAATATTTGATGCCCCACTAAAAATTGCGAACACATTGGCTAACCTCAGTCTAGTAAATTTAGCAAATGTCTGGCAGTAAAACGAAATGATGCATAAAATTACCGCCTCATATAAAAGGCCTTCAACTTAATAAAACTAAGATATAGAGGTCTACTTTCTATTCGACTCTAAGGGAACCTTAGAGAACCTTAAAGTGGAATAAAATAGTCCCTTTCATTTGATTAAATATTGTATGATTTGCATGAATTATTATTATTAGATATGTTTTGGTTTCTTTTATATGTACCTATAACTAATTTAGGCTCTGCTCATGACCTAAGTATTAGCTTGCGTGTATTTTCACTGCCATAGAGCGTTTTCACATTGTCTGATCCGACATCGGATAACCTTTGGAGGTGCCAGAAAATAAGCTCTGGCATCAAGTCCTTTCTATTTTTCTATTAACGCTTTCTTTTAAACAACAAACCAAACAAAATATAACAAGGCATTTTTATGTTTTGTTTGGTTTGTCGTTTGTTTATAGTATCTAATATCGGGTCGGATAAAGTGAAAACGCTCTTGTATGTTGAATGTTAAAAAATGCTGTCTAAGTGAAGAGCTCTACATCATTTTAAGAATATTTGCTTTTACTTTGGGGGTCTGTCAGTAATGGAAATATTTTTTGAAACGTATGTAGGTTATAAAACATATATATGTACCGTTATCGAGTACCTACCGATAAAACAAGCGTGCCTAGGGTGACTGCCTGACTGCTATAGTTATTGGCCTCTCCATAGGAATTAGCCACCTTGTTTCTTTCTGCTATGGAGGGGCCAACAAATATAGCAGTCACCCTACTACCTAATTCAGTTACATCGACTGTATATAAATCTATGTAAAGATATCTCCATGTTCTCCCACAGCTAAAATTTTGAAAAATATACGGCTTGTAACTTTATAGCTCGTCGGTGGGTGTATCACTGGTGATTTTGTTTTCTATGACATAGTGAAAATGTAATTAATGTCATATAATCATCTTTAATAGTAGATGTAAACAAAAAACAATGAAATAAAAATCATATTTAGTTTTTTTTTTCACTAAAACACCACCCTACAAAATTACACGCCCAAAGTCGAAAGGCCAGAATCAAGTGATTCTGACAGTAGGTAATGGAATTAGCTAAGTAGCTTATCCTGGTACGGCCTTAGTTAACCAATTAGCCGAAAGATGACGCTGCACACAATTATGATTAGTAAGTGGTCAAAAGTCTTTCGCATTTATTGTTATATTATTAAATAGGATGTTTTTACGTAAACCAATCCTGATATACAAAGTAGATACTAAAAATTCATCGATAAGCGGAAACATATTTAAGTATTTTCATAAAGTACCGATCTTAATTATCAAAATCGTTGCAAAATAATTTCTACATAATTTATTACTGACAAAACGTTTATGACAGGTTAAAGACAGACTCCAAAGTGATGTTCAGTTTTACAATATGGACCATAATACATATTCAATTTTTAAATTTAATTCAATACCTTATTTCAAATAATACAATCCATATTAGTGTTATTATATAACACAGCAAAACTTATAAATATATGTTAGTAATACGAGTATAAACAACAACAAAAATAAAATAACTAAAATTAAATTGGCTACGTAAAACCTACCTTGGTGTATTTAATTTCGGGAGCCATGGTTTCACAGTGCACGCACACACTTAGGATACCTGCGGTACTGACAAAAATGTCGAAAACAACTAAATTATATCAGCCGCTTCTCACATGCCATGTTAGATAACTATAAAAATAACAGATAAAAAACAATGTTACCCCGGACGTGTATTTCTATTTATAAGAACGCACGCGAGTCGAACACCTGTCAAACCAGTGTTCTTAATAAATGACCATGATATCCTTAATATATAACTTAATTACCTACACATATTTCTGATCCAATCATTGGTAAAGAAGTAGGTGAAAAATTGATAAAGGGGTCATAATTATTTTCGTTGTCTTGTTTATTGTCCTCTAAAAATGTGACGGAGTGTGCTTTTTATACGAGATGAAATTAAGATTTAGTTTTTCTCACGGCAAATGTAAGCTACAGCTAAAAAGGCATGCAATAGCACTCGTCTTTTTTATTTATTTGATAAAATACAGAAATACATGCGTGACGGAATGTCCAAAACAAGACAAAAGAATTTCAACCCAAAGACCAAAAATTCTGGGATGGGTGACGTCCTGGTTGGTGCTCCCAAATGGTCTGTGGCTCTGACAGCCCAGAAATATTTATTGGAATTTTATTCTTATCGCTGTTTCCCGATATAAATAAAAATGTGTCGTAGAGGATGTCTCACGTTGATGGCCGGGGTTATTAAAGTCAGGTAGATATTAAAAAAAAATCGGTAACTAAGATTAGGTTTACAGTAGCTGTGCTGGTGCCTCTTTGTAAGTATTTAAGATACTTGTGTTAAGAGAACACCGCTCTTCCACAGGATGTTTTGCTTACAACGCGCGGATTACTCGATCGTAGTGGACGTGTCGCAAGCCCTCGCTATTTAAATCTCATAACTATTAAATTATTTAAATCTGTGAACTTCCTGTAATCGACCTTAAGTGCATCAGCGTACGTTCGGTTTTCAATTATTCACAACATCACATTTAAGTCATTATCGTGCGTGCAACATACCTGCTGAGATAACGACAGCTACATGGCAGGCAAGCAATTACAGCAGCTATCACTTGAAAATACGGTCGAAATGACAACGAAGGCGAATCGGTCGCCAAGCCAAACAACTGGAGGTGGAGGCGGTAATCCTACCGGCTCGCAGCCGGATTTAAGCAAACTACCATCAGATAATCTCGTCAACGTACAAAATTCTTTGCGGAAACGTAAACAACCCAACTTTGAAGAAGAAATAAAAAATGACCTCTCAGAATTTCATCAGGACCTTAAGAAGCTCATGGATATGTGCCGATCTCATAAAAGTGACTTATTAGAAATGAAGTCAGATGTTTCTGACATTAAGGACCAGCTGGCTAACATAAAATCGACCACCGAGAATATCATCACAGAGCATAATCAAATCAAAGCCGATGTAGCCGAAATCAAGGAGTCATTAGACTTTCACTCCAAAAGGCAGGACGCCCTTAATACCCGTGTTGTATCAATTGAGCTGAGTGTTAAAAAAATGGACGTGTTAGACCAAGAGGTATCGCTACTAAAAAAATCGCATGAAGAGTTTCAACTAGAGCATTACATACTACAGCAGCGTGATCGCCTACTTAACTTGGAAATCGTCGGCATTCCAGAAAACAAAAATGAGAATTTGTCAACCTGCGTCATCAATATTTGCAAGGCCGCCGGCGTGGATGTTATCGCCGAGAACATAGTCCACGTAAACCGTGTGCAACCCCGAACGGAAGTAACGGGCAGGCCGAGAAACATCGTAGTACAACTGAGCTCCCTCCTCGTCAAGGACAGTATCATCGCTGCTATTCGCAAAAAAAAAGGAATTACTACTACAGACATCGGTTTGCCAGGAGAACCCCTTAAGATTTATATAAACGAGCACCTGATTCCGTTTTATAAGCAGTTACGCAAAGATGCTAAAAATGCCGCTGACGCAGCAAATTATAAGTACGTGTGGGTACGGAACTGCAAGATATTTGTGAGGAAATCAGATAAGTCACCTATTATTTACGTGAGAGACGCCAGTGATCTAAAAAAAATCCGCTGACTTTATTGTTTCATAGGTTTGATAATTTCGTTGACGTTTTCCTTATCATTCATCCTTCTATGCATGATATGTGTGTTAATTTTTGTTATTGTTATATTGAATAGCAATTACCGATATTACCATATCTCCACGATAAATAATGTAAGTACTAGCATACATAAAACACAATATAACCTGTACACGTTTACAACTTACTCAAGAACAAATTTAAGCTTTATTTTTGTAATGATCGCACTTAAACCCAAAGCCTATTATACTTTGCTACCTAAAATAATATCATTTTTCATAACTTTCCAAGCCAATGATGTCTATGAATGTAACAAATCTCACTTACATATTTTTAACTACACTTTTCTGTCATACGTTCGTTTGCCTTTTGCACTAACTCCGTTTTCCCTGTTATTAAACCGTAAGATTTATTACCCTAACGCCGCCCTTACAATTAAGACTATACTTGCAATACTTGCATACGTCGTAATCCGTAATTTATACAACGATACCATATCTCCTACAAAATCGATTAAAAATATTGAAGTTCGGCCCACTTATTGTCGTAGTTATTATTCTCTCAAACAATTAATTATATACATAATATACCGTAAGAAAATTAACCATAACATATATATGCCATTTACTAATTCGCTCCCTATTATGCCAGGCTATCGAACGATTTATATTTATAAGATAATAATCATGGTTTTAATTAACGCTACATGCAAAGATGGCTAACACACCTAATACGCAAAACAAATTAAACATATATTACCAAAATGTTCGTGGGCTTCGAACAAAATGTCTTGAGATTTATAACAATATTATACAAAATGATTATGATTTAATATTCCTGACCGAAACCTGGCTACAGAATGATATTTTTGACACTGAATTATGCGATTTTAGATATGATGTTTTTCGCTGTGATAGGAACCTTCAACTAACGAACAAAAGCGCCGGCGGTGGGGTAATGGTGTGCGCTCGCCGTAGCCTCTGTGCCACGGTGCATCGCGAGTGGTTATGCGCCGAATTCGAATCGCTGTGCATCATTATCCCTGCCCGCGCTCTCGGAACATCAGTTGACCTAATTACGGCGGTGGTATACCTGGCGCCGGATGAGGATAAGTTGCCGCTTAATTTAGATACAGTAAAATCGAATATATCGCGAATGGTTGGCATGCACCCGACATGTAATTATTTATTATTAGGGGACTTTAATCTGCCGTGTATCACATGGAACAATGAATTGGGGTTTAGCTTGATAAATCAAGGAAAGACTGACTATCAAAACGCTGCGTTGGCATTCGTAGAAGACATGCAATATCTAGGGCTGACTCAACAAAATTTTATTGCGAACTCTTGTAGTAATATTTTAGATCTGTGTTTTAGCAACCTACCGCTATGCGTTACACAAAGTCTGCCTATATCTAAGTTAGATAAATACCATCCGTCATTCACTGTCGATATATTAGAT
Source organism: Cydia pomonella (assembly GCF_033807575.1). Lineage (NCBI taxonomy): Eukaryota > Metazoa > Arthropoda > Insecta > Lepidoptera > Tortricidae > Cydia > Cydia pomonella. Next base: position 11,641,529 of record NC_084710.1, read on the forward strand.
TTATACATTAAACCGCTCAAGGTTAATAAAAATCGTCGTTTCAACTTCTTTAAATGCGATTACGGAAAAATTAACGACTATTTAAAAAACATAGATTGGGTGAACATTTTAAACACAAATGACATAGACTTAGCAGTTAATATTTTTTATAACAAACTCCAAGAATGCTTCTCGTTGTTTGTCCCTGTATCATATCCAAGCAAAGAATCTTATCCAATATGGTATAGTTCTGCTCTTATTAAAATATTGCGTGAAAAAACAAAATTACATCGTAGATGGAAAAGATTGGCAAACCCACGCGATTACGAGGAATTTTCCTTGCTCAGAGCTAGGCAAAAACGCGTACAACATGAGTGCTTTCAACGTTTTACCCACAATACGGAATCCTACATAAGGCAGTCTCCTAAAGTTTTTTGGAGGTACGTAAAATCTAAGCGAGGAGGCTCGCACTACTCAAATTGTTTCCAACTCGATAATAATCATTATAGTGGGGGTAAAGAGATATGTAATGCTTTTAATGCCTTCTTTGAAAGTGTCTTCGTCCCCGCAGCCTCTTCATTTAATCCCGAGAATAATCCTCAATACAGTTCCGTTCGATCAGCAGTTATCATAACGGGTGAGTCTGTGTTCAAACACTTAAAAGCACTTGATAAATCCAAAGGACCTGGCTGTGATGGCGTCCCGCCAATTTTCTTATATTCTTGTGCCGAATCACTTGCATTTCCTTTATCAATCTTGTTTCAAAACTCGCTAAAGAGCTGCATTTTCCCTACTATTTGGAAAAAAGCCCACATTATTCCCATTCATAAAAAAGGTTCTAAGTCTAAAATTGATAACTACCGACCCATTTCTATTCTCAACACCATTGGTAAACTATTCGAGTTAATTATTTTTAATCATATTTATCCCCTAATAAGTCGCGGTATCTCCGGCAGGCAGCACGGATTCCTTAAAGGTCGCTCCACTGTCTCTAACCTAGCCTGTTTCACAAATTTTGTTCTTACTGAAATGGAAGGAGGTGGTCAGGTTGACGTGATATACACGGACTTCGAAAAAGCTTTCGACCGTGTAGATCACGCCATCCTGCTCTCAAAACTACAGACGCTTGGAATACATGGTGACTTACTCCGGTGGATTCAATCATACCTCAGAAATCGTTCACAAGCTGTTGTTCTGGGGGGTTTCAGATCTGACTATATTGCAATATCATCTGGCGTGCCCCAGGGCTCTCATCTTGGCCCTCTCTTTTATAACGCGTACATATTTGATATAGACAAATGTTTCACAAATGCTCACCATTTATTGTACGCTGATGACAAAAAAGTTTACATGCGTGTTAAATCATTAGCTGATTGTGAGCTCTTGCAAAGTGACCTTACTAATCTTATGAAATATTACCTAGAAAACAGGATTACAATCAGCATCAATAAATGTCAATGCATTAGTTTTACTCGCAAAAAAAAACCTATAAATTTTTCCTATCATTTTAACGGCATCACAGTCCAGAGAGTCGATGTAGTGCGGGATCTGGGGGTGATGCTTGACACCAAAATGACTATGAGAAACCACGTTGACCTAATAGTAAATAAATCCTATCGTAACCTTGGATTTTTAATGAGAACCTGCAAACCATTTCGTAGTTTACTAAGTTTAAAAATTATTTATTATGCATACGTACGCTGCGTTCTTGAGTACGCTTCCCCTGTTTGGTCAGTCTGCTATTCCACCCACAAAGACCGCATCGAACGAATCCAGAAAAAGTTTATTAACCATTTAAATTACAAATTTAATAATTCATTTTCTTCTTACTCTGACAGCTGCCATGAATACAATCTTCTTACACTTGAAAATAGACGCAAGTTGGCAGACATGAACCTCCTTTTTGATATCGTTCGAAGCCGTCTTGATTGCCCTGAGCTACTGTCTTGCATATTATTTCGGGTTCCTAAACGTCGCACCAGGTATACCACCCTCTTTCAAGTCCCACTACACTCCACTAACTACGGCGCAAATGCCGTACTATCTCGCATTCCCCATCTTTACAATCAAGAATTTGACTCAACGGATCCTTTTAATGGCCCTAAAAATAAATTTAAAAATGACGTATTAGATATATTACTTAACAAAAAAAGATGAATATAATAATTATTTTGGGTTTTAATAGGTTCTAAAGATTAACCAAACACTGTTGTAAATGTTAATCCTATATTATACTGTAGGAGTACTCATCATTGGCGTCTTGGCATAATACAAATTTTGGTATCTTATGCAAGGGATGGTCCCATGTAGTAGGTAAAACAGTTACTTTACAGGAGCGCTAAATAGTGATCTTTGGGTAAAAGCGTGATCACTTAAATTATTTACAAGAGCAATATAAATAAATTAAATCAACTATTAACGTTAATGCACACCTATCAACTTTATGCAAGCATGTGTACCTACCTCTAACTTCAATGTTCATGTTGATTATCACCTACTGTTACTGTTACTGTGGGCTTGCACAGTTTCACTTTGATTATTACTTTGTTTAACTAATTATATTTGTATATTATTTTGCACCCAACGGATAACTGTTATTGGCCTAATACTATGTAAAAATACCTATGTAAATTGTATATCTACGGCTGTTGTTGTCCTGAATACCAATAAAAAAAAAAAAAAAAAAAAAAAAACAATATAACATGTTCGTACAGGTACATATATTTCATTCGATGAGATATAGAGAAAGGAACGGAGTAAGTGTGATTTAACTAGATTACTTTCAAACTTTATTAATATGTCTTACCCAACCATTCAAAACATAATATTATTATAACTATAACTAAAGTTTTTCTAGCAAAAATGAGTTGTTTTGACCAAATCATAGCTACATCGACATGTCTCTGCCCAACAACGGCAAAAAAGCTAATTCCATATTTCCTATATACGCTGTTTTACCGTAACAGAGCAAGTCTGGCATCCATGTTAACTTCTTCGTAAGTACCTACATAACTTCTCCATAAGTTACAGCCCATCATAATATTTCTTGAATCTCGCTTATCGATTGTATATTTTATCAATGTTTCATTTTGCATTCAAGCACTCATTTTTGCCAAAAAAATCTTGGTATAATTATAACCGATATTGTTTCACTTGAGCGTTGGATTCGCCTGACGTCTGTGTTTCGCTATATAAGTTGGCATTGATTTTGATAGCACAGCCTGTGCAAGTGTTATTTTAAACGTCAAACTTCTATGACATTATGACTTAACACATGCACAGTCTGGGCTATTAAATTCGCTTCCAACTTAGCTTGGTCTGAGTCTAACATGCTCAGTTAACACCTTAGCCGAGCCGCGTGAATCCACGATGACTGGCTTATTTATCTGTAATCGTTGGCATGATTCAGCAATTCCATGTTTTTGTTCAAATATTTCCTCAAATGAAGGAATATAATAAAGTGTAAAGGGTACCTTAACAAATATTATAATATTATTTATTTAATTTCTACAGTTATAATTACTTATAATCTCTATTGTATTTGCTGGATAAATGTTTTTTCACAGTTAATATTATAATATTTAACAACCATGATATCGAATAATGATACTTTTTTTATACCTAGACTAAAACAATATGTAGCTTGTTTGTCGACAAAGCTTTTTATGACACAGAAAACGGAATACAGAATGTTTTTTTAGTCACCTGCAATTATTTACAGCGTGAATATATAGGTCATACTGAGCAACTTTTACTATGTACAGATATCAATATCAGACCAGCCAAAATGTATGAACCAGCCATTTTTTTTTTAATTTGGGGTCGATGCTGACATTTCAAATTTTCTAAGAACATTGTATGATCGTGTAACGATTAGAAATATATGTACACAATTGCAGAAAAAGGCACACATTGTAGCATTTAGATGTGTGTCAGATAAAGTTTATCTTAGAGTAAATATATATTAAAAAATAATCGATATCTTATGTATAAAACAAAGTCAAAGTCCACATGCCACTTCTTGAAAGAACTTACGACTAAATTATAAGTTTTTTTAAGACAATCTTGATTATTCAATATTAATTTAGAGTAATAGGTCAGTAAATCTTAAAACGTTTTCGGCAATGATATCGTGACTGTTTTTATTTCCAGGTACTCTTCCACGCAGTCCACTCCTCTGAAATATATAAAATAAATAGTTGTATACATTTATATTGAAGTCAGAAAAAAGTTCTCGTGAGTTTGTAAATGCTGAACTTCAGTCGAATTTAGTGAGCCCATTGCGCCTACAACCTCACTTTTCCCAGTAAGAAAAGGGAAAAGTTGCTCACGGCCGAAGGACCTCTGGCCCTTTATTTACGGTTGTATGAGGTCAGGCTAGTAGGCATAATTGTTCCTATGAGGCGACTTGCCCCGACTAACGAGACATGGTGAAAAGTCAGGTCTGTGAAGTTGGCATATCAAAGTCTAGCAGATCACGTTTTTACTGGAGACCAGCATGCACCATAGTTCTAGAGTTCGTGATATTTTATAGCAATAGTTCTGGCGTAATATACTATGGATTTTTACCAAATGATATGCTAACTTCACACACTAGCATGCATTTAATTTAGTTAAAAATGGAATATAAATATTGTATTGCCTTGTCACATGATAAAAAGAGTTCCTGACATGAGAGCTGGGAGAGAGACTGTAGTATATAAAACAGCGGAGTTCTAGGCAATTAATACACCTTAAAAGTGAAATAAAAATGAAGTTTCAAATTTTTATTTAGTCAAAATACAGTCGTGATCTGCTGAAACATGTTCAGGAGACTTAGGCTTGAATTCGGCCTTTAATCATTATAGATGTCAGTCTGTAGTATATAAAACAGTGGAGTTGCAAACCAAATATATGTCTGTGCCTTGTTAAATTACATCAGTATGACACGTGTGAAGTTAGCATATCATAGATTTTAAAAATAATTAAAAATTGTAATGAATGCTCTCAGAGATGCTTCTTTTGTGTCAGGAACTCTTTTTTATCATGTGACAAGGCAATACAATTTTTTTATTCCATTTGTAATTTTATGATAATGCTAGTGTGTGAAGTTAGCATATCATTTGGTAAAAATCCAAAATATTGGTTTTTATGACAAAAACGCCAGAACTATTGCTATAAAGTATCAGGAACTCTAGAACTATGGTGCATGCTGTTAGAACTCCAATAAAAACGTGATCTTCTAAACTTTGATATGCCAACTTCACAGACATCGATAAGTCTGGATGGTCTTACTCAATGGATTTGAGCATCGTTTATTATAGAGTCTGTTGAGTTGTCTCCCCTTCGGCCGCGTACGCAACCAGAGCTTCGGAACCAGATGCGATCGAAAACTATTTCTGCCTTGTACGAAACCGGTTGCGATCAAAAACTAATTCTGTCTTACTAATTATCAGTTACGATCGAACACTTTTCTTTGTTGTTCGAAACCTTTCGACCGTTGATAAAGTCAGCTAAGATTATATTTATACACCTTGTTAATCTTGTTATACAGTATAAGTACTGTACACGTTATATATCTAGTTAAAAATCAGAACACAAAAATTGTACCAGTTGATAATATTCAAATACTTTGTTGGCAAATACAATGTAACCTTGTTCCTTAAAAGACACTGGCTTGAGTTGAGTTTTGTTAAATCAATAGTTTCCAAAAAATGCACAGGAAAAGAAATTATCATGAGTATCATGACAAAATTTTTGAAAAAAAAACCTATAGCTAGATAGCCCAGACATTGGTTTCGTATAAGAACGAGAAGTGTTCGATCGTAATTGGTTACGGGTAAGACGAAATTAGTTTTTGATCGCAACCGGTTTCGTACAAGGCAGAAATAGTTTTCGATCGCATCTGGTTAAGAAGCTCTGGTTGCGTACGCGGCCGAAGGGGTTGTCTCGCATTGATTTTTATATTTACATATCTTTCCCATCATGGAACAATGGTGTTCCGGACCTTCGGGATGCGTGCGTGGAGCCGAAGCCAACACGTAGAGGCCCTTTTGACACTTTAATTAAATGTAAGGGATACGCCGAGCGAATGCTGCCCTTGCCCTGTCATGGGACGCACGTGGAGGCAGCACCCACTAGGGTGTAAAGACTATTGAGAGTTGATGGAATCTAAAATGAAGTAGGTTTTTGGGTGAAAGCGATACTGGGCTATGGGATAAAAAACCGGACACCGGCCCATAAGTATCAGTATTAAAAATACAAACCTTTCACGCCCTACTCCAGAATCCTTAAAACCCCCGAAAGGAGTTTGTGCTGTAGACGCCATATAAGTATTAATCCTGCAAAACAACGCCATTTTGTATTTAAAAAAACATAAATAACAATTCCCTCATGAAATGCAAAGTACATGTTCGTAAACATGTTTTTGAAACAAAACAGATTTCAAATTCAGTAAAATTTAAAATTAAGTTGATACGTCTAACATTTTTCTTATTAATTGAAATATCATTCAATTTATGTTTTTCGTATCCCGTGAAAATATAATTTACGGAAAATTTAGAAGTGATTCGTAAAAATTAAAAAAGGCCAAGCAAACAAATTTGGTGATTTATTGCTGGATTTATAATCCAGGCAGAAATGTAGAAAGATCGCTATTTTCAATAAATTACTAAGTACGAGTAAACCATTTTGCGGGCAGAGGCTAGTAAGAAAACTTACCAAACGTTTCCAGCCTCCACATGCTTGCTAAAGTGCAAGGCATCACTGATATCCTTTGTGAAAATCCCAGATGCAAGACCATAGTTAGTGTTATTAGCACGATCGATCACCTCCTTTAGGGTCTCAAATTTGAAGATACATTGTACTGGCCCAAAAATCTAGAAACGAGATACAAGTTTTTATGTAGGTTCTTATGTTGAAGCCAAGTCGTCAAAACGGACTCGCTAAGAATACTGTTTTAATAACTTGGAATACGAATATTCTAGGAAACCCATTTTAGGCCTGACACTGTTAAATTGTTAAGAAGCTTAGTTATGAAATATCAATTTTCCTAGCATTTAGCATCACAAACAATAACTGATATTGTATACATATTTACATACGTATACAATATCAGTAAGCGATATGAGTATCTAATCTTTAGATTTGTGTACCCAACCAACCTTTGCTGCATTGCTAGAAATAGCGGTGGTTTATTCCCTGAACCCTATAAGACATGTTTACTTAGTTTAGGGCTCATGACACTATTCCTAGGCTATCTAACAATAGAATGCTCCTAAAAATGTAATACTCTTCTACTGTGTAGTAGGCTGCAATTTTGATACCTAAATAAATTATTTTTCATTTTCATTTTCAGTTTCTGAAGTTTTTACAATATAATCGTTAAGTAAGCGACCCATTGGTGAGATTACCAAAACTACAAAATAAGTACCTATCCCGAAGGGTCTAAGGTATTCGTGTCAGTCGAAAAATGGGATATTTAGGTAGGTAGTTCTCACTCGCACCAATACATGTACGAACAACCACGAGCGAAATGCGCGCACCAATGATAACAAAATGACAACATTTTGATATCGGAATGTAAGGTCGAATCCTCACTGCACTCAACCTTGACATTTTACTAGTTTGTTACGAGATCCTCAGCGACATCAATTAGCGGAGTGACGCAATTACATATTACGTCACGTGACGCGTATCGCAGCCAATACGACGCCCGACATACACTAATGTCATCCTTCGTCAAGACATGGATGTCTTGGATGAACGGTAAACCTTATTTTATGTATTTGCCTATTTGAGGTATAGGTATATGTACCTAATCAAAACAACTCTCTATCTTACTTTATAAACATATGCTAAATAATACAAGAAAAATCTACTATTATTTACCTGATTTCAATTTCAAACAAAATGAAAAGAGGCCCTTTTTCTGTAAATTTGCCCGCACTAAGAATGGGTACAATATCTCCAGATGGAGTAAATTAATTAAACAGATGTTTTCATTTATACTTAGTTGGTGTCAAGCTTTGAAATGTGAGGTAAACGTAAAGGCTGGCAAAACTGCACAAATTAGAACATAATGAGCGAATGCAATATAAAATGTCATATTTTCATAGAAATTTGTCATTAACTATGACATTGTCTTTCTTTGTCATTGCCATTGTCTTTGTCATTGCAAATAGCATGTAAAGTTAGCTTGATCTGAATCTATGTCGAATTCCGACGTTTGAATTCGCTAAATGACGCATAACTAGGAAAAAAAAAATCAAATGTTTAAGTACCTATATATAAACTTTTTATTGTACAAAGCACAAAAACACAAATATGGCACAGATCTCTTCCACATCCAGTAACAACAATTTTATTAAAATCAAATAAAATCTAATCTAACTTTTAAATGATGTAGGTAACTATCTAGTTACGTAATTTAAACTGTACCTATGAAAATATAGCGAATAATTGCCACCACTATAAATTAGCCTGTTTCACAGGTCCTTTTCTACTGACGGAAATGGCTTACCCAACTATAATTAAACTAGGTTATCTAGGTCCGACCTCTGTGAAAGGGTTCCCATGAGGCTACGGATTTATGTGTAACTCAGAGAGTGTTGTTACTTTTTGATAAACATAATTGACACTTATTACCGAGCATGACGATTGATCTTAGGGAGTTTCTCCAGTGAGAGAAAACGGTCAGAAAGAGAGAATTAAACCAGGGAAACCTCACTTACACAAGTTACCATATGGACATATTGCTTTATGTGACGTTGGCATTACTGCCAAATAAATGCCGTAATATACGTGATGCAATCCATTAGTGTAACTTATCTTTCAGTCACACTCTTTGATAGAGACTTGTAGGGACTGCGTCCTACATTCGCTCAAGCTTAGGTGATATTAAATAAATAATGAAATATATTACATTTTAGCTTTTACCGTTATACACAATGTAGATTTTTAGGTAATAGCATACGTATTAGGTAACGTTGTTTATAGTGACCGTTAGGGATTAGCTAGTAAAAGTATTATACAATGTCTTTGCTTTTTTTTATTATGATAGAGGAGGCAAACGAGCAGACGGATCACCTGATGGCAAGCGATCAACGCCGCCCATGGACACCTGCAACACCATAGGGGTTGTTAGTGCGTTGTGGGCCTTTAAGATGGGAGTACGCTCTTTTCTTGAAGGTTTGAAGGCTTGTCCTTTTCTTTGTCGACACTGGCCCTTTGTGTTTATCTCTCTTTGTTTTACTTGTTTTCGGTGTCCGAATATTGTTAACATTAGGTAAAAAACTAATTTGTAGCCAGCGTGGGAAACACTAGGATTCGCCGTGTGCCAAACCGTTATCGGTTCGGTACCGTTATCCCGATGTGCCTGATCCGTAGCTGGGAAGTAATGGCAATCAGGATAGCATCATTTCTGAGATCTCAGACCTATCTATAAACGTCAACTCGACAAGTTGTTTTGTACCCATTCTCACAGGTTGAGCTTAATTTTATATCGGTCCCTGCTTACTATATTGGTACCTAGTTTTTAAAAGGTCAAGCTCGGTCCTATATCGCTCCCTACTTGTATGTACTTGTGTACATACAATACGAGTACAATATAATACAAACATTCTTTATTGCTTACCAATATGATATTGTAATTTGTGTTAGTGTAGTTCTTCCGTTGTTATTATACATTAATTATTACTACCGCGTCTGAACTTTCATTTTCAACAATCCCGACACCTTAGTAAATATACCAACCTCACTGCCAAAAGCTCAAACCATTTTACTTATAGATCCATGCATGGGGATGTCTTGATTTCTCATTTGGAATGGGTTGGAATGGCTATATATGTCAGTCCATTCTGATCAATTATCGATTTCTTTATTGAAGACAGGATCATAAAATACAATATGCAATAAATAGTTTGCTGCAGAACTGTGTATACAGTTTGACTGCAGGTCAAATGTTACCTCTTCTTTAGCTATGATCATGTGGTCTTCAACGTCAGCGAACACTGTAGGCTCGATATAGTACCCGGTTGTGCCGATCCGGTTTCCACCAGTCATCAATCTCGCACCCTCTTGCTTTCCCTTTTCGATGTAGGCGAGAACTCTGTTCATCATCTCACCGTCAACCTTAAGTTAAAGTAAAAGTTATATCAATAAGATGAGGTGAGTCCAGTTCGATTAACAGAGTAGAAAATATTTGAGGGAACTCCTGCGCGTAAGGTCCCATCATGGTGTATTCCCAGTTGTCTTCGCCCCTTGTGGCTGCTGCCATACATGAAGTGGGACAAATGGGAATGATTTATATGTAAAATCTATTCCCATCTGCGCCCGGGGGGACAAACGGGAATACTACGGGATTAATTTATTAAGTTCGTATTTGCAATTGTACTTTGTAATTTTTGATGGTTTATTTTTATTGCTTGTATCTAAATTGCATCTTTACGTGTATATGTGCCGTTGTGGCCTTTTTGCTAAATTAATGTTTGAATTTTGACACCGACATGATCTGTTTACTTACACGTGAAAAGTGATCCTACTGATAAAAAAACGTTGTTTTTATAAACCGATTTAGCCATATATAACTGACTGCCATATCGGTCGAACTGAAGTTGCCAATCGAATAGTTCGTAACCCCCGCCCACCTTAGGGTAGTTTACGTTGGGCTATAATTGAGCGTTCAGAATGCATCCATGTTTTATTTCCGTTCACCGCATCGCACACATTTAAGAGTAACTATTTTGATTAAAACTGTCAAAGCAACTTCCGCCCAATTCCGGTTACCCGGTTCCGCTCTTCATCCTTTATTTGTGCGTGGATTTCTTATAATGCAAATCTTATACTGTTCTGTTAAAACATTGTAAAAGTATTGAAATGGGTTAATTTACTTAATGTGTACCTGCGGGCCATGATCGACGTCCGGATCAGCCGGATTGCCAATTTTAATATTCCTCGCAAACTCCACGGCCTTCTTCACAAACGTGTCGTATATGCCTGACTGGACAAATGTCCTCGACGCAGCGAAACACATTTGTCCCTGGTTACCGAAGACGCCATGCGCAGCCCAAGTTACCGCCAAGTTTACTAAAAGGAACAATTGCAATATTTGAAAAAACATAAATTTACCTATAGGTATGTTTCGTTTTTAGGGACGCAATTACATACATATGGAGAGGTCGTAATTGCAACCGTCTTAATCAACCGAATTCCTCCACTTCAATTCTCTTTGACACATTTCAAATCCACATTTTACTCGAGAAATGGAAACAAGTACCAAAATTCATTTTTTATTTTTCATGCTCTGAAATTGGGGTACGTACGTTTTCGTCGTTTTAGGGTTCCGTAGCCAAATGGCAAAAAACGGAACCCTTATGGATTCGTCATATCTGTCTGTCCGTCTGTATGGCACAGCCACTTTTTTCCGAAACTATAAGAACTTTACTGTTGAAACTTGGTAAGTAGATGTATTCTGTGAACCGCATTAAGATTTCATTCACACAAAAATAGAAAAAATGGGGGTTCCCCATACTTAGAACTGAAACTCAGAATTTTTTTTTTCATCCCACCCATACGTGTGGGGTATCTATGGATAGGTCTTCAAAAATGATATTGCGGTCTCTAATATCATTTTTTTCTAATCTGAATAGTTTGCGCGAGTTACCACTTCCAAAGTGGTAAAATGTGTGTGCCCCCCCCCCCCCCTAACTTAAAATTAGTTTGAACGAGATCTAGTAAGTAGTTTTTTTTAATACGTCATAAATGGTACGGAACCCTTCATGGGCGAGTCCGACTCGCACTTGGCCGCTTTTTTTACGATTTATTGTACAATTTTTAATGTGTGTGTTTGTACAATTCCTTAAATAACTATACTTTTACCTAAAAATTGTTAATTGAATTAATCTCAAGAAATATATACTATAAAAGTTTATACGTAGTCATGTTTTTTAAATGCACAATACATGTAAAAGTACAGTGTTTAACTCGGGTGAAAGGCACTATTTCAGTCTCGGACGACAGAAATGGGTGCCTTTTATCCCTTGGTTAACAATCTACTATTTCTGCTGTCTTATATTATTGTTGGTATTGCTGGGAGTAAATTTTAAGGCGTCGAATTTTCTATTTCCAAAAAATAAAAGATTTCTTAATTTCCTATTAAATTTCCCTCAAACATCTGATAACTTTTCCAACTTTTTGGAAATATTCTGCAACTTGCACATTGTGACTGATAAATCGCATGCTTCTTTAACGCAATGTGTTCAAAATTTAAAATTAGCAAATTTCACGTAATTGCTGAATCAGGGTAATAAATTATAGGATAAAGGCATACTTACAGTCAGCATCGTTCATTATTACCAGAGGGCTTTTGCCGCCGAGTTCAAGTGTCACCCGCTTAAGATTCGCTTTTCCGGCCGCCTGCTGAATTTGTTTGCCAACCTACAAATTAATTAAGTTTATTGAAATAATTTGTTAATAGTGTAACGCGCCTTGCCTACTAAATAATACCTAATATTGTATCTATTTATAATAAATGAATAATCGAGTAGGGGAGATAAGCTAATTTTTTTTTTTGGTTTGAATGATTTCTATTCGCTATGTGCATGACTGTCACGCAAAGCAACCTAGCGTCCGCAAGTCTAGGGGAAAACGTCAATTCACTACATCTTATAAAACTACTCCAAAACTAAAAACTACTGAACGGATTTTCATACGACTTTCATCTATCAATAGAGTGATTGTTGAGGAAGGTTTAGGTATATAAATTCACTAATGTGCTGCTTGGGATTTCATACAGATTAAAATGGTCCCTCACACCATACAATTTAAATGAATATTTCAGGAGTAATCGCAAATAATAGTTTTATTTCGACCCATATAACTTGTACGAAATGTTAAAGACGCTATTCGCAGTTAGATCAATTTTTTTACCACCTTATACGCTGGGATCGCTTTACTTACCCCACCATGCCCTTCGCACGAAGCCAATAGCCATGCCAAATTGTAGCCTTTCTAACACTAATTATTACGGAGCCAATGCTCGGACAGACAGACAGACGGATATGGCGAAATTATAAGGGTTTCGTATTAGGATTCCGTAGTTACCCTTCTGTCACAATAGCTAATAGGCTGAACGGGGGCTGTTAGTAACTATCATGTCATTACCAGCAAAAGGGAGTACTTTTGCAGCGTACGTCTTTTTACTAAGAAGGAAAAACACTTCGCAGTATCTTAAAAACGGCATATCGGATCACATTCGCTGTAGTTTTAACCAAAAGTATTTACTAAGCTTTACTTCCATGATTTTTTCGTATTTTTGGACCCATGGTTCAAAATTTAGGCCCCCTTTCTTTTGCTCAACCGATAAATTTACGTCTACAACTTTGATTTAGTTGAAAATTATACCAAACTTATTGACTGACTCGTAGAACCTAAACTTAAACAATTATTAACCTCAGACGTGCATCCCACCTGGATCCAAAACCTTCTTAAATACATCTTAGGAACACAAATATTATTTCTGCCAAAGGAAATCTTTTATTTAGACAACGTTATTTGGCCTTTTTATGGCTTTTGTAAAAACGACTAGTGCTATTGTTATAGGAATTAAGATTTCATGTGGCAACTTTTTAGTATATCTGTACCGTACTGTAAAAATCTGACCTTAATTTCTACACCTTGGCATTTTATGACTAACAAAACGATAACGTGCAGTACAAACCTCAAGAGACCCCGTAAAGGAAATTTTGGCAACATCTGGGTGATGAGTTAGTGCGGCCCCAGCGCCGGGACCGAAGCCAGTCACCACATTGACGACGCCCGCGGGAACGCCTGCTTCCTTCAGTAGAGCCACTAAGGCTAGGGAGGTTAGAGGAGTCTGCTCTGCAGGTTTTACTACTACTGTGCAACCTAAAACAGTCATTTTAATCACAAGGTGGCCAATTCGAATTTATATGCCGATGTTAAAATGATGCCATTTTGCTATCTTTCATTCGCCCGTGCGTCTCGCTCGCGCCAATACATGAACAAGTATGAGCGAAATGCACGCGCGAAAAATTACATTATTTTGATATCGGAATGGAAGTTCGAATCGGCCTCCAGTTATTAGAGTTAGACCAAGCTAAGTTGGCAGCAATTTTGATAGCCTAGACGGTGCAAGTGTTATTTTAAATGTCAAACTTCTATGAGATTATGTTATGACGTTCAAATAACACTTGCACTACCCGGGCTATCAAAATCGCCGTCAACTTAACTTGATCTAACTCTATTCTAGTGCGCACGTATGGTATATCACTACTGTAGCAAATTGAATACCGTAACGTACCCCGTTCTGAATGCCGTAGCTCTTTTCCCGCTACGTATCAATGTTTGGCTACTGAATCGCAGTAATCTTGCTTCGTATGTACAATTCAAGTGTACCTACTAGTACATATGATTTTATGGAATATCTGGCTTATTGTAGGTAGTTATTCTAGCTCTCGCGGCATCAGCCAATATTTACAATCAAACATTCTGCATACGAAGCAAGAAGCAAGTTAGGTACTTTTGATTAAACAAGTTTTATTATATTCACCTGCAGCCAATGCTGTGCAGACTTTGTTTACAAACATTAATATAGGAGCATTCCACGGCAAAATTAAACCACAAACACCAACAGGCTGTTTCAAGGTATACGAAAATAGATCACCATCTGAAAAAATAATTAACTGAACAGGCTGGAGGCAATTTCAAGTGGTAACTGCTCTCGACAACCCCATTAAACTGATGAACTTTCAACGTAAATATAAGGTTAGGTGAGTCCAAACTGTAAAATAGTTTATTACTCTTTATTATAATTTGGGTCAGAAAATAAGTCCATGACAACATTTGCAAATATGATTTATAACAGAACGGCCTTTCTGAACGCTCGACTGAACAACGCCAGGAATAGCGAAGCCAGCATGAGTACCTAAATTACCTTTAGAATATGGAACATATTCTCTACATACGGGCCATGGCTGAGCAAAAAAGAATTTCATGCGTGGCCCTGTCATTGGCGAGTGTTTCTCACTCGAGTGCCAATGCCAAGTAGTATGTACTCGCAACAGCACGAGAGTAAAAAACACGTCTTCTACGGCAATAGAGACAAATAAAGATCAATGTGCCTAGGAAATTCTTTTTGCTTTTTACAATACTAAAGTTTTTAATTTTCAAATTTTCGTTTAAAGGCATTGTTAAGAGCTTATGAGTGACGCGTGATGCATGAATGAAAAACACAATCATGTTTAACACTAAATTCGTTAACAATAATAAATAATCAGGAATTTCCTCGACTCCGTCTGGGAAATCATTCCTGCCACTACTCTAAATCTATCCTTCGCCCCGCCACTGACCCAATCCCTCAACCCTCCGATCACTCAACCCCTGATCACTGAACCCCTCGACCCTGAACCACCAAATCTTCAACCACCATTCCCCGATCCCTCAACCTCAGACCCATTAACTCCTAATCCTAACCTCCAAATCCCTCCAACCCCTGATCGCTCAACTCCTAACCCCCAATCCCTCAGTACCCGACCCATCAACTCACCGCCCCCTCAACCCCCTAACCTGAATTGTCAAGCCCCTACCCCTTAACCCACTACCTCAGACCCCGTCTACCTTCACCTCAGACACCTACCCCTCACCTATTATTTTCAACACTACCTACATCAAAAATCATAATACCTCCAATTATCTGGTCTTCTATGGTAGTATTCAGAATCAGTAAGTAGCCTTACCACGAGTTTGACACTGACATATTCGCTCGCGTAACTTACGTTCTATGCATCTCGCTCTTACTGGCATCATATTAGTGCAAGCGAGATGTATATAATGTAAGTTACGAACACGTCAGCGAATATGTAGAGTCAAACTCGTGGTAAGGCTACAGTTACACTACGTTACCTACATCAAATTGGTAGTTTTCGAGAGGAAATGCTCGAGTTGCTACGAATACAGTCAAATCACTATACATGTGCCTTTAAAAATTGAGGAGTTCTCTTGATTCCTCGTGGATTTCATCATCAAATCCAAGAATATTATGGAACCGCCTTGGAGGTAACTTCTTTCTATCGGTGAACATACTACATTAAGAAAGTCATCATCATTATCATCATCATCAGATCCACCCTATACTTGCCTTTAACTTTGACTTCCCTCAATTACTCATGGATCTCATCATCAGATCAGAACCAAATTAATATGGGACCACCTTGGAGGGAACTCCTATCAAACAATAAAACAATTACTCAAATTGGACCACGGGTGTCGGAGTGATCGGTGAACGTATATAAAAATAGCCACAACCGAATACAGAATCTCCTTCTTCTATGAAATTGAAGTCAGTTTAAAATAAACAATACTACATCACAAACAAATATTATAATAATAACTAGCGACCCGCCCCGGCTTTTCAAGGCTAGAACAATTTACTTACACAAAACCTTAACAAATTATACACGTAGGTACCTAACTCCTTTCTCCAGAATCACTACAATGCTAGGTGCAAACCGTATGAAAATCTGTCCAGTAGTTTTTGAGTTCATCGCCAACGTAAAGACAGATAAAGGCGCCGGTGACTTTGTTTTATAAAGTGTAGTAAAGTGATATTTCCACCTGCTGGAATAGTATCACCCTGGATCTTATCCGCCAAGCTGGCAGCATAGCGCGCTCCATTAACGCCTTTCTGCACAATCCCGAGCGCCATGCGGATGTTCATCCCGTTGTTATATGATTCGAGCTCGCCGAGGTACTGCGCGTCGCGTTGTATTAAGTCCGCGAACTTGTTGAGCAGCCTGCCACGAGCTGAGGCGTCCAGCAAACGCCATTTTGAGTCAAAGTGGAAGGCAACCTTCGCCGCGGATACCGCCATGTCGATGTCAGCCTGCAAAGGTTATGCTAATAATACTTATTTGTTCAAATTAATGTGAATCTACTTTCGTAGGTACATCTCCACACATGGTCATGAATATTAGAGACAGACGCAGTTCAACTAACATTTTGAATTGTTTTTCCACGCCACGTGATAAAATATTAACGGTGACTAGATTTATGGCTTAATTCATTTTATTTATATTATTAATGTATGTACTGTTTTCTATTTAAAAAAGAAACATTTCGTATTCTGTTGGACAGCAAAGTTGACTTGCCTCTCGTCTTTGTACCCCTTTCGACGGAATAACGGCAAGAGATTTGTCAAAAAGTTATCCCGTTACAAATTATTGATTATTACCGACGGATGAACGGCATACGTACGCCTCTTTATTTAAAAATAATGCTCATGTGGGATATGTCCATGTTCCTAGTGGGAAATCTGTAGAAGGCAATCTCAGACGTGTGGCTTCTCAACGGAAGCATGCAACTTTTTTTGTCCGTCTAAATCGTTGACCTTCATTATGTCAAATTTAACTGAAGCCATAGTAATTTTAGTTTTAACTGAGGTCACAAAGTTATGTAAAATCATAACATAAAAACATTTTTGAATCTAATAACATTGAAAAACCGATTAAAACTTACCCAGAAAATGTAAATTTAACAGAGTCTTTTTATTGTGTGGACTACACAAGCAGCTTATTGTAAGAATGTTCTAAGCAACTTTTATTTACAAGAAATATAAACATAAGTGATTTTCGGTAGTTATCACAAAGGTGAATTGTTTGTTATATTTTTAAGGGTATGAATATGCCATATTGATCTCATAATCTCAGCACAGTTCACGAAAATCAACTTAACTAGGTACTAATACTAATATGGGCGGGCGGGCTCTTTAAAACTCTTTCAACTGTACTTGTTATAAGTACAAGTATGTATATGACCTTGAGTTTTTACAAGGACGAAAAGCCGATCTGGCTGGGTACAAATCGTTTATACCAAAGTACGTATACTTATGATGTGTAAATATTTTCTCTATTGAGTCCGTTTTACATTTTCACAGACCGTGTATTTTCATTGCTTACAGAGCAGAGGATAATTAGGTATTCAGATATACCAGTGAATAGTAACTGGAACCTGTGAATATAAAAGGACCGACGACACCGAATCTTGATTACTGAAGACAGCGTTATCATACGGTGCGTCAACATCGCTTGAACAACAACACGCAGCGTGGTTGACACTTTATCAAGTTTATCAAGAAACTTGCAAAACATGAGGTCAATTTGACTCGAGAAATTAACATAAGGTGACTTGTTTAGGCGAACTATGGAAAATTGAACGACAAGTCGAATTGTAAAATTTCAAACACCAACTGTAAGTAACTATGTTTTATTAATCTTTTTATACTACGTCGGTAGCAAACAAGCATACAGCCCGCCTGATGGTAAGCAGTCTCCGTCGCGTATGTACCTGCAACTCCGGAGGAGTTACATGCGCGTTGCCGACCCTCATTAAGCTCTGGCAACCATACTCACCGGCAGGAACACAACGAACACAACGAGTAGGGTCTACTGTTATTTCGCTGCAGTTTTCTTTAAGGTGCAGGGGGCCTACCGCGAAAACCAAAATTCGCAAATTACGGGGATCTTTCTCTTCTACTTTCACTAAGACGTAATTAGAATAATAGAAAAAAATGACAGCAATTGACGAACTTCGATTTTTGCTGTTATAGCCCAAGTACTACCCCAGTTGGGCTACCACAGAAAGCGAGATAACATTCACATTGCCATGCCCATACCACTCTTTGTATATGATACGCAAGTTTCCTTCTGACACTGTCTCGACTCAAATTCTCCTCTTGAATCACCTAAATGTTCAGTCGCTTGAGCTTGGTAAGCGGTTGTAATATGTCCACAAATATTGCAAACTATTGACCGACTTAGGTATGCACCAGTGCAGTACAGGTTTCTCAATTTCCCATTTTAGAATGTTACTGGTAATAAGAATGAAATTTACAAAGCAGGTTTGAATTGTCAATTTGTTACCGAAATTTATACATTCGATATTGGAAAAGTTTTAATGCCAGTAAGAAATATACTTAGGTGTGTTTTTCCTTTAAGTCAGCGAGGGCAAATTTTATGAGTTTCATAAATAAATTACTGAAGCGAAATTCGTTCTAATTTACATACATTGAAACAAAATCGATTAAGCCCCATTTAGGCGAAAACCCCACCTAGCGGTCTAGCGGTGTGGCACCGCTGCATGGGTTCTTCGCCATATACTGTTCAAGAACTTCGTGCAATATTCAATACATTGCTAACTACAGAGTATAATGAATTTAGTCGATCGACCAAATACCGCAATATAACGAAAATCGCATTCAAGTTCTCGATCCGTCTAAATTCAAGACAACTTATACGTAGTAGAGAAATAAATAAATAAACATTTGAAGACAATCTTACACAGATCGACCAAGCCTAACTAAGCAAAATTTGTACTATGGTTACTAGGCGACGATGTACTTACGTATATAAATAAATACATACTTATATACAATTATAGATAGAAAACACCTGATGACTCAGGAACAAATATCTGTGTTCATCACACAAATAAATGCTCTTACCGGGATTCGAACCCGGGACCATCGGTTTCATAGGCAGGTCTGGTCGTACCGGCCTACCAGAGTAGAGAAAGTCTATAAACTTACATTTCTTTTTTGCATGTGTTATTTTAGGAGACAGGAAGTGAACGCACGCGCGTTTATGACCCACTCACACTATCCCATTTGTAATAATAAGGCATAACTATATTAAATCTCGCTTGTATTTGGAACAGCCCTTCCAGGAAAAATAGCAATAGGTAGGTATGTTATTACCTCTTACTATATATTACAGACGGTTTTACTATCGGCCCAATGAGAACAATGCTTAGGTATAAGATGTCCCAATGATACGATACCGATCTGTTAGTATCAAAAGTGACATTTCTTCAACCAAAAACGTCACCTCGGACAGATCGGTATCGTATCTCTGTGACAGATGACTGATAAGCATTATTCGAATAAGACTGTATGTTATTGCATATCGGCCCGAGTCGAACTTTAAGATAGTACGTCAAAAAAATCCTATAAAGATACGATATGGATTGGATATGTCAGTGTCCAAAGTGACGTTTTTGTTTGAAGAAACGTAACGTAAACATATCTAATCCATATCGAATCTTTAGCATATGTTTTACGTATCTTAAAGCTCGAATCGGGCTGTATACTTCGGTCCAAGTAGATACAGTAAAACCACCCGATAAATACCGATGTATTCCAAAAGCACCCATCTATGGCCCGAAATGTACTCAAACATCTTTATTCAGGCGTGACTATTATTTCAATGTCGTAGTTCTAACGCAAAATATTTGTGTAAATAAAAGAAAAACTCAGACAAATTTTGTATGGGAATATGGCGCTTACATTTTTTTAACTTACCGCTTTTATCTACTGAACGCTTGACAGACTATAATTAAGTATTGATATATCCGGTCCAGTACTATAACTATGATTTGCGAATCATAGTTATAGTACTGGACCGGACTATAGTGAGATGGTTATACTATCCCTAATATATAGATCTTTCCCTCGCCTCTCGGGAGATCTAGCAATCCCACAACATGCACTGTACGTGTACACAATTACATTTAACCCTTTGAATTCACAATTACACATAAGTGCGACTTGTAAGAACAAATTCAAACGAGTAGGTGTTAAAAGTTGGCTAAAAACTGAAGACTAGGCAAGTGTAAAATCGCAAATACCTTTAATTTAGAATTTACTTATTGAAAGTTTGAACAGTTTGAAATAATATGTTGAAAAAACAAGCTGATAAAATACCATATTTATAACTTACTGCAACGAATTACCTATTGAATACCTAAAACACACATGTGTGTGTACAATCAAACCCGGCAAAAGTACAGACTGCAAACATTTGCTTCTTCATATGTGATCATTGCCTTAGAGGGACGCGCAGTTTAAAAATTGTTATCTCTACTTGCAAGTTTAAGAATAAACAAAGGAATATACTTATAAATACCTTATCTCCTTCGGCGACTTGAGCTATGACGGAGCCATCGTGAGGGGCGTAGACGGCAAAAGTGTAGCCGCTGCAAGCGTCCACCCACTCATTATTGAGGAACAGCTGATGCATTAACAGATTAGTTCAGTAACTTGTGGTGCTAGTGCAAATTTTATAAATAGTAAATTGCTTGGCGTTTTGTACACAAAAACAGGTTAGTCTGTTAAAGAAAGAGATTGCAATAAGTGTACCGTTATGAGTAGACTTTGTTTTGCTAGTACAAACCAAACCCCAAATGGCGCCTGGCTAACCTGGACAAATTGGGTAGTCTAAGGTTTTAATTAAAAGGTATCCCACAAATACTCGTACATACAAATCATATACACAAACTGGTACTAAAAACAGAAGAAGAGAAATACATATAGGGTAGGTGCTCCAGATCTAATATTTAATAAAAATCACAAACATTTAAAGGACATTCTATCTCGTCCAATAAGACTGTTCGAAAAAGAAAGTATATATCATTTCAAACAGTTTTTTATCATTTTGATGAAAATATTAATATTTCTCGTCTCATTTTAATATACGATCCTTACGAGATCCTTATTGCTCAGTTCTTAAAGCCAAGAATGTAATTATGACGAGAGCGACTACCATCTGATCTTCCAACATAAACGTTAAAGTACTTAGGCCTATCAACTATTTTCATATTTTTTTTTAGATTTGCATTTTTAAGTAGTCACACTAATAGTAGGCTATATAATTTATATATAGATATATAGATATAAATTTATATATAGATATAAATGTATATAATATACGAAACGTCTCGTTGACGTAACTGGTGACCGATGAGCTGGCGGCTTCCTCGCACAACGTATCAGTATTGCGATACAACAAGGAAATGCCGCCAGCATCCTTGGTACAATGCCTCAAGGACCTATTTTAGATTTAAGCTAGTTATAGTAATCCTCTGCATAATCCTATGTATAAATACTTGTTTTCTTTAATTATAAAGTACTAGTTTTATATATATGTAAAGTTTATTTGCTATCATGTATTTTAGTACACATTAAAATTATCAAGAATTAAGAATAAATTAATACTTTTGTGTACAATAATAATCTGAAATATTCTTTATTGCATTATAATCATGTTCATAATACAGTAATGTATTACAAATACACCTCTTTATTGCACACCCTCTGAAAAAATTGAATTGAAGGTATTATAATCGGTTTGAAAAAGTTTTGCTACCTAAATAATATAGCTAACTGGAAAAGTTGGCACCTGGGACGCCTGGGAGGGCTATTATTAAGGACCTAGAAAGTTAGCATGTTACAACTGTTGCTCAACTTGAGAAAGAATCTAGAAAATTCGTTATATTACAGTTAGAACTACCTAACCATAAATAAAATTAATTAATTTAAAACTTACCTTTGTATATTTGATCTCAGGCGCCATATTTATAACAAGCCGAACGCTACACTAAATGGTTTATAATGTTGCTGACTTGCTGCATAAAGAATGCAACCGAACCGAGTTATCTCAATGTCAATAATGATATATTATTAAACGCCGAACGAACTCTATCCGTCCCACAAGGTGAGGGCAACGGACTTGATTACTCTATTAACTACGGACGTACAGACTAGGTTGACTAGATAATGTTTCACGCCCCAGAGATAAGTAGGTAATAAAGACTGCTTAATCAGTAACAGTATGTGGCGCCACTTAGATAGAGACAGCATCTATTTTTTTACAAACTTATTACAGGCTACCATTAATACAGGCTATTCTAAATCAACAGGGTGGAATTTGATATCAAACATATTTATATTTCTTCATTACACCACTGGACCTATATGGCATGAAATTACAGATTACAGTAATATAACACATAAGCGTCCAGTGTCAACCTTGTGAATTCGTTCAGAGAACAGGTCGAACTCGGTCCATTGCGCGCGAAAAGAGGGCCTGCGTAAGAAAGAAAGTAAGCCAGAGACCAATCAAACTTACATTTTGACATAATAATGATATCGAGATGATGTCATTTTGTTATTTTTTTTTATGGTAGAGGAGGCAAACGAGCAGACGGATCACCTGATGGTAAGCGATTACCGCCGCCCATGGACACCTGCAACACCAGAGGGGTTGTAAGTGCGTTGCCGGCCTTTAAGATGGGAGTACGCACTTTATCATTTACAAACTAAAGACAAAATGTACGTTCGAATTGGCCTCCTAGTGTCAGAGTGTTAATATAGATGGCAATGCGCTTTTATTTGATATAGCTAGCACATCTTTCAATTGGTTGATTGAATTTACAATAACAATGAGGTACGGCATTATGGAGTCTCCTTTACTAAGCTGTCTTTACTAGAACATTTCACTCGCCTGCATTTAACTATTTTTGTAGTATTTATTGTTATTGTTGTAGTTTGTGGGCCTTTGAATGCCACGTCGACCAGGCATTGGTCTATTGTGACAGCCCTTTAAAGTTCATTACTGATGCCCGTTGAATCCAGGAAATTCCAGATTCTTTGGGCCGTAATGTTCTGTACCTCATAGGGTTGCAATACGTGCCGCCCTAGGTGGGTACTTCTTTTTGACATTAGTGGTCCACAGGAGCAGAGAATGTGCATTGCAGTCTCCTCTGACTCTGACTCATGGCAGAACCTGCATGTCGCGTCTTGTTTCTTTTTGTAGTATAATATAATTTTAAAAGTTTGCTAATATACTGAGTGGTACCATTTTGGTCACGTTGTTATCACTTGACGCTGTGGATAAGACGTTTTCCACGTCTGACACGTACGTGTGGAGTGTGAGATTGACAAATGTTTATTTTATTAACTCAAATACGAGTACCAACGCAAGTAGAACGCTAGAAAGTGGGAAAAATACAGCATACAGCAGTAAAGGTAATCAGGAAATTCTAAGAATTGATATCTAGGCATAGAATACTGAAACTGTCTAGCCGAAATTTGCCGTATCCCTTTTCCGAATAATACCTATATTGGCGCAAGCGAGAGGAAAACATACATCATTTAGATGTATCAAAATGTACCTTAGAATTGCCCTCATGATTTTCAATCGTTCGCTTATTGGTGCCTCAGATGCACTACGAGTATACTCGTAAGGGTGTCAAGCACGTATCATGTCAATAAAAAACAACTGGTTGCGCTCCGGGAGTGCCGACAGAAGTGAAAACTTAAATATTAACGTCGTGCATTTTTGATATTTTGGAGACATTGAGTAGCGGTTTTATAAAAAGGCATAATTCTCTATTATACCTACGTGAATAAATTTAAGTATGGAAGAAATTTTGAAATGCGAATTTTAGTGTTAAGTAATATATAACATATACATGAGACGTGAGCAGGACTACAGCCTACACAATCAGTAAATGTTAATGAATCGTTCACCATCATATTAAGTAAAACAATCACGCTTATTTTCTGTTATTTAACTTTTTGGTAAGTAAAAATTTCAGTATCTAAAATCATGGACACCCAACAACACAAAGATACAATACAACACAATTAACAAAGATTAAACCTCTTTAACCGTTACGACAGCACTTTGATTATGAAGAAAATAAAATGTCACACTTCATTTTTTTTTTACATTTATCACTTGAATGAGATACGATTTTTCAAAGTAACCAGGCTTCGATGACATTCAATTTTCACGTCACCATGATGTCACATGCCCGTCTTACGATTACGAATTTTCAATCTGACGGTCACAATATGACACCTGACGCCCTGACGCGAGTTAAACATTTTTTTCCCCATCACAAAAAGTGCACAGTGCCGCTAAAGAAGTTTTCACTTCAATAAATCAAGTTGAGGTTTAATCTGATAACCACTCTAGGTATAGGATTTGATCGTGAGGGAACATAACAAGCCAACCCAATAATGCGGGCCAAGTGTGCCGCACTGCCGGCACGCATGTATTATCGTAACGAGAGGAGGCCAACTCCTGTAAATTTATAAAACGCAAATTGAAACAACTCCATGCTCTGTGATTTATTCACCGAGAGATTTTATAGTCTATTAGTTGTTACATGCGACTTCATTTGCTTGTAATTTTATCTTGGTTGCTAACCGACTTCAAAATTTCAAAAGGAGAGGAGAGTCTCAATTCGGTTGCATGTTTTTAGGGTTCCGTAGCCAAATGGCAAAAAACGGAACCCTTATAAATTCGTCATGTCCGTCTGTCTGTCCGATTATGTCACAGCCACTTTTTTCCGAAACTATAAGAGCTATACTGTTCAAACTTGGTAAGTAGATGTATTCTATTAACCGCATTAAGATTTTTACACAAAAATAGAAAAAAAAAAACAATAAATTTTGGGGGTTCCCCATACTTATAACTGAAACTCAAAAAACCTTTTTTCATCAAACCCATACGTGTGGGGTATCTATGGATAGGTCTTTAAAAATGATATTGAGGTTTCTAATATCATTTTTTTCTAAACTGAATAGTTTGCGCGAGAGACACTTCCAAAGTGGTAAAATGTGCGTCCCCCCCCCCCTTAACTTCTTAAATAACAGAATGAAAAATCTAAAAAAATGTATGATATACATTGCCATGCAAACTTCCACCAAAAATTGGTTTGAACGAGATCTAGTAAGTAGTTTTTTTAATACGTCATAAATGGTACGGAAATTCCTTACTCGTGGTATATATATTGGTGGTAAGGTCCGACCGAGATCTCGGTCTCGGTCTCGGTCTCGGCATTCTCGGCCAAAAATCGAGCCGAAATCTCGGTCTCGGCTCTCGGCCAAAATGGGCCGAGATTCTTGCCGAGACCGAGAATAGGCAATCATTGGTAAATTTGAATTTTCCGCGCACGAGCGCCCCGGCGGCGGTCTAAGCCACTCGTTGGTTGCATCGCCCGGTTGGTGTGACGTTTTTTGTGATTTCAATTGGTTTCGTAGCCACATTTTTAGCCAATTACTTATCAAATACTAAGTGTTGGGATCGGATAGGCGCGGTTGCAAGTAATGACTTGTTCATTTGGTTTTTTTCGTTTTGTGGTTGTTGTTATTGATGAATAAATGAGTATATATTGTTATTGGGATGTAACTTAGATTCACTTGTTGTGAGTGGAAGATGACACTGGATATTTTATATACTGTACTGGAATTTTAAATATATTTGTGTTAACGGGAAAAAGCAAAGCAGTAGGTAAGTACAAAACGACACCTGTGGTGGATATTTTGGGTTACAATATAGAACTCTTTATTTTGATTATTGTTATTTTATCTCCTTTTATGCACATCTGTACCGAAAAAACCGGCCAGGTGCGTGTCGGACCACGCATAATGGAAGGTTCCGTACCTTCATACAATACAAAAAAGCCGTACAAGCAAAAGAGCGTATGTTAGTGGCACTTTCGTCGCTTTAATAAGAAGATCAGTTTTTTTATAACTCTTAAATGGCTTAACCGACCATATTCAATATAATTTTCCTGAAAAATTATTTGCTTATTAAGCTTTATTATTTAGATTTTTTTTTAATGGGTTTGCTCTCCCGGTTCAAAAGTTAGAGGGGATCACACCTTTTTTTTTTGAAGCGATTATTGTCAAAAGTATTTACTTAGTCAAAAAAAGATTTTTAGCAACCTTTCTGTATTTATAAAGACCTACCTAACGATGAGCCACATGATTATTTTTTTTAACTTTTTGTTACATTTATACGGAGTATATATTTTAATTTTTTTCGAAACGAAACGACTTACATAATACATCTACACCTACGTTCCAACTTTGGTTATAAAATATACCGTATAGTTTTTGAGTAAAATGGCTGTGACATACGCACAGACCGACAGACATAAGGACATGACGAAACTAAAAGGGTTCCATTTTTGCCATTATGGCTACGGAACCCTAAAAATACTATTTAATAGCGCTATGAATTGATTATGATAACTTTTTTCTGATAAATCGTCGAATTTCGATTATAAAAACATTTTAGTGCAAAATTCGTCTTTTTTTTCTATTTTATAAATTCTCGGTCTCGGTCTCGGTCTCGGCCGAGAATCCCATTGAATCTCGGTCTCGGTCTCGGTCTCGGCCGAGACAAAAAAAGCGTTCTCGGTCGGACCTTAATTGGTGGTTACTACTCTACCAACTAATCCCTATTAGTTTGTTGAACTCTGAGATAGGGAAGTTACATTTCGATCTCGATGATATTTCCGAATCACCGGCGCATTGACCCTGGCTGGCAATTACAAGTTGTAGATATAATCCAGTAACTGTCGACTTTTGTAACGGGGTTCGTTTGCGTCAAATCGGTAGTTCTAATTTTTTGCAGACTTGTTTATGACGATGACGTTGGCTCAATGAATAATCCGAGTTTGTGACCTCGAGCGCCGAATGCAACTTAGTAAAAAAACTGCGAAAATTTAGTTTTTTTTAGATTTGGGCGATTATAACCCTAAAGGACTAGTTTTTGATATTACCTTCTCAGGGCGTTTTTAATGTAGAGTAAATTTTGCTACAGTACGAGACTAGAATTGTTTCTGTAGACCTAATAGTTTCCGAGAAAAAGCCTTTCAAAGTTTATAAAAGAGGGGGGAAAGAGGTCCAATGGGCAAATTCGTATAGTTTAGGGACGAGGAATTCATTTTTGAAATATTCGATATACCTTTTCATACAAAAAAACTGAGTATTGCATAATAAATGAAAATTTATCTTTACAATTACAATGTGGCGATTTGTACTAGATAAAAAAAAACGATGTAGCGGATGAGTGACGATTTCCATAGAAATTGGATTACTTATAGCCAAAGTCTAAGATGAAAAATGTAAAAAAAAAAAACCTGGCGTTTAACTTGGCGTTTTAAAACTATGAACATAATGTTTTAATTCCTCAATTATATGAAAATTATATATAACTTGCCCCAGTTGCTAAGAGCGGGGAGAAATATAGCATAGATTGGACCTAGTGAGCAGACTCTTTCCCCTCTCTTTTTGACACAATACGATCTCATCGCTACAAGGCCAAATCAGTTTTGTTTGACCTGAGGAACAATCGTGCCAAGCGGCATCGCCTGAGACCCCAACTAATTCAAGTTCGAAATAATTATAAACTTTGGAAGACTTTATTTCGGAAACTATTAGGTCTGCAGAGTCACTTTTAGTCTCGTATTGTAGTAAATTTAGTCTGCTTTTAAGACGCCTTGAGAAGGTACAATCCAAAACTAGTCTTTTAGGGTACTTAAATTAAAATAAGTTTTTGGCAAAAAATTTATTTTTGGTACAAGCTTTTATCGCTGACTGTACTTTTCTTTCCACAAGTAACTAATACTCATCGAGACAATTCTAAAAACCCCAAACACAATTAGGTTACGTTGTGTTATCACAGAGTTCCTATAGCCACCTGCTGTCTCCATCATCAGATTATCTCGATGGTACCATAATATTGCATTGTCACTTACATAAGTATGCAAATTTTCAGCTTCATCGGAAACCGGGAAGTGGGTCAAATTTAACTTGCAAGATTTGATTACAAACAGACAACGGTCAGGTCAGGTGAAAGTAAATAAAAGGTAACATAAAAGCTTATAACAACACGAACTTTTCACGGTTTTCTTTATTTTTGACAAAGTTGCGTTCGGTGCTCGAGGTCACAAACTTAATTGGATTATTCATTGGGCCAACATCATAAACAAGCCTGCAAAAAATCAGAACTACTTACCGGATTTGACGCAAATGTTAATTTTTTTTTTTTATGTAATAGGCTGCAAACGAGCAGACGAGCCGCCTGATGGGAAGCAGTCATCGCCGCCCATGGACATAAGCAACATCGGTGGAGCCACTTATGCGTTGCCAACCTTTGAGAACCCTAAAAACCTGCTTCTTGAAGAACCCCATGTTATAGCGCAAGGGAAACACCTCAGAAGGTAGTTCATTCCACAACTTGCACGTTCTGGGAAAAAACGAGCGAGATGCCCGCTACATTTACTGGATTAATATTACCAGGGTTCAATTTTATAGAGCTATACGCCAGCTATAATTTTACTCGTCCAAACCAAAAGTCCTCTCTTCATTCATCGAGGGCGTGCCATCACATTTTACTGGTAAAATTTTGCTTGTAGTTGTATAAAACATGATTTCATAATAATAACCTCTAAAATAGAGGGGTACTATAAATATTAATGGATGCGCATTAGGATTTCACGTAGTTGAAATGTGAGGTAGAATGTTTTTACCAGATAAATAATATAGTACTCACTAACAATGAAGTATTTTCACTGAACGCAGCCAGGCCAAAGGTTGAATGTCCGTTCCACAGTATTATCCTTATAATAATATGTATGTAGGTATATATAATGGTATTTATTAGAGATGCCACGAATAGTGAATTGGCCGAATACCGAATACCGAATATTCGGCAACGCTGTCGGCCGAAGCGCCGAATATTCGGCCGCCGAATGCTTGGTGGGTTTTTATTTGAAAACAGTTCGCCTAGATCGGAAGGCCGATCCTTACAAGTGGTGGTCAGCAAACGAAAAACAATACCCGAACCTTTCGAAATTTGCAAAAGTTTATCTTTCTTCGCCTGGAAGTAGCGTTTGTAGTGAGAGGTTATTTTCTGAGGCTGGTAACGTTTACGATGAAAAGCGCAATCGTTTGCTACCAAAAAATGCTGAAAAGCTCGTTTTTATCCATCACAACTTACCACTGATTAATTTTAAGTACTAAAATGATGTAATTTGGAAATAAATACATAATTTTGAGTAAATTAACGTGTCTTTTTTTACATGATTTGCTATTCGGTATTCGGCCGAATAGTACGCACTATTCGGCCGAATACCGAATAGCAAAAAAGTGGCCGAATAGGCCGAATACCGAATAGTTGCCGAATATTCGTGGCATCTCTAGTATTTATATAGCAATTTGTCTATATATATGTAGTAATATCATTTAAAATTGTAAATAATAAATATTTTAATTGTAAATAATGTCATTAATGTCCAAAATTGTAAATAGTTTATTGAATATTACCTATAGTCGTCATTTATTCTGAATTATTTTTGTCACTGCACCCACTTTCGAGAATTTCAGTTTTGCCCTATGGTTAACTGGTAGAGAATGCCTTAAGGCATTAAGTCCGCCATTTGTACTTATTTTTAATGTGCAATAAAGTTTAAATAATAATAATAATAATGGTTTTTTATCCCATAGCCCAGTATTTAGTCCATCGCTTTCACCCAATAGCCCAGTTCATTTTAGATTCCATTAACTCTCAAATAGTCCTTACACCCTGGCGGGTGCTGCCTCTGCGTGCGTCCCATGACACGGGCAAGGGCAACATTCGCAAGGTGTACCCCTTACATTTCATTAAAGTGTCAAAAGGGCCTCTACGTGTTGGCTTCGGCTCCGCGCACGCCTCCCAAAGGTCCGGAACACCATTGTTCCGTGATGGGAAAGACGTAATAATAATTATGACGAACAACTATCGGAAATATATCCTGAAGAACGGTACGGTCGACATTTGTCGGGCATGCCGCAGATCCGGAGAGTCACTCAGGTATATCATTTCCGGTTGTTCTCATCTTGCTAACGGCGAGTACTTGCACAGACATAATCTCGTAGCCAGGATTATTCACCAGCAACTTGCTCTTCTATACGGCCTTGTGGACCGCGAAGTACCGTACTACAAGTACTCACCTGTGCCAGTTCTCGAAAATGGTCGTGCCACGCTCTATTGAGATCGATCTATTATCACGATGTCAGGCTTATTGTAGCCAATAAGCCTGACATCGTGATAATAGATCGATCGCAACGCCGGGCCGTGCTCGTCGACATCACCATCCCCCATGATGAGAATTTTGTGAAAGCCGAGAAGGCAATGAAGGAGAAGGACAAGTCCAGTAAGTACCTAGACTTGGCTCACGAGATAACCGCCATGTGGGATGT
Source organism: Cydia pomonella (assembly GCF_033807575.1). NCBI lineage: Eukaryota > Metazoa > Arthropoda > Insecta > Lepidoptera > Tortricidae > Cydia > Cydia pomonella. Next base: position 11,672,379 of record NC_084710.1, read on the forward strand.
TGATTCGACGATCATTGTCCCGATAGTCGTTTCAGCGAACGGTCTCATAGCGAAGAGTCTCAACCAGCACCTTGACAGACTCTTGCTAGGTGGTTGGATCAAGGGTCAGATGCAGATGGCGGTGATCTTGGACACGGCGCGGATTGTCCGGCGGTTCTTCTCTCTGCAGCCCTGACCACCGGCAGCTTGGGCCTTGCCCCGCTGCTGGCGGCACCCTAGGTTAGGTTTTTTACAATGTGTTTATATGTGTTTTGTATAATTTTTTTAATGTGTTTTTATATTTTACTTTTATATCCATATTGTATAAAACCTCAATCTAAGAAGTAAGAGAAATAAAGTAAATAATAATAATAGGTCAAAGGATGAACTTCCATTGTATAATCGAGCCATCCTTATTTAGACCAAAAACAGATTACTAGGAAGCTTAGCAACTCATTACTATAGAGGAGTTTAATTTTAAAACGGATTTCCATTTCGAAAATGAGTCTCGTAGTCTAATAGACGCTTAATTGCAGTCGCGGTAATTAAAGCGTCGTAATGTTTAAGTATAGCTAGAAATTATGTCGCTTCTGTTTTAACAATTATGTTTTTGTCTGGTTTTGATATGACCATAAGTCGGTGTACTTCGTGAGCACCAATCAACGTGCTGACCAAATATCGTGTCATTCACGAAGATGCGTGACTTGACTCGTAATGTCATGTTATTAAAGGTTACATTTGACAAATCTGCGTGTCATCGTGGAGGACTCGAACTATAGCGGCTCACGCTGATTGGTGCTCGCGAAATGCAATCAGCGGTGGCATGGTTCCATTTTTATCACTTGTCACTATGCCCGTCACTTTCGCGCTTACATACTTGTTAGAACGTGACAGGCATGGAGACAAATGATAAAGATCCGACCATCTTAGCCCTACAGGAGTCTTCATTAGGCGTCTGGTTTCTACTTATTAAAATGAAAAATCTTTCTTTCAGGAAACTAGTGAACCATAATAGATAAATACTTTATAACTATATAAAATAACACTAAACACTATTTAAAACACAACTTACACTAAACACTGTTTAAAGCCTAACCTATCTAATAGTCATTGGTGCGCTTGAGACGTATCAAATTAAGAGCGTATCAAATTTTTAGAGCCGAACCTGTCTAAAGGTAGGGAAACCGAGATAACTTCTATATTTAATGCAAGTAGTTGACGCAATCCCGTAAACAATTAAGTATTTACCTACTACCTATGAAACTTGAAGTTGAAGTGATTTTATAAGCAGAACAATTAAGAAAGTATGGACGTTATCACTAATGTCTCTCCATATACATACTGTATACGCAATTTGAGATTTCAATTCTGTTAAGAACCAGCTGAGCCCTTTCTCAGATTTGAGAATGTTATCTGCGATAAGGACAACTGCGTAAAAATTTCAGAAATTATCGAGGTTTCGTTCTAGATATTTTCTTCCTCCAAAATAAGTTTCGACCAATGGTAACGAAATTTTGGGACCGGAATAAGAAAGAAGTTATCTGTGTCTGACTGTTTTGACTTTTGCGTTTATTGTTGCCGATTTTGTATGCTAGGCGTCTGTTTACGGCGCATTTTTTTTCCGTTTTTCGCGCTGTCGGAATTAACCTACTCGTAGTTCTTATAAAAACCAGAATATTAAAAAAAGCAAAACGTACAGACACAGGTATTGGTAATATTAAACTCGTATAAAAAATATTTATCTGGAACCAAAATGTCGAGAACGTTAGGAGATATGCAACAATTACCAGTAATGTTTCCGGTTAAGGTTGTCAGATAATCTAACAAGACAATATCTCTATAGCAGAGTGTGCAAAATAAAGACGACTGATACCCCGCATACGACGCGGCGAGAATCGTCAATGTGTCAATTGTGTAATTTTCGGTGCGGCCAAAAGTTTTGGCAGGTTGTTAGGCCAAAACTGAACCCTCAGCCGAAACACGATTATAATGCCTAAAAAGAAACCGAAATGAAATGAAATAAAACTTCCGAAACTTCGGTAGGACCCTATTTTTTTAACACTTCAGTTATTTGCGTATGAAACTGCCACCCTGCTATTAATACTGACTGAGTGCAATATTTCCCGTTTTTCCTTTAGGTAGGTATCTATTGAATAAAAATCACCTTATTTTACCGAACTATAATACTTTTTTTGTTTAACATAGAGGTATAGTTTCCAAAATTATAACACAAGCCTAGCGAGTAGTTCGAAAAGCGGAATCTTAAGCGTTGTGAGGCTTTCAAGGCATGAGGGTTAAACAAACTTTGGTACCGAGTACCGAGTGAAACACAAAATTCACCACACTAATGCGAGGAAAATGCTAACTGTAAAACATTACAAAACAAATCCAAGCAAACATTATTAAATATGATGGATTATTCAGTCATCGCTTAAAAGTACTAATATTTTGATTGATTGATTGATATCATATCTATTTTTAAACAGCATCCAATCCAATTATAATTTAGGAAAGTACATTTATTTTACTAGACATGTTGTGGATTCTTCGCAGCCACGTGCCACGACAACACGTGGCACTTCATACTATTTTTTATCAAAACACCGGCCAAAAGCATGTCGGGCTATGCTCAGTCTAGGGTTCCGTAGTTACCTGTCAATCACAATAGACCTTGAAGGGGTGCTATTAGTAAGTATCATGAACATAACAAGCAAGAGGGAGTACCTACACAGCGCTTTGATATATACGTCGTTTTACTATGAAGGGAAGACTTTTTGCGATAACTCAAAAACAGTTTCACTGATCATGTTTGCTATACTCGTAAGTAGTTTCTATTGAAATAGAAATAGAAAAAAAAAAAAAGGAAAAGGAAAAGGAAAAGGAAAAGGAAAAGGAAAAGGAAAAGGAAAAGGAAAAGGAAAAGGAAAAGGAAAAGGAAAAGGAAAAGGAAAAGGAAAAGGAAAAGGAAAAGGAAAAGGAAAAGGAAAAGGAAAAGGAAAAGGAAAAGGAAAAGGAAAATGAAAAGGGAAAAGGGAAATGGGATATGGGAAATGGGAAATGGGAAATGACAATGGAAATGGAAATGGAAATGGAAATGGAAATGGAAATGGAAATGGAAATTATTGAATGTCTTTAGTAGCTTTTATTACCGAAAACACTGACTTTATCAAAAAATGTGTGTTAAAGACCCCTATTCATTTTAAAAGACCTACCTAACGACACCCTACATCGTAGAGTTGAAGAAAAAAGAAATCATACCCACTTTAACAAAAATTCTTTATACGTTTTAATTTACTACTTTGTCGGATTGGTTAATTTATATATTCATACCGAATTGCAGCTTTCTAGCGTGTTCGTTAGTAGGTACACAAAGCAAAGCCTCGGACAAACAGACAGACAGACGGACATTGCGAAATTAAAAGAGTACCTAGTTGACTACAGAACCCTTATAAAAATGGTTGCGTGTTTTGTTTAGCTGTGCCAACATTCATTCAATTGTTACTTGTTAGTCACCGTAAAGGCCAGTCCCAACGGGCACAATTTTTCGCCTATCTGATTAAATTTTCTGCATGATCAAATCAGATGGTGCGGACGAAACGCCAATTTGACTCCCCAATGTTGACCGCCGATTATGACCGATATTACCGATAAAATGGAGGTGCGGACGCAAGAATATCAATTTGTGTCGCGTTTGGGGGCATTCTTTTTTTAATTTAGAGCGCTCAAGTATTAATAAATCGGGTCTCTATTGTTTCCCATAAAATTCTAAGTCATAATGTATTGTTTGTCCGCATTTTCGTTAGCCATAATTTGGTTTTTCTCAGAAACGCGTAACTTTTCAGGATTGCCATAATAAAAACCTAACCTATCTATAGGATAACATAAAGAAAAAAAAATGAAAAGTTAACGGTTCAGAGTTATGACTAATGATAATATGACTATCAATACATTATGACTTTCGATAATTATGCGAAAGAAAGGGATCCGTTATAAATCTATTATTGGTGATTAAATTAGAGATGACGCCAATTTATTTTCTAATCAAAACACATTTTTGATACGTTAAAGGGAGAAAAGATCTATGCAAAGGAAAAAGAGAGAAATGAAATATAGTATTTATTCAAAAACTTATTGTGGTGTGCAAACATTACCTTCTTTTACTTGCGCAGTTGAGTAAATTATTCGAACGTAACAACCCAAAGCTATTTTTGGTGGTGGGCAATGTTGCCATCCATAGGTCTGTAAATTACCGAATTACTGTCTTTATTAGGCCTTTTTATTTTAAACCTCAATAGAAATAATCTATGCTTCATGTTTTATAACTGGAACTTGGAAGTATTTGTCAAAGGTTTCTAAATTTTTCTATACATGCTTTTATTTTTCAACAATTGCCCGCATAAATATACCCTACATTTGACAACCCGCAGAAAATTTCCAAGTTAAACACATGTGTGTTATATAGTTTTGTTACAAATGTAACCTATTTTCAACTAAAAATAGTGTTACTACACATACGTATACGTTTATCTACTCGACGACTTTGTTTAAAAATGTGTTTTTGGGCAAAGTTGACTAGTTATGACGGTACTCGATCGAGAAAATCTATTTTTAAGACATGGCACAAAATTTGTATGAAAAAGAAAATGTTGATAAATAAAAGGGGCCTTCCCCTTCCACCAAAACTGTCAGCCCAGTGCTCATCTGAATCTAAGCCATTTAGATATAAGCAGAATTTGCTGTATTGTTGATATCGAACCGCCGCCACAACACATAAACTATCAAGCCGAATAAAAGCCAAACAAGGAGTTAGGCCATAAAGCCGAAATGGGGCGTTATTCCTGTAATTTATCACACCGGTCTTCGCCGCATTCGGTAATAAAAAGAAACAAAACATACATTATCATCACTCAGGGCTTGATTTTGAATCACTGAAGCTTACGCGGCATATTGCACCTACAATTTAAAATTCTAGGAATAGTTCATAAATATTTGAAGATCTCTTTCTATCGCACGTGTTAGAATACTATTTTTCTTTATACAAATTGTATTACGTATAAAACTCATCCATTTCTCTTTGACGTCGAATTTTAATAAAATACTAGACGTGCCCGCGGCTCCGCTCGCGTTATTGAGATAAAGAGTTTATCTTATGTTTAAATCTTCTCTTCTCCTTCTTTGTCGTTGTACTATTTGCAGAGCGTCGTGGTCAACTGCTGACATCAGACGCAGATGTTGCTTACCGTACGAAAACCACCAACCAACCTTATTATGTAAAGTATACCTAATTGAAGGGATGTTTACAATCATTGGGCATGATTATCCAGGAAATCGATATAACAAAATTTCGCTTTAAATAATATTACCTACTTAAAACTTGATTTTCAGAGGTTAATTAGGGTTGTTTCTAATTTTTTGAAACGCTTGTAATACGTTCTATATTAACCAAACGTTGCCCTAAAATTCAACTTTTACCCTAAAAACGGCTTTAAATATTAACATATTTTCGCTTTTCGCGGCAGGCCCCCCCGTTGTCTGTCCGCCGCCTACTCAAGCCGTAGCCATTTTGATGGTGGGCAATTAATAGGGTTGTTTTCAATTTTGTGAGTCGCTTGTATTACGTTCTATATTAACTAAAAGGTGCCCTAAAATTCAACTTTTATACTTCTATTTTATACTTTATACTATATAAAACATACTAAAAACGGCTTTAAATATGTTAAATTAACAAAATATATTTTGACACATGCTTTCGCGCCCAAAAAGCTCTTTGAAAATTGTGTGACGTCACAGTTTACAGATCGCTTTTAAATATTAGAAATATTGTGTTTCGACCTGGATACAAACTTTCTAAATGCCTCAAAATGGTGTTAAATGCCTATATAAGTTACTCCCAATAGTTTATTTTCGGTTAGTACCGGTTGTAGCACATCACTATTTATAAGACGTAAAAAAACCAGCAACACATGAAATGTCATTTTAGTCTACGGGATAAAAAAATAGACTATATAATCCATAAGAATTTATTGGGATACTATTCAGCCCTAAGATTTCTAGATGGAAACAACCCTATATTTCTGTGGCCCTAGTGAAAAAGGGTACAAGTCTGTAAAGGGTGTAAAGAGGTGTAAGTTCCACGTAACACTTATGCCCTTATACACCTAAACTGCCAGAGACTTGTACCCTTTTTCAGTAGGGCCACAGATTTATTTGTTTGAACGCTCTTTATTTTTTGGAATAAATATAAATTAACCTTTGAATGCAACCCCAGCAAGGCTTATAAAAACTAAGATTATTCGGGGGGCATAATTATTTTTATTGTAACAGTTATATTTCGTGCGTTATTCATAAACGTCTGATGAATTTAAAATTCTGTTGAAGATTATTTGTCCCTGTCTGTAGTATTGACATTTGTGTTTGTTAGAAAGTGGGAAAATGTAACAGAGGTTTGCTAAGTTTTATGAATAGGGTTAGTTTACTTTGTCAATAAATGATATGATTTGGAAAAATGAGAGATTGTATTTTTTATCCACATATTTGCAAACTATCAGTACTATCACACTTCTCGTATGGGCATAGATAGACTAAGGTTGATAGTATAAGTATTCAAGAAACGTGTCACCTAAATTCCTAAAATTTTGTAAGGCGCCATCTCGCTTCGTCCTTCGTTTTTTTCCCTTTCTGGTATTTTCAATTATATACAAGGTGCCCGTGAGCATTGCGAGAGATTTTAACGGTGCATTCCTGATGGCAATAGAAGCAAAAAATGTTATATGACTTTTTGTGAAATTTGACAAAAAAAATTTTTTTTGGTTTTTTCCCTTTTTTTGAACACTCATGTACATAAAAGATATTTTTTATTGATAAACATATAACCTAAAATTAACTAAAAAGTTTTTTTTTTTCATTTGAGAGTAGCCTCACGAATACATTTTTTTAATTTTTCGATGTCAATCAATAGGTATGTCCAGACTAGACCTCAAAGTGGCAATACCGCAGTCAAAAATGTGTTTTGTACCGACTTATGGCGAAAGAATGATTTCGAAAACATTTATTATCTCTGAAACTAGGCCTAATCCAGAAAATTTTATATGATATTTTAGTTTCTAAATATTACCAGGAATGCTTAGTTAAAATGTCTCGCAATGCTCACGGGCCCCTTATATAGTAGCTGAAGGTAATATTGAATATTGATTTGGTTTCATATTTAAATTACTTAATTTACAGAACAGTGGTATTTGCTCTTATTTACTTAGACATCTACTTTAACTTAATTTTCTTATATACGCATAAGTAATACTTTTTTGACAATTAATTTCTTAAATACCTGCCAACATCTTAAAACTCATCTCATTTATCGATGATATCGTGGTTTATTACTATTAAAATAAAGTTCTTCAGCGGCATTACAGTTATTTCCAGTCTATTATTCAAAATAACTTTTTGTTGGTCGTGTTGTCTCAATGTGATTGCCATTAGTTATTTCTTTATCGATAACATTTCCATCTACTGTGTTTGCTCAGCCGTGACCACTGATCGCATCATAAAAACTCAATGCACTTATAAATGGCCCTCCACACTCGTTCGCGAATCAAGGCGCGAAGCCGCGAACGCGAGTGTGGATGGCCCTCGCGTCGATTTCGCAGATTGTTCACGCCTTCGCGCCTTATTCCCCGTTTTTTGTCGGTATTTGGCCCGTGTCAAAGGAGACGCGAAGCGCGAACTTGCAAGACTCCACACTCGCAATCGCTTCGCGCCGCGATTCGCTCACGAGTCGGTTAATCTGTTAAACTGTCAACCTTCTATGGCGGCTACTTGGTTATATTGGGTGCGAACTTGATCAACAAAAATCAATTTAACAGTTCCCAGTTTGAATCAGTGCCTTGCCGCAAACTAAATCCGATCAGCTGACACTTCGGCTCCATCTTGCCGCTACCCAAACTGCGAAATCGCTGTGAAGTTGTGCGAGTATGTAGTCTACGTCAACGTCGCGGTATGTTCGCTCCGCGAAGTCGCGCTGCGATTCACGCGCATAGTCTGGAGGGGGTTTAAAATCTAACGAGCCCTCCACACTCGGAATTTTGACTCTTAGAGACTATATTTCTCTAAGGATAATTTGATAAAAGTCAGTTAGTTCTGACATTTACAGATATTTACACCTCTAAATAATTTTAGTTTTTTTTTTGTATGTTTGTTTTTTTATGATTATTATTTTATTTATTTTTTGTAATTGTATTTTATACTTAATTGTTGATGTTTGTATGTAAATTCCATGTTGACGTGTTAAAGTACCCTTGTGGCCTATTTGCTGAATAAATGTTGAAGTTGAAGTTGACTCATGCGCGAATCACGGCGCGAAGCCGCGAACGTAAGTGTGTCGTCGATTTCGCAGATTTTTCACGCCTTCGCCCCCTATTCCCCGTTTTTTGTCGGTTTTTTGGCCCGCGTCAAAGGAGGCATGAAACGCAATCTTGCTTGACTCCACATTACACAGTATTGTGGCTCATTTGTGACAAGATCAATATTTATTACATTATATTAAGCGGCTATATTTTACGTTTTTACAAAAAAACAAAATGATAAAATCGCTACAACAATAACAATGCTGCTGTAACTAACTCACAGTTAAATTCAATCAGCTGATGCTTTGACACCATTTTGGCGCGAACTAAACTGCGAAATCGCCGTTAAGTTCTACGAGCGCGGAATCATACGTCAACGTCGCGATATGTCGCGCCGCGATTCACGCACATAGTCTGGAGAGGACTTAAATAAAAATCTTATTGAAAATTTATCCCGTGTTACTTTCGTTCATCACATGGTGATATTTACGACGTCTCTGAATATATCTACACTAATTTATATTTCCTAATCTCGTGTCTTCGCGCAGATTGAACGTACGTACTTACATAATATAATAACGAATAACCTTGAATCAATATGCGAATAAACTTACGAAGATGCCGCGAAAAAAACGTTATATATCCAATCTTAATATTTCTGTGTATGCTACTATGTTGTGTAATTATAAAGAACAGAATAAAAAAGAGCAAAAATAATATACCGAATAACGAAGTTCTATTAACCAAACCGGTTATAGAAAAAAGTAAAAAGGTATTAGTATTACCGACGTTAGTGATGGCGTGCAACGTGCAGTTTCTAAGACGATCTATAGAAAGTCTCCAGAATTTCAGACCAGACCCAAAATCCTTCCCTATTATAGTAGCCTCCAAGTCCGCCAACTGCTATTCCAAAGAAACCCACGATTTAATTAACTTTTTCCACCAGCAGCTTACCACCACCTTCTTGGAAATACCGAAACAGACTTTCGGTCATAACTATAAGTATGCCCTTAACTATGTTTTCAAAACACTAAAACACAAAGCAGTTATCGTCCTTGAAGACAACTTGGATGTTTCTCCTGACTTTTTTGAGTATTTCCTCGGAACTTACCCACTTTTGAAAAAAGATCCCAGCATATGGTGTGTGTCGGCATGGAACGACAACGGCAAAAAAGGAGTAGTGGAGGCCAGAAAACATCATTTGTTGCACCGGACGGACTTCTTCCCAGGCCATGGTTGGATGCTCTTATCTGAAACATGGGGTGAGATAGAGTCAATTTTGCCGGGGTATTTTATCGATGACTTAATGCGCAATCCGGATGTTACACAGGGTCGTGTTTGTATTAGGCCGGAAATATCTAGGACTTATAAATTTGGGGTGTATGAATCAAACAATGTAAAAGAACTGCCCTATCGTCATTTTGACAACGAGCAAAGATTACTGAACACAGAATTTGTACCATTCACCCGACAAAATCTTGATTATTTGCTTATGGAACAGCAGCATTTATGGGTCAATTTTGTATACTCTTGTCCGGAAACGACAGTAGAAGATATTAAAACCGGAAAAGTAAATAGCACTTCAAAATATGTCCGGATATCTTATTCCAACGCTACAATGTTTAAAAGAGCAGCAAAGACGATTGGTCTTATGGACGACTTCATGCATGGTGTGCCTCGGACGGGGCTGTATGGAATAGTGCAGTGCTTCATCAATAACCGCCGGGTTTTCTTAACCCCTGTTCGTAAACGATTCAAGACTTACATAAATAAATCATTTTTATTATAATTTTTCCAATTCTGGTATGTTCAACCCAGCCTAAGTCATTATAAAACAAGCAAGCTTACAGCAAGACAAGCTGACGAATTAATTTTAAATACCTATTTATTGAAAATGTTTTTCCTGCAGTCTGACATTATACGTATAGGTAACTTAGGTCCTCTTAGTTATACTACTGAAGTTTATACTAAGCCGACTTAGCCGTGTTTTTTTAAATGTAACTACATATTTTACTTTCCTCGAAATGAAAAGTAGTGTTTAATTCGGGTGAAAGGCACCATTTCATCCTTTGCTTAACAGTCTATCAGGGGCGGCGGGTCCATACAACTCGATTCCCACCGGCTTGCCTAAAATTTATTGCTATATAAACCAAACTTATATATCATCATTAAAATTAAAAATATATCCATAATGAAAACACTACGTATTACATTACCTTGGAATTGATAACACGATTTACTAAAGCAATAATCATAGCAGGCGCGCGAAGTGAAGCTAAGCTTGACTATTCATTCATGCGCACACAGATACGAAAACTCACGCACACGCTCATAAAGTTTGCTATAGAGAGTCAACGCGAATGAGCTTCAAAGCAACTCGGTCTTGTATCGGGTTATTCATTTGAATAAAAACCTTAAACGTAATAGCATAAGGTTTATATTGGAAAAATGCACGCACATATTCATAAAGTCCGCGAACACCGTAGTACGCAATTTGGGGGGTACTTTCTCTTTTACTCCAATGGCGTAATTAGGGTGACAGAGAAAGATGCTCGCAATTTGCGAACTTCGGGGTACGCGGTAGGCCCTCTGTACACGTCCGCGATAACGTCAGTTATTATTAACATGCTGCTTTATTTGAATTTAAACCTTAAATACAAACAGGTAAGATTTATATTGGAGTGTAATGGTTCACAATTTTGAATCGAGTGGCGTTTGCCGCGCGAATGCTTATATTGCCATACAAAGACATTGAATTGAATAAATGGGTAAAATTGTACAGTATTTTGCTATCATTGATAACAATTTTTGTAAAAACCTTTAAAAAAAAATGATGAATTTTAATAGAAAAATCCAAGAATCTTATGTAGTCTCAGTTTAATAATTTGATAAAGAACGTTTCTTCAAAGAAAGTACTGTTTGTAGGTTTGTAGTAATAGGTTTTAGAATTTGTGTGTTTGTGAACACTCCCGTCCCGGTTGTTACCAAGGCTTGTTGTTATTATTAGAGTTTTAAATGTTTTTATGTGTGTAGTGTATAGGTAGTATCTATACATAAATAGATACACACCGTCTCGGGCGCAGACCGCATAGGATGCCGCGTCAGTTGCACGAGAGCCGAGGGCGAGAGTGGACGTGTGACATTGCTGTGCGTGTCTGTGTGAGCGAGCCAGTGTTTACTGATCAGGGCAGGTCCTACATATGGCGACGAGCTAAAAGGTAAATTTATTCACCGTTCACTTTGTTGCAAATAAGGGAAAAATAAATCAAACAAAAACAACACACGAAAGAAATATCATACTCGTATATTGTAGTAATGGCAAAAAAAAAAACTGTATATTGCTCAATCATTTATTTTAATAATTGAGAGAGAATTATAGATTTGATTTTCGAAATGAAATAACGAATACTGGGTAGGTAAGTACTTACTAAATAAAAATACAAAAGAATGAATACAAAAGAGTTTGATAAAACGGACGATTGTTTTGAAGTATTTTGGCTTAATTGTTATATTTAGCTTGATTAATCCGATACGACACTGTTTCGCAAATGTAAATAATGCATAGATAAAAACAACTATGCATAAATATATGCTATACTTGATTCAACAATCAGTAGGTAATAGTGCTTCTCTTGCTTTAGCTTTTCACTCCAAATTCTTCTTCTTTCTATAATTTCCTGCACTGTAGTGTAGTGTTAGTATTAGCACCCACTGAAAATATACGATTGGGACTAAATTTTACGTGTAAAAATGTATGTAATTGCAATATAAACTGGAAGGTAGTTACGTACAATGCAAGTTAAAAGGTTAATAGCAACGTAAGCCGGTTTTTTTTGTTTATCTCTATTGCGACTAAAGTAGGTACGGTACGGTGACTAATTTGATAGAAATAGTATTGTGGTCAGTAAATAACGGTTTCAAATCACCTGTCAAATTAAAATCGTTATTGTTTGAGATCCCATTAAATTGGAATAACTGTGATCGGGTAATTTGCGAAGAAAATGGGCTATTTGTGATTGCAAACCTCCATTAAATTGGAATTATTTGGTTTGGAAATCTCCATTCAATTGGAATATATAGCTGTGGTTTTGAGACTCCCATTAAATTGGGATACCTGAGGTCTCAAAACGACCATTAAATTGGTGTTAGCTTGTCTGTGATTTCAAACCTCCATTAAATTGGAATTGTTGTGGTTTTGAAATCTCCATTCAATTGGAACATATAGCTGTGGTTTTGAGACTCCCATTAAATTGGGATACCTGAGGTCTCAAAACGACCATTAAATTGGTGTTTACCTGTCTGTGATTTCAAACCTCCATTAAATTGGAATTGTAGTGGTTTTGAAATCTCCATTTAATTGGAATATATAGCTGCGGTTGTGAGACTCCCATTAAATTGGAATATCTGAGGTCTCAAAAATTTACCATTACATTGGTATTTGCCTGTGTGTACTTTTAAAACTCCATTAAATTGGAATTGTTGATGTTTTAAAATTTTCATTTAATTGGATTCTATAGTGCAATTTGGAGACTACCAGTAAATTGGAATGAAGGAGGTCTGGAATTATTAAACTTAAAAAGAGACGAATTTGAAGTAAAAAATTGGTGTAAGATAGTAAGTCCAAAAATCGCTTCGCCTAATCTTCCTAAGTAAAACCCCGTCAGGAAAATTTGCCAACGGAAGAAAAGTTAAATTTATAAGGTAGCATTAGGGCAAAAGATGGAAAAACTGGAAGGGATCCTTTGAGATATCTATATAGAAGCGGCAGAAATTCAAACTTCTACAAAGAAATGGCAATGCTGTTATTTATAGGAGGTACCGTGTTGCAAGATCCAGGTGAAGGTGTCGATGTGTTGATTTGATGCTTATTTCCGGCTAAAGCAAAGTCACGTTCATGAAAGGAATCTTTTTTTTGGCTTATAAAACAGTAGCAAAAGGAAAGATTTGAAATGTCTGTAGTTAGACTGAGGAAACGAGATAAATCAGATTAGAAGCAAGGAGAAACAACTATACAAAAAGACAGAAAATAACTATTCTAGGAGATGTGGAAGCTCAAAACATAATGCCAATGATAGTTCAACTCCTGCAAATACCCAAAAATGCGATTTCTGAAAAAATTAAGGCATTATGTTCGATACTGCAAAACTGAACAAGGCCAGAAAAGGAGAAATGATGCTAGATTAGATAAAATGAAAGAGGAAAACAAAGGTACAGGATAGTATAGCTAAAAGGATGAAGAGAAACTGCAAGATAAATTGTGTAAATGATGATGTTGAGTACGTTTTCAACGTAGTCATTTAGTCATTTAATATTGCATTGTAATGTACATAATAAGGTGTTACAGTTCATATAGCCATTTCATGACACCCTGTAAGGGCACACAATAGTACAGTTCTATTCTATTCAGGCTAGTCTACATATTATAATTAAGGTAACAAAATAAAGTAAAAATATTAGCGTATCAGTAGTTTAGTAACCTATTAGTTAGTCTCATAAATAAATTGAGTAACTTCAACAATAGCAACGTTAACAATGCACCGTTACAATACTGGATGATTGAAGTAACTTGTCAAATCATAATATTATTATATTATTTATTTTATTACGTATTTTTACGTAGTGAATGATAAAGTTCAAAATCGAAGAGATACCTATGTACGGATGTGTTAGCGGAATCAGGTTGTAGAAATAAAAAAAAGATAAAGATTTACAATCAAGTACTAAACTATAAGTCTAGTTCCGTATGGAACTCGAATACCCCTTAATGTTGAAGGTTCATTTGAGGCAGCGATCACAACAGGAATAGGTGAAATTAACGCCACATCTTACGTCATCAATGAACGGACCAAACTTATTGGGAAGACATTCCGCAACCGACTTAGGAGTTTTAAAAGTCGGAGTGGGAATAAATCAAGTCCATACCAAGGATTTTCCTAAGTTTAAAGAGCTCAGAGAGCATTAGGGCAAATATCAAGAAGAGATAAGTAACTTTAAATAAAATAAAAAAATCTGGCGGTATTAGACTCTCTCGGTTACTATGATGTTTTTCTATTAAAGGAAAAATGGGGGAATCACCGCTTCCGGCAAGACTCCAGCTTGCGACCTTTTAAAACACCCGTAAAATAGCTTTTAACCAACTAAGCTACGGAAGCTTGTTGGAAGCATGCGAATATTTCCGTTCCTTCTTTTTTGTTTACACGCCTTGGGAAGGCGCATAGCTAGAGAATGACTGGGTCTCAAGTTTTATTCAGAGTTTCACCAGTAATAATGTGCTAACCTATACTAAACTAACTAAATAAAGCCGATACTTTTACGAGCGATACTACAAATTTGTATATTAAAGGATAAGTATTTTACCCCTTCCAGCAATACTCAAATTTACGACCTTTTGGAACACCGGTCTAATCGACTTTAATAGTTTTAACCAACTGGTACAGATGGACTACAAGGGGCTCGGATTATAGTACCAAAACGTGAACCGACTGTACGATAAGATAACAAATGAACTATTCAGTGTATACACTAATATCAAATTATTACATAAATATAAATTTCTTGGTCAGAACAATACGTAACATTGTTATAGTATTAAGTCAGAGTAGTTAACTGGGATCTGTGGAACTAGATAAGTATTTGGTATATTTGCTAAATAGTCCTTTACTGAGTAAAAACATTTGCCCTCCCGTAAGTGTTTTCTTAAAGCGATTTGTAGGACATTCTAAGATACATTTATGCAGCTAGCTATAAATTTGGATAGCCATACAGAACGAGTTGTTTTTGTGAAGCTTGACTCTAGAACTCGACAATAATAATTTGTCTTTGTTTCAAAACTCTGTACCCAAAAAGGTGTTATTAGATATCTATATGCGGATCAGCACGTGTGTCAGAGTGTGCAACATGAAAGACCACATGCAGTATATATGAGAGATATATGGAACACTCAGCGAAGGATTCCAAAATTTCTAATGAGAAATCTAGGTTATATGAAGGCTGTTGGGATGATTCGGTAAAAGGATACAAGGATTTCGAAAGTGAGTTATGCTTTTATGATGGTATCCTTTTGAAATCGAATTGTCATACCCTTTAAACTATAACGTGGCAATGAAAGTTCGGCTAAGATCGAATGTATCGCGATGCGGAAAAACTTGTTAAGAGTTGCAAAGGATAACCTTTAGTTGGTGCATCTATTCAGCCAGTCCCTATGAAAAGGCGAGAATTATCTTCTGAGCCATGGGTAGACATGCGATCGATTTATTGGGATCGTTGCCCAATAACGACTAACTGCTAGTAATTGTAGACTATTAGAGTCGTTATAGAGAGATTAAGTTTAGGTTCGCAAATTATCATTATATGGGATGAAATGTTTAGCAGGCTAGGGTTAGGTATCCAGTTTCAATCACGGCTGACAATGATGGTCAATTCATCAGCCAAGAGTTCAGGTCTCTTAAAATAATGTAACATCATTATTTTCAATGCAGTTCCCTATTCTGCCAATTTTAACAACAAATTCAGTGATCACACTTGAAATGTCATGCAATTGTTTATCTTTTAATAAGTTCTTTATTTAAAAGATGTGTTTCATGTAAGTACTGCACTTACGATAAGCAGGGCAGTACTGGACTCAGCAAACTGGCGAGATCGAAAGGCAGACTGGGGAAGTGAAGATAGGAAACATGGAAAATAAAGATTCCAAGAAAACCTTGTTCGACTATCTGCTTATGTAAAATGACATCCACTATTCAACAACAACAAATAAAGTGAAACGGGAAATAAATTTGATTCAGAAATAAGGGATAGAGAGAGACAGAGAACAACAGAAGGAAAGAAAGAAATACGGAGATAGGAAAGCAAAATAGAGTGATCTAACCGGAAGAGACAAAGTGTATGTAAAGGAAATCGTTAATAAGAAATTGGAAAATAGTAAATTAAGTGGAAGGAGAGTGGAAACCAATTGAAGAACACGCAAGTGACAGGAATTAACTACTTGATAACAATAGGTCATGTAATCAAATCAAACAATATAGAAGTTAGCTATTGTGGTAAATAATAAATATAAAGTCTTTTAATAGGGAAGAGATGTAGTGTATAGGTAGTATCTATACATAAATAGATACACACCGTCTCGGGCGCAGACCGCATAGGATGCCGCGTCAGTTGCACGAGAGCCGAGGGCGAGAGTGGACGTGTGACATTGCTGTGCGTGTCTGTGTGAGCGAGCCAGTGTTTACTGATCAGGGCAGGTCCTACAATGTGATTTTACTTACTTGTGTGCACAAATTTATATATAAAGTTACTAAACCAGTTATATTTTGTATGTTGTGTGTATAATAGTATGGCAAAGGTGGTTATACACTAACTGCAAAAGGTCGCGCCCGGACACACCTCGCGCACGCCTCACTTTATTATTACAAACCAACGTTCCAAAAAATATATTTATACAACCTTGCCAGTGTCTTGCATAGTGCTAGAGCGGTACGCCAAAAAACACTGCAAATTGTGCTAAAAGCATGAAAATCGTTGCGATTGATCTTTAGACCAAAAAATAAAAAACGGAGACTTTGTAATAACGATCAATTACAAAAAACGAAACGTAATATTTTCAAAATTGCTTTCTCAGAGTTAGATATTAGGTATAATTTGAGCCCAAACTTGGTATGTCTAGAAAATTATTTTATTCTTATTATAAAAAAGAGACTGAAATGTAATGTGATATATTTTTAGGGTAGATTTCTGAACAAAAAAATTTTTTTCCCATACTTACAAAAAAAGATGTACAGTCAGCGTCAAATACTTCGTAGCAGTCAAAGTAGCCAAATAGTTCGGTACACCATATATTTAGTATGGTGTACCGAACTATTTGGGCACTTTGACTGCTACGAAGTATTTGACGCTGACTACATGTACATTCTTTTGAGATTATTTTTCTCAATAGCGTTAATTCGAGTTAACTCAAATTTATACGAATGACAAATATGCAATTTTCCTGAAAATCTGTATAAGTACTTACTACCTAAACACTTCCCATCGGCCCCATCGGCGTGAACATCCGCAAGTAGTGTAGTGTGGGCGCCCGCCCGACAATAGCTTCCATGACGCAGGCCAATCGACGGGTATAAAAGTAAATACCGGTTGTTCCCTAACGCATTACTGCGTCAAATAAGATGACATTTGGGCTGCAATAGTAACACGGCTACAGTCATCTTCCGAATAGGGAGTATTACTGAAATGTTCTGCCGCCAGAGTGCAGCACTAGCACCTTTCGTAAACTTACGATATGATTGATATGAGTTATATCTTGCTTACCCCGTGGAGTCTGCCTTAACCACGTTTAGCCATCTATGTTGATCCGTTGGTTGGTGGTAGTTGACATTTAGCATTGCCGGCTCCCCAGCTATTACTATTTAAGTTTGGCCCAGGAGCAAGGACTATTGACTTCCTTGGAAAGATAGTCCTATCTTTATAATTGCGCATGTGTGCTCTAAAAGCGTCTGTGTTATTTCTTCTTCTTTGTCATCACCTCGTCACAGAGTTTGTCGTCTTGTCAGAGTGCTCGGGGTCGTTATACCTCCCTGATGTGTGGTTTAACCTCCAAGAAGTAATTGCCAGTAATTACTAGAGAAGCCACGAATAGTGGTTTTGGCCGAATACTGAATATTCGAATATAAATAAATATAGTGGTTTGTGGTTATTTTTATTGTGTAATTTTTCTTTTTGTTAGGTGTAACAGATGCTACGAATATCCGTGGATATTCGTAGCATCTGTCCAAACTCTGATCTGATTTAAATTTTCACAAGTTTCACGATATTTAAACATTATTACTTAATTAGACGGGACCTAAAACACTGAAAACTTAATTGTACGCGATTAAGTCCCGTTTTATAATTAATGTTTGCCTCCAAAAGTCTTTGTAAAGAGTAGTATAATAATATATATAGGAGTATTTGCCTATGATCATAAAATCTGAAAATTTGAATCAGAGTTGGGAGCGGAGGGTAGAGGTACTACGGTACGTCTACCCTCCATAAAAAAAAACATTGTCATTGACGCTGCCCATCCTGCTGTCGTTAAACTGCAACGTGCATGTGTGTTGATAAATAGGACAATGTTATAAACATAAATACTTATGCTTTTTTCAAGAGATGATACCACCAACATCAGATAAGACATGAGGTATTTTAATTTTACATATATTTCGTGTTATGTGGATAACAAATATGTTTATCAACTGAATTACGAGTACTACCAATACCCGCCAGGATAAACCAGTTGTCAGTTTTAGTTCCAGTGGTAGGTATACAACCGTACATACAGGTTGGGCAAAAAAGAGTGATACACTTTGTTTTTAAATTTTAATTATATTAATTGCAAAATTTATTTAAAAATAAATGATAAATATATTATTCAGGGTTGGCAATTGTATACGGAAGATAATTTCTGCCAAATCAATCAACAAGCATTTTTTCTCAAATGTTTGTGTTGTTTGCTCCATTAATTTAGAGAAAAAATGACAGTGATTGGCACCCAAATTCCCCAAATTTTGTAGCTCCTGACTTAGCCCCCGTGTCTATATGCTAAGAAGCAGTTAAAATCAACTATCCGACACAATTTAACTAAGATAACGCGAAAATGTGCGAAAATATGCTGAATATAGTGATGATACGGACTTAATTTGCCTACAGTTATAGGTGGACATATGTTCCGCATGTATTTGCCAACCCTGAATAATTTATTTATCTAACAATACTTAAAAATATTAAAAATCAAAAACAAAATGTACTTAAACAAACTTTTGAATGTGTAATTTTTTTGTGTGAAGTTAACGCGCATTCTTTTCCTAGTAGGTATTATATTCTTTGCCCGACTCCCGACTGTGTCATTTCAAACTTAGACGGAGAGAAATGAGAAAATCATACCTACTATCTTTGTCTTACGCTATATTCGAATCGATCCCAGAGTCGCCAGACCTAGACCCAAAAAAAGGGATGACAATGCTAGACTTCATAGAGGAACAATTTGGCAGAGGCCGCGCCACTGACGACTGACGACCAGCTTTGACACTGCAATGGCGGACGGTTTCAGTGTGTGCGTGTCACGAATGTATATCTAGACGGATTGAGTACATTTTCTCTAGTTTGGTACGAACACCTTTTTAACTCGGTGATAAGATTCAATATAGTATGGCAAAAAGTGGTAGCACCCTCCACTTTAGGTACAACTTCATGGATTAATATCGTATTTTACGAAAGATAACGTGATAATTGTATAACTTATGTATGAATGTTTTTTTTCTTTCAACCGGTATAATTTTTGCAACATTTGACCACGCATGCCGTATTTAATATTTCTCTTCGAACAATTAAGAATTAATGCACTGACGTCTCAATTTGACTGACGGCAGCAAAGAGCATATAATCATGGACGGTAGATTGGTGGATGAGGCTATGGAAGGTAGAGGCAAGGAACAAAATCTCCATATACCAAAAGGTGTCCGACAAAAAACCATAAATAGATGGCGCTACAATACCTAGAATACTTGAGAAAAAAATCTAATCATAGACAGCGCACTTCACTCCGTCAATAACGCGTAGGTTCTTAGCTACTCTAGCGCTACTCTGGACTATTATTTATCGCTGACAGCTGGACACTTTTGCAACAATTCTGCCTAAGGAGTTTCTGTTCCTTGCCTCTACCTTCCATAGATGAGGCCATAGAGATAACTGTCAATATTTGTGTCTCGCGTAAAAACTAGGAAATTGGTGGATGATGGAATCCTAGTTGTGTTTTAGCGAAACTACGTCCTTAGTATTTTAGGTTCATGCTAGACTTATAATTAATTTTGATTTTTGATTACTCCATAAAGTTGGCGTATAATGGAACGTCTACGTCAACCAATAAAACAAACGACATATGCATATGTCTAACGTGTCTAACAATCGTCAACAGAGAGCCTACCGCGAAAACCGAAATTCGTAAATTGCGGGGATTTTCTCCTTTACTCTCATAAAAACATAGTTAGAGTGACAGAGAAAAATGCCCGCCATTTACGAATTTCGGTTTTTGCGGTAGGCCCTCTGTTGACGATGATTTAATATTTCTATCAAACGTCAACATCTGGCTGAATGCGCCAGGAGCGCGAAGCTATTTAAAAAAAAAACCTCAACATAATAATTGTCAAAACTGTCAATTAATTGACAGAAAGACCGTAGAAGTCACAAAAGTTAGAAATAAATAAACTGTTTGCAGTTGTTAAATCAAGAAGCGATTGAAAGTTTCTGAATTAAGTTTAGTAGTGTTACATTAGTAACGGATAGTTATTTATTTAAATTTCATTATAATAATCCTAGTGTAAAAGTTTGTTTTGTATTAAAAATGGAAGAAAGTCATGTTAACTCATTTGCAGTGTCTTTTGAAAACAATCGGGTGAGTGGTAAACAGTATAAACTTAGCAGAATGTTTTATGTAATGATTGGATTGGGTTTTAGCATTTATTATAATCATAAAGTATCTCAATGTATAAGTGAATTGAAAGATGGTGCTTTTATTTACCTACTTATATAAAAGCTTGTCTTGTCCTGCAAGTAAAAACATAATGGTAGTGATAACCTTTCTTGTATCTATGAATAATAAGTAAATAAAGTGTATATGTACTGTTATTGCTGATTTCTATATATTACTGGAAGTTCAGAGCAAGGCAATAATTTACTATATTGAACATGAGTTCTTCCTGATATTTCTTAAAATATTTATAGTGGCTACATTATAATAGGGGTGTTGAGAACCTTTAATATTCTATAAATTGTATATTATACAGATGTCACTCACAATGATAAATCAATTATGATCAACACTGGCCAATGTCGGACTCAAACCCACATCTTTGGATTGCCGGTACAATGCATTACCAATTACGCCAGCTGACCATCATTCACTGCGAATTTAACCAATGCATCTGTGACCATGTCACTAGTAAAATCTGCATTTTAAGGTTTACAACATTAACCAAGATGTGGGTCCCACATTGGCCAGAGCTGAACATTGTTTATTTTGACATCTTTAAGTATATACATACAATTTACAGATTGTAGTACAGTCACGTCTGAAAATATCGATACGGAAAAGTGCCAAAAGTATGTATACACTACCTTAATGTAAGGGCAATAAAATCATGTATACATATTCTTGGCACTTTTTCGTATTGATATTTTCAGACATGACTGTACGATAGACAGTAAAACAGGAAACAATATTTAACTGTGATATTCCTTGTTTACTGTGTAAAGAGTAGTATAATATAAGGATGATACACACACAGAAAACAAAAATAGACTCTGGCCACACTAACTTTGCACGATCTTGGCAGTAAGAATGCATACATGTCCCTATGAGCTCCATACTTGACATAGCACTTGGCATAAAAATGTATGGCATTACAAGCCTGAATTAGCTATGAGTTGTTTGTATTTATCTGTCATTATGACTTATGTATTTGTAAAAAAGGGATGAAACATAATGTAACTAACTGGTCAATTTATAGTCACTCCGAGTGTAAATCTAAATTAACTACCCATTTATCCTACAGCTGTTTGAAGCTGCAGGGCTCGACTGAGAACTAGTATGTGGTAAACACAATGGATTAGTATTTGCTGCAGCGATAGAGGCTTAGGAGCCTGACATAGTCCCTAACAAACAAGAAGAAGAACCCCATTTCAATTTTGATGAGCAAAAAATAGATCAAACCCCCTATTACTTAAAATTTAGTGAAGCTTGGTTAAATTTTGTCTTCTTTTAACAATCACAAATGTCTAAATGACAGATAAGGACAAACAATTAACAAGGGCTTGTTAGACTTGTCAAGCGTTTATCAATAACGCCATAAAACATTCAGGTCAACGGACAGATGTAATGCAGGGTACGTTTTACTCAGAGTTAAACTAGTTACCACAGGAGGAAGTATCTTAATTTGTTAGGTAGAACAGGGATCGGAACCGCTTTTTTGCAAAAACATCGAAATAACCATATATTTCGGTTTATTTTATACTCTAAATGTAGGACTCAGTTGTGTTTTCAGATAACGACTTCGTATTATTAGATTGCCTAATTAGAAATGAAGTAATTAACAAAGAACGAAAAAATACCGTTTTCGTTCCCATACAAAATATACCGGATTCCGATCCCTGAGGTAGAATATGTCATAAGGCATAATTCCACCTTTCTTACCTTTTTTGATGTGCAATAAATAACACTATACCTACACAAAACTTTCAAAATTAAAACTAATTCAAAGTTAATTGCCTTATTTCAAAATTAAAACAATTGAAACCCAAGCTGAGATAACAAACACCAACCTATGGTGTTTGTTATTGATAAATAAATAAATTAAAACTTTTTCTTTAAAAAATATAGTCAATAGTTTTTGGGTGCCTGTTTCTAGTTCTTAATATCTTTTAAACCCAGATAACTCAGTTTTTTTGATTCAGAGGGTTATTTAGTCGATTAATAAATTGGTTTTAAATTTCATTGTTAGTTGCACCTAGGGTGACCAGATCTGTTTTCTGGTTTCACGGGACAACTGCATTAAAAATACGGGATTTGAGGTTAAAATAAGGGACAGGCCGTTTTTATTAAAATACAACATTATTTTTTTAATTACGAAAGTTTGTCATAATCAATTAAATAAGTAATAATAATTGATAACTTGCTAACTTTATTTTTAATAAAACACAACAATTTGTTATATTATCTGGAAATGTAAAAGTGCAATAATCAAAATGGGTATTTTTATCATTAAATGCCATTGAATCATAAAAATACGGGACAATGTACGATCCCCTATTGGTTTCGCCAAATTACGGAACTGTGAAAAATTCGTGAAAAGTGCCAAAAATATGTATACACGACATTATTGCCCATATATTAAGGTCGTGTGTAGATATTTTTGGCATTTGGACCGTGATGATATTTAATACCTTGACTGTTCCTACATTTGTTCACGTTTCTTATCTAGGAATGTATTTAGGTAAATACTACTATGTCTTCATGTTTAAGAATGCGACAGTTACACAATAGTTAATTTAATACGTATCTTACTTAATTGTAGGTAATGCCACTACTTAGCTAATTGAGTCCTACGCCTGCTCCGATTGCGATCATTAAATCCTATTCGCGACTGAGGCTGAGGGCTAAGTGCTCTACTGACACAGGTGCTTATTAAATTACAGTATTGCGCTTCAATAGGATCACCGAGTAGTGGCAGTGCCGCGTCACGGCGCAGAGGCCTCACGCCGCCACTTGTGTCCTATTCAACGATTGTTAGTGCCTAACCAAATTGTTGCCAAAGATATGTAATTTGTGCTCATATATGTATCGCGTGTTTGGAATTACATAAAAGAGAGAACCGTGGCTTGTGTACTTTTTGAGTCACAAATCACGTGGCAATCGTAAACTTTCAGCTATTACTTGTTATTTATACGTATATTTTCGTAAGATCTGCTGGGGTATAAACTTAAATATTATGAAAAATCCAGCTAAAACAATAATGATAACTTTTTGTCGTCAAATTTCATTCGCGGAAAAATTATATTGTGTACAACAAACTCATAGGGCAAAAACTGGTGGCTTTATTAAACGTCGCGCACGTGTCTTGAAGTTTGAAGGAAGCATCCCACGAGCTGCAATACGTGTTTAAACTGTTCAAGTGAAACATAAAATTGCAATATGCTACAAACAACTACTTTAACGAACTTCCTATCTGGACACTTCTATACGATCCTAAATATGGGCATCGTCGTGTGTACGTTCGTAGAATCTTATATGTTTCCGTTCGCTATCATCAAATGGATGATAATACTCGCCAAATACAAAGACGTCGGGAATTTGTTAAAAGGGTGTTTTGCGAGTTCTGTTACGCCTTCACGGTCGCGGTATAATTACACATTGAAACTAATGACTATGTGCAGTAGTCAGAGAATTGAGGCACAAACTGTGACGAAAAATGAATCTTATGTGAGCGTTGTTATGGAAAGCGATAGAGGAGAAGCGTATGATGATATTCAGGTACATTTGTAGTTCTAATCTCCTTTTTTTCCCCCATCCTATTCATGTAATACGAATAGGTACGTTAATCAACGCTATCTTGTGTCCGGTGTTATGTGCTTCCTATCTAGAGCAAATCATATGTTATAATTGTGATTATATGTGAATTTTAAGAAGTGTAAAATTATTCCACTTACCGACTCAAAAATGTATTAAGTGCGAATCAGGTTCTTGCGCGTTCCAAGCGGTTCAATATTGACATAGCAGAATAATTTTACAAGGAGACACAATTTTTGTTTAACCCTTGTGCTAATGTTAAGACCCGAACAAGCGAAAGATCCCAAAATTGAACCACCAGCGTAGCGAGTTGATTGTAAAGTGGAATCTTGATCTTAAGCCTCAAGGCAAGGCACGAATTTATTAAACAATTTTTGCTACAGAATGAAACATTTTTTTTTTTCACCGCACCAATGCGATAATAATCCTAAGCAAACAAACAATAAATCAAATACTAATGAACGCTATTCAAAATGTATCATGCCGAATTATCACTTAAAAGACAAGTCTACTAGCTAACATGAAGAAACAACTCAAAATTAGCATCAACTTACTTTGCCACTGTGGATTTAAATGCCTTTCTGTTCTTACAGTCTCCCAATTAGTCGCCTATTACGGTTCAATTGAGACATAGCCCGCCGACAAACTTCTAATAAAATCGCAATGGTGCTTTTAGGTATAGTCGCCATCAGTATATTGGAGCGGCGGAGGTGCTCACAAATATCTAAACACGCCTCTATTGTCAAGGCGCTAGAGCGCGCGTTCAGATATTTGTGAGCGAGCACCTCGGCCGCTCCGATATATCTGATGGCGACTGTACGCGAACCTAAAACAAAAATATAGTTTCAGCAAATTTTTAAAATAATAGTTAATATACATCGATAATGCTAAGTAGTTAACTTAATTTTTTAAAATTATTGCTTATTTAAGAGGGAAGAATAGCTTTATGAAACTAACAAAATAACGGTAATTTTTCTATGAAATTCCATTTCGCGCGAAAACGGTTTCCACTTACTACATAAATCACTTTGATTTTGATGTCGATCCCTTCAGCATAATATTTTCTAGGATTATAGATTTCGCTTTAAAAAAAAATGTTTTACAATTTTGAAAAAAAGGAAAACCTATTAGCCTAGTTTTTCATTGTGTCAATCATTGCTCGGAACCGGTTTATTTTTTAATCCCGAAATAGCCCAATATTTTTAATTATTTTATACTCTTTACGTAGGACTGGATCATGTATTTAGGTTACAACTTCGCATTATTTGATAGTCCCATTAGAAATGAAATAATAAACCAAAGAACGAAAAAGAACGTAATAATACCGGTATTTTTGTATGAAGTAAAAACCGGTTCCGAGCCTTGGTGTCAAAAACATACAAAAAATAATGGAGAATGGAAAACATTTAGAAGTGGAAAAACTTTCTTCTTTTCTACGTATTAATCAGAATAATGTGTTAGAATAGTGTGCTACTAATATGAATGCTCATCTGATTCATATGCTATTACATTACACTCTCGCTTTACATCACAATTGATAATTGCAGTATCGCTTACTTGTTGCCAATCTTAATGCCAAGTATGGGATGAAGAAGGAAGCTTTTACTAGCATTACTTCTTGACTATTTGTATGAAATTTAGAAGTCTTATAAACCATGGGCAACCGTTGTTTTTTGACGCTGTATAAGTAGGGAATCACTTTGAAAAGTGAGTTTAAGTTTTGCAACCCTAGAAGGACCATGCGTCAAAATGGTCCAAAAAAGAACAGAGCTGAGAGAATAAATATATCATTTAATAAATCTTTCTTTCGTTATATGGACATCAAGTTTCATTGCAGAAATTAAATATTCATGATTTAAAAGAGATGATTGCATATGTTGCAAAGCTGTTGTTTTTACCGCTTAGGGCGCTTGAACTAACCGGTGTAGTCGCTGGTCGCGAATCCCTATAATGTACTTACTTTTCTTTTTTTGTATATCAATGCTCATAGCACATTATGCTCTATAACTCTTTTCGCTTTCAATTCTTTATAATCTCTTGTTATTTCTGATCACGCTTAACTTTAATCGATTCATATATTTGTATCTCTCAGCCAACACTTCGTCACACTTACATATATGTTACGAAAAAGTCTGTTTTCCAACATTTCCAACCCTTCCAAGAATCCGTTACCCCGTCATACGTCCGTGACTTCACTACTTATAGATACTTGTCTTGAAATTGGATTTGTATAAGCGCGAGGAGACAAGTCTCGTCGGGATCTGTCAAGTATGACCTAGAATGCGTAATAGTTTTTTTTTGTCTCAACCACGAACGTATACCTACTAAAGCTAAGGACGTAAAGCAATCAAACTACAGA
Source organism: Cydia pomonella (assembly GCF_033807575.1). Taxonomy (NCBI): domain Eukaryota; kingdom Metazoa; phylum Arthropoda; class Insecta; order Lepidoptera; family Tortricidae; genus Cydia; species Cydia pomonella. The sequence goes on from NC_084710.1 coordinate 11,699,146, forward strand.
CGACTAGTAGCCCAGAACGTACAAGTACTCAATGAAATGTGCGAGAGGGGATGATTCTATTTATTATTATTATAGAGGTATGCAAACCTGAATAGATATTTTCGATTCTATTCGATGCTTTACTTAGTAACCTTGTAAGAATTCGAGGATTCTGTCAGAAAAATGTTATTATTCAGGATCTCTCCGGGGCTCCAGATAGTACTGTTACGTGTTTCTCAATTTTAATAACAGTGGTGATTTGCTACATATGACGCTTTTTCAGGCAATCTTAAAACTGAGTAATATCAATCAAAATTGAACATAAATGATATATAAATTAACCATATAAATACTTCCGAGCGCGTCAGTTGACGTCTTTAGCGGTCAAAGGGTTATAAATATTAAGATATACAACGAAACACAAATGGGTAGAAACATAATAAAACACTTAAATTATGAAAGACTTATAAATAAAAAAAATTGTCCAAGTCGTGATCACTTGGTAGGGTGCCCAGAAGGCTGGCTGCATTGCCCCTCTGGATAGCAATGCTTAGCTGCTGAGAGAAATTTGTAGCTACTACCGAGGTTGACATACTTGCGACCCTTGAGGCTTTAGGCCGAGGATGCGGCCGCACCTGCGTCAACTTTAGTGCCTGGAATATGGGACGGTGCCAGGTTGTCTACAATTGTTTTTCATAGTTTTTAAATTTGATCTATTACTGTTAATTTATTAAATTATTATTTATAACTCAATTTGTATTTAAAGCGTTTTAATTGATGTCGGATTCAAATTCGAGTTGATACCTAAAATTAATTAACAATGTGCTCATTTTAAGATTCTAAGAAAAGATCATTACGTATTTATGTTAAGTATCTTGTTGTTGCGATCTTCGATTACGACTTGTTTTGTTTTAAATTGAACCCATCGAGTATAAATAAAACGATTTATTAAACAGGTGCGAGCATTGGTGCAAGAAAATGATCAATTTAGCTGGGATTAATGTTACTAGCTCTGTCTGTCTGTTAATTTGTATCTCCTCTACTAGTACCGAATGTATTTTAATTACAATAAAAGGATTTTGAAAGCCTATTCCATAAATATATTCAACTTACGTGTTAAGGTATTCATTTGGTAAGAATATATTTTTAAAATTTACTTTAAACGCAACGATAAATGTTTTACCTAAACCTATTGATTGGGGTACCAAAAGAAAGGATTTTTGACGGCGATTATACAAATATATATAAGTTAAATGTTTGATTGTACCGTTGGAGAGAAAATTCGAAATGTTCTACATCGCGCCAATGACATTATTCTTTGCAGCTATACTACACATATAACGTTCAAATCTTCATAACTGCTAAATCCATTAAGGTAGTGGGTACCTGGGTGACAAAAAAATATTCAATAAAAAAAATAATTAAAAATTAAAAACCACGTCTGCTCCCTTAAAATGAACTGAAAAGTTAAACATAATTTTCAAATAAGCCAAGTTCACTTTAGTTGCAGTAGTATGTTCCATACAAACGCTCTCGACTGATTCCTCCCTGGATTTTAACCTAGAACAGTGATTTTTTCAAATAAGAATAATATCATCAATACGAGTATCTGTGCCGCTATGTTTTGCTTTTTTGGATTATTTTATTTTGAAGAAACATACAGCGCCTTGAAAATCGCAAAAACGGCTCAATTGAATTGATCAATAGACAACCGAAGCAAGGACATAATTCTTTTTTGCAGTCTTTATCTAAATAGTAATTAATGGATACAGTATAATATAAAAATGAAAAACAATATTATGTGATAACATCAAAAACAACTTGCGTCGGGCAGCGCAGGATGAATTCCGGCCGGCTCGCCGGCGATGTCAACGGAACGGCGCGCAATAAGCGAGCGCTCGCGAATATTGAATATTCACCTCCGACGAAATATACATTTACATACGTCGCTTTTCTTAGTTTGGTATCACCAATCCTTCTGTAAAAATATCACAGAAAGACAAATAACTTTTATCAAACGAAATCCATGTTTTCTTGGAGTTGTGAACCCGGCTTACACAAACTAAACTATTCTTTCCATCCATCAGAGAAGAGTCCTTATAAAACCCTACTTCGCTGATCGAAAGCCACATTTAATATCCGAAAGCCTCATCGATCGTACTTACTTAGGAACTAGCTAATATGTATCGCTTCTCCCTAACATAATTACAATTAATCCAATAAATGTTCAATTTCCCGTGTCTGCCGTCGCTCGTGCTTAAAATGTAATCACTCACCTGGAAGCTTATTCTGATTATAATAATATTACGAGTTAGATATGATCTGTCAGTGTCAAAACTAGTCAAAAATGATGTTTCTGGTTAAAGAAAGTGTCACTTTTGACACTGACATATCATATATCTATAACAAATCCAGATCAACTTTATAACCCGTTATTAACTCTTCAAGTGGCATATGTCGTTTTTGAGTTATTGGAATGTTGATTTTATTTCAATTAATCAAATTTGAAATTTAAATGACAATCGATCGGGAGTCAACGGCCTACCACTCCAATGGTTATAATCAGAATACGCCTCCTGGCTTGTGGCCCTATACAGATTACATACAATACAAGTAAAGGTTATACACCACGCTTACAAATATGGAAGTAACAGTCAGTCATTTTACAGTCACTATCCTAGTGGAAGACTTCTTTTCCCATACAAACGTAGTCCTCATTTTCTTCTCTGGATACTGACATTACCTATAGAAAATATTTTTACACAATTTGATGTAATATTAACTATAGTCAGCTTTTTATTATTATACGAGGGGCGTCTGAAAAGTTCTCAGCCTAAGGTATTTCGAGGCTATATATGCGTTTATGATACTGGCCATTTAAAAACAAATTATTAAAAAAAAAAGTCACATTTTTATTATTCTGTTTCGAGAAATTGAACGGAAAAGTACATCATGTGTGAATTACCAATGAATATTACGAAAATTGAGCACCGTGCTGTAATTAAGTTCCTAACAAAAAGTTTTTTGAGGAAATAGCTATTATTTACGGTGCTTCTGGCCCTTCTTATGCCACGGTCAAAAAGTGGAGTTGCTTATTTAAACTCGGACGGGAATCGATCGAAAACGACCCCCGCTTAAGGCGGCCAATATCGGTAGTGACCGGAGAAAACGTAGCAAAAGTCAAAAAACTGGTATTAGAAGATAGAATAATCAAGGTTTGGTAAATAGCTGAAGGTATTAGTAAAGAAAGAGTCGGAGAAATTTTACATGAACATTTGTACATGAGTAAAGTCAGTGCTTGTTGGGTACCGAAAATGCTGACGGACTTCAATAAAGAACGTCGTGTTGAAACTTCAAGGGCGTTTTTAGAATTGTGCGAAGATGATTTACATGAAGTTCGTTCCCGAATAGTAACTGTTGATGAAACATGGATCAAACAGTATGATCCGGAGTGTAAGTCTGAATCGATGCAGTGGATTGAAAAGGGTGAAAAGCCACCGAAGAAATTTTAAATGAAAAAGTCGGCCTCTAAGTTATTGGCTACGGTGTTTTGGGACTATGATGGCATTCTTTTAATCGATTATTTAGAAAAAAGCTCTACGATAAACAGAACTTATTATGCGAATCTAATAAGAAAGGTGCGACAAGCCATAAATAAAGGGCGGGGTAAACTAAGGGAAGGCATTTTGTTTTTGCAAGACAACGCACCCGTTCACACCGCTAATGTTGCAAGGCGTGCTCTGAAGGAAGTTGGTTTTGACGAAATTGACCACTCACCTTACAGCTCAGGTCTAGCCCCAAGCTATTATTTTCTATTCAATGAAATACGTAGTGACGAAGAGATGAAGGCGGCTATACAGGAGCATTTTGAAGGGCAAGATAAAGAATATTCTTGAATGGCCTGTATAAAAAAATTTAAAAAAATGCATTGAGTTAGAAGGAGATTATATTTAAAAATAAACATAGTTCATTTTTGTAAATTGTTTTTTTTTTTCTATCTTAGGCTTAGAACTTTTCAGACGCCCCTCGTATGAGTTAGGAGCGAAAAACAAATTCCATGCAAAATTTAAAAAGATTTTAACTCTTATAATTATTGCAACATTAAAAAAAAAACAAACGAAAGGGCATAGCTGTGATTAATATGACAAGAAAATTAATTCCACCTTGAGCGTGAACACTTGAACACATAGAATTCTTCGATTCGTTCAGCATTCAATGAACGCCCACGCCGCCGTTTGCGTCAGAATTCAGTGAAGTACTAAACGGGGCGCATATTATCTTTTTTAAACGCCCTCTTAAATATTTCACATTGACAATACGATTTAATACTGTCAACTTAAAATAAAAGAAAAAAACGTGTTTTGGGGCTGGCATTTCCAGCAGGTAAGTATCATTGAAGTTGAGATGCTCCTGTTTGTCACTTGCAAGCAAAACTTACCGATAATTACACAAATCGGGAGTTAAAATTACTTTTCCCACCGCAAGATAAACATGTCTGAAATTAATAATTCATTCGACAATTTTTTTTTACAAAAGTGGCGTATCTGCTACAATTATGAATTCTGTATTTCTTAGCCAATTATACGGTTCTCTTGCGAAGGAATTACATTAAGCAAACTTGCGAATGAGTTACTCGCGATTTGAGATATGCGCTCATCTAACATTCTCTAGCTTCTAATAATAACATTGAAGTAAACTAACAAGCTAGATTCTGCCAGAGCAGAGGAGAACTACTAGGGACGAACTACTAGGAACTTCCATGTAGTTAGTTACGTGTTAGGATAGACATTCAATATGTAAAATTTCTAGTGTAACGTACGGTTTGCAAAGGAGACCATCGATTTCAGAATTAATCGCGTACACAGTTAATACATGGTTATATATGTAGATGCATGGTGCGACCGGCTCTTGTAGTTGTCAATACCACGCAAATATTTTCGCATTTTCTGCATCTTTCATTTCTATGAGACGTGAATAAAGACAGGTAGCGTTTCGTTTCTCTTGCGAACGATTGTCATCTTGGCTTTCTAAAAATTAGCATTTTTAGTATGATTATATGCCTTTTGATTATATTTAACACTTGTCTGGCCTAGCCTAGTAGTTAGTGACCCTGTCTATGAGGCCGATGGTTTCGGCCGTTCCGGGTTCAAATCCTGGTAAATTTGTTCTTGAGTCATTGGTGTTTTTTTTAAATCTATTTAAGTATTTATATATTATAATTAATTAGTTATAACGTTGTCTACGTACACACAACACAAGCCTTATTGAGCTTACTATGGGACTTAATCCATTTGTGTAATACTGTCCTACCTTTATAAAAAAAAATAACAGGTGTCTATCCAAACTCGTTTTCCCGGCGATCTTATAAAATTGACAATCGGGTGGACACCTTTGTATTCGACCATCTCCGTAAAATGCTCCTTATGAGGAAGATGAAATGGAAAGTGTGTAAATAAAAACAATATAAAATAATTGTCGGTTATTCTATGCATTTTTGTAAACTGTACGCTAATACATACTAGAGGGTCTAGCGGGATGTCGCTATAATACGCGCATAACATTGTCTCACTCTAACATCTGAGCGACTTACGAATCCAGTGTGATAGCTACCAGTGTGGTCGAACGAACAGCACCGAAAGTCCCTATACATTAAATACCATAACATGTATAATACATTGTCAACTTAGCTTTCACGTTTTCATAACATATTTATTTGGTACTCGTTATTTTCCGCGACTTGACAGGTGAGTGAGATGTTGGTAAACATATTTGTGCTTCTTTTTTCCAGTAAATAATAAGAAACCCTATTAAGCTTTAGGTACTGAAATCAGATATTCCTTTACAAATAAAAATTATTACCTTTCCCGGACCCAAATTACTCGTAACGTCTGAGAACAACTGCGTCTCAAATGTCATTTGGAGCGCAATAAATACTTTAATATGACACTAATAAAGTGACCCGTAGTAAAGATAAGGCTCAAATAAGAACAATATGACGACTCATAAAAACTCCTACTACAGTTACCTTTTACGTCCTATCAAATGACGTCTGGGTAAGTTACGACTACAATTGTTTTTGGCAGTATTAACGTCAATTGTCATTTTATGCTTTTCATAAAACTAAATTAATAAAATTCTGAGACGAATCTGATAATACTACCGTCAGGTTTAGTCGACAAACTTTACATTCCCATCTGGCCACTCTCTAGTGTAAATACATTATTTTAATAAAGCTATGTATCTACAAACCGACTGATCCTCTGCGACGGTAACGCCACAGGTTGTAGCGATATGCCCGCCCAGTAAGCTTAACACAATGCAGCCCCATACAAACACAAACAAAAGTAAAAATAATTAATTGCAAGAAAGTGAGTTCATATTCCGAACCATTATTAATTCGTGATACGAATATACATTTTACACACGCAAACATTCTAACTACCATTAGTCACTAACAAGTCACAAAATACTTTTAACCTAATATATCCCGTCATCAGCCTAATTATAAAGCAGAAAACGTATATCAGTGTTGAAAATAGGTGCCTGTACCTACGGAATTGTTGTAAGTTCATCAGTTATCATGGCCATCACTTTCAAATTTGACTAATTTTGCAAAAGATATAATAGACGATTATTATGTCTTGCAAAATTAGTCTAATTTGAAAGTGATCGCCATGATGAATGAAACACATCGACATTAGGCTCACAGTACTTGATAACTTAATAACTTTACTTTTAATGTTAGTACATGTTTAAATATGTCACTGGTTCAAATTCGGCTCGTTTATTTGGGATCCTATTTAGTGGATTGTAGCACTAAAATATTGATTTCCTTCAACGTCTTTAATAACCTATTTTGCGTGAAATCGAGGTAGCACTACTCTATTAACAAACTCAATACTATAAGGACTAAACTAAAACTCGCCTCGGGAAAATGTATACAATATTCAAGAAACAAAATCTCTAGTTTTTGTTGCTCTCACAACTGACCTTTTAGCGGGTCTCCGTCTTATATAGGATATAGGACACGTGCCCCACAAATTTGTAACGCAACGTTGCCCGACTCGAATTTTGGGTTCGGTTGAATCATTATGGTTAAGTAAGTTTGAAATAAACATCTCAAACTGAATCCTGCGAGTTCATTTTTACGTCGGTGCTAGGGAATGCTAACCGGTTAACCGGTTAACCGGTTACCCGGTAATTTGACCAATATTACAGTCGGTAAAATACCGGTAATTTCCAGCCGTAACCGGGAATTTACCGAACGTTGTATAGGCAAATAAAAATGTAACAACCTGTTGAATTAGCCCATCTATGTCTTCGTACTTACAAAAAAAACAATTACTACGATTTACGATTACGAAGAGACACTTAAAATACTTACTTTTCTGCATCTTATGATCTCGTCGGAGTAGGAACTAGGAAGCAATGTTTTGTGACAAATGAGTGGTCGCTAATCCCTCGCCCTTTCCCTTCTCGCCACCCCTACCCGACCCGCCTTACTATGTTCAGTGTCCTTTGTTTTAGTCTGTAGTGTCCGACAAGTGTGGAATGCGAAAGAACATTATCTACCGCTGGTAACTTGTGTTCAAGATATCGTTCACGAATGTCTAAGCAACGTTCTAATTAATCGCCTAGATATTTAACAAACGCAATTATTTTATATATAATTAACAGAATGATCTGATGATGACATGTTCCTGATTCCAAATCCTATCTTAAGAGCCCGGTAACGATTTTAGAGCAAAAATTTTAAATTGATAGATTTTGTCGTTGGAATTGTACACCTTTTGTTACGTAATATCTAAATAACAAGTATTGGTTTATATTAGCACGTTTTTTCATCTTGCCTTTTAATAATGAGGTCGCAAGCGTGCGTCCCCGGTAATAGGTGACGAGAAGGGATAGTTTTTAAAAATTCATATAAATTATGGTAGTAAATTATACAAAATGATGTATAAGAACAGTTTCAGCAAATGTTGTAGATTGTTTAAGTATCAAAATTACGTTGAAAATAAGTCAATTTTCAGAGAAATTGTCACTTGTTTTGAAGTAGTTTCTGGAGAAAATTGATTTCGTCTAACTTTCATTTACACTACTTCAAATTTATAGTAACAAAAATGTAGTTTATTAAAGTTGAAGTACAGGATATGTGTAATACAAAATTACCATTTTTAGCAGTCCAAACTTAACGACATTTACAAATAAGATCGACAAAATCACTGCTTTTCGCGCGTTTACCTAAACGTCCATCAGAAAAGAAATCATTATTAATTAAGTGAGTCTGTTTTTTAAAAAAAATATTTAATATAATGAAAGATAACAAGACGTGCTAAAGGAAACCAGTACTTGTCATTTTTAATAGTTAACAAAAGGTGTACAATTTCATGCGCTTAATCTATCAATTTGACATTTTTGCGACTAAAATCGATAACGGCCTCTTAAACTGTAATTTTAAAGTAACTAGTGTTAAAATGATATGAAACTTATTTTGCTGTTAAATTTTTTTTTCTTATATTTACTAGATGATTACGGTTTTAGTTACTTTAATAACAATATTATATTTATAGATGTGTAAATGCAAACTTGTATGACATTTAAATGACGACTGTCACTCTTTAGTTATAATTTTTGTTACCCTTTGATTACTGCGATTTTTAAAGAATTAAAAAAGTTTGATGTTGCTAATTTAATGTACAAGTTCATTTCGCTTTGAAATGATACATGTTTGATTTTTTATTTAATATGATTAGTAAATATATCTTGTTTAATGTTTATAGTTTATTTTCATTATTTTGTTTTGTCGATGTTTCTGTAACGTGCTGTTGATTACTTTTAAAGGTTACTGACGAAAATAAGGACACAATCAATAATAATGCAAAATCAATGTTTTTTATTTCATAAACGTATAACCGGTAATTTACCGGTTAACCGGTTAGTGGGACCTCGCGTCGGTAAATTACCGGTAATGAAAAACGCCCGGTTATTGCATTCCCTAGTCGGTGCCTTCGCTAGGCTGTGTTTTTCTCTCTTATGTAAATTTCTTTAGACAAAAATATCCTATATCACTGGGAGAATTGGGAGATACAATTTTGAACGAAAATAATATCACTTTTTATTTAACACATTCACTGCCGGGAACCCACCTGGTGGGCGCTCGTGAACTTTGTTCAGATGCCGGACAACCCGCTGGGCGGGTTGTTTTGTACGCAGCTATAGACCACCGGTTTCTGGGGTAGTGCGCCGTTTTTTGTCTGGCAGTGAATGTGTTAATGAAGGATTTAGGTGTACTCCCTTTTATTAGGGTTCCGTATCCGAAAACTGATAGACTCTGACCATATTAAATTTGCACAGACTTCGCAGTAAGAATGCATACATATCCCTATAAGCTCCAATACTATTACTGAGCCCCCTGTGTCCGGCCGTCCGCCTGTTTGTCTGTCAGCGAGCAATATGTATATATCTCAATACCTATAACGTAAGCAATTAATTAATTCTAGAATGTTTTTCTGTTGATACTAAGAGAGAAAAAGAGAACGGATAGCCAAATATGAGTTTTTTTTTTTATTGAACACTTTTATTCTCCTGTCTTCGATTTTTTTTTCTCAGATTATGATTCAATTTGGTAAGGTTGAAGAGCTCCTCATTCTTTAGAGAATAAATGCGAAATCTATATTTGAGAAATTTGTTGGAATTAGAACTCTTATCTTATATATATCTCTTGATAACTTGGACATGGAACGTTAGCGTAGAGCGTTGTCAGTCAGGTGCAACATGTTGGCGCGTAGGTTTGCACGGTGTATGAAACAAGTCGAGGCGACGCTGTTCACGACATATTGCCAATCTTTTTACACCTGCAGCCTATGGGTCAACTATACGCAGAAGGCTTACAATACAAGGCGTGCAATATAACAATGCTTACACGGTTCTGATGGGGTTGCCTCGTTTTTGTAGCGACTCGGATATGTTTGCCGATGCCGCAATAGATGGATTCCATGGCATCATGCGAAAGAGGTGTGCTTCAACCTTGAGCATAGCCCCAATAAAATCTTGAGCATTGTTTCAGAAACGTGGGACAGCTGGCTTTGTCTGCATGCGCCAGTTCCTTATGTAACGGGTCATAGGCTAAGTTAATTTTGTTATGCTATTTTTTTTAGTTTTATTGTATTATTTCGTTTTAAATAATATTAAATCTAATTTTCAGTACTTGGTAACAATAATGCTAACCCCGATGGACTCACGTCTGAAATAAACGATTTTATTTTTTATTGATCTATCCGCCAAAATTCATTAAAATCTAGCGAATGAAGAAAACATTACGAAACTATAAGGGTTATATTATTGTACGCAACTCTAATAATCCGTCAAGTGTTAGTCATAATCCGAAATTGTGGGTTGGTACGGAACCCCCGGCGCGAGTTCGATTCGCACTTAGCATTTAAACCCCCTACATGTGCGGTCCTAGCAGTGACACGGAGATTTACGTAATAATAGAGTAGATTGTAATTTCAGATACGGTGGGAATAAAGTTAGTTTACCGCGTATCCCTTATTTGAATATATGGTTAGAACAACTAACCATATAAGTTTAATGAAAGTTGGATGTAAGTTTCTTTTATTCATTAAGACCTATAATACCTAGCTATAATTTACCAAAGAGCATGGAGCGCAACATGTTTGGAGTGAAAAGGATTGACAGATTCCGAAACACTACCTTACGCTCTAAAACAGGCATTGTCGACGTTGCACTGACTGGGCAGACCATGTACGACGTATGCACCCACAGAGGTGGGCTAACCTAGCTGCCACAACGTAAATGCCAGCGGTCAATTTAGGATCACATGGCGGGATGACCTGGACGCATTTCTCAGCAACTGAACGGATACTGCACTCAATCGGGAAGATTCTAGGGAAGGCCTTTGCCCAGCAGTAGGCCTAGGACGCATTATAGGCAACCTGTAATTTAAAATTACTTTGTATGACTATAGTGTTTTTTTTTTGTTACAGTTGACCTATTGTGGACAGGATTGTCAACGAATACCTCCTGCGCTATGGAAAATGTACGGTGACAAAGTCAGATATTTAGACCTTAGGTAAGTTTTACCTTTTTTCTGTATTTAATTTATTTATTTTTACCTCCCTGTCAGTATATGTATGTATATAAAAAAGTTGTGGGCTACATATTATTCAAGGTTTGTAAGGATAAGATGACCCTAAAACATTTTATGGTAGTCGTAGCCGCTAGCGTAGCCCATCTTTATAATATCACTCCAATTTACTACAGAGTTTAATGGTTTGTGCCGTCTAGCTAGGCAAAATATACCTAGCACCAGTGTCGGTACGTCATAATTATTCGTAAGGAAGCATGAGTAAGCCTTTTTTTCGTGGGGCGTAATTAGGAGGAAAAGAGACCCCCGCTTTTGCATACAAACGTAGGCCCCATTTTCCTCCCTGGATATTGACATGGAAAATATTTATACACAATTTATTGTATATGAACCATAGATATGCCTCTTCGTTTGACTTTTTTTCATTAGGTACCTATAAGGTATAAGAGTTATAAGCGAAAAACAAATCCATACAAAATTTGATGCCCGTGACTCTTATAACAAATAAATAAAATCGAAAAAAAACTAACGAACGGGTATAGCTGTGGTATATACATCAAATTGCGTTAAAATATTCTATAAAGAGAGGAACATGGGGATTACGTTTGTATGAAAAGGCGGTTTTGTCGCAATTGTCTTTCGTCTTAATATGCAACAGTGTAGTTCTGCCAACAGCAAGGTCACACACATTCCTATGGAAATATGACATTTGATGTATTGCTGCCACATTTTATGGCTTCCGAATCAACTTTTCTTGTTGGCGTGCAGTTAGTTCTCATACATATGTATAGCAGCCGGTTTGCAGTCCGTCTGTATCGGCCCTAACTGATGTCCCAGCAAAATGACAAAATAGAAATTTGTGTAACTACCAAAAAGTTGGGGGCAGACATCACAATTTCAAACCGTGTGGAGGGTACACGAATATAAATGTGTTCAAAACGTGAAAGTTTTCAATGTTAAATTATTGTATTATTTGTTTAGATAATACTTCTTAGTAACGATCACTGAAGTAAGAGTTTGGCAGTTTTATATCCCATTGACCCCCAAACTTTCTACTTGAATTGCATTTATATGGTAAAATAAAAGTGTCACGTATTGAACGTATTTTATCCACCTGGATTTTTGGGCCGAATCGTAATCACTTGAGCCTCATTTTCATTTAGGTACAACAGATCCGATAGAATCTCGCAATAAACGAAATAAGAGGTTTACGTGATTCTATCCAACACCCTCTTAGATATTTAAATCAGTAAAAAATGCTGATGTAAATTGGATTCGAAATTAGGTAGAAGAAAAATTTAAGAAATTTAATAACGCACCTCTTGGCGTAAAACAATATTTAATAAAATACTCTTTAAAAATTTGCGAAATGAAATTTGACACCTGATATTACACAAATACCACATTATGAATACTAAATGTGGGTGCAATTTGCTTGTACTCATAAAATACTACGCGTACTTATGAGCAAAAGAACCTTCTAAGTAAGTTGCATACTTCCCCTTTTTAGGGTTCCGTAGCCAAATGGCAAAAAACGGAACCCTTATAGATTCGTCATGTCCGTCTGTCTGTCCGATTCTGTCACAGCCACTTTTTTCCGGTAACTATAAAAGCTATACTGTTCAAACTTGGTAAGTAGATGTATTCTATGAACCGCATTATGATGTTCACACAAAAATAGAAAAAAAACAATAAATTTTGGGGGTTCCCCATACTTAGAACTGAAACTCAAAAAATCTTTTTTCATCAAACTCATACGTGTGGGGTATCTATGGATAGGTCTTTAAAAATGATATTGAGGTTTCTAATATCATTTTTTTCTAAACTGAAAAGTTTGCGCGAGAGACACTTCCAAAGTGGTAAAAAGTGTGTCCCCCCCCCGTAACTTCTAAAATAACAGAATGAAAAATCTAAAAAAAATATATGATATACATTGCCATGCAAACTTCCACCGAAAATTGGTTCGAACGAGATCTAGTAAGTAGTTTTTTTTTAATACGTCATAAAAATTAAAAAAAAAAAATTTTTCATCAAACCCATACGTGTGGGGTATCTATGGATAGGTCTTCAAAAATGATATTTAGGTTTCTAATATCATTTTTTTCTAAACTGAATAGTTTGCGCGAGAGACACTTCCAAAGTGAAAAAATGTGTGTCCCCCCCCCCCCTGTAACTTCTAAAATAACAGAATGAAAAATCTAAAAAAAATATATGATATACATTGCCATGCAAACTTCCACCGAAAATTGGTTCGAACGAGATCTAGTAAGTAGTTTTTTTTTAATACGTCATAAAAATTAAAAAAAAAAATTTTTTCATCAAACCCATACGTGTGGGGTATCTATGGATAGGTCTTCAAAAATGATATTTAGGTTTCTAATATCATTTTTTTCTAAACTGAATAGTTTGCGCGAGAGACACTTCCAAAGTGAAAAAATGTGTGTCCCCCCCCCTGTAACTTCTAAAATAACAGAATGAAAAATCTAAAAAAAATATATGATATACATTACCATGCAAACTTCCACCGAAAATTGGTTTGAACGAGATCTAGTGAATAGTTTTTTTTTAATACGTCAATAAATTAAAAAAAACATTTTTTCATCAAACCCATACGTGTGGGGTATCTATGGATAGGTCTTCAAAAATGATATTTAGGTTTCTAACATCATTTTTTTCTAAACTGAATAGTTTGCGCGAGAGACAGTCCCAAAGTGGTAAAATGTGTGTCCAAAGTGGTAAAATGTTGAACAAGATCTAGCAAGAAGATTTTTTTTTAATACGTCTTAAATGGTACGGAACCCTTCATGCGCGAGTCCGACTCGCACTTGGCCGCTTTTTACTTAATACTACACCCTGTTCACCTCAGAACTCCATTTTATAGATATTTGTTTAATGTAAATACATCGTCGTAAACGTGGAGCAAATGGAATATTTCCACTAGTTACTAAAAGTTGTTAACAGTACTAACAACTGAGATATTTTTTTCCCACTGGGAACAATTGAGAAAAAAATGAGGAATATTTTCCTCAGTAGTTACCACAAAAATATTGTAATGTGTAAACTGTGTGTGTGAAAATAGCTTTTAATTACCTTGCTGCTCATGGCTAATATATTGTTAAACTGATTTGTATATAATTATTTCATTTGTGTACCGATAAACTTATTTAAAAAGGTTTTTTAAGTTTAAGGGCAGTTTACTTAAATAGTTCTCGATGGAAAAATAACCCGTATGTCAGTGTTGAAAATTAAAATATTTTCTTAGTAACAACTGAAAATAAAAATTCTCACTAGTTACCACCAAAGTGAGTTGGTGGTAACTACTGGGAATAATTTTCTCAGTTGTTACAACTTGTAGTGCGAATAATCGAACAGCTGGAATCAGCGGTCGTGCTTAGGGGTCACAAAACCGCTAGTATTTTTGAAAACAGGTTTTTCGGTTTTTGTACATTACAAAACCGGGTTTTCCGGTTTTTCGGTGATTTTTCGGTTTTACATATAAAAAGTGAAAAAAACTGCATTTTATGAATTTAAACTTTAATATTCAGTCATTTAACAATGGATATAAAACCTTTTTTATATCTTATAATTATTAGGAACAAAAAATTAAACAAAATAACTAAAATAATAACATCCATGCACTTCTGGAACGCAAAATTAACTACAAATAGTTATCATTACAACACAAAACATCGTATATTCCTTTTACGAAAGTAAATACTTATTAAACACACTTAACATTTGAGATCAATATTAATTTCTTTCATAGGTTAAGTTACTAAATTGGAGATCAGTGAAAAAAATAATGTAATTATAATCCCTCTTCTCGCCTTCTTTCATTTCAGCCAGGCAATTAAGAATAAATCATTATAATAACCCACATATAGAGATATTCGTTGCAGCACACACTTTGTTTTAAAATAATCTTTTGTCATGTTAATTAACTTCTTCTTTATTTTTATTTACCGTGTATTCATTTGGTGTATGTTAAATGCCGTGACTATTACAAACTATTACCTACTAAGGGTAATATTCGGTTTCAAACTGTGCCAGCATTACTGCCGTAGGTTATTGTATCAAGACATTTCTATTCAATTTGACGATTCCTCCAGCAATGCAGTCGCAGCATTACAGCTGCAGTCTTGCTCACCAGCATCGCTGCAGGAAATGTTAAAATCAATGTTAATGCCTGGATCTTTGACATTTGCTGCAGCTGTATTGCAGCACTAACGCTGGTGAAGCCTGAATTGTTGCCTTTAGTAACGACTCGTCCTATTGAAGTCGGTTAACAAGGCGCTGTTGTGGCCTGATATTTTCATCGATATATATATATATATATATGTTTGCAGCTACAACAGCATCGAAACCTTGAAAGGCCTGGAGCAATTCCCACGACTGGACGAGCTGATACTGGACAACAATGAGATAGGGGACGGCGTCGGGTTCCCCTCGCTGCCTCATTTGCGGACGCTCTCCCTCAATAACAACCGGGTACGTATTCTAATTACCGCCCGGCCTAGAAATACTATTGAAAACGGAGCGAGACGGAAAGCGAGAGATATATTTACCACGTAAATATATCTCTCGCGAGTCTCGCGTCGAATGATGGTGCGTATGACATTTCCTTCAAGTCTCATTTGAAGATCTGTGTCTTAATTCAGAAATTAATTGAAGAAATATGTTTTTATCGTATTTTATTACTTAATTTTTATATTTGTAATAGTACATTGTGTATTAAGGGCGGTAAACAAGAATTTACGAACAAGTTTTAATTTTAAGCTCAAAGCCGAGGGCGTTGGCTTTACGATTGGCGGAATATTTTATCATTTAAAGAGTGCGTAAGCTAATTTCAACTATGTAATATGCAAGTAAGCCTCAAACATATTAAATTATTTAAAATAAAATAAATTTTATATAGGACAATCTTACACGAACCGCGTTTTTTCTAGTGTTCACTGAAATACATTTTTAACAATAAGTCAAATCTAGTTTCACTGTTGCCTTCCGGAAAATTAGTTTCAACTAGTGAAAACGCACTTTTACTAACAATAAGAAGAAGGTAGCACATATATATTACCTATATAGAAGACATAAGTCGAGTCCGAGTCTTCCATAGAAGGCGCTTTTGGTCCAGCCGTTCAGATCCGGCTTCTTCAAAAAAGCCACACCTAGTTTAAGCATTTGGGCCATTTCGGTCTCATATAGACACAAACACAAGTCACGCAAGCTATTCCCAGCAATCATCAGGAATTTCGCAAGCTTTGACGAGGCGCTTTAGATAGAACTTATTTGTAGTACAGAAAGCGGCAATAAAACCACAACCGACAATTAGCTACTTTTTGCTCGAATATGGCACATTCGTGGCCCATTAATGACTTCTACTTTAATAAGCTGATCTTAGTGTTCTACGTTAATATATTCAGCGGATTACAGCAAACTTATTTGATGTACTTGTGGTGCAATGGGATAGACATAATACTTGGCTCGCCGATGTTCGTCAAGCATTGCAACGTGCTTAAATATGTAGCTACCTGCGATCCCATGGACACTTATTAGCAGATAGCCAGATACTTAGATATTGTGCAAGTGGCAGTAATGACGACGTAATAATACTGCCAAAGAATTGGGCGTATCACCAATTACCAAACTAATTATTTTCCTCGTTTTGCCGGTTTCCTCGTTGTATTTTCAAAGAAACCACGGTTTCTTCATAAACACAGAGGCGAATTTTTTTCACGTAAGTATTCGTACCAAATAATAGAAAACTTATATCGAGATTGGAGAGAGATCTTCTACCTATAGTTAGGTGCAAAACTGTCCCAATAGTAGCACCATAGTAGAATGTGGAGAAGTTGATATCGATCAATGGTATATGTATATACATAACTCGTACAAAATGATGAAATTCAGCCTCTATAAAATTATCACAGCATTGATTAAATGGGCCAATTTTTTTAAATCTGCCTTTTGGTGACATATAGTTCGGTGCAAAAGTGTACCAATATACTATAAAAAGCCGTACAAAGTGGTTGTCACTTCAATGACACATTCGACTATAACCCTGCAATAACTACAAAACTATGTTGCTAATTCCAACAAACAAAAAACTGTTGGAAAAATTACTCAATATCCAGTAGGGGCAAAGTAGGCATATTTTACGGTATAACAGATTTTATTAATCTGTCGCTACGTTATTTTAATTAAATACCAAGTTAGTGGCAAGCAGGCATACATACTGGTTTTTAAGCAGTTCCCGTAGCTTATGGACGCTTACACTCCTTTTTTGAAGAACCCTATTATATAGTGTAGGTAGAGTCCGCATTACAGGTACATTACACACAGTACAGTTACATTATTACAGGTACTTTTTTTTTATACAGCCCACATAGCGCAATAGCACAGCACAGGTTCTCTTATATAATAGCTTTACCAATTAATAAATAATCATTTTAACCTATCCAACTTTTACTAGTGTCTTTATCGCTCGTAATAGGCTTCATCAAACTTTACTCTAAACAATAGGTACGGTACTACGTTGTTATGAAACATCTAAGATATAATGCTTTGAAAAGATATGTCCCGCCTTTTTCCTTGTCGGTTCCATTTTGGGATACCCTCCTACAATTTAGGAGGGATTGAAATTTTCTCAGGTCAGAGGTGTAGGGTAGGGTTAGAGCCGGCGTAGCTACATATATTTGACGTTCATAAGCGCATTGTACGTAATATGCCTACTTGAAAAATAAATATCTTTATCTAATAAAATTCCTTTAGCAAATTAACAAGATGTTGGGCAAATTGAAGGATCAAGATCAAATCGTTCCTTGTTACTATGTAGATTGTGAAGTCAAAGTTTTCACTAATATAAAACCGATCAATAGATAAAGGCTTTCGTGTCGGCGCTCGGACGGCTACCTTACTCCATTAGCCCCTTCATTATATAATGTCTCCAGTATTCATCAGCTCCCATCAGCCATCACCGCCGGGCTGTCAGTACTGTACGCAGATGACACTACGGTCATAATCAGCGCGCAAACGTACGAGCAGCTTGGTGAGAACATCAACGAGGCATGTAGGCAGTTAAAACGGTGGTTTACTGCAAATGGATTACTCCTTAACGTCAGCAAGTCTAATGTAATGATGTTCTCTGGACGGACAACTACGGTGCCCCCATGTATAGTAAACTGCTCTATGCCATTGTGTAATGAAACGAAGTTCCTTGGCTTTGTGTTGGATTCGAATCTTAACTGGAAGTGCCATGTCGACCAACTGTGCAGTAGATTGAGTAGTGCAGTGTTTGCGTTACGGAAGTTGAAACCCCTTATTTCGTACATTTCATTAAAATCGGTTTACTATGCTCACTTCCACTCGCTAATGACGTATGTTGTACTCATTTGGGGAAACTCTACGGATGCCAATCGAGTGCTCATTATGCAAAAACAGGCAATACGAACGCTAGCGGGTGTGAAGCCAAGGCATTCATGCAGGGACCTTTTCGTGACGCACAAAATAATGACGCACTACTCATTGTATTTATTCGAAATTATTATGTATGTCAGAAATAACTTATCTTTGTTTAAACGCGTTGTGGTATCTGGCATAAACATTAGATCTACTGGTCGATTACGAACAGTTCCACGTCGCATGGCACTTGCAGCAAAGAACCCGCGTGTCATCGGTCCGACCTATTATGAGCGATTACCTGCAGAAATAAGGACGGAAACATCCGATTCGATTTTCAAGCGTCGATTGAGAAACTTTTTGCTGGAGAACCCATTATATTCAATTAGTGAATTTTTTGACATAACTGTATAACTTATTTTTGCATATTTGACATTGTTTTTGTTTCTTGATTCTATTTCATTTTTATTTTATTATTGTTTTTCAATATATTCTGACTTGACGATCCTTTTCAGGTGAACATTTCCATTTATTAATTGTTGCTATCTGGATTATGATGTTATTTTTTGTCATTATTAGAATTTATTTTTGACAACAAACAATATAGATTCATATAAATTGACATGAATGTAATTTGTAATGCAATCGTATGTTGTGTAATAAATAAATCTAAATCTATTCTTACTTATGACTTGAATCTAATAACTATTACTAAATCGTACTTAAGGGTAGTGCGAGATACTTTCGCGATTGTCCTGTATAGGCTGTGTAGGCCTATATAGATGGACGCGATACATGTACCGAAGGCTTTACGGATACCTATTATCCTTAATTGTATGTCTCTCCGTTCGTGTTAGGCATGGTAGGACTCAAGATGCACGTTGATTCACTATTATGGTATTTTATTTCTTTATTTCAATCACATGCATAAACTTACAGCTTAGGATGCCAAAAAGCTTATGCGGTAGAGCCAAATAAAGCCTGACCAGTAATATATGATCACGCGCCATATTGCGGAATTTCATTGGAACTACATTTTTCATACTAAACTGAACTGTCACGCTATACATGAGAATAACAGCGCCCTCTTGACAATGATCATATATTTATGGTCGGGCTTTACATACATTGAGAATCAAACACAGTAAACAATACATTAAAACAAAACAAAATCAATCAAATAAGGTCAGGTCAAATCATCAACAATACAGTGGAGAGGTTCTATTTGTGCCAAATGAATGCCTGTGTCCCGCGGGGTTAAGCGCCCTGCCGGAAACGCGCCCACCGCGAGGGAGGTCTCGCTGCTCATTTAATAATTTATAATTATTAAATGAGCAGCGAGCCCGGGTGCACACTAGACCAGCTACTGTGCACCCGGACAACATCGCGGAACGCCTCAAAAACATCACAAAGAGTGCGCATGTAGACAAAGCCTTTGCTAAAAATATCAGACGCGAAAACAAGGCCCTGCTCGGCTCTCAAAATCGATGTACGGCTTTTGATTCACCTTTCCGCGCGGACGAGGTCTGCCAGTCTCTGAGGTATGTTAAATGCGGGAAAGCCGCTGGGCTGGATAACATGTACCCGGAATTCCTTACTCATCTGGGTAAGAGAGCGGTGCGATGGCTGACAGACTTCTTCAACAACATCTTTCAAACTGGTATATTACCCGCCGTTTTTATGAAGTCTAAGGTAATAGCCATACTAAAGCCCGGAAAAACTCCAGATGATCCGGCTAATTTCAGGCCCATATCACTGTTAAGTGTTACTTTTAAGCTACTGGAGCGCTTGCTATACAACAGAATTAAGGATGAAGTGGATAAACATATCCCTGCTGAGCAGGCAGGCTTTCGTGCCGGTAGAAGCTGCTGCGACCAGGTTTTAGCGCTTAGTAGCCATATCGAAGCCGGATTTCAGCGAGGATGGAAAACTTTGGCAGCTTTCGTGGATCTAAGTGCAGCGTATGACACTGTCTGGGTTAGCGGACTGATCCACAAGGTAGGCAGGATTATTCCGTCTCCGAAAATCCTTCGTCTCCTGGGGAACATGATGGGGCCACGAAAGATTACCGTGCTCTTAGGCGACACAGCCAGTAAATACAAGCTGCTGAAGAACGGACTTCCGCAGGGTTCAGTTCTGGCTCCCCTCCTGTTTAACATATACACCAGCGACATGCCTCCCACACAGAGTCATAAATTTCTGTACGCCGATGACATTGCGCTCACAATTCAGACCAAAAGTTTTGAAGCCGGCGAAGCTGTGCTCGCGAGAGACTTGGATGCTTTACATCGGTACTACACCAAATGGAGACTCCACCCGAATCCTTCAAAAACAGAGGTTACCGCTTTTCACCTAACAAACAGCCTGGCAAACAGAGAGGTGGATGTTACTTTCTGCGATCAAAAAATCCGCCATAATCCTAATCCGAAATACCTAGGAATCACGTTGGATAGGTCACTTACATATAGAGCACACATTGAAAACCTAAGCCAAAAGGTAAAGACACGGGTGAACCTCATAAATAAGCTGGCCGGGACTTCGTGGGGTGCTCGAACTGATGTTCTGCGGTCATCTTCTATGGCCCTTGTATATTCTCCGGCGGAATACTGTGCGCCAGTGTGGTATAAAAGCGCTCATACCAGCAAAGTAGATGTTCAGCTGAACCGAGTCATGCGAACGATATCTGGCAGCTTGCTACCTACCCCGACCAGATGGCTCCCCGTGCTGTCGCACATTGCTCCTCCGGACATCAGAAGAACTCAGGCTGCTGCACGAGAATGGGATAAATCATCCACTCAGGCACTACCGATAAGAGAGACGCTGGACCACCTTCCTCGAGCGCGCCTTCCATCCCGCAAACCTATTTGGTCTGACTACCAGCTACAGGGCCAAGAGCCATTTAATGTTTCTGCGGAGTGGAGAAAGCAGTGGCAAGAACAAGATGGTGACTCCAACATAGACCCCACTAAACTGCCGACTGGCTTTAAAGAACAACGGAAGATTTGGGTCACTATAAACCGTATCCGAACGGGAGTGGGGCGCTGCAATCACAACCTCCACAGATGGGGAATTTCGCCGACACCAGCCTGTGACTGTGGGGAGCCTATCCAAACAATCGCTCACATCGTAGAGAAATGTCCTAAGAGGCGGTTTGCCGGAGGCATGCAAGACCTGATTGCCCTCACAGCAGATGCAAGGGATTGGCTGCTCAATTTAGATTTAAAACTATAATTATATGTATATTTCTTTTTTTTTGTAAATCTTCATTCAGGAAAAGCCATACGATATAATAATAATTTATAATTTTGAATTTTATTGTTTAAACTAGAATGTGCTGTTTATTGTGTATTTTTTATGCTAATGATCTTAACTTTATAGTGACTCTAAACCTAATTACCTATTTAAGTACTATTCTATTGATCTTTATTTGTCATCTACTATTTAAGCAAATTGGACATAAAAATATGTAATGCATATGTATTTCTAATCTATATGTATATATAAATGCAAGTCCTGACTGATTGACTGACTCATCAACGCAGAGCTGAAACTACAAATGCTAGAAAGTTGAAATTTACACACTAGGTTGCATTTATAAACTGTACAAGAGCTAAGAAGCGATTTTGAGAAATTCAACCCCTAAGGGAATTAAAAAGGGGATGAAAGTTTGTATGGAGTTCAAGTTTTATTTTAAGGTAGGAATTCGAAACTTCGTGAAAAGGTATATTATTAAAATGAAAATGGATTTCAGCGTTTTTACAAATTCATCCCCTAAGGTGGTGAAAAAGGGGTTGAAAGTTTGTATTGATATTTTGAAAGTCTGTACATGGGCATATTATTAAAACACAAGAAAAGTAATTTGAGCGTTTTTAAAAATTCATCCCCTAACAGGCTTAAAAAGGGGTTTTATAAGTTTAAATTCATTCCCTGAGTTGATAAAAACAATGTTGAAAGTTTGCATCAGGAAGGAAAATTTTTGTAAACAGTGAACTTAAAACGTAAAAAGACACAATAATAGATAACAAGAAATGTTATTTCAGCGTGTTTAGAAATTTATTCCCTAAGGGAGTTAAAATGGATTGAAAGTTTGGATGAATCTCCCAATTCGATGAGTACCTCCACCTTACAGAAAACCGCAGCCAAATAACACTAGACCCTACTCATAGTGTTGTGTACCTGTCGGTGAGTAAGGTTGCCACAGTCTCTTCTATGGGGGCTGAGAGGGATTATATCGTGAACATCTCTTTCAGTTAGGGGCTGAAACTTCGTTGGTTGGGACAAACCAATTTTAGGCGTTGTATAATAATTAACAATTGATTAACCGTCCCTACTGCTATCTTTTGCTGCATAATGTTCTAATGCGCTCATGTATAGAATATATAACAACCGATATAAAAATCCACGCGTACGAAGTCGCGGACAACAGCTAGTAAATAAATAAATGAAAAAATCTGAAGCCCCAAAATCGCGATACAAGAAAGGCTTTGGGAGAATGAGCCGTTTGCGTATCAGGGCGATCGTTTCCTAATTAAAAATGAGTACACGTGGTCAGAAAAAGAGTTAACACTTTTCAGGCCGCCCCAATCTACGAGGTTTTCCCAAAAAATCCAAATACCTATAGTTCATATTTTAATCCAGCTTTGATGATTCATTTGAAGAAAAGTCACATTTCCCGAAAGTGCAATCTAATTTGAATCTTAAATCGGGTTACTTACGTTGAAATTCTATTGGCACGTGTGTGGTCGATAAATCGTACTATGCCTGGAAAATGGTTAAAGCACTAATTAAAATAGGCTTATGTTTAACTAATCAGATAACTCTAATCGGGCCGCTAGTAATTTATTTGAGTAGAAATAGCGCATTAATTTTCTCGTTAAGATTTGGTGGTCTGCTGACACTGCGGCATTGCAAACTGCATCGCAGCCATAACTGAGTGTTTTTAGTTTTTAAATATATTTTATAATAATATGTATGCTAGTTTTTATGGTATTTATCCATGGGCCAATAGTTGTCTGAAAATAAAGATTTTCATTCCACACACTACATTGTCTTTGAATGCATTTTGAAGTGTAGTCGTGACTAAAACAGCTAGAACTATTGTAATTTTAGACTTTTTTTTGGTTATTAAGTTTTGTTATTGTAAAAAAACTGATACTTAGGGTATCAAAGTATTTTTTGTTGGTCATTATATTTAAAGCCATTAAAATATCAAGTGACGACCTAATAACGATATTTTTGTCTAAAAAATTTAAGTTTTGCCGGACGTAGGTATATGGGCCCATACTTTTTAACTTAAAGTTATGTTTATATGGTGTAAATATTATCGGATTAATTTGAGAAACCTCCTTTAAGAAGGCCGTTGTAAATATTATTGTAAGCAACGTAATAAAGTGTTAATTAAAAACAGATTAAGGCGCAAACAATACATAACATTACCTTGTAACAAAGTTTCTCAAACTCAAGTCTAATTTGTTAATATAAAGTTCCTAAGCAATTCGCACGTACCTACACGTCGTTATTGATATATCATAAAACTTAAGAACCAATTAGAGTTTACAAAGTTTATCAATTGTATCTAGTTTCGTCGTATTGTGATTGCGTGTTGCGACGTAAAATATGGTTTTCCGATACTGAGTTATTATATTATTACACTTGTTACTTTTGTTTTTATAACTTGGCGGGACAAAGTGGCAAATTAAAGGGTTCTTAAAAAAGCGCAGCTGCCCAGTCTTGACGCTCTTCTCAAACAGAGACGTTTGCGGTGACTGGGGCATGTGGGACCCTCTAATACCTCGATGTGTCTTGCTTGGTGCAGTTGCGTATGCTAAAAGGAACGTTGGAAGACCGATGCTGGACTTTAAAGACTGTGTTAAACGAGACATGTCAGTATTTGAAAAATCGACCACTATGCCTGAGAAACCTTAGCTGAAGACCGTGATGGATGGCGTAAGCGTGTTGTGAAGGGTAGAATGCGGCCAAGCCTGGTTTAATACGTTAGATACCAGAAGGTGTCGCAGAAAGCAAACCGGGACTGCAACCTCAGGTGGCATGAGCTTTCTCTGCCAAAAATGTTGGAGGTCATGCCGCTCACGCATCGGCCTCCCCAGTCACCAAACCCGTTATCTAAACAGAAATGTATAAATAGTCTGCAATAGACGCAAAGGCCGATGATGATGACACTTGGGAGTTGGGAGCTGTAAGGTAAGGCAAGTGAGTCACTTACAAAAATGATAAAAAAATTGTAAGCACTTGTAGTGATTACCTAATCTACCTGGATTCAGCAGCTGTTGCACAGGTAACGGGCATTATGATTAATTTTATTAGTAAACAACAATGCAGCAACCACAGCCACTCAACTTATCTAAGTGGCCGCTGCAGAATCTGCGTTGCTGTCGTAATCGGAATGTAACCCTTACAAAGAAAAGTAGACACCACCACACACATACAAAAAAAAAAGAAGTTCCCGTTCTGTTCCCGAATGTCGAAGTAAGAGTTTAATTTCTGGCTGCGACTTCTGAATAGCCATCGAATGAAATTTTAGACTGTAACTATCGACATTTTATTTGTGGGCATTCGTTTAAAAGATACATCTGAGCCCATTCCAACTCGACTCATGTCGGGAATTGCAATTGTACAAATATTGTCTATTTTATTGTGTCTGAAATCAACAATATTCAATTTCAGCTATTGGATCAAATAAAGGTATAAGTATCAAATATACTGAAAGTTATGTAATATGATAAGAGGAAAAATGGGTTTTGAAATGACATGAAAAATTTTCTTCTAACCCTTTCAGAAACTTTCTCCATGCATAATTTTCTTGACTTCAAGTTTTATTTAAGCTATTATTATATAAAGGGATGTCCGTTCACGTCTTTCAGTTAGCTTGTTTTAGTGCTTAGCGAACTAGATTGAATAAAGTATGTTACATAATAAATATCTAATATAATACACAATAATATTTAAGTCCGGTGACAATGCAGTATTATTGATACCATCGAGCTTAGCAATGATGGAGACCAAACAACGATACCTCATTGAGTGTATGTTCGTTGGAATCGACTCGATAAGTTGTTGTGTTTGTGTAAAAAAAAATGTTTCTATATAATTAGGGATTATAGGTATAGGCTGGTCATTAATGCTTCTATATTAGTTACTAATCTATATAATAAACAAAGTATAAATCACATCCATGCCTTTTTCAACTGAAATGCTACGCCACATTCTGAATTTACTTACGGAAGTATGAATTTTACCCAAACCAAACATTATTAGGTACTTTGTATGTATGTAGTTGTTTAGCATAATATTATATTATCATACATTACTTACGGGGTATTTCCATCACTGAACTGCTTCAAATAACTAGAGGTACTAAAGGATAGGTAGCTACTTATTTAAATTACTTAGACTTAACATGGAACTTTACCAATGGTATCGCGAACAGAAGTCATCCACCTCCAGGCAAATTAATCCACGATTACAAATACTTCCTACATAATTACCTGACTAACAAAGACTTATTATAACCAATATGTTGGGCCTTTGGGTAAAGGAACGTTGTAATTGGTTTCTCTATATTTACCACAGGTTGTCGTACCATAGCTTTAGGTAAAATTAGATTTAACTTGTTGTCGTTCAATTGTTATTTAATGTAAAACATTTATACCGATTGAAACCGGTAATCTACGAATCTACATAAATTAATAATCAAAATAAAACGGCGGCTTGGTTTAGCGTAGCTTATGGCAGGAATTTTCTGCAACAGGTACATAATAAAGGACCTTGAATTTTAAGACCTACTTAATTACGGTACATACCGTTGCACACAATATTTTTCCTAAGATAGTAGCAAACACTTAAAATGATAAATAAAATTAAAGTAAACATGATAGAAGTTAGAATTTAAACAACAGTTGTAGGTACTATATTGTATGAATATCATTAAATGACTGCTAAGCAGTTCTGTTATGATCCTAAATACAAACTCCAGCTCGCCCCACGCGCCGCGTGTAATTAAGTTGAATATCTGGAAGACTGAGCTTTGCTCGGAAAACATATAAAAACTCAAAAATGCGCGTTTTCTCAGGAATAAGATATAGCAAGATCGATTTTTCGCCCCCGAAAACCCCCATATAGCAAATTTCATCGAAATCGTTAGAGCTGTTTCACGATCACCAAAAAAAAAATTATATATAATATATACAAGAATTGCTCATTTAAAGGTATAAGATAAAGATAGTTTATTTTTCAAGTAGGCATATTACAATGCGCTTATGAACGTCAAATACATTTAGTTAATTTAGATTGTTACGGGTTGACAAGGGGAAGCCAAGAATAAAGGTCACAAATAAAAATTAACTTTATATATATTACAATAACTAATCCTACTTAACTAACTAATTAATCTAAATTTGGACGCCAGGTGAGTTTCCGTCTGGTGACCGACGAGGTACTCAGCCGAACCGCTGCCGAGGTAAAGGCTAGCTCAGTCAGATTATACTTTTCACATTCAGCCGTACACCAAAAGGGCATGACGATACGCTAAAACAAGACATAATCTACTTTATTCCCCACTACTAGATAGACAAAGTAACGTTAACGGCTAACTATACAAAACTAGGATTTCCTTAATATTAAAACTTACCCCTTTGGTGTAGATGATTTGACACTCACAAAATAACAAAATTTATGTCACATCCACTGGTAGGATTGTCTAGATTTAAATTCCAAAATATTTCCATAAATTCCTTTTTACAATCTTAAATCACAGCACCAGTGGAGAATACATGTCTACATGATTCGCTATTCCAAGTTCAAGTGTCGGTTACAATTTTTCTCGGCATGACCGCAAATATTATTCTAATTCATTCAAATACACAAACTAATCATACAAAAAGTTAACACGTTCCGGGGATCGATCCTCGGTCCTTCAACTTAGAAGTCTAGCCCGCACGCCACTGGACCACCAAGACTCATGGCTAGCGGCCGTAAATTAGTAACCAGTTACAGCGCCTTTAAACCATTGCACCTTATTTCAAAGACAGAAGGTTTATTATAGAATGATGTCGATAATCTAAAGTTGACTTAGTGACATCATAACATGCCCCTTCCCTCATTAAAAAAATAAATAAATAAAATTTATTTATTTATTTTTTATAGTAGGGTTTCATATCCTTAATATGCCAAATTCCAATATTCTTTCCATGTGCGTTGTTTAACCTAAACACAATGTCCGACAATTTTTCCACTACAACAGCCCTGTCAAATTTAGGAGCTAGCTTAGCCATGAATTTGTTACCTGCATTAGACAAATATTTGGTTCTTCTCCAGACTATATCACCTACCTCAAATGTTGCCAGTCTTGTCCCTTGATTATAACGAAAACTACTCTTAATGTGTGCGTTTTTTATTTTATCTTGTACTTCTTTGAATATTGCCCCTCTTTCTTCTAGACTGTCCAGATAAGGTCCCGTATTTACGGTGACACTATCTGTCGGAATAATTAATGGTTGAGCAGAGGGCAAGGGTGTTAAATTCGAAACCGCAGTTTCCCTACCAAAAAACAAGTATGATGGGGTCAGCCGCGTGGTTTCATGAACCGCTGTTCTAATCGCATGGCCTATTTCATCTATACTACTATCCCATTCATTATGCTTCTTTGACGTTATATATGAAGAAATCATTGTCCCTATTACGCGATTTACTCTTTCGGTAGGATTGCTCTGTGGATGATAGTGCGGGGTGTAACTAATTTCTACACAGTACTTTGAAGCTAAGTCCTTAAATAAATGTGACTCGAACTGTTTCCCATTATCACAGACAATCACTTTTGGTGCACCGAATAACAAGAATAATTTTTCTAGAGTCTCGCACATTTTGTCCGCCTTCCCTGTACGTAGAGGAAATAAAACAGTGAACTTGCTGAACAAGCAGGTTACTACTAATAACATGGTGTTACACTTCTTACTCTTTGGAAATGGACCCATAAAGTCCATGGCTACTACTTGCCAAGGCCACTTCACTTCTCTGTGCTGCCCCATATGACCTAGAGGTGACTCTTGGGAGACTTTGCGGCTAGCACAATATTCACACGCCCTTACGTACTGTTTCACGTCTCGAAGCATGTCGTGCCAAAAAAATTTCTGCTTGATCCTAAAATAGGTTTTCCTTATGCCTAAATGACCGGAGGTGGGAATGTCATGACACTCTTGAAGTACTTTTTTCCGCAACGGCTCAGGCACAAAAAGTTTCCACATGTCGTCCTCATTAGGGAATTTTTTCATGGGAACCTTTTTAAACAGTAATCCATCGCTAACCGTCCAACTGGAATTGATGTCCTCTTTGGCTACCTTTGCAACCTTATTCTTATACCAAACGTCCTTGTGACTATCCAAAATTTCGATAACTTCAATTTCACACTCTGTTTGCAGTACTCCTCGAGACAAAGCATCAGGAACAATATGGCATTTCCCCGGTCTATGAATGATGTCGAAATCGAATTGCTGTAGTTTCATAGCCCAGCGTGCCAATCTGCCATGTGGGTCCTTCATCTTATGAAGCTACAGTAGTGCGCTATGATCCGTCACAACTGTAAATCGTGTTCCATCAATGTACGGTCTAAATTTCTCAATTGCGAACACGACACTCAGCAGTTCCCGTTCTGAAGCCGAATATTTCGCCTCTGTATCGTTTAGTTTACGGCTTAAATACGCTACCGGTTGGTCAACATCGGCCACCTTCTGACAAAGAACCGCTCCTACGCCTGTACTGGAGGCGTCACATTGAATTACGAATGGCTTCGTGTAGTCAGGACACGTCATCACTGGTGTTGATGTTAACAGGGTTTTTAGACTTATCCAGGCTGCTTCAGCTTCCTCAGTCCAAACCAACTTCTTCTTCTTGCCCTTGGTCAAGTCATGAAGTGGGGATGCCACCATTGAAAAATCTTTGACAAAACGTCTGTACCAGCTTGCTAGCCCTATGAATCTTTTCAATTCTGTAAACGTTTTTGGTCTAGCGAAGTTCAAAATGGCTTCCACCTTTTCCGGATCTGTTCGAAGACCATCTTTGTCAACAATGTATCCCAGATATCTTAGACTAGGCCTAGCAAACTTACACTTGTCCACATTAACTGTTAAGTTAGCTGTTTTCAGAACCATCATTACCTTCCTTAAGAGACGTAAATGTTCTTCAAACGTAGCTGAACATATAACTATATCATCGAGATACGCCCAGACTTTGTCATCCTCAGCATGAAACAGAATGTCCATAAGCCTTTGCTGAGTTTGAGACGCGTTAACTAACCCAAAAGGCATCACTTTAAAATGAAACAACCCTCTGCCCGGAACGGCAAACGCTGTTTTTTCCTTGCTGCCCTGTTCCAGTTGTATTTGCCAAAATGCCGATTTTAAATCAATTGTACTCAAGAATTTCGCATTACGTAAATTGTCTAATATGTTGGCCACTCTAGGCAAAGGGTATGTATCTCGTTTTGTTACCTTGTTCAGCTGTCTACTATCTAAACATAATCTGTTTTCTCCATTGGGTTTCTTAACAATGAGTACCGGCGAGCACCATGGGCTGCACGACGGTTCCACCACGTCTGTGGCCAGCATCTCATCTAACTCCTTTTCAATTGCTTGTTTAACTATTGGCGAGAAATTGTACTGTTTTTGATGGATAGGTTTACTTTCACCGGTGTCTATACCATGTTTTAAGATATCCGTTCTCCCTAATCCCTTTCCGACAGTGTTCTTCATCTCTTCTATCGACCCCTCTAACCCTGCAAGCTGACTCGAAGTCAGACTTTCTCTAGCGACGATCATAGGCTCGTTCGTTATATTCATCGCAGCTAATTCGCCTTTAACATCCACCTCTTTACCTCTAAATCGTAACCCAATGCCAAATTCATCAAAAAAATCTTGACCCAAGACAAAATTTTGCTTTAAGACCGGCATGACCATCACCGGCATCACCTTAAACTGATCATCAAAGTTAATAGGTACATCAACAACCTCTGTAACTTGGTGTGCAACTCCATCAGCCACAGAAATTTCCACGGGATTCCTTTTAACGGCCTTCAATCCAAGTCTAGTTAGTGTCTCCGCAAAACGCGCATTCACCACCGTGCGACATGCTCCCCCATCGAGCAACCCTACGCATTCGTATCCTAAAATACTCACTACTACATATTTTCTATTGTCATTTACCTTTTTTACTACTAACGGGCACAAGTCTCCATCATTATGAGCAAAGAAACGTTTGACTGTGTCCAACCACGATTGCCATTCATGACCTTCACGTTTGAGGGAGAAATTCAGTTGGCAACGCTCGAACTTCTCCCTTGCCCGTTTCCCTCACAACTACACTCCTTCGACGTTATACCGAATTTCCCACACCTGTAGCAAAAAAGGCGCTGTTTCGGCATTGTACACTGCCTGAATAAATGTCCACTTTCCCGACAGTTCCAGCACCGCTTTACCACTTGTACTGGTCCCTGGCCTTGAACTGACCTAATTTCCGCAATTTCGCCTACCCGTGCATCCGCTTCCTCTGCCCTATTTGCCACACCCCTATACGCTAGATCTGGCTCCAAAACATTGACAGTCATTTTAGGTTGCTCGAAACCTTCACAATTAATCTTCGTTCGTTCCACAATTCGCAGCACATTCATCATATCGGAAACAGAAACAAAGACATCCCTACAAATGGCGCGCTGGTAGTATGGTGATAATTTTTTCTGAATAATTAATACTTTTTCACTCTCCGTGATCCTGTTAGGCAACCGGTTGAACATATTCTGCATGACAGAAATATATATTAGCACAGACTCATCAGTGCCTTGCGTCCTTGCCCTTATCTCTGCTAAAAGCTCCTCCTGATAATAAGGTCTCTGGAATGCACGTTTCAAGAGAACGACCAACTCATCCCAACTACTAACGTACTCTTTATTGGCCCTGAACCAGACCAATGCATCCCCTTCGAAAAAGTCAATCGCGTAACGCCATAGATCTATATCAGTTGCATTTCTAGCCTCTTTTAATTCCGCAACTCGTTCCAAGAATGCGTTCACGCTCATTCTTTTGCCTCCCGCGAATTTAAGACCCCACTGATGAACCGGCACTAACTTCCGTTTTGGCAAAGCCTCTTCCTCAGCCATGGTTGAGTTACGCACTAACCTGGGCCTGCTCCTTGTATCTTGTTCCCATTGACTATCTGAGAACATAACACTCCTATCGCACCTGTCCAAAACCTCCCCATGCTCATGCTTACTCGTAGAAGCGCCCCCTATGTCTTCAGGAACATTAGCTTGGTCATCCAATCTTTGTATAACCAAACGCCCCAATTCCCCTAAAGTGTTCTGTAAAATTTCCCTATCATCTACAGTCAAGTTTTCCCCCTCGACAATGTCGTCTTGCCCTTCCAGCTTATCTACCAGCACCTGGCACTGCTGTAGCAATCCCTCCTTACGAACCCCCTCAGCCTCGGTGACCTGTTTCAATAAAGATAACCTATTTTGAACGTGATATAGCCTGGAGATCAACCGTTTAAACAACGACCTATCTGGTTTGCCAGTCAACTCCGCAATGTAATTTGACAGAACCTGCAGTTTCGCCGAGCATATTTCAAGGTCATATTGCACAGACTCTGACTTTGGTGCCCTAATTTCTAACCCTGAACCTTTGTCCAGCTCTGAACGCATCAGTTCAGTCAGCAGCTTTTTCATAACCGGAGCTGTCGCTGCCTTCAGAACAATCCCCCGGCATGCGAGCTCATACTCTAATTCATCTTTCAATAAAAAATTAGGATCCATTTTTAAATCTATTTACCCGTAGCAATAAGCAATAAATATAAAAAATCTGCAAAAACAATAAAAAACTATCACCAAGAATTAAAAACATTCACATTTCACAATTTAACATTAACATTGAAATAATTCTTAATAATAACCCAAAAGACAAAAAAACACTATTTAAAACTTACAAAAATAAAATCGAAATACTATAGCTATCCAAATACCCTAAATAACCGTAATATACACATCTAAATTTCTTGAATATTTAAAATAAACCATTTTTTATTATACTATACCACTTATTAATCTTAATAGTACTAACCAAGCGACTTAAACATAACCCACTAAGACTTCAAACAACTAATCATAACCCAATAAGCGTTACAATCTTACAATGTGAGGATTACGCTGCAAAAATTGTAAAATTCACCTCAACGAACTTTGACCTGTGACGACCGCTTGCCAACCACCCGTTATTTTACGTTGGGCGCTAATTTGTTACGGGTTGACAAGGGGAAGCCAAGAATAAAGGTCACAAATAAAAATTAACTTTATATATATTACAATAACTAATCCTACTTAACTAACTAATTAATCTAAATTTGGACGCCAGGTGAGTTTCCGTCTGGTGACCGACGAGGTACTCAGCCGAACCGCTGCCGAGGTAAAGGCTAGCTCAGTCAGATTATACTTTTCACATTCAGCCGTACACCAAAA
Source organism: Cydia pomonella (assembly GCF_033807575.1). Taxonomy (NCBI): domain Eukaryota; kingdom Metazoa; phylum Arthropoda; class Insecta; order Lepidoptera; family Tortricidae; genus Cydia; species Cydia pomonella. Next base: position 11,732,142 of record NC_084710.1, read on the forward strand.
GGGCATGACGATACGCTAAAACAAGACATAATCTACTTTATTCCCCACTACTAGATAGACAAAGTAACGTTAACGGCTAACTATACAAAACTAGGATTTCCTTAATATTAAAACTTACCCCTTTGGTGTAGATGATTTGACACTCACAAAATAACAAAATTTATGTCACATCCACTGGTAGGATTGTCTAGATTTAAATTCCAAAATATTTCCATAAATTCCTTTTTACAATCTTAAATCACAGCACCAGTGGAGAATACATGTCTACATGATTCGCTATTCCAAGTTCAAGTGTCGGTTACAATTTTTCTCGGCATGACCGCAAATATTATTCTAATTCATTCAAATACACAAACTAATCATACAAAAAGTTAACACGTTCCGGGGATCGATCCTCGGTCCTTCAACTTAGAAGTCTAGCCCGCACGCCACTGGACCACCAAGACTCATGGCTAGCGGCCGTAAATTAGTAACCAGTTACAGCGCCTTTAAACCATTGCACCTTATTTCAAAGACAGAAGGTTTATTATAGAATGATGTCGATAATCTAAAGTTGACTTAGTGACATCATAACAAGATATTATAACTAGCAGCCATTTAACTAGAAGTGCTGGAGTAAAAAAAGAATATAATAAACCGTTTAGTTATACAAACGATTACTGTATATACCTAATGTCGGTAACCTTTGTATTTTTTGGGTTCCTCTATAAAGTTGAGCAAAATAGGTATACGAGTCCGTAAATGTTACCTTTATTCGGCTAAACCTACCGTAGCGGTCCTTTCAAAAGTAATGGACATTTATCAATGCGACAGATGAGCAAAGGCACTAATGTGAAAAAACTTTCAGACTCATGGACGGCAATATTTTTATATCTCGGAAGCGGATAACAACGGATGGTTTTTATTAACGTTTCTACTTTATTGGATATGAGAAAATACATTTTGCTAGGTAAGCTATTTTAGTTATTTGCATTATTATATAAATAATAACCGATCAAGAGCATATCGAGTCATGTGGCAGTGACATGAGCAGCGCATGGTCCCGTAGCTATTGATATTACAAAGAAAACGATGCAAACTTATCTCCGGAAAACATAAGTTTTAATTATTCTTGATGGGGTCCCATCATACGGTAACAGTCTAGGTAAGGATTTTTTGTAGGTCGTTCGATTGAGAGCCGTCAAATTCTACACTCGTGATATAAATGGTTTAGGTAATATAGCCGTTATTAATATTATTATCACATATTGAGAAGGTGGGAACAATTGATCCTAACAAAAATTTGCACTTAATTTGCCCAAGCCGATCGAAAAATTACTTTTACAACCATTTAAGTATATATAAAGGGACTATGCTGAACACTTCTAGATTCTAGGTATCAATTTCCTTATATCGATCAGAGATAAAGCAGGGTTTCATTTCATAGCAACAATTGTTCCTTACTAGACTTAAGTCGACCGGGATATGAACAGTGATTTGATTACCATTGTATTGTTTTTTAGCTCCCGATATTTCAAAAATCAGTTATTTTCTCTAATAGTTTCTGATTTTCCCTCACTGTCCCATTTGGTTTTCAACGTAGGACATAGACAAGAAGTATTATCGTTGCTTCTTAACAAGAATACCAATCCCAAATAAGCTGCAAATCCGCTTTAACTTCCAAAGTTGCTAAACACTCTGAGTTGACAAATCTTCTTAAACTATCCAATATACGTACAATGTAATCCCTCGGGTACGACTTTTGTTTGTAGCTCTTGCGTTTTCCGCTAAACTTATTACATTAATTTAATAGGTATTACAGAGACCTCGGCATTGAAAATTGATAAGCCCCACGTAGCCAGCTTATAAAGTTTAAACTTAACGACCGTGTCAAGGTTTCACACTTGAGAGCTCGCAATGCCGTGATATTGGTTGGCTTCATCGAATAGAAAATAGGTGTTTTGTAAGACATGACGTGAGATAGAAGAATTCGTTATATATACTCACTTTACGTTTAGCGGTGTGTAGGTGATAAGGTAAGACTACGTTACTGTGTTATACATACTGTACGGGCTCTATAGCAATAGAAAGTATAAGAACCTGCAGGCTTGTACGCAAACGCATAATGTTTGATAGTTTTCATCACTCCTTTAAATGTACTTGCTTTCAGTACCCCTAGTGTAAATTTAATCGACATCATAACGTGACGAACGCGTTTGCGTTAAGTCTCATTTTGTATAGGATTTTGAGTTTCCAAAACGTCCCGCTTGGCGCGCTCTTTCTAAATCCAATACAAAATGAGACTAAACGCAAACGCGTACGTCACGTTTCGAAATCGAATTTATTTACACTAGGGGTACATATCTTTCAGTTTAGCGACATCACACTGTCATTGGAATCAAATTAACGTTTGCACTATAATTCTTTTGTATGCATGCATGTTTACATGCTTGCTTATTTTCATGTGTACCTACTACTTATGCTTCTAAATAGCCAGGTAAGGAGCAATCGAGCAAAATTGAGCAAGGTATGTTTTTATAACCCAGAAAATCTTCACTGTTTGCTCGCAAGCGAAATGACGAACCGTCAAGAGCTAATAACAACTTTACTAATAGAATTATTTTACGTATTGCCTTATGCTGAATTCTGCCCGCTATATGTATGATTATGTAGTGAATTCTGCGAATTATATATTCTATCACATTATAATAACATTATACAAAATATCACTTATGCAACCCAAAACCCCTTTTCCATGAAAAATCTTGCTCATGGCTAATCGCTTCTCGTTACACGCCTGCGCCAGCGGTGGGAGATGGATGGAGGGTTCAAGTTGCAGTTCAAGTACCCAGTGCGCATCTCAATGGCTCAGACTATAACTGAATGTTATTAAACACTTCAATTACTTATCAGATAAATTGTGCATCTTCAGTCTTAAGTACTAGCATCGAGTTAATTTGCAAACATTAATAAACTAACGGAGAACTTGCTAAATGAACGAACATAATAGAATATATCTGACGAAAAATGAATTGCATAGAAATGCACATTACTAATTCGACTTTTGACACTCGTTAATTATCACATAACTTATGTGTCCCACATGGAGCCACGGTAATGCACAAAGCGAATAGTTAGGCATCTATCAACAGTAGACAATGAAAGCAGGGTAGGAAAACTCCACATTTTGCGTTGTATCGTTCGTCACCAACCTAAGGTGAATACCTACGTATAACCTTCCCTGGTTTATTTGTCTACTAGTATCTGCTATTCTAATTAAGTTTACTAAGTGATCTCAGTATCTTAAATAGATATTTCCATTTAAAAACTACTGAAGCTTTACTTTCACGATTTTTTTCATATTTTTTGGACCCATGGTTCAGAAATTAGGGGAAGTAGGGGAGGAAAATTATTTTTTCTTTCAGAGCGATTATTTTCGAAAATATTGCGTTTATCAAAAAATGGTTAATGAAGACCCATATTCGTTTTGAAAGACCTACCCAACGACACCCCACACTATAGATCACAAGGTATAACTATACCAATTTTCAAAACTACACGAATTATTTCTCCTGATCTTATTAATTTTCTTGAGCTAATTGGAAAAATGTATATTAGTCCTTATACATATGAAGCATAAGGCTACTGGCAACCCTAGTGAAGTATTTTTTTTACTGTGTCACTTTGACTTAGCTTTCATTCGTTGCAATATAAAACATTATTTGGAGAGTATCACTCTTTGTAATAGCAATAAAGATGGAGATACTTTTTAACAGGTTGGTTTTATCAACTTATCACGATCGATAAATTAAGATGTTTTTTGCTACTAGTAAATTTATCCCAATAATATTCCCTACTGGCAACCCTTTCTATGCCTAAGTACGATGAAACCATGCCGACTGACTTAACTTAAATAATCTTTCGCCGGAGGTGACTGAAACTAAATTGTATATTCTACATCTCAACAATATAGGGCACACTTAAATATTATACGGCAAATTACCATTACCACCATATAACATAATCTTTTTAACCCCCGACACAAAAAGAGGGGTGTTATTTGTTTGACGCCAATGTCTGTCTGTCTGTCGCTGTCTCTGTCTGACTGTCTGGCCGTCTGTCTGTCTGTCTGTGGCATCTTAGCTCTCCAATGGATAGACCGATTTCGATGCGGTTTTTATTACGTGAAAGTGAGTTTCCTCGCGCTGGTTCTCAGCTATGTTTGATAAAAAAAATATCCAGCAGTTTGAAGAGTATCAGCTTTTTTCCATAATAAATATATTTTTAGCATAATGCGTAGTGTAAGGGCTTTGTCAAATATTAGTTTAATTGTATTCTTTTCTTATGCATAATTTTTAGGACTTTTAAAGAGGCGGTGAGGCTTGAATCGTGTATTTTTCAAATGTAGACAGTTAAAGGGTTAGACTAGAAATAAATAAAATAGACTAGAACTTCAAATTCCTCCCCCTGCGACGGACTATGTTTTACGAAACATTGGCTTTAACGCTTCAACAAACGCAGCTTTCAAACCCAGGTAAATAAATAGTATCTGAAGTATTCTGAATAAGATGAATGGCAATGGATTCGGGCAAGGGCAAGCTTTCAAAGTACACAAAAGGAATTAGTATGTTTTGTCCTGGAATTATTTTCCTGGAAACAACAAGATCCGCACCTGAAAGGACTATTTAAATTCGGCTTGCGAGCCGCGGTTTGCTGTGCCCTAGGGCATAGACCTTTAAAGGGGGTGCCACCACAATAGTTTAAGGCTACAGGATCACGTGGAGGTCGGCACACACACACACATATATATATATATATATATATCGCATAGGTATATAATAATTGAAAAATTAGTACACAAACAGTCATAATAAGACATGTTACATGTGTTGTACACGATGTACAGAAACTGTAAAATGGTACAAATAGGGAAGGTCATTAAACACAAAATTAACAAAATAAAGGTAGGCAAAAACAACGTCGTAATAAATAACTATACAATTACGGATAATGAAAACAGGCCACTCAGTGTAGTAATTGCCACACAAGGAGACCCGTCATCAATGTCCCTGAGTGTACATTAATATGTCGAAATGTATTGCAATGAGTAATTACTAGTAGCATTTTTTTTAGACTAGACATCGAATTATTAAAAGGATCAGCAGGTTTCGAACAAATATTTATTATTAAAACTGAAACTCGTCTGAAAAAGGTATGCCTAAAATATTACTTGTGAGAAAAGCTCACATGGAATGAAGATCTAGGTCGTAAGGGGAGACGCGGACAACCAAACGTCACTAGCTTTAGTGTACTGAACTATGTGGCTACTTTGGTTGCTACAAGTTGTTTGACGCTGACTGTACAACCTAATCGGAGAGGCGAGCAGGGAGGGTGGGGACCAAAGAGGCCATTTATTTTTTAAGTATAGGCTTAGGTCATAGTTTTAGTTTTTTTTTTTGTAACATATGGACCTTGTGTAAAAGTGTTGTCTGAAATAAATGATTTTTATTTTATTTTTTTATTTTATTATTTATTATTTAGGAGATTAAACTCAAAATAACATTTCTATTTTTAACAAACAATTCCCACTACACACTATTCTCAATTTCGGACCTGTTCGCATTTGCAATACAGGGCTAATATTAAACTGCATTATTTGAATTCAAAGGAATATTGTCACAGAACGAACAAGTATCTACAAGATATTGAATATTGAAGTACACTACGTGCAGATGAAACAAGGCACGAATGTATAGACTCAATGCACCTTGAAATTTTGTAACTTATGATACAAGAAAGCGACAACCACCCACTACCTCAAACGATACTCCTGTTTTATTTTAGCTTCCAATATTGTAATACATTTTTGAATTGAAGTTTGCCAATAATATTCCAAAGGCATGTTATGTTTTAGTGCTCCCATATCAGCAGTTTATAAATGTTACGTTATGTTATGGCAGTTATCAAGCTTTATGACGTTAGATAGCTGCTGTAAGATCACTAGAATATACAATAAGTAGCTACTTAGGGAATACTCATTTTTATATTTTATTTCCAAGAGTAATATGAATACTATTATTATTATTACCTACACTATTAAAGTTTGGAGCACATATTACCATTTACTTGGATTTATTTCGGATAAGGTAATTTGAAATGTCGAAGTCATAAATATAAGCCAAGAAAGTTTGAATAAATCCTCAGGGAAATAAGTAAATCCTGAACTGATTAAATGAATTATTTATCGTCAAGATATAAATCATAAAAAGTTAAAACTGTAATTCATATTTTATAACACAATAAAATAAGACCTTTCAAGAAATTGCTTAAAAAATATGTTCTCCATGAACTCATTCTTAAATTTTGTTATGATTCCCTGTTTTGTGACTATCTCTCATTATTTTCTAATGTTCGTTCATTTTTTTTAAATTAAGTTGCTCTCTCTTCCGCATTACTGCCGCGATTAAAACTCATTTTATCAAGAAGAATGACAACGGGAGCGCCCGCGTCAACGCTGCATCAGTTTTACTGCTACATAACACATAACTCGCCATCGCCATCTAAATGTCACCTTTAATGTAAGGAAAATTGAAATACCAGTGACAGTGGTACCTATTGTTGTTTGTACACGGAATAGAATAGAATAAAACTTTATTTTTTATAATTTAAGTTACAGAGTTTGTTTTACATACATGTGTTATGTATCACTTTTTACATATATGTATAAAGTAAATGGGGCTCAGTTCAGGCATGAACTGGCTCACGCTAAAGCATTCGTCACTGTACGCCGATCCGCAAAATTAATACGATGCAAGAAAATATAGCACGGTTCATACAATAGATCACCGGCTTGTGGTACTTGTGTACGGTCAACATCAAAAGTAGCGTATCAGACTATGCGGCAAAATTATCTATCATTTCCTAATTATTGAATTAAAAGAGATAATATATAGACTATAATATATAGACTTGTATAGAAGAGTATTCGAGGGGGGCAGATACTTTTGGTGCGTTATTCCATCCGCTACTATTGATGCTGATTGTACATTAGTACATACCAGGTGAATAGAGTTGCTTTGACCCGAAAAACATTTTGACCCGAGGGCCACGGCCGGACCTTCGCTTCCTTTTGACGGATCGGATTGCATGGAATTTGGGTCCAACCGCGGGCCGGATTGGCGATCTGTAGATTAAAGGCCACTTCTTAGCTAAAAAGGTAGAAAACAAGCAATCTATCATATCATATCTCAGAAGGAATTATAAAAAAAAAGAAATCCCAACGATGCAATACTGAGGTAAAATATGGTAGGTTTATTAGTAATATCTTTTAAGGTGCTGTCGGTTTAGATAGTGAAATTTTTGAATATTCGTACCTCTTTTTTAGATAACATTATGCGGTTGCCAAAAAATTGATAAACAAACTTGAGGATTTTCTCTAGGGACTTCAGTGATTCTAATCCTGATTTTTTTACTTTCGCACGATAGAAAGTAATAACCACCAAGGGTCAAAACGCTTTTTAATTTTTTTTTAACAATGTATGCAGACAATGTAGAAATATATAAATTCCTTCTAAAAAATGCGCAAATTTATTTTTGAGGAAACTCAGTGATTACCTACTTGTTTCTTTTATTAAACTTGCAACAAATTAAAATTCAAAAAGATGATATCCGCGGTCACGCTTACGTTCAGTGAGAGTAAGAAAAGAACGGGGGCCTACGGGGCCTTAACGCAGAGGCTGTGATACTATCAGGACGGGGTCGTTATGTTCGGCACTAACCTGTTTCAGGCTGAACACTTCGTGAGCTGCCGATAGTGCCGATGCGGGTAAAGCTCGTACATACCTAAGCTTTTACGACTTATACATCCTACGAGTAGTATGTGTTACTAGTTACTAGCAAAGTTGTTTGAAATGTGAAACGGTTTTAACTGCGGTTGTTTGGTGATTTCGGATAGTCCGAATATTGTTCACAAACTATTTAATTACAATGCTAATGAACTCTATTGTACAGAACCCATGACATCATTACACTGTTTACACTTGTATTTTGCAAATAACAAATACGTATCATTTCACCACCGTGCACCGTGTTACTTCTATTCGACAAAAAAATTACAAAAGTTTAACACCTACCTATAAGTATAGACGTTTACATTCAATAAGTAAAGAAAAATATCTTACAAAACCAAAGTAACAAAAATCGTTCCATTTGTTCATATGAATATAACATGTTTATTTTGTTCAGATCGAAAGATGTCAAACATTCAGTGAGGCGTGATTTCCTTGTATAAAAAATATTTCTACCAAAGAAACAGAAAATACTTTTCCACTCATCATATAAATTAGGAACGCATGGACTATTCTAATACCTACAACCACAGCGTTATCTAAGACCTACTCGTACACAGTATTGCAATAAATCATTTTTATTCTTAAACCACAAAGAATTTTATATCACAATCAATTCTTTTCAGATTACGGACCTGGAGGGATTCGTGAATAAAATCAGTGAATGCTGCCCGTCCTTATCATATCTAAGCCTCCTTAGCAACAAAGCCTGTCCCAACCAACTTTCGGACCTTGATAAAGATGAATCCGATTATCAAAGATACAGGTAAGACTTTTTTATTAAACTATAAAGGCTTTCATGCCATGGAAACGCATAAAATTCTATAAACCAATTGTTTCAATTTATTCTTCATCACACTTGCTCGAAAAAGATCTTATTTCATGCAGGCCTATTTTGTTCCCGCGGGAGTTATGGCTTGTTGTTTTTTTTTTTTTTTTTATCGTATGGCATTTTTACTGGATTTAAGTTAGATATTAATCTAGAGATTGATGTTTGCACTCTTCAGATACTCGATGGCCCTTTCACTAAGGTTCGCGAGGTCTTCAATCCGTCCCTTGAATTTGGTGAGAGGGCATTCCAGAACAATGTGTTCGACCGTCTGCTCAGGGTCACCACACAAACACTGAGGGGAGTCACACCAGCCCCATTTATGCCAATGGTGGGCACAGTTTCCAACACCTGTTCGTATGCGGTTCAGTTGACTCCATACCCGGCGCGGTTTGTCGAAGCCAGGTGGACGTTTATTTGGGTTGAGTGTGAAAAGTTGTTTTTCCTTCAATTGTTGGGCATTCTACTCAGTCATCCATGAGTCGCGTATATCCCACTCGTTGTCAATATGCACCATACCAAGAGCTGGCAGGTTACGGGACTTGAGTCGTTTCTCTCCGAAATCACTTGTTGTTAATTAAAGGCACAAGAAAGCATAGAGGCTATTTTAACGCCGCTTTTGTTGCATGTCCCTTAATTCCACTATCGATACGATTGGTCAGCTAACAGGGAGGCTGATTCTGATTCTACAACTTGTTACGGTTTTTGATATTGTTGCGAACGATATGCACTGGTAGTCGTGCCATTTCACATCTCGCACGCGCTTATTAGTGCGCTTGAGATACACTGAATAGGGAATGCGATAACCGGTCAAACTTCATAACCGGTTTTGATTACCTACCTTGACGAGAAGAACTAATGTGAGGATTTTCAATTCCAATGTAAATGCCGCCGTACGGGTGCGAAACCTGGTTTGTCCGCAAAGACCTAATGACGAAACTCCAAGTGTTTGTGAACAAATGCTTAAGGCAAACTCTGCACATCTTTTGGCCTAACTGGATCACAAACGCTCACTTATGGAGAATCACCGGACAAGGACCCGTATATAAGGAGATCCAAACGCGCAAATGGCATTGGATTGGGCATATCCTCAGGAAGCCTGACACCCACCTATCCAAGGTGGCCCTGATCTGGAAGATGCCCGGAAAACGGAAACATGGTCGCCCTAAATCTACTTGGCGCCGTTCCGTGGAGCAAGAGTTGGGTGTATTGGGGATGGGGTGGGAAGAGGTTACCCAAGCTGCCCAGGACCGGAGTCAGTGGAAGAAAATGGTTCGAGCCCTACACCCCAGCAGGGGGTAACAGGATGAAAAGTAGAAAAAAAAATTAGACAACATTACGAAAATAAAGGTACACCAAGTTTTTTGGATGCCAGCGCAGCTTTCCCTTCCAGGTGGCTACGGAATTGGATGTCACTGGAAATGTCGGCATCAAGGATCCCAATACTCGCTGACATGGTAAGAGCTGTGCCTTGGAACTGTGGGACCACAGTAAATGGGGTTTTCTTAGCGGTAAACGCGCAAGGTCTTTGTATATAACCTTGGACGTGATACAATTTTCAATAAGAATATTTCATAAATAAAGGAAGTAAGGTGTATGTTTGTTATTAACGTATACGGATGACAACAATCATAGTCAGGCGTCACAGCCAAGAAAGACAGAATTTGGTAGTCGTTAGAAGATCGATTAATGGAATTCAAGTCATAAATAAATAACCGAAAATAAACGTGACCGGTTATTCGAGTTTCCAATAATCGGTTATGAAATTTTGTTAAAGCAACCGGTTATAACCGATTATTTCTGTTACAGTTATCACCAATTTGCATTCCCTAAATGCACTATGAGTTGTGTCAAATAGTGTTGGTAGGTACTCGTGGCTTTTGAGTCTGAAGAGTCCTTATTCCTACAGACGAGCGTATTTTGTAAAATGCTTCCTTTTTCATTCAAGATTACGACGTAACTATTAGTATTTATTCAAAAACTGATAACGTACTTAAATAATCGTTTCCTAAACTAGGGGCTCCAACAGTTCAAATTTTCATTTTCTCTTTTAAACCTCTTTTTTAATGAGGTTTTTTGGGAGTCTTTTCCAAATTTTGCAGTGAGATGTGGCGTTTCGGTTCTCAATTTTGCTATAAACAAGAATCATTTGGTACATGAATGACTACAATTTGATTCAACATATCTCGTACGAGGGGCTGGAATGATTAACAATCGAAGATTCATTTGAAAAAACTGATAAATTACCTTCCGAGTTTTCTTCATTTTTTTGGCGAAAACAGGGTTTTATTATATTTTATTTCCGCAAATTATACGCATATTTTGCTTTAAAAATAATATTATAGCAAACTGTAACTTTATGTTAACCTATAAAAAAAAAATCGTAACTATGGGACCTACATTGCCGTAAATTTATATTTTTTTAAAACACGTATAAATTACTATAAATCACGCAGCAGCGATGCCCCGCTCTCAGTCCGCGCGGAGCGCGCTTCGAGGACGGACCTGTGCTCGATTGTCAGGCATTCGTTGCGATCGTAATCAGCTACGGAGTTCCGAGAAGTGCTATATACTGCGATTAGAAAATCTTGATAAAAGTTCATTTTTTACAGTATGCCTAACAGACTCGCTTATTGATGGATTTTCAGTGTTACTTTTTTTTTAATACTAAGTCGGTGGCAAACAAGCATACGGCCCGCATATGTACGCCTGCAACTCCAGAGGAGTTACATGCGCGTTGCCGACCCTAACCCCCTCCCGCCCCTCGTTGAGCTCTGGCAACCTTACTCACCGGCAGGAACACAACACTATGAGTAAGGTCTAGTGTTATTTGGCTGCGATTTTCTGAAAAACGCATTTTCACTTGAAATTACGTTAGGGTTTGCATTATTATTTTTGACCCGGATGAAGTCCAAGTTCTCATGATGGAGTCAGGAGTTGGTCACCAGAACTCCTAATCTACTAATTATAATCCCATCGTGTTTGGGCTCAAAAGATTTGCCCTGACGAACACCATCGATCTAGATGAGGTCCAGGGTCTCATGATGGAGTCAGGAGTTGGTCACTAGAACTCCTAATCTACTCATTATAATTCCATCGTGTTTGGGCTCAACAGAGTTGCCCTGATGAGCACCTTCAATCTAGATGAGGTCCAGGGTCTCATGATGGAGTCAGGAGCTGGTCACCAGAACTCCTAATCTACTCATCATAACTCCATCGTGTTTGGGCTCAATAGATTTGCCCTGATGAACACCATCGATCTAGATGAGGTCCAGGGTCTCATGATGGAGTCAGGAGTTGGTCACCAGAACTCCTAATCTACTCATCATAACTCCATCGTGTTTGGGCTCAAAAGATTTGCCCTGATGAACACCATCGATCTAGATGAGGTCCAGGGTCTCATAATGGAGTCAGGAGTTGGTCACCAGAACTCCTAAACTACTCATCATAACCTCATCGTGTTTGGGCTCAATAGATTTGCCCTGACGAGCATCATCAATCTAGATAAAGTCCAGGGTCTCATGATGGAGTCAGGAGTTGGTCACTAGAACTCCTAATCTACTCATTATAATTCCAACGTGTTTGGGCTCAAAAGATTTGCCCTGACGAGCACCATCGATCTAGATGAGGTCCAGGGTCTCATGATGGAGTCAGGAGTTGGTCACCAGAACTCCTAATCTACTCATCATAACCTCATCGTGTTCGGGCTCAATAGATTTGCCCTGACGAGCATCATCAATCTAGATAAAGTCCAGGGTCTCATGATGGAGTCAGGAGTTGGTCACTAGAACTCCTAATCTACTCATTATAATTCCAACGTGTTTGGGCTCAAAAGATTTGCCCTGATGAGCACCATCGATCTAGATGAGGTCCAGGGTCTCATGATGGAGTCAGGAGTTGGTCACCAGAACTCCTAATCTACTCATCATAACTCCATCGTGTTTGGGCTCAATAGATTTGCCCTGATGAACACCATCGATCTAGATGAGGTCCAGGGTCTCATGATGGAGTCAGGAGTTGGTCACCAGAACTCCTAAACTACTCATCATAACCTCATCGTGTTTGGGCTCAATAGATTTGCCCTGACGAGCATCATCAATCTAGATAAAGTCCAGGGTCTCATGATGGAGTCAGGAGTTGGTCACTAGAACTCCTAATCTACTCATTATAATTCCAACGTGTTTGGGCTCAAAAGATTTGCCCTGACGAGCACCATCGATCTAGATGAGGTCCAGGGTCTCATGATGGAGTCAGGAGTTGGTCACCAGAACTCCTAATCTACTCATCATAACTCCATCGTGTATGGGCTCAATAGAGTTGCCCTGACGAGCACCATCAATCTAGATCAGGTCCAGGGTCTCATGATGGACTCAGGAGTTGATCACCAGAACTCCTAGTCTATTCATCATAACTCCATCGTGTTTGGGCTCAAAAGATTTGCCCTGACGAGTACCATCGATCTAGATTAAGTCGAGGGTCTCATGATGGACTCAGTAGTTGGTCACCAGAACTCCTAATCTATTCATCATAATGGTAATTTGATGGTGCTTGTCGGAGTAAATCTATTGAGCCCAAACACGATGGAGTTATGATAAATAGATTACGAGTTCTGGTGACCAACTCCTGACTCCATCATGAGACCCTGGACTTCATCTAGATCGATGGTACTCGTCAGGGCAAATCTTTTGAGCCCAAACACGATGGAATTATAATGAGTAGATTAGGAGTTCTAGTGACCAACTCCTGACTCCATCATGAGACCCTGAACATCATCTAGATTGATGGTACTCGTGAGGGCAAATCTATTGAGCCCAACCACGATGGAGTTATGATGAGTAGATTAGGAATTATGGTGACCAACTCCTGACTCCATCATGAGACCCTGGACTTCATCTAGATCGATGGTACTCGTCAGGGCAAATCTTTTGAGCCCAAAGACGATGGAATTATAATGAGTAGATTAGGAGTTCTAGTGACCAACTCCTGACTCCATCATGAGACCCTGAACATCATTTAGATTGATGGTGCTCGTGAGGGCAAATCTATTGAGCCCAAACACGATGGAGTTATAATGAGTAGATTAGGAATTATGGTGACCAACTCCTGACTCCATCATGAGACCCTGGACTTCATCTAGATCGATGGTACTCGTCAGGGCAAATCTTTTGAGCCCAAACACGATGGAATTATAATGAGTAGATTAGGAGTTCTGGTGACCAACTCCTGACTCCATCATGAGACCCTGGACTTCATCTAGATCGATGGTACTCGTCAGGGCAAATCTTTTGAGCCCAAACACGATGGAATTATAATAAGTAGATTAGGAGTTCTAGTGACCAACTCCTGACTCCATCATGAGACCCCGACTTCATTTAGATCGATGGTACTCGTCAGGGCAAATCTATTGAGCTCGAATACGATGGAATTATAATGAGTAGATTAGGAGTTCTAGTGACCTACTCCTGACTCCATCATGAGACCCTGGACTTCATCTAGATTGATGGTGCTCATCAGGGTAAATCTATTGAGCCCAAACTCGATGGAGTTATGATGAGTAGATTAGGAGTTCTGGGGAGTTCTGGTGACCAACTCCTGACTCCGTCATGAGACCCTGGACCTCATCTAGATCGATGGTGTTCGTCAGGGCAAATCTTTTGAGCCCAAGCACGATGGAATTATAATGAGTAGATTAGGAGTTCTGGTGACCAACTCCTGACTCCATCATAAGAACCTGGATGGACTTCATTCTGGTCAAAAATAATAATACAAACCCTAACGTGATTTCAAATAACACTGAAACTGTATAGCACTAATGTGCGCAAACGATTGGCATCTTGACTACGCAGCATGGGTGCGTAGCCACCATGCCAATCGATACGACAACGAAACACTATCTGTCTCTCTCTCGTACTAATATGCACAAACGATTGGCATCTTGGCTGGGCAGCATGGGTGCGTAGCCAACATGCCAAACGTTTACGATACGACAAGGAAACACTATCTGTCTCTCTATCGCACTAATATGCGCAATCGATTGGCTTCTTGGCTAGGTATCATGGGTGCGTAGCCAACATGCCAATCGTTTACGATACGACAACGAAACACTACTCTCTCTCTATCGCACTAATATACGCAAACGATTGGTATTTTGGCTAGGCACTAAGCAAGTGTGTGGCCAACATGCCAATCGTTTACGATACGACAACGAAACACTATCTGTCTCTCTATCGCACTAATATACTTTATTTATACCTGCAGTCATTTAGTAACTTCTTCATTTTCCATTGGTGTGAAAGAGACAGAATAAAGAGCAAGGGTTATAGTACACTCTGTAGTCTGTACACTTAGTAGTAGTGTACATAAAAAAAAAACTACTGTGCATATACAATAAAATAAAGAGTGCCCATATGATATCATATGACACTAAAATTAATGTTGCTTGAAATTATATTGAAAACTATCAAGATTATTCTAGTCTGCATTGAAACGCGCGTCGCGTTGCCGGCGCTCGCGTACCGAGCGCCAACGCCATCTATCGAGCGTTATTTCGTGAAATCGGAGAACGCTCCAAGGATTAAGGGCTCTGAATTTGAAGAACTCGACTCGTTTTTACGGGACTCGGCGCTTTAAAAGCATTCGAATCTTCTTTTTTTTAAGAGCAACTCAAAAGGGCTCGAGCCTCCGAATAAAGACTCCGTCAACAATTGTATAGTTTTTACCTAAATAATAGTAAAGGAATTATGCGTTATTGTATGATTTGTGTACCTAATCCACGAATATTACTTAAAGACGATGCATTTTGAAATTTTGCAAACAAAAAACAAAAGTGTCGGGGTCTCTAACAAGTTGAAAAGAACTCAAGCTTAGACTTAATTATGTGTCTAAAAAACTAAGTCGAGTTTCAAAGCAGAGGACTCAAAGGACTCTAGTCTTAACCAACACTAATGTCAATGCCGTATCATAACAAGACAAAAATATAACAAATTGGTACATCAGAAGCGGCCTCGGTCAAGATTCCCCTAAGGCTTTTTCATTGTTAATTAATCCTGTAATCCTCCCTCTCTGCCGCCTCTATTCCGCTACCCCCTTTCCGTCTGCATTCCAATGAAGCCCGTGATTTCCTAGATAACTGTGTTAATGAATGAAATGTTTGGTGTAATGTTGATAATGTTTTAGGGAAAATAAAAACCACCTTGAAACTACTTAAACGTTTCTAAAAACGACCTTGTTTTAATAAATAAAAAATAAATATATTCCCAGCTTTTATTCAATTTTCTATGTTCGTACGTAATCCTCAATATACCTTTAAAATCTGTCAGGTTGTGTAGATATGTTACTTGACTGTTCATGTCATTTCAGTAAGTTGTTTCAAAATGAAAGCGTAATTGCGATTCTTAATCGAGTAATTCTTTATCATAATGTTGTTGTTAGATTATATACACTTCAATTTGATTAAATTTCTACATGAAATTACATAATGCATTATTTACATCGCAACATCACGAGCGCTTCGTGGTAAACGAAATCCGAGGCAAAGTTGCCATTTCCATTTTGTTCATTAGTTGCCGACGGCTGTAAGCTTATTAAGTATGACATACCTACCTTATATAATCTAATTGGGAAAATATGTGTCTGCGATCGCCTTTTATACAACGATGAACGGGTTAGTCACGCAACCCGACTACCGTTAATATTGTATTGTCATATATTTAAGTAATGTTTAATAAGCGAAGATTATTTTTTTTATTATTATATCAGTATAGCTCTATAAAAATAGGCTCTGGACAACTATATATATATACCTCTAACTATTAAAATATTCTTAAATACAGTGAACACTGTACAGTACAGGCAACTTTATCTCTAATTAGCGCTTATGCTATAGTATATAGACATATATACCTTTTCACCACACCAGCTGACAAAGGCTCTCTTGATTGTTCAAAAACTGATGAGAAAGATGCATTTTATACACATGTGGGGAAAGTAATCTGATGCAAATTTTGAGTTGATTCTTTATGTTGGTCGATTAAATTGAAATGATGATTTTGAATAATATATATTTAATAACGTTTATTTAGAATAGTTTTGGTTTGATTTTGTTTGATATTTTACAATTAGTATTTCCCTCGCGTTGGTGTGGTGAAAGATTTGTATATGTTTCACTCGGTGGTAAAATTTGTTAAACCCTTGCCTTGCCAACCATTGCCTTGAAATCCTCGCAACGCTCAAGATTCCACTTTTCGACCCACGAGCGTAGAGAGCAATTTTAAAATCTTTCAGTTGCTTGGGTACCTCTCAATATTAGCTCGAGCGGTTAAACAACAACTTTGCCCCTTGTAAAACAAATAACTATTTTACCTTTTTGAGCATCGGAATATGTCTGTCGGATTATTAAATCCCATATTTTAATTCTCTCGACGGTCACTATTTCAAACTAGCTGGAACGCAAAATTATTGTCGACTTTCAGGAAATTCAGGATTGTCCCCAACACGCTGATACCAATCTAAGCAGAGTGCTGGACACCTGACAAGTTTATCTCTGCAAATAGAGAGGTCCGATTAAAGGGTTCTACCCTCGTCAATTACGTGAATATCTTCTGTTGTCACTTTTGTACCTTTAGATTCAACTAACACGATTCGTATTAAAGTGTACGAATTGTTTACTACAACTGTTTAATTTTTATTTATATTAGTACACTGAGAAGAAAAATCATTTAAAACGATTGAAATCGCATTAACGTTTAATGCTTTAAACTATGATATGAGCCTATAGAACGAGACAGTAAATTTTACTGTTTCGAAAAGACAGTAAATTTGAGTAGCTAAAACGTAGTGACTGTTCATTTATTTTTATCGTTTTTTCAAGACTTAGAAATTTTAACGTTACTGTTTTGTATTTGACTGTTTTTCAAACATTTGTTGTTATTGTATAAAGCAGTTAATCTTAATGAAAATCACTTTAATGTGTGTTTGATAGATCATATTATTTCAGTGTAATTAATAAAGTACTCGTTATCAAACCTTGAGATTCGTGCGAGGTTGCACTGTAAGCAGTTAGTAGTGCAAGCTCGCACAAATTTCAAGGGAATCGTTGAAGAATTCGTGCTAATGAGGTTTGTTAGTAAATAACTTCGAGATATAGAGGTGATTAAACAATAGGTACACCTATTTTTCGAGTTATAGAACTCAATTTTCATTATAGAGGTTAAAATTGTACTGAAATGCCCTGATGGGAATCGTTGGATACTAATGAGTTGAAAATTTCGAGTAAAATCTCATATAGATCGTGTCATTCACGTGGACGCGTGCCTTGTATTGTCATGTTATTAAAGGTTAGATTTGAGAAATCTGCGCGTCATCGTGGATGACACGAACTATAAAAGACTTCTACTATACAAGGAGTTTTTAAAACATGTATGGACACTGTGCAGTGCGCCTGGAGTCAGTGTGCACTTCCCATGCAAGTTATAGTGGAGATGTAGTTTAAAGTGATAAAGACACATCTCAAAGATATAGCCCAATGTAGGTACTTACATACATTCTGAAAATGAGAGCATATTTCAAAAAGCATTTAAATTACGATCATGTAAGGAATAGGTAGGTATAGTTTCTATTTTCCTCCGTGAGCTTCTACGGGTTATCGTCTTATCTATTGTTTAAAAACCGCAAAGGCGCGTGCCACTATGAAAAAATGGGCAGGCCGCATAGGTAGCGTTTATTGAATTACTACTCTATTGAGCACGGAATAAGATTCATTATGAACTAATACAGAATTCTAACAGAATAGCTGTCTGATCTCTATTGGTGCGTCTAAGGTAGGCGACTAAACGCTCTCAAACCAGCTTAACTTGTGACACTGCGATCCGAAACAAAGATACGTATTCGAAGACCTCGCTTGCACTGGTAATGCGAGCGCACGGCTAGCTAGCGCAAAGGAAGCAATGTTATGTTTCTCGAGGAGCAGGTAAAAAACAGGGCCGGATTTTCACACAAATATATTTGGGTGGTTTTACGTTGTTTAATTTAAAGAGATAAAATATAACACTATTTAAATAGTAGGTACACATCTAACAGAATGGGTTTGTGTAATTACAATAATAACGAGATATACTCATTTTTATAATCAACTGTTTAAACAGTTGTTTGCTAATTTTAAACTTTAAACAGGCTATTTTAAATAAACAATAAAACAATGGTAAAATAGTAATAAATATGTATATCCATTTAACAATCCCGTACTACTAATGTTAAAATAGACCTATATGTTATAATTATGTACACTAAAATAAAGATATTATTTACAATAGAGTACACATTTAGTAAAACATTTATACAAATTTATATTATGAGTCAACAAAAAAATAAGTAACATATACATAAAAGTGTATGCATAAAATAAATAAATATAAAACAAAATATGCATATCGTTTAGAGTCAAATCACGCTAACTCTTTCAAGCAAACCATACAATCAGTGTCAGTCTGTTAGAAGTCTGAAGAGTTAGCGTTGTTCGACTCTAGGTAAAATCACAGAAAACAATGTTAAAATAGTATTAGTAAAATATATAGACCTATATAGGTCTTCGAATACGTATCTTATATATGGCTTTACATTTTTTAACATTTAAGAAACAATCATAAATATTTTATCGTTGGGCCATGTAAAATGTCGCTTATAAAACCAATTACACAAATGACGAGTCACCGCTAGGCATGTTTGCTAAGCGTTAAGATGACTCATTATTTTGGAATGCGCTTACCTGCCGGTCTCGGTCTGGGTACTAACAGATTGGGGTAGGGGATTGTTAAATGGATATGGTTAAGCTGGATTAAATGTATGTACATTTTTTTAGTGTCTTACAAGTTTCCGCTTTAAGTACATGTGCCCTTTAATCTATATCGACCTTTTTATAATACATTTCGAATGTAAATATGTTTCGACCATGGGAAGTTGCCGTTACGAGTGTGATATTTCGACCATGGGAGGATGCCGTTACGAGTGCAATATTTCGACCATGGGAAAATGCCGTTACGAGCGCAATATTTCGACCATGGGAAGATGCCCGTGCCAGTGCAGTGTGCTGCTCCCGACAACAGTGTGGAGGTGCTAATAATATTAGTGATACGTTCCTGCCAGTAGAGGATGCTAGCCAGAATGACCAGAATGAACTCGAAAAAGTGAATAAAAAAAAAGTATCGCGGCCTTTGGACGCTGGTCATCGACGAA
Organism: Cydia pomonella; assembly: GCF_033807575.1. Classification (NCBI taxonomy): domain Eukaryota; kingdom Metazoa; phylum Arthropoda; class Insecta; order Lepidoptera; family Tortricidae; genus Cydia; species Cydia pomonella. The sequence continues at coordinate 11,752,026 of NC_084710.1, forward strand.
CGGTACTTCAAGTATACAACAGATTGCGAGAAGAAATAGGACAACGTGGTCCAGTAAAACGCACCGCATTTCTGACAAATACTAGTCTAAGTACTGTGAAGCGAGTAATTGTGGATGACAATCTACAAACAAAACCTCGACAGACAAAACCGAAATTCCACAAAATCGATGGCTTTACGAGAGATTTCATTGAAAGAGTCATACGCAACTTTTACGAAAAAAATATTTCACCGACGGCTCCAATGATTTACGAAGAACTAACAAAAGATGGTGGTACTTTTCCATATAAACTGCCTTATTTTTATAAAATCTTGAATGATATGGGCTACCGATATACAACGTTGGATTCACGAAAAAAATTGTTGGACTCCCCAAGATTAATAAACCTGCGAGATGAATATTTAAAAAAAATCACAGACTTCTAACAGACTGACACAGTTTGTATGGTTTGCTTGGAAGAGTTAGCGTGGTTTGACTCTAATCGATATGCATATTTTGTTTTATATTTATTTATTTTATACATACAATATTATGTATATGTTACTTATTTTTTTTGTTGACTTATAATATAAATTTGTATAAATGTTTTACTAAATGTGTACTCTATTGTAAATAATATCTTTATTTTAGTGTACATAATTATAACATATAGGTCTATTTTAACATTAGTAGTACGGGATTGTTAAATGGATATACATATTTATTACGATTTTACCATTGTTTTATTGTTTATTTAAAATTAGCCTGTTTAAAGTTTAAAATTAGCAAACAACTGTTTAAACAGTTGATTATAAAAATGAGTATATCTCGTTATTATTGTAATTACACAAACCCATTCTGTTAGATGTGTACCTACTATTTAAATAGTGTTATGTTTTATCTCTTTAAATTAAACAACGTAAAACCACCCAAATATATTTGTGTGAAAATCCGGCCCTGTTTTTTACCTGCTCCTCGAGAAACATAACATTGCTTCCTTTGCGCTAGCTAGCCGTGCGCTCGCATTACCAGTGCAAGCGAGGTCTTCGAATACGTATCTTTGTTTCGGATCGCAGTGTCACAAGTTAAGCTGGTTTGAGAGCGTTTAGTCGCCTACCTTAGACGCACCAATAGAGATCAGACAGCTATTCTGTTAGAATTCTGTATTAGTTCATAATGAATCTTATTCCGTGCTCAATAGAGTAGTAATACAAAAAACGCTACCTATGTGGCCTGCCCATTTTTTCATAGTGGCACGCGCCTTTGCGGTTTTTAAACAATAGATAAGACGATAACCCGTAGAAGCTCACGGAGGAAAATAGAAACTATAATTGGTTTCTCCAGTGATATTATATGATTATAGATAGGTAGTACTTTATAAGAACCACAAGAAATACTTCCATAAGTATTTCATTACCTACGGAGAAATTTGTTTTTATTGATTATTTTTTGAATACTTACTAAACATATCATATCATAATATTCCTTGTCATACTCGTTAAACACAAGCTTATTTCTTTCTCTTTCGGTGTGCTGGAGCATGTGAGCACATGTACATTTGAGCACACAAATTGTACAAAGGAAGCGCTTACTGTGTATCTTTAGGTATTTAATTATATAAAAATAAACAAACAATTTGTACATTTTCGCATAATATTTGTTGGTTAACCAACCAAATACAAAGCCCCTTGGATCTGTTACTGTACAACCTAACTTTAACCTACATGATATGATCATGTAATGTTTTCTTCGACCCTCAACTGGCTTAAGGAGCCATTCGAGGGAAGATTTTGTTTATTTAAATACCTAAAGATACAGAGTTATAGGAACGCACAATACCTATCTTGAGTTTTATGATCATTGGAGTTTCTCTCGTTTCAGCGATGACGATTAATTAATATCTATTCGATTTGCTCAGATTGCTATCTGCGGTTATCCTCACTCTGTTCAATATTCATCAGTTGAAATTTCTAATTAATCGAGTATTAATTACATCGACAACGTTTGTTACGGGAGTTTCATCTATCAAAATTAAATTATGAACGTATATTATTTATGTATATACTTTTTACAATAAAAAATACGCATTTAATACCAAGTTTTTATGAAAACATAAAAATTATTTTTAATTTCAATATACAAAACACCGACCACCATTTTTTTCTCCTAAGTGACGTCACTATAGCAGAAACAAGTGTTAAAGCTCCTACACGCTACGCAGGCGGCTCGGCCGTAATAAGGTTTTTTCCATACGGGTATTGTTCAGAAACCTTTAGCGTATGTACTTTACATAATTAATTATATCTGACACATCGCCTGTGACAGGCAGCCTCGCGAACGAAACACATGCTTCACGCGGGTGTGAGAATAGGAAGTTATTATATTTAAATATTATATAAAATTAGACATCGAATGCTTTGCTAGCAACCAAACTTTCCCCAAATAAACACGCCGTATCATATAAGTGAATAAAAGTGACTGTAGTATTATTACTACTACAGTCTCACTGCAATAAAACTAGATTATAATGGTTAAAGGACAATCATTTCTGAATCAAAATGGAACACATGGGAGCTTATAAACATCAAATTATGTGTATTAAAAATAGAATTTAAAAAAAAAAAATTGTGATTTTACTCATTTAGTAACGTATTCTCGATATTAATTAAATGTTTTTGATATCTTTTATATTTACGGAAACAAAAACATATATTTATGTCTGTTATGACTTTTCGTTGATGGTACCTACCTAATTGTAAAGCGGATGATAGACGTACAAGCCGTTACACCACGGTTTTACTTACGACACGTAGGCCCTCATTGACGGGCGAGTAAAACCGCGGTTATGCGGCTCGTTGCCAGTGTGTCATTGCCATACCGCGGTTTTATACCGACGAGCCGGTAGTCCATAAACAAACACAGTCTCGCGGTTCCCGAAAACTGCGGGCTCAGCTCGCCGGCCGTGATCGACACGCCGTTTAACATGGTGAGCTGAGTGAAAAATTAAACATACGTGTTGAGCCACGAGTCCAGCGCGTCGGTATATAAATCCGTGGTATTGCAATGATATACCGGCGAACATTACCGACGAGCAGCAAAACCGCGGTTTTACTCGCCCGTCAATGAGGCCCTTTATACAAAGAAAATAAAGCGAGTAGAAGTTAGCGCTATTATCTTTGTATGAAGGTATTACAATATTAATACCAGAAATAGATGAGGGTATGTTACTTTAATGTTCATGCCAAGTTTCATTTTATCTCAACATGTCGTTTTAAAATAAGAACGTAATTTCAATTGTATGGGAGCCGCTTTTGGCGGCGGGTTCTTGTGACATTAACGCAGAGACAATATTATCTACACGCCCGCGGACGATGGCGGGTGGTCCAGAGACCCCTAAGTCGCATGGTACTTCACTACTACATATACGACAAGCTACGCTTACGTCCTTACGAATAGGTCCTTACATCTCACCCCACAAAAAAATATTGAAAACTGAAATACAATGCAAAATTCATTCTGTATGCTATCCGATAGCTAAATGCATGATCGGATCATTATTCACGAAGGATGGAAGCATTCACCTGTGACTGACACTGACACGTTTATTTATTACCCGCTTCGCCGCTTGGCTCCTAGAAAGGTAGGATCGCCAATAAACACGATACGTTTTATAGGTACGATATTAGATCACGCACACACAATCCCTTAGGAGTTTTTATTATTATCTTAGTATCAACCCTCATCCAGATACTAAAAGAATCCTAACACGCTATCGAAAAAAGTTTGGTAACTCCTGGGGTCCCGTAAAATGGTCCTACTTTGCTCCCCTGTGGGTAATTAAGCTCCAGTTCCTGTAACATTATTTAACGTTTAATATATTTGAATATTATATTTCTATGTTGTATATAGATAGATACATACTCACTTAAACTTTGCGCTTTTAAGAAAACTGTTGCTGGCTATTGCTGGGAGCAATATTCATAATTTCCTTAATTTGGAGTTAATAAAAAATAATGGAGTAAAGTAGGACAGGAAGCGGAAAATATCGCTTCGTAATAAAAACTTTTAACACTTTGCCTCGGCATCACATCATGCACTGGGTTAAAGGATTAATACACATATACAATCAAAAAATACGCATGTCGTGTCTATTTAATATGTATAGTACTTACCTAAATACATAAATCAGTTAGGCAAGTTTTAAACAAAGAATTCACTTTAGACATATTTAGTATGCGTTGACTTAATCCATAATATTATAAATTATTATTTCCTTCATTCGTATAAAATCTTAGGTTAGATTAGTCATAATATGAATATAAAAGTAAAATATAAAAACACTTACAAAATATGTACATATAAACACATTATAAAAAAACCTAACCTAGGGTGCCGCCAGCAGCGGGGCAGGGCCCAAGCTCAGGTCAGTCAGGGCTGCAGAGAGAGGAACCGCCGGACTATCTGCACTGTGTTCAAGATTACCGCCTTCTGCATCTGGCCATTGATCCAACCACCTAGCGAGTCTCAAGTTGTGTTGGTCGAGACTCTTCGCTATGAGACCGTTCGCTGAAATGATTGTTCACAATTTCTAATTGTCCGGTTTATCTTACTATTGTCTGAAACCCTAGGATAAATTTACAACTTACAACCCCATTAAATAGGGTTTAAAGCTATATTTTTAAATACTTTTTTTAACCACATGAGTTGCAGAAAGTTATGTACAAATGAGTTGTGATTTAATTCTCTCAAAAATTCCCGTCTACCACAGATACTTCGTAATATATAAGCTGAGCAACCTACGCTTCCTGGATTCCCGGCGAGTAAGCGCAAGCGAGCGCGCGCAGGCGGAGACGCGGGGCTCCTTCATGCGCGTGCGGCGCCCGCTGCCCGAGCCCGAAGACACCAGGCCCCGGGCCGCGGGGAGAGTGCGACCTCTACCGGTGGACTTTAGCGCGTTGGGCAAACACAGAGGTACTTCAAAGTTTGAAATTACATTGTATTATAGCTGCTCACTAATCAAAACTTGCCAAGAAAATGCAATGCAAAGTACAATGAATTGGAATAACTTTTTATAGGCGGCTAGAAGAAAAAAGGAAGGTATGAATGGACACTTCACGCTGCTAATTTATCCTGGATGGATTAGGTTAAAAACACAATTCAAGCCTCCGAATACTAGCCGAGCCCGACGGCTGCGTTTAGCTACTGCATTGAGAATAATTCATTGCATTCGCAACAAACGCTTACAATGCGAGTATTGATATATACAATAAATTACCAGTCCTAATAAAAGCACTCGAGGGCAAGGAATTTACTGAAAACTAAGATATTGGCTCATTTATCGATGATTTTATACTATAAATAATTTTAGAACCATACGGAGTGATGTGTTATATTACAACAATTTCTTATACTACTTAGTGTCTTCTAATTCTAATCTGAATTTAACTGACTCTTACTCTCTATATTACTGACTCTTTTTTTTACTGATGTTATGTTACCATTTGTCGCATAAATCTATGTTGTATGTTATCCTAAGAACATTTGCATACTGTTTAAAACAGTTGAAAAGGTGAAAAATTCTTTTTACACTGATATGTATTACACATACCTATCAGCCTTTACCCTTTTTATGGGAATAAATTATTGTTAGTTAATTTATTTTATTTTTTAATTATATTAAGTAAAATGAATGCGTACACGACATGAATATGATAACTACTGATGAAAATAATGTAAGAAATACAAGAGAAGAGAAATGAATATTTATGAATTTCGATATCATATGAATACTATGTAGGCAAAAAATTATCGAATTTTTATTGATACAAGAATTACTTAGTATGTAAGGATCTTATTTTATGCGTAAGATAAGTGAAGGTTAGATTAATCTTAACAACCGATAATATATAAATGTCAGCTTAAAAAACTATAGGTAACGAAAAAGTTCTAAAAGTTTTGGATAATTGAAAGCTAAATATTCAATTTAAACCTACCTTTCCATTCTTTCCCCTTAATATTGTGCCCCATAAATGGTTGCCTTCTTAATCATTGTAGTGTCGACAGCAGTCAGGCAAGATCAATATTACCATAGAGAATTTGAAATACAGGTGGATTGTCAAAGAAAATTTTGTGGCCACACTGTCACAGTAAATCTTACCGAGCATAACCCAATGGTTGTGGCGCCACCGCTTGAAACGATGCCCCCATATCTTTGGCCTATTAGATGGCGCCACTTTTAAATTTGATATTTAACAAATTTAACACATCAGTGAAAGAATAAGGATCAAAGGGTCATGTGTCGAAAGATGGCAGCAAATTTACTTTGGCCACAGATTATATAATAATAGTTCTTAGGAACAGATACTTATCTCTCAAAGAAATCGCAAATACCTACCGTTTTAATACCTACACAAAAATACATTGGAGTGGCCTTCAACGCGCCACTCACCGCACCGCGTGCACCGACACAACGCTAGGGTTGCCGACGCTTAGAAATGATTTTACAAATAAGCATGTACCTAATTAAACTACAGATTCTATAGAAGATACCTAGATACCTACCTTCTTAAGTATTAGGTACAATATAAATTTTAATCATCAAACTAGCATTATAACTTGCCATTAGGTGTATAAAAGGATAGCGTATAATAACTATGAGCAAGATAAGTAAGTAGCTAAATAACTAAAAAACACACACAGAAAGCGAAATACAAGCTTAAGACTTGGTAACAACAGGCGGTCTTATCGCTAAAAAGCGATCTCTTCCAGACTACCAAGACAAGAGATAAGCTGCAATAAGTAATTATAATATTCCGTTCATGCATTTCAATCCAACGAGTGACTGCGAAACATTTTAAAAGGTCATATCTCCCTGCAGTAACCGCAGTGTTTACGCCGTTTTAAAAACCGCGCAATGAACGCAGCAAGAAATAATTGTAAACCTTCGTGTAGGTAGTTTAAAACCAGATAGAATTATGTTACACAATAAAGTTAATATTAGAGAAAACTTAAATAGACATAATTATATATACGACAACCTGGGCATAAAGTAATGTAATAAAAATGGCAGTAAGTACTTACTATCCTAAAAATAAACATGTACCAAAAGAGCATAAAAGTCAGGCTACCTATTTCAAATAGGTAGATATATACCTAACAATAAATTTGTAGTAGAAAATATTACATCTTTAAAGAAATCCAATACCACCTACGTAGCTTGCAAGTTGCAAGTATCGTAATTAAAAATAATAACTTTGTTATTTATAAATTAGGTGTACTTATATTGAGAATGTCTACTTACTTTTCCTATGTATCGGAAGAGCAGAAACTATATTTTTTACTAGTTTTGTCGTTATTGCATCCATCCACACTACAAGCTGTGTTGTTTGTTCGTGACGAAGGCATTTCTTTCGCATAAACTTTGGAATATTTGAGCGCACGGCGACGTGACGTGCGTGCGTGAGGCGTGAGCGCGTGTGACAAGCAACTGGCTTGCTTTTGTACCGTGAACGGGACGAGATTCGTAGGCATAAATCCGAGCTCGCGCGTAGCGTTCAATAGGCCTGCTGTGGCTACAAAGTTTTCTTTGACAATCCACCTCTATTACAAATTCTCTTTGATATTACGTTTAGACGTAATGATCAACAGTAACATGACAGTAATTGTACGACCAAACATTAAATATAGCCCTTTCTACAATAATGGTAACGCACGGCGTTGTATGGAGGCTTCGTAAGTTACATACCTCTGCTTAAACTAGGCTGATACATGTGTGCTAAGTTGGTCATTACACACGAGGCGATATTGTGCGCGCGAGCGAATAAAAGCCGATGTGTGTAATAACCAATGCACACGCGTTTCATACGACGTTTTTCGACACACTTGCGAGGAAAAAGAAGAAACTTTCATATTAATCAAAATTTAATTGTTAAAACGGTTAGTACAAGTTTTGCATCTGTCATACTGCCTGATGCCGCCCCTCACCCCGCCGTTGGCGGCCGGCGGGCCTCGGCAGGGGGAGGCGCGGCGCCGGCGCCCGCCAGTCCAGTCCGCATTGTAAAATCTACTCGACCAATTTAAGAAGGCTCCGTTTTCCTGCATATTATTAGCAATCAGTGACCTTCGTAACTCAGTCGGAAAATATAATGAAAAAGCACGAGTGTTATAATATACTGAAAAAGCACGCGTGTTACAAAACGATCAAAAATACACACATTTTTGATCCTTGTTCGTTGTAACGGAACTACCCAATCAATGTTTGTAATAAAAAACCAACTTATTAATTTCTTCACAATTTTAATTTAATGTAATAAAATAATCTTCTAATTAATATTATTCAAATTGCATATGTTTTAATTAAAATATTCATTCAAATGTATAACGTCAACAATATTTCAAATCTCTATATTCAAATTTCACTATGGCAATTTTGTATTCAAACTCTGACAGTTCCTAGAGCTTTCGAAAACTTACCGGTTGTTATCCGATTCCTCAACGACCATTCACTTGACCACTTTTTGTATTTCTTGTAATTTGGAAGTAAACCAGCATTTATACTACAGTCCACTCTTATTTTCACCTCGACAACACCAGCGAAGGATATCTAGGATTATGACCCAAAAATCGGTGTTATAAAAACGCCGTTTTGAGCAAGTGTATTGAAATAGTTATTTACGATACAAGTGCGAAAAATTAAAACACGACCGAAGGGAGTGTTTTAAATTGACACGAGTTGCGAATTACCTATTCGCACATGTATCGTACAAAGTTTTACAGTACATATGACCCTTTAAATTTTTTAAATGGATATTGGATATTATACATAATAAACTATTCCTGGATATTAAAAAAATGTAAATAACAGCAACGACAAATGATGCAATGATATAGATAAAAATGTTTTTTTTATTGGCCACATGATCGAATCACGTGGTTTCACTCAACATTATTATAAGATCCACATCTAGTAGTAAGTAGTAGGGGACGAACTATAAGTAGGATTCAAAGTAATGAGGTAGTGATATATTCAGTCTTCTTTTTCAGGAGCCTACGGCAAATGCAACTACAAGTACACCGGCAAGCACTCGGAGGGCAACAGGTTTATCGTAAACAGCGACCTGTGATATCGACACTACCGTATCACTAGAGTTGTCAAGTGAAATTGATTTTAGGGATTTGGGGTCATACATACTTGTTTTATATTTCAGTGTGCAGTGTGATGCGCGAGCATGCTATAGGTACTAGTAATATAGGGACAACACATTTTGTAGACTAGCGGCCCGAATCGAACTTTAAGATACGTCAATTATTAGGTCTAGATACGATTAAAAGTGACGTTTTTGTTGGAAGAAACGTCACTTTTGACACTGGCATATCCAATCCATATCGTATCTAGAGCATTGAGGTACTAATCTAGATCCCTAATATTTGACGTATCTCAAAGTTCGAATCGGACCATGGGTGTATATTTCGCATAAAATCAGCAGTAAAGCAAATGTTTGATCATTATTACGTCCTAAAATAAACATCTGGCTTGGCCAAATTTGGTTTATTATAGAGATGGGCCGAATATTCGGTAATTATTCGATATTCAGCAAGTTTTCCATTCTTTGTATTCGGCTGAATTATTCGGTTTCAGTGCCGACTATTTGGCAAATATTATCATTTTTTTTAACAATCAGATACACTCCAAATTTTATTTTATAAGTTACGCTTCCGGCAGGACTTGAACCCGCAACCTCCGCAATCCGTGCGTTTGCTCTTAACCAACTGAGCTACGGAAGCCTACCAGAACCTCGCAAATCTTTCCATACCTTCCCTTATATACAGGGTGATCAATCCAAAACGGTCAGTATGGAAAAGTCAGTAACTCTGAGAGATAGCCACATCTGTTCTTAGGAATCATGGCTTCGATTTTAAATTTGATAATAATGACATTCAATCTTTTTATATTTACTTATACTTTTTATATTTAATTATGCAAAAAAATACTATCTACACGCGAATACATAAAGATTGACCAGGTTCGATTCCTGGTTATGTATGAGAGATTAAAAATGGAATTGAATTGAGTAATTATTATTAAATTTAAAATCGACGCCATGTTTCCTAAGAACAGATGTGGCTATATCTCATAGTTTCTGACTTCTCCATACTGACCGTTTTGGATTGATCAACCTGTATACACGCCTTTGGGGTGGCGTAGAGCAACATCTACCGAAAAATGATATTTTTTATTTATTTTATTATTTAAATATTATGTTTGTCTTGCTACAACATACGACACTGTAAAAAAATTATCCAAAACTTTTCAATTATGGAAGATATTAAGTCCATAGCATGTTTTGATTATTTAGAGAGTGATAAGATTTGTTTGCGAGTCCCTTGCCTTTTCACTTGTTTGTTTCTGGAGAATTTTATTGGTAGCGAGCGATTCATCCTTAGCTGAATTCAAATGTAATTAAAGCGTTTTCAAATTATTTATTAAACTTTATTATTATGTTACAGATGAACCGACTAATTCAGCCGAATAAGAGTTGAAACGAAAATTCAGCCGAATATTCGTATTCGACAAACTATATTCGGCCCATCTCTAGTTTATTATTCAAAGTTCAAACGAAAATTACTTCAGGCATAAGGAAATTAGGTGTACGAGAATATAAATAATTTTGTCTCTGTGGAAAGGTATTTAAAAACCACTTTATATAATTATTTTGAGCAGCTGTCACGATCTCATTGCCATTGTTAGTTTCTGATCACAAGCTGCCACATAGGAGCATTTATTTTAATTGTTTGTTTTTTTATTGTTATTGTCGGATAATTTACTTACTATGTAAGAATGCGTGTAACGTACACAATCATGTTATTATGGATGTATGTTCAATACTTACTTCAATAAACAAATTATTCATCACATATTGTAGTTTAAGGAGTTTCTAGATTCTCTAATTGTATTTTTAGGCGTGTGGAAGAAAAAGACAAACACACATTCAAAGATTTAAAGTATAGGTAGATCTATCAAATACGACTTCATTACTTAAATTGAGATCGTTTACACAGATATTTGGTTTCTCCGATTCAAGCGATGAAGATTAATACGTACTTAATGTGGTTATAAATTGCCTGGAATTAGTTTATATTAGACTTGCTCAGGTGCGTACTGGCTGAGGTTTACCTCGCTTTGAATTAATCCGCTTACACCGAGTAGGCTAATTAATTATATAAATACAATACAAAATAAGTAATCTTTATTGCACACCTCAATAAAAGAAAACAATAGGTACAAAAAAAACAACAACACAAGCAGAGGTAAACATGTACACAAACACAATGATGTCTTCCAGACAACGTTTAGTTAGCCGAAATTAATAAATTTACACATGTCAGTAGGTGTTGCAAATGTAATGAAAGAAACCGATCACAAAATACACAGAAAACAGACAAAAATATCATACAAATAAAAATAGGTTAACAAAAAAACATGTATATACATACACATTCATTCAAGTGTAAAAATATGGGTGTACACATCCTACTCAAAAATATGTCCCATAGCATCTTATTCCAGTGTAATAAGAGCGCAGTACCATTTATGAGACGATTCTCTCTGTTGTGATTTGGAGCCAAATAAAACTGTAAATTAATTAATTACGGTTTATTCAGGGTTATAACACGCGTTCTTTACATGACCTCTTTGGTGACAGAACTCTTTTTGTGTTGCCACTGTAAAATACTGTGACAGGTTATTACACTCTCCACCCCCTTTACCTAAATAGCTTCATTTACAATGATGAATCTTATAGGACTAGCCTAGATCTAAACTATATTATAATACTCTGGACTCTATGGAGTTCTACAAGTTTTACTTATAACAAAATAACAGTCACTTAAAATTTTAATACAAATTTTAAAGTTTATGCAATTGGTTAGCATGACGCTTCCATTTTGCTCCTTCCACTTCTACCATAAAAGTAGAGCCAGGCATCAAAACCTTAACTATGTGACCTTTTGACCACTTCTTCCCCCTTCTAAAATCCTTAACATTAACTAAGTCCCCCTCAGATAAGTCTAAAATTCTGGCACCCTTTGCATACTTTAACTGTTTTTCTTGAGCCTCTACAAGATTTTGATATATGGGTGCAGGTCTTAATAGTGAAAATCTATTTCGCAATTCTCTACCAATCATCAACCGAGCTGGAGTTGCTCCACTGGTTTTGTGTGTGGTTGTGCGGTAATCAAACAAAAATATACCTAAGGCATAGTTATGCGATTTGCCACTTTCAATTATTTTTTTCATATGTGATTTAAAAGTCTCTACAAATCTTTCGGCCGCACCATTAGTGGCCGGATAGTGAGGAGAAGTAAACGTGTGCTTAACACCTGTAACTTTACAAAATTCTTGAAATTCGTGACTTGTAAAAGCAGTGCCATTATCCGTTACCAGGTGAACGGGGAATCCATATCTTACATATAATTCTTTAAATTTAGTTATTGTTAAGTTTGAACCAATATTTGCCATTTGAAATGCTTCAGGCCATTTAGAATAACTGTCCACTATTATTAAGTACATTTTTCCAAATAATGGACCTAAGAAATCAGCATGAATTCTGAACCATGGTCCTGGAGGTATGGGCCAGCACTTTGGAACGGCTTTAGATGGATTATGTCTATTTTCTAAGCACAATTTGCAAGAGCTTGCCATTTTTTCAATACTTTCATTTAACTTAGGCCACCAAAAGTAAGCTTTGGCCATATCAACCATTCTAGAGGTTCCAAAATGTGTTAGGTGGAGTTCATCCAAAACCGTTTGTCTTAAGTTTTCAGGTATTACGATTCGATGACCCCACATTATGCAATCTCTGTCTGTGCTAATTTCATGTCTCCTCAAGTAATAAGGATCTAAATTTTTATCTGAGACCTTTTCTGGCCAGCCGTCTTGGGAGTACATTAGTACCTTAGAAAGAATTATATCTTTTTTGGTGTTATTTTGGATCAATTTCCAGTTTAGAGATTTCAAATCAGATTCATTGATATATTTTATATTTACAATTTCTGTGTTATTTATACATAATGTATGGTACTTTGTATCATCATTTTCTTTTGGCAGTCGTGACAAATAATCTGCTGGGTTTCTGCTTTCTGGTTACATTTCCTAAATTCTGCTCGATCCACAGGAACAGATGTGGATTTGTTGTATCTATCTTCTAATAGCTTGATGAGATCAGTAAATGACTTTTCTGTTGGTTTTGCAGGAGCACATATATGATTAAGGGTTTCCAATACTTTTGGTGTAATTTTAGTGATCAGCAGAGCTACTTTCTTATCCTCCGGCACATTATTCAAGCTAATCAAGCACTGCAATTGCAACTCGAATGTGTCAAAGTCACGTCCATCGAAGGGTTCTATGTGGTAATTCACATAATTCGCCGCCATGACTGGTAATTCCTGCGTTTCTCGAGTCTTTATAAGCTTCCCGGCGGTTATCAAAGGTTGTCCACTTTTGATCGCGTCCCTTAGAAATTTCCTTAATTCGTCGATTGTTTCACACTCGTGGTCCAGATGCAATTCTTCTAATATTTGTAATAGTTCACTTTTGCTTAAAGTTTGCACAAAATTAGTCTTTTTTAGAGAAATATCACTCCCAAAACGTTCACTCAGAGACATTTGAAGGTTACCTCACACGAGTATCACTAATATAAAGTTTTTACTTGTTTTATCTAAAACTTGACGTATTTCAGTCCACACGCGTATAACGTTATTTTCTCGTCGCCGTTGTTGTGATTTGGAGCCAAATAAAACTGTAAATTAATTAATTACGGTTTATTCAGGGTTATAACACGCGTTCTTTACATGACCTCTTTGGTGACAGAACTCTTTTTGTGTTGCCACTGTAAAATACTGTGACAGGTTATTACACTCTCGATACATATTTTTGCAGCTGACTGTACATAATTATATGACACAGTTCCCATTAGAAGCTAATAATATATCTAACAATAGTATCATATGAGTAGTTCAATACACAATGAGTGTAGCATCAACACATGGGTCCAAAAATATGAAAAAAATCGTGAAAGTAAAGCTTTGTACTTTCAAGGAAAACTATAGCAGACCTGATCGTTTAAGCAGTTTTTGAGGTTTTGCAAAAAGTTTATTTCGACGTACGGGTAACTTCGGAACCCTACGCTGATAGCATGGCCCGAAATGCTCTGGGTAGGTTTGTTTATTATTGATCGCCTGGAGACTAAGCTTGCTTATTCTAAACTAAAAATTTGAGTTTAGATGAACAACTACGCAAAAACGACGTTTACTTTAACAGTCTATTTTTTTGTCTTTATTACCTTAAACACCCTTTCATTCATTCATACTTTCTTTTAAAATTATATCTTCAGTCTAGTGTGACTATTTCGCCACTATCAAGGTATTAGGAGCTTTAAATAAAACTAAAATTGTACGGTTAGTACAAGACAGTGAAAGTGATTTTATCAGCTCTTGTAAAGCGACAGCTGGACTTTACAAATAACACGTGGACTACCGGCCGTTGACTCCAAAATGGTGGTTAACCAAGATTAATTCTCCATTAACTGCAAACTATCAAATTAGTTATCTGTATAATAAGCTATCGATATTACACTTTAAAAAATATGATAGAGCAAAAAACAAAGCAATTAATCACGACGCGTGACTATCAAAATGGCGCTCGAACCGGAAGTTCCTTAAACATCGTGTAGCTCCTAAAGTATTGATCGTAGAGTAAAAATGATTATGGAGCAAAAATCTGAAAAAGATACCCCGCCAAAGTTAACCATCTGTTCTTACGACGCTACGAACAAAATGTTATTTATGTCACCAACAACAACATAGGCCCAACATTGCCATTTCAATTTACTTATTTACTGTACGAGTAACAAAGTAATTTAACTTCGTTCAGTAACTTTTCATAAACAGCACCTTAGGTCGCGTTACGCTACGACAATAACTTTTTGACAACTGACAGCAAACGGCGATAGGGAGGGTGCATGAACTGTAGGAGGCAGCACAGGAGCCGTCAGATTTTTGGCGCGAGGCGTAAATGTGATGTTTATTGTTCCGATGTCGCCCAAAAGATGGCAGAACCTACTATGCGCAAGAAAACACGTGACGTGTAAATGTACATGTTTATGGTTCCGATTCAGGCCACAAGATGGCAGACCCTCCAACGCGCACGGTCCCTATTGCAATTGCAATCGATTGGATCAGAATGAGTTTGCGTAAAGTTTTTTTATTAGTTATGGATCTACCGCTTACCTCAGGCGATTGGTAAATAAAGAAGTTACACTGATTTTCTTGTAGGTAGGTAGTTGAGCATTGGCTAAGCGTAAGCGTAAGCGTTTTCGTCTATTCTTACAAAACAACTATTTATTTATTAACCAACTCACTTATTAGGTCAAAAGTTATGTCACAAAGATTTTTACTGATTTGATCCCTACTTTTTACATAATTGAATCTTACATAAAACAAACACTGGATGGAATAAAATAAATAATTCATGTGTATTGGACTGCCAAAATTGCAGCTGTACGTGTTTTACCAAACCAACCAAACCTACTCGTTGGATGGTTGTCAAAAATATGCGTGTCACTGAAAAGTTAGGGTAAATAGCTGAAGTACAGACTTGTCGGCGAACTAAATGCTGGTAATAAAATAATTTTCTAATAAAAAGGTTCATACAAATATACAATTAAGTGCAACATACACAGAGGACTGGTGCAAAAACGTCATTGTGCTAGTATTGGGAACTACAAATAGATGTGTAATGCGAGGCTGGAGAGTAGCTCGAACAAATGGTGATACTACATAACGTTAAACTCCATTTGGGTATGCACACATATTATACTCGTAAGCTCTCTATGATCAGGAACCATATGTTACTACCGCCATTGCAGCTTTGATCACAATGTTTGCAATTTTGAATAAAACGCCATCTAGACTGATATTAGAATTGAAGTTAATCAACTTCCTTTGTTTTTTTTTTAATGACAGTAATGACAGAGATAGAAAGATCTTAAGTAAAAAGGTACATTCTATTAGGTGTAGGTTCCTGTATTGTTTTACCCAGGAAGTATCACACACTATCAGATTCAAGTACAAAAACTATCAAATATACATAATACAATACTCTTTATGGCACACCTCAATAAAAGAAAACTGTAAAAATCATCGTCATCATAATTTTTAACCTCCAGTCGCCCACTGTTGTGCATAGGCCTCTCTTTGTGTACGCCACTCATTCCGGTCTTGGGCTAGTCGCATCTAGAAGCGTCTCGCACCTTGGTGCGGCGTCGGATCTCGACATTCCTCACTCGGTCTTGAAGTTTAATGCCGAGCATGGCGTGCTCCATGGCTCTAAAAATCACAAACTAAAAAGATGCTAAAAAGTAGGGGTAATACCATCGGCGGTCTTATCACTAAATATTGTGTACATTTGAGATATAGGTACTTGACATTAATACTTCTGCTTTTCCTTAATAGTAAAGTCGAAAACATACGTATTATCTGTAGATACGTAGGTACGCAAACAGTTCCACCAGTTTCTGTTAAGCGCGTCGTACATCCCATCCTCATCTCAGAATCCTATAAATCCTAAAGCATAAGCATCCTATAAAGTAGCCTAGTAAGAGTAAGTAGAACTGACTTCACTAACTAGGATCAAATTTTTAGGACGCTAGTTAGGACGACTGAATTAAGTAGGACAGGTGTGTAAATACCTACCTACCTACCTACCTAACCAGTGAGTTCTGAGTGTGAGAGAACCCACTGGGAATACCTACTTACTTTATTTTCTAAATAATTTCAATGTACTCGTAATGTTGTTGTTAGAGAACCGGCGCAGAGATTGCAAATACAATTATTGTACCTACTTCACATTGACAACGATTTATGCCTAATCTTATCATAACAATTAAATTATGAGTGAACAGGATTAACTCTAGTTCTTAGCTAAGCAAATAATGAAATATCATGCGTATAATATTAATTAACTAGCTTTTACCTGCGTCTTCGGACGGTAATCTAACCTAACCTGATTTATTCTGGTAATAGTTCGTTTTAGGGGGAACCGTAGTTAGCGTAGTTCTAACCTAACCTACAGTTCTGACAAAAGAATGATTTTGTGAAAGGTCGCAGTTTTAACTTAATCTAACCCTTTTATGGCAACAGTTCTTTTTCGTGGAAGTCGATCGCTCAAATTAGTTTTCTTGGTAAAAAATCCTACATTTAGTTGTTTCGGCTCTTGCCTTGATTATAAGTCATAGTCAGTCAGTCAAATCATTACGTATGTTAAGAGTCATTACGTGTAATATAAACATATTAGATAAAACCTCATTCCTGCTTAGATAAAAGATTGCAATGTTGTTATAGTCAGTTGAATACTTTCAGTCAGGATAGTAGTAATAGTAGTATAGTGAAAGTATTCATCTGAGGCATTAAAAGAAATTGTTGAAGGGTTAACTCTGGCTTATGAAATACTAATACCCAGTTATTTGATAAATATCCGTGACGTCATGGTACCTAGTAGTATCGTGAAAGTATTCAGCTGAGGCACTACAAGAAATTTTTGGAGGGTTTACCCTGGCTGATGAAATACTAGTTACTAGATACCTACTCAGTTATTTGACAAAATACCCGTGACGTCAGTGATACGTTGAATTTATTTTGAAGCGGGCGGAAATGTAAAGCATTCTAGTTATTAGTAAATCGTAGCTAAACAGACGCGCACTTACAATTAACGAATGGAAAAAACTGTGTCTTTAGTTCGTTATTAATAGTGATAATTTATATTTATTTATTAAGGTATGTATCATTGATAATAATAATAACATTTAGAGTAAATTGTCTTATTACAAGGGGCATCTACGTGTTGGCTTCGGCCCCACGCACGCCTTCCAAATGTCCGGGACCCCATGGTCCCGAGAATTTGTAAAAGACAGACATAATAATAATAATGCCTGCTGCGACCGGTTCATGGGTGTCTATTGTTGGGCCTGTGAACGGGTTCCAGCAGGCGTTCTACATGACATTAAAGCTCTCCAAGGGGCCTCTACGTGTTGGATCTATATCCCCACGCAAGCCTATCAAAAGACCGGGATTTATAGGCCCGTGAAATCCAAGGAGATACAATAATAATAATATTCTTTATTGTGCACAACGAAAACATGATTAAATACAGCAATTAACATAAAATAACTAAGCAACAACAGATAATTGATTTCATTTTGGGTCGAATAACAAAACTTTGAAGTTACTAATATTTGTGGTTTTAATTTAACTTAGCCTTGGTCATGCAATCGCACTAAATATCGCACTATTTTGCCTCTAGTGTTGACAAGGAAAATTAAACAATTAATTTTTTATTACAATCATTAGTCAAAATGTCCAAAATAATCGTTGAACTTACTTAATTGAAACACTTTTCAGATGTCGGAGTCGCGTGATACGCGTACGTTGAGGTGGCGAGAGTTTAAAAATGCGTTAACTATTAAAAAAATCCTCGATGCTAGCGAACCGGACTCGAAATTATTGAAATTTCTGTCGACTTTGGATTTGACAGCTCTTAGTATAGGATCAACCCTTGGAGTTGGAGTTTATGTGATTGCTGGAGATGTGGCAAAGATCCATGCAGGTCCCGCTGTGGTTGTGTCATTCCTTATCGCAGCTATGGCATCTCTGCTGGCCGGTATCCTAATGTTTTTAGTTAATTTATCTGCGACTTTTTTTGTTTCTACAATATTTACATGTGACGACCGGATTAGCTGGGTAGATTGGTCTTAACGATGCCTGTTTAAATCCAATAAGGGCACACCTAATTATATCAATGTAATAATCATAAATAAATGTTTAACCTTGTAAGATTTTCAGTAATTATTTGAACAACTGATCATCTTGCGACCAATAGTGTAATGTCACTAGGGAATAAATCAAATTATTTTATTAAATATTTAGATTTTTAGTTCAAGTAGTCACACTACTATATTATATATAAGTAAATTATAAACTGAAATAGATGTAATATATATATATAGGTACTAAAGAAAAAGTATCCAAGCCCTCCGGTACCCTCCGTTGGTCACATGCAACTAGCCTGTCAAAGATTAAACATACTCGAGAATTTGAGTCGGGTATAGCCATGAATGAGTGGCCTAGGGGTCAGCATCAGCACGTAAGACACTGGTTCGATTCCGGCCTCGGCCACCGGAGGGCTTTCAGGGCTTGGTCAGTTTTTCTTAATATATGACATCTATTTCAGTTTATAGTGTAATGCCACGCTCGATCATCAGGATAAATTTATTATAAAAGTATAATCGTAATAGGTACGCGATAAAGGACCGTTTTAGTTAAAATATTTTTTTCCTGTACCTATCGTTAATGTTTTATTGAACTACCTACATATTCAATGGCTAGGTAGTCGATTATTTCGTACAAACTTTTTATGTGTTATTATTTTAATGAAATGTTCCAGGGCTGTGCTTTGCCGAATTCGGCACCAGAGTACCGAAAGCAGGTTCTTCGTATGTTTACACCTACGTAACAATTGGAGAGTTTTTGGCATTTATTATTGGATGGGCACTTATCCTTGAATATGTGATTGGCGCTGCAAGTGTTGTCCGGGGACTAAGTAGTTATATAGATGAATTTAATAACAAAACTGTAAGCAATGCATTCAAATCAATTGTTACAATTGAAGTTGATTATATTTCACCTTACATCGACTTTCTTGCTTTTGGAATCACTGTTGCATTTTCGGGTAAGATTTATTACTTGAGAAATATTTGTATCGATACATTATTTCTTTACTTTCTTTATGTTCAATATTTTTCTTTTTTCTTGCAGTGGCTTTGGCATTGGGCGCAAAAGAGTCGTCTGTAGCAAATAACATTTGCACATTGATTAATTTGACAATAATTTTATTTGTTGTAATCGCTGGCTTATTTAAAGGTATACATTTATGTTTATACATGTTTAAATTGAATAATTGTAATTCCAAAACTTATAACTGTTGTGTTCTGTTTTTTTACCTAGCTGACATTGCAAATTGGAGAATAAATGTGGACGAATTACCAAAACTCGAAGGCGTCAATTATGGGTCAGGAGGATTCGCTCCTTTCGGAGTAATGGGCATCCTTTCCGGTGCTGGTGAATGTTTTTATGGGTTTATCGGTTTTGATTGTATCGCGACCGCAGGGGAAGAGGCTAAAAATCCGAAGAAATCATTACCGATTGCTATTGTTGCATCTTTGTTAGTGGTTTTCTTTGCTTATTTTGGGATCTCGTCGGTCCTGACAACAGTTCTCCCGTATTACGACCAAAATACCAAGGCACCTTTTATCTACATGTTTGAATCAGTCGGCTGGAACTGGGCCACTTACGTTGTGAGTGTTGGTGCAATTTTTGGTTTAACTGCGAGGTACATTTTCGATTATTTTCTTACTGATGAAATGAAATTTATGTACATATGTAAAATAAAAGCAATTACTTACCTATAATCATTTTTTAGTTTAGTCGGTGCATTGTTCCCGTTACCGAGAATCATTTATGCAATGGCATCTGACGGTTTATTGTACAAATGGCTAGGAAACGTAAATGAACGATTCCAGACTCCGATGGTTGGAACTTTGTTAGCCGGACTTTTGACGGGTATGTTATTTTCTGTCGTTAAGTACAATATTTGTTTTTAAATTCAAACATAATAATTATCTTTCAGGAACCATTGCAGCATTTTTTGACGTAAATCATTTGTCGAATATGATGAGCCTAGGTACTTTGTTCTCCTATTCAATAGTGGCTGCCTGTGTACTCATTTTAAGGTAATTAATCAATATTAACTTTGAATTAGTCATGCCGATCTACCGCAAACACTAATGGCTCTGCCTACAGAACTGATGACTCTGGGTTTCGAATGACTACGTATAGGTACATATTTGGTTCCCGGATCATTAATCGATCGGATCGTTTAATTTCTTATTACCGCAACTTCCTCAAGATTTCCCATTAAAATAAGTTATTTCAATAATTTATTAGGAACAAGATCTAAACAGCTGTTTGGTCACTTGTTCAAGCCAGACCAATGTTTCGTTTTCAAGTTAGGTAACTTTTTTGTAATATAAAAAAGCACACAGGGGAGCTGAGCTTGACTCTGACTCCCAGAACTAATTCGAATAGTTAA
This sequence comes from Cydia pomonella, assembly GCF_033807575.1. Lineage (NCBI taxonomy): Eukaryota > Metazoa > Arthropoda > Insecta > Lepidoptera > Tortricidae > Cydia > Cydia pomonella. The sequence goes on from NC_084710.1 coordinate 11,773,204, forward strand.
TTAGAATTAAGTCGAATTGAGTAATAAATATTTTGATAACATTATTTTCCTACTAGCTTTGCTTTGAGTTATATTCCCTTCCCGAAGGATTATTTCCAAAATAAATGCCTAATATGTCCATCCCAAGCGCCTCAACTACGTAGCAAATTACAACAAAATCATTCCCGAAAAAATCCTAACCGTCACACAGTTACTTTCGCACTTATGATAATTATTGCTACCTAGTATGAATAATATGAATTTAAATTATATTTATTTCGAATAAAGGTACAAAAACGATGGGGCGCCCGAGAACAATTTAGTTGAAGAAACTCTGACAGTAAAAAATAAAGCAAGGCAGTTGATAAATGCCAATAATTTAGTATTTCCAACAAAACATACCTCAAAAATAGTATCGTGCCTTGTCACAATTTTCGGTAAGTATAATATTTTGTTAATAAAAATACTTAAAAAGTTTCGGTATTAGAAATATGAAACTAATTAAAGTAGAACGTAGTAAAACGTGGGTTAAATTAAGGATAAAAGATAGTTGGTTTAACTGAGTAAAATAGATAATAAACGAACACAATTTTACTGTCAAGACTACCATTTATTTTTACAACCACACCAGGTCATAGGTAAAATATTTCTTTATTCTTCAAAAAAAAAAACTGATGAAAAAGTTGTTTTTTATTCAAAAGAGTTTCAAAGTAATATGATGATTTTGAGTTGTTTTTTTATGTGGGCTGGCGGAATCGAATTTTAAGAGATGATTTTGCATGATAAATATTTAATAGCGTTCATATGGATTTGTTTAATAATGTTTTACAGTTAGAATTTTCCCTGCGTGTAGCAACGTTTGTTTAACCCTCATGCCTTGAAACCCTAGTAACGCTCAAAATACCACTTTTCGAACCACTCGTTAAACTCGTGGTTCAATTTTGAAACCTTTAACCTGCTCGGGTATATTAGCACGAGCAGTCTAACAACAACTCTGCCCCCGTGTAAACCAAACAAGTAACTATTGATAATTTTTAATTGATTTTCAGTTGTTGTTAGTTTTTTATCTGCGGGTGTCATCAGGAAATTTGGCGATAACATAATCAACAGAGAAGCATGGGCAATAATTTTAATTGTTGTTTTGATCCTGGCCATGGTTGCCCTTCTGGTAGGCATAAACGCTCAGCCAAAATCTCTCAAGGAACTCCCATTTTCCGTAAGTATGTATTTATTTAAACGGGAATTTTTCTTTATTTCTGTTCGAGTTTCTGAAACATATCAAGATATTAATTAGTAGCATTTTGAAACTGCTACTTAAAAGGTGACGTTCGGATTGAGACTAGAGTAATGCAGCTTTCTAAAATTATGGTAAAAAGTTTAGTTTTTCCATGTTTTTTCCTTTGCTGAACTTACCCCATACTCATGCTCAACTTACCTCACTATCGAGTCGGGTTGAGCACGTCTGACTTTGGTTACAATAATTTTCTGCTATGCTATAGGTACAAAGCAAAAAAAAAATGTCTAAGTCATTTAACTCAGATAAAACAATCAAAGCAGGTATCATATTTGGTTTATCATTATAAATCGCAACAACAACCACATGCTCAACAACGCCTCCCTACCGTAATATCGTGTTAACAGAAAGCAGAAAGGAGTAGAGCTTCAAGAAAGCATAATTATATTATTATATTCATAGTTTAGTAGGTAGGTAAGGTACTAAATTATTTTACAAATAAACAAGAATCATCATTATCAAACTCTTCAGTTAATTCATTTACTAAGGCCACTTCACAGATATTTGTCGTCAAGATTATATTACTATCAGACCGTTGCCTTGTATTAAATATAAATAATATTTTTTCTACTCGTCGACGTTGATGGTTGAAATTAGACTTCGTATACCAAATTATAATCGCATACTTTTCACTACAGGCTCCCAACTCAACTATAACGACTTCATTACGAAACACTTTAGTGTACTATAATGAAACATTTCTCATCTTTCAGGTGCCATTAGTACCTTTTCTGCCAGCAACGAGTATCTTCATAAACTTCAATTTAATGTGGGGTTTGAACGCTATCACTTGGGCACAATTCGGAGGTTGGATGATAATCGGTAGGTCAAAAGATCTTTTTCTTATTTTTACAACTAATTTATGTACGTATAAACCTTATCATCGATTCTTCGTTACAGGTTTCTTCGTCTATTTCACGTACGGCATCAAAAACAGTATTCATAATGCAAAGTCAACTGCTAGTCTGGAGAAAGTAGAGAATCGTGCCATTAAATAATTGAAAATATTTTTTTATACCATGTCGGTCGCAAACAAGCATACGGCCCGCGCAGTCACCGTAGCCCATCGACGCCTGCAACTCCTAAGGTGTTACATGCTCGTTTCCAACCCTTTAAAACCATTACAGTGTACATTAATTTTTAACAAGCAGTAACGTCTGCGAACGATGCTATTAAGCTTAGAATAAATTTAAAAGTGAAAAAATTACTGTCTTGGGTGAGACTTGAACTCACGGCCTCTGTAGTTTAAGACAGTAATTTTTAATTTATTCTAAGCTCATTACAGTGTACACTCGAGAAAACCTCGGCATCGGGCTCAATCCACAGCCGGAGTTTTTAAACCGAACAGTGCGCGATTATTTAGGGTCACCATGCCGACGGCGAAAGGTGCGGTGATAGAAAGCGGCAGTTTGCATCATGTCAAATAATTATTCAGAGCACAGCGCATGTCTTCAGAACACAGCCCATTGTACAAGCGGTAGAACACACACACAAGGAGGCAGTCTCTCCTTAGACTTCAAGGTTCAATGCCGCTTGTGAGTTTTACAACTACGAATTGTTTGATGTACAGTCGACATCAATAGTAGATAGTAGTGGATAAAAGGACGCGCCAAAGGTATCTGCCGCCCTGGAATACTTTTCCAAATGGAGATTAGAGCTATATCTCTACAGTTTGCGTTCAAAAGTATCTGCCACAGTGTAATTGTTCTACACATAGAGATAAATTTCTTCTTGTTAAGTTATTAAAGAATGGTATACTTAGTGTAATGTTGTTCGTGAATTTTTACCGCAAAGGAAGTTACAAAATGATCCGTGGTCGTGATGTATAGCATCACACAATACTTTTACGCGTAGTCTGAGGGCCTTGCGGGGATCGTTCTCTTTCACTCCAATGGAGGCGTTAATAGTGACAGGGAAAGATGCCCGCAATAGGGTTGTTTCCATCTACAAATCTTAGGGCAGAATTGTATCCCAATAAATTCTTTTGGATTATAAGAACATGTTAAACTACTTGGGGACCTATAATGACCATATTTTTGTAGGTAAATATTGAATTTAATATATCTTTTGGCACACGTCACGTGACTAAACTCGAAACGTCATTGAAGATTCTGATGACGTCACAACTCTCGGATTGACAGTTAGGCGATAAACAACAAATGACAAATGTCAGTTGACAGTGTATCTTCTACGTATGTATGTAGTTGTGTCAAACCGTAAACTGTGACGTCACACAATTTTCAAAGAGCGTTTTGGGCGCGAAAGCATCTGTCAAAATATATTTTATTAATTTAACATATTTAAAGCCGTTTTTAGTATAAAAGTTGAATTTTAGGGCAACTTTTAGTTAATGTAGAACGTAATACAAGCGTTTCAAAAAATTGGAAACAACCCTATTTACGACCTTCGATGTTCGAGGTTATACCCTTTTCCGCTACTTTTGTTGCTGACTATTAGTTTATTAAACACATTGTTGCCACAATCTTGACATACCTATTTATCGGTCTGTAATTTTTATTAAATATGGCTCTCCGACTAAAGTCGGATTACAAATTCTACAGTATTTTAAGAATCTGTTAATTTCAATTGTAACTTAAATATGTATGCAGTATAAGTGTCAGTTGTGAATTTTATGATTCTATTAGTAAGTAGTTTTAATTCATACTTCGTTCGCGTTAAGAATGCAATAAAAGCATCATTGTCCGCCGGCCTAGCCACGCCCGTAACCATTCAAATCGTTTCTAATCAGAAAATCAAGTTCACAGTGACCAGTTGAAGGCATAGGTATTTTCTAATTAGGAACGGTTTGATTGGTTACGAGCTTCACCAGGCTGGCGGCCAATGATGATCTTACTGCATTCTTAACGCGAACGAACTATAGAACAGCCAAACTATACTTTAAATTCACCGCAAAACCTCTTTAGCAACCACCTGCGATAAGTGTTAAGTAGACTTGTAGTATGTTAATTTTGTTACGAATTTATAAATAAAATAAAAGATCTTATTGAAACATTATGTTGTTATTTTAAATTAAGTTCGTTGAAGGAAATAAATACACTGTATAAGTTATTCAAATATTTATTTTATTCATTATAATGAATATTCTGAACCGTTAAAACCTTAGGAATGCATTAAGTGGGTACAGCGTAGGTACGTAAAAATAAATTAAGTACTAAAAAATTACTTCAAAAAATTTCGCTATATTATACAATGTTAACTACGGTTTATCATATAAACCATTTTACAATTCAGTTTTTACTTCACTCGTGTATGTACATTATAATATACCTAATACGCTTGAAAAGTATAATTATGTACATCAAAAACTAAATGCAGTTATTGGCTTGACAATCTATTTATGTTGTCTATATTTAATTTCTCCCTTTGTTATTTGCGAGTAATTAGGCCTACATATTTTAAACATTTGTAAAAATAATAAAAAGGACTAAATAAATTAAATCTGTCTGGCCACGACTTTCAATTACATGTCCAGGTATTATGAAAACGTAAAATATTGCATTTATATTGTAATAACATATCCTAAGGCCTTCAAACGTAATCATCTAATCATATTATGCGATAATTTACTGTTTAGAATGCACCTGTACTAATGTTCAATGAACACGCTGAAAACATGCCTACATGCAGGGCGTTTTCATGTCTAGGCATAGGTACCCAGAGATTATTATGTAGGCCATTCAGGACAACTATTACTACGGCGCCAACCCCGAATTTGTAAAAGAAAAGGAATCGGTCTCATAGAAATCATCGACATATGATTCGCCGAGATATGTGATGTTCAGGTGCCAACAGTAAAAGATATAATATAACATTTAAAGCTTTTGCCTTTTGAACACATTTTGAAACATATTGAAAACCTGGTCTATCACGAATTTCCCGCGACCACGACTAGTGAAACTTGCGTTGAAACGTCGGAAATAAAGGTAGCAAAATAAATTCGCGATAGAATGTGCTTATGTGTACTGAAGTTGTATAGCGTTAGAAAAAGCTTATGTTTCGCATTATTTCAGGCCATTTGGAAATAACATAAAATATAACCAATAGGAACAGGGACGATTATGAAGTGATATATATCCGATTTTATGAAAATAAAAACAAACATTTTAGATTAGACGATACTTCCGCGAAGCCGTAATTCCATAGAATATTTTTTTACGATATAAGCTTGTATTAATATTATGTGTGACCTTTATTTTGTGCATGATTAACCAATTTAAATAAATTTAGAATGTACGGTAAGTTAGGCAACGTCTATCACATCGTAACCTAATGCTACCACTATAATACTACTGCTTCGCTCATAATCGCTCAACGTTACAGCATCGCATTCAATACATATATACCTAAAATAATTTATTATGATCATATTCTTTATATATATATATATATATATATATTTATAAAACATATTGGATGGTACAACACAACCAGACAAGCAGTCACAACATAATTACAATAGTTTACTATAAGCATGTATATGTATAGGGTATTATTTCACAAATTTGCTTAATAACAATTTTTAAGCACATAATTAGACAGTAGTAATTATTGGCAATTGGTGTATATTGCCCATTATCATGAATAAAAACGTAGGGTAAGAAATCTAAACGACTCAGTATAGGAAAGTCTGTTACCAGAAGTTAGAAGTAGTTTTCAGAAATTATGGCAACAATTATTTTAAATATTAAAGCACAAAAAAATTACCGAGCTGACCGGGTGTCGGCGTTTCAACCCCTTGGCTCGATTACCCAAACGCAAGCAACATCTCCGATTTACCTTCATTTCGTTCAATAGCAATCCGTTACAGTTTTAAAGTTGCCCATACTGACTCATTTGAATTCTTAACCCTGTATTAAATGGCATCATAGTCAATCCTTTCAATCGATACCACAATTATGTCTATACTATAATGAATAATAATTTTCTTACAATAATATTATGTCAAATAAATGATTCAGATATGTTTACAAAAGGTACATTATACGATACAAAAAGTTAACATTTAAATCATTTCTGTACATATAGAAAAATATATTAACTATATGGCTCTTGATACATAATGTAATTTATATACCACATACTAGTTCAAATGAAACTTTGGTTCAATATCTCCTATTGTTTTAAACACATATAACATAATTTCAATGTTTTACTGGAATGTGCGAATCACATAAAGAGGGTTGCAAACATCACAATTACGTAAATATACATCTCTCGCCCCAAGGGACTGTGCGTGATCCAAAAAATGGCACAAATTTTGTATTCATAAATAGCGCGTTATACTTAATCTACGACGACATTTATTACCATATTTGTTTAGGCAGTATGCGTTGCTCAAATCGTACAGATGTCAGTTTCAAGAAGACAAAATGGATATGTATACCATAAAATCTTTTCAAGGGTGATCTGATATTTCTTTATTAACTTGTTTACTTACTTATTTTAGAACAGCAGTTTTTAGATATTAAGGATTATTTAAAAAACCTGTTTCAAATTTTTCATTTAATAAAAAATATACCAAATCACTCGTGAACATATTTTATTGTGTACACACACAGTATGATTTGTCATTTATAAAAAAAAATATCGGTGTTTGCAATTTCGACTTACATTCAGCCATGGCACACCTAAGTACATTCACAAAAAAATCCCTTTCGCTATAATAATAAATGTAAACATGCATCACATTATAAAATTTCATTACATAAGAGTTACAATGCATACATCCGATCGCGTCACTAAAATCGAGTAAAGCTTTCCATTACATTATTAGAAATATCATAAGAAATAACCATGAAGAATAGAGACGACATTAAATAAACGCGATTATAGTCTACTCAATATTACTCGGTGTGTTTCCGTTTTTTTAGGGTTCCATACTCAAAGGATAAAAACGAGGCCTTAAAGAACAAAAATAAAAAGAAGATAAGATATTTTTCACCGTTTTTCTATTATCTTTGTACTTAGTTCAGGTTTTTACCGAGCCTTAATTCGTATTCATCTGGTTCAATTGAAAAGTAATGAATTAATATGTGGACTAGTTAAGTCCGTTAAAAAAAATTTTAAACGATCCACGAAGGCCGTTGAGCAAGTTTTATATGGGGCCAACCCTGAAATCTTACCTAAAATATCAATGTCATATGTCGTCCTCATATATCAATCTTATTATATTCCGTAGCTAAATGTTGTCTGGAGAGGAAACACGCCAACAAATATAAAATAGGCTATACCTACTTAGACCATTACTAGGATCGAATGGTTTCGGAACTACATGAACATTCTCTAGAACACTTTATATACGCAGTTTCATATAAATATAACGCACGGACTCTCTCTGAGCGGGACATGCTGTGCACTCGTGTTAACAATTGAAAGTTGCTAAAATTGTTAAATTTTCCATATCACATACACAATCGGCGCGTTACAGACAGTGCTATCCACGTAGGTGCGTTCTGTTCTGTCTTTCCATACTAATTGTTCACAATTAGTGTGGAAAAACAGTGGGTGTGCCATCGTGAACCGAGATAATTGTACATGTTTATATGTGAATCGTAGTAAAAAGAGTCTGATTGGAGCACTCACTCGGCCGGGAAGCGGACTGGCGCAAGCTACACCTGCGTGACGCAGTGCGCCAGCTTGTGCAGCTCGCTCTGCAGGGCGGCGCGCTGCTCCGTCTCGGCTGCCAGCTTGCTCGTCAGCTCTACACCTGCGTGACGCAGTGCGCCAGCTTGTGCAGCTCGCTCTGCAGGGCGGCGCGCTGCTCCGTCTCGGCTGCCAGCTTGCTCGTCAGCTCTACACCTGCGTGACGCAGTGCGCCAGCTTGTGCAGCTCGCTCTGCAGGGCGGCGCGCTGCTCCGTCTCGGCTGCCAGCTTGCTCGTCAGCTCTACACCTGCGTGACGCAGTGCGCCAGCTTGTGCAGCTCGCTCTGCAGGGCGGCGCGCTGCTCCGTCTCGGCTGCCAGCTTGCTCGTCAGCTCTACACCTGCGTGACGCAGTGCGCCAGCTTGTGCAGCTCGCTCTGCAGGGCGGCGCGCTGCTCCGTCTCGGCTGCCAGCTTGCTCGTCAGCTCTACACCTGCGTGACGCAGTGCGCCAGCTTGTGCAGCTCGCTCTGCAGGGCGGCGCGCTGCTCCGTCTCGGCTGCCAGCTTGCTCGTCAGCTCTACACCTGCGTGACGCAGTGCGCCAGCTTGTGCAGCTCGCTCTGCAGGGCGGCGCGCTGCTCCGTCTCGGCTGCCAGCTTGCTCGTCAGCTCTACACCTGCGTGACGCAGTGCGCCAGCTTGTGCAGCTCGCTCTGCAGGGCGGCGCGCTGCTCCGCCTCGGCTGCCAGCTTGCTCGTCAGCTCTTCGATGGCTGCGTTGAACTTCGCATTTTGTACTTCAAGTAGCTTCTCCAGATTTGATATCTGTGGTGACAGAAAATATACATCTATGAAATCTGGAGCCTCAGACATAAGCATAATCAGTAAAAATATTAATAAAACGAGAAAAATATGAATGGGGCAACCCCAGTTTATGGCGTAAGCTCAAGCTCACTTTGACGGGCTACGATACGGAAAACTGATTTTACTATTATCAACAAACATTATGGCAATATTTCGAATGATTGAAAAAACAATGCATCATCTTTAAAATAATCATACCCTATTATTAAGTTGGGCAACAAGCGTTTCGACGGAGTCGCTCCGTTCCCGCTGCCGCCTCTCCAGCGTCGTCGTCTTCTCCAAAACTGCCGGCTTATCCGTCTTCTCCACCTTCTCTTCCGTCTTCTCCAACCGCTCGACGGTGCTTTTCTCGAACACGCCCGATTTGGAGCTGCTCACTTCGTTCTTCTCCGATGTGAGGGTGGTTTTCTCTGTTGGACGATGATCAATCAGTTATTGATTTTTATTCATTAGTATCACGTTAATCATAAAATAAATTAGTATTCATTAACATACATACATTATTTCGCTGTATTATTATTTATTAATATTGATTAATAATTTAACCACCAATTTTTTCACCTTTAGATGCGTCCAGGTTACCCCAGGTCTGGTAAATGCGACTGACGCTCTACGCGTAGATCGCTTGCGTATTGCGTAATGTACGTGCGAATATTTCGCAAACAGGATCTTATCGTATATCGATCATTTTATGTGCAAGCATTCTATGGTTTTGCGACCAAACTGAAGTACTGAGAACATGATAGTAGGTATATTAGATACCATAAAACGTAGCCTCATATCGGTCGGGCGCCCCGTGGCGGCATAGCGAGCACGGAAGGTAAGTAAGTCGTATACGTACGAATATCAATTTTAGCGTTCTTGTTGTCGTTGTCTGGAGTGCTGCGGAGCATGGCGGCGGGCGCGGCCGGCCTCTTGATGTCGTCCAGCATGGCCAGCAGCGTGCGCCCTGCCAGGGACACAGGAACCCGTATACTATTCATACTTATTCCGTAAAAAGTGCGGTATTTATCATAAAAATTGACAAAATCTGGCGCGTAAATAAAACTGAAATCATTTTCTCATGTAATATAATAAAGTCATATTTTGATCTTGTTTGTAGTTCATTATTTCCTAATGAAAATGAACATATTGTCAATTGACCATTAGTAACACGTCTTTCAACAATATAATTATTTTTTAATAAATGAAGGTTTTCTATACCAGCAGCGGTAGGCGAATGGACAGGCCTGGCGGCGGGCTCGGGATCCTTCGGCGCTGCCGTCTTGTTGTCCGCCGAGTGACGCACTTTCGTCTGGAAATTAATACTACGTTGTTACATCGCTCTGTTGATGTTGTTAGCACTCCTTAGGTATAGAGTGATCATTTACATATACACTTAGGTGCAAAACTCTCTCAATAGTAGCATCTTAGTAGAATGTGGAAAAGTTGATGTCTATCAAGGGGAGGGGCACATGATTAATACTAAATTTCTTAATAGTGTATGATTCCCTTATTGGAGTTTCCATAGGAAGAATTAGTAATATTCTACATGTTTGCGAGAAAGGATTGCGTTTAAGTGTTATGGAACAGTTAGAAATAATTAGGTATAACAATAGAGGGATGATTTTTAACGAACAGTTGAATGATGCATCGTCGCCCTTATTACGATTTTTTTTCATCTCACTGCGCTTGCACAGTAGAGGCCAAGGTATAAATATGGTTTTTATACTTTCGGTGGTGGATTGTTATATTTATTTGCGAATTTATTTTTGCGGTGGGTGGAAACATTAATTGCATGTAAAAATACTTGTAACGTGAAAAAAATAACTGTTTTAATTAATATGGATTTCCGGAAAGTAACGCCTGATTATATTAACTATTGGGACAGTTTTGCACCTAGATGTATTGGTACCCTAGTTCACACTCGTACTAATTACGCGGAAAATTTGGTTGTAATATACACCTTCTGCTTGTGCACTATGGCATAGGGAAATAAGTAAGCATAGAGTGTTACTTGACGCTAGATGTCGACTGCTAAATAACCCGCGTTTTGGTAAGAAAACTGATGTATACAGTTAGCCCTCTATACTTAGTTATTTCTATGGCTACAGTAGTAATTAGAACAGCATTTTAGTAATGAGTAAGAGTGTAAACTAGAGAAGCCCTCCAGCGGCCGCCACGCCTGTGTCGGGGTACCTGCGGGGTCCATTCGGTAGCCAACAAAAACCGACACGAGTTGCGAATTACCTATTCATCATCTAAGTATCATACAACGTTTATCAGTACTTATGGCCCTTTAAATTGTTGACATAGTTACGTAATGTGGTAATTATCGCGCTAGTGCGGTAAAGTAGCACCATATGTACTGTAAAGAACTATTGTGATTATTGCATGTACACCGTGTCCAATAAGTTCGAATACAGTTATGATCCTTAATGAAATAAATGTACGCGTAGTTTATGTTATGAAAATTATATTAAATGAAAGCCACATTTATATACAATATTTACAACAAATGTTTTGGAATTACTCCACCTTTAACTTTTTTTACAAGTTTCAAACGTTTCTCAAAAGAGTCACAAGCGGCACGCACCGCATCCATCGGCATATCGTCCCATATTTGCACGATAACCTTTTTAAAATGGCTCAGGTTTGCGACTTTATAATTATTTAGCTTCGAGAGCATGTATGACCATACGAAATAATCTAGTACGTTTAAATCTGGAGAACTTGGTGGCCATTCATTTTTCGGCAAAAAATCGGTCAAATTAGCCTTGCACCAAGCTTGAACAGCGTTTGCCGTATGCGACGGAGCTCCGTCTTGTTGGAAAACATAATAATCGTCTCCAAACATATTTTTTAAATTTGGGGCAACATTTTTCTCCAAAACCTCCGATTTATAGTATGCCGCATTGATTTTAACGCCTTTATCAATAAAAACTAGAGGCAGTTTGCCCCTCTTACAAAGAGCACCCCAAACCATCACTGATGGTGAGCTCTGGAACCTAGGCACATTCTTTTCATACTCTGGAATGTCTTCTATCCGTGCTGCCCACAACCGGTCGTTCTGGGCGTTATGAGGCTGCTCTAACACAAAGAGTTTCTCGTCCGAGAAAACAAATTCGTCACCTGCGTGCCAAGAAAGTATGGTGCTACATCTTTCTACTCTCTTTTTCTTGGTTGCATCTGAAATGCCATGTACTTTTCGTTTTTTATAAGCATGACATCCAAGATCTTTTTTCAATATATTATGTACAGATCCCCTGGAAATTTTCAGATCAGCAGCTAATTTTCTAATAGAACGGTGTTTTTTCCGCCGAATTCGCTCTCTTATAGCCTTTACCACTTTTTCAGTTCTAGCTGAGCGGGGCCGACCGGATCTTTTCCTGTCCTCTGTAGAAGAGATCTCTTTATACCTTTTTATAGTAGTATAAACCAGATTCCGTTTAATTCCATGGGGTTGTAACGCCTTGAATATAGCACATGGCCTGTCGCCTTTAAGGAATTTTCTAATAATTTCTTCACGAACGTACTTCATCGTGTATTGAAGCCAAACTAAAAATACGTGACTTATGAAATTATAGTACTATGTTTATGTCAATATACTTTTTAAATTAAAATAAGAATTTTATAGCCAGCGATCCGTATGTCTATACAGCAAGTGCTAAAAGTTTGTATTCGAACTTATTGGACACGGTGTATATACTTTATATATAAGTGAGCGTACCATCGCCCACACTGTTAACTGTCAACCGGTGGACCATAAGGTCCACCGATTGACAATACAAAAGGCAAAAGGACCACCGATGGAAAGTTAAGAGTGTTGCTGTTTGTACATGGAAGGGGCATTCGTTTCAAAATTGCTTTTACCGTAATCTAATTAATGAAACAATATATAGTCGTCCTAAAAGATTATATGTATAGGCTTTACAAACTGTTTAAAATATATAACAATGATCATATGTAAAATAAAATCACGAACCTCTTCAAAACTCTCGAGAACGGACATTCTGCTGCTAATAGATGACGTGCTCTTTGACATTTCCATCGAATGTGACGATCTCTTTTCTTCTAGACCAACCTCCAAAATTCTGAAAAGCAAAGAGAGTAAATGATAGAGAGAAGAAAAGTAACATGAACGGCAATAGGTGTGCCAACTTAAGACTTCTGGACAGAAAATTGCGTGAACTGCATTTTTTTTTTCTATGGGATCTAGAATATTCAATCACATATCGAATGAAATAAAAGGTTTACCAACACCTTCATTTAAGCTACACCTAAAGGAATTACATGAACAAAAAAGCGTGGCACGTAATTAGTATTGTCTGATGTAACATAATTATTTTACAGTACATATGGGGCTACTTTATAGCACTAGTGCGAGAAGTAGCATATTATGTTACTGTGTCGAACATTTAAAGGGCCATATGTACTGTAAAACGTTGTACGATACATGTGCGAAGAGGTAATTCGCAACTCGTGTCGATTTAAAACACTCCCTTCGGTCGTGTTTTAATTTATCGCCACTCGTTTCGAATTTCCTATTTTTCGCACTTGTATCGTAATGTACTATTATGTTACTATTATGTTAATTTAATTTATAATGCAAGTAGTTTAAGAATATTGTACGCCTTAAAGGCAAGTTTGCCTTAAAGGGCTTGCCGTCGAAGCTAGTCTTCTTGTCATGGTAGAGCTTGATGTAGTAGTAGACATACCTGTCGGTGCTGCCGGTGCCCTTGCTGGGCTTGCCGTCGAAGCTGGTCTTCTTGGCCTGGTTGAGCTTGAGCTCCTCCATCCACGGCGCGCGGTGCTTCTCCCACTCGCGTGCCCGCGGTTTGATCTCCTCCGGCTTCTCGCCAGCGGCCGGCTTGTCGCCTGGAACTTAAAGTCATATTTTATTTTATTTTTTCGTTTATAGATCACATTTGACTGACCGTTTAATCCTATAGAGAACAAAATTGGTTTTATATCTGTTCAAATTTAATTAAAATTGAACATAATATGTAATTATGATTAATTGATTACCGGCGACATGAAACAACTGGTTTAAACGCCAAAGACGTCAAATGAAGCGCGCGGATACGGCCCAATATCAACCATCGTGCATGGCGTGTAAGGGGTTAAGTTAATGAACCTCGGAGTTACAAAAGTACTTGGTAAGGATTATCTGGGAAGAACTTATGAGATGATTTTTAATGGACACACCTGTTATAGGATCACAAAACTCAGAAATCAATAGTACTGCTACTGCTAATAACTGTTTTTTTTTTTTTCGTTTTACGGACGTTTTATAGACATATTACATCCAAACAAATCAATTATAGTTACCTTCATGTCCATTACTTAATCCGATTTGTTGTGGAGTATCATCCCGCAACGCTTGACTAGGGGGTCGGCGCCGCGGCGCTTTTACTCTGAAATTGAATTATTATTTATTAATTTCAAACTTAGTGTTTAGCGGATAATATATGATGCGTTCTGTTATCTATAGGAAGGAAGCGTAGTGTAATAAATAACAGGAAAAAGGTTTTTCCCCGCTACAGGCGGAGTTATTTCTAACCTAGCATAAGCGGCGCCTTATACGAGATACTGGGTCCGAGAGAACGCGTAGTGACTCATATATGCCAGTGTAACTATCTCCTATCGCCACAACATCATGACTCATGAGCAGCTCACCCCGTTAGTCGGATTTTTCAGTAGTAAAATGTTCACGAAAAGTCCGGGAATTACTGCGATGCCTAGCGCTTATTCCTACAGTGTACAGTCACTATCATCACTATCACTATATCGGAGCGGCCAAGGTGCTCAAAAATTTCTGAATACCCGCGGACCCGGGTATGTCCTTAAACTACGTCCAAAAGAGAGGTATGGGCAATGTGAATGTCATCTCGCCTTGTGTGGTAGGGCACAGCGCAGCGGATGTCATTCCAGATCTAGAGCAGAGCCCAACTGGGGAAGTACCTCCACCTTACAGAAAACAGCAGCCAAATAACACTTGACCCTACTCATAGTGTTGTGTTCCTGCCGGTGAGTAAGGTTGCCAGAGCTCAACGAGGGGGGTGGGGTTAGGGTCGGCAACGCGCATGTAACTCCTCTGGAGTTGCAGGTGTACATAGGCTACGGAGACTGCTTACCATCAGGCAGGCCGTATGCTTGTTTGCCACCGACGTAGTATAAAAAAATAAAATAAATAAATAAAAATACACTCTAAAGGGGCCCACTGACAGCCCGCCGAACGGTATCGGCCTGTCAGCTGTTCGGAACTGTTAACTTTTTGTTCTAATTGACAGGCCGATACCGTCCGTAGGCGTGTTCAGATATTTGTGAGCAACTTGGCCGGATATATCTGATGGCAACTGTACAACAACGGGCTTCATCACGGATTCGTCCAGTTTGCACATTATTTAAAGGCGTAATTGCAACAAAGATGAGAGAGAGATAACGATATAAGTAGAGTCCAAATTTATATTCGTAATAGCTTTATGATTACTAGACACTAATTTTATTTTTAAATAGGTAATTCTGTGACTGTGTCCTTAAAAGTTTGCCGACCCCTGGTGTCGTGCATACTCGGTTGGATTCACATGCAATGGCAACGCCGCGCCGCATCGCCCACGAGTGCTTGCAACTATTGCCGCAGCCATTTAAACATGGAATGTAACTACTACTACAAAAGGTTCAAATTCCTTTGGCTCCAGTGAGACGCAGACTGACCTGCCGGCGCGGGGGTCGTTGAGGATGGAGTGGCGCTCGACGTGGTCGAAGGTGTTGTTGTTGTTGTTGTTGTTGTTGTTGTTGGTGGTGGTGGTGGTGGTGGTGCTGGCGGCGGGCTTGCTGGCGCCGCCGCCGTCGGGCCGGTCCCACTCGCCGCCGCTGCTGCTGCCCGACGATACCGTCGTCGAGGACTTCTCTTTATCTCTGTAACAATCAATGTTAACGAATAAAGAGAAGCGTTGTGTACGTGACGCTTTCTTTATTAATACTTCTGATAAGACGCCGATAGCATAATAACATTTACAACGGTATTTTAGTGCTAGTAGCGCTAGGTGTGCTAAGATTTTTTAAAAATAGCAAGCTACAACTCACTTGTCCGTGGAAAGCATCTTGTTTTTTAATCCGCTGAACAGGCCGGTAACGCCGGACGTCGGCGTTGGACTTTTCTTCAATGGCACTGGTGGTTTCTTTCCCTAGAAACGTTGACACTACAAGTTAATGGTTGTTTCTAAACCCTGACTTATTGCAAATGCTTTAAGTACGAAAACGCTCTACTATGCAGAAACCTTTATGCTGCAAAGCGTGCGAAAGATATGTGCAAAAGTTAACAAAGAAAATTACAGTATGTATATTGGCATATGATGTTATATTTGGAAGATACGATAGATACGCAATTTAAATATCTTAATAACGCAACGTGGAATATAGATGCGAGTTAACGCAAAACTGTAAACATTTGAAGAGATATTAAACTAGAACACGTTTATTGAAAACCAAAGTTCCTGGGGTCATCGGAGATTACAGTAGCGTCAAACACAAATAAAACCAGTATCTATGAATAATAGTATGAATAGTATTGATAACGATGTTCGCGGATTTCCTTTATAGCCTAAGTAAATAGAAAGTGTGACATGTTTCCGCTGATGACTATTGTAGAACCTATATTACACATAATACACGTCTGTATCGGGTAGCTCTGGCAATGGGGCTCTGTACTCGGCGGTATTTTTACCAAACTTACTTGTGAGTCTGGCGTTCCGTCCGTGATCGTCTCGCTATGTATGAGCTTCTCGGACTCGCTTTTATTTGTGTGCGTGACTGTACTTGTAATGTTGTTCTCCTTACTAATTGTATTTTCTTTGTGCGTACTGAAAAAACAATTGAAGACATGAGAAAAACTAAGAAATAGCATTCTTCAGCTGGAATAGCTGATAACTTTTTCATTTCATTTCATTTCATTTATTCAAGATTTAAAAAAGTAGATCAAATCAGTCTTTGTAAAAGTAAGCAGGTACCTAAATCATACCCTGACTTTGAATACATAAGGAGGCAAGTATCTCTGCAGCTGACAATAATACATATGATATTATACAATATTAGTAGTGTTAATCTTCGCGAATTTGGTTATTCAACGGATGCGCACTGATATTACAATAGATATTATTTTGCAGCGAACAAAACCCAAACAAGAGTTTCCTGTGGATAACAAACGAAACAGCGTAATATTGGCCGCGATGCTAACATTAAATTAAAACTTTACAATCAAGTCACATTATACACCACAATGTAGACAACATGTCAGTAAATATATTAACGAATGGCAACACACTAAATACTTTATCAGATAAATTATATTTATCAAATAAAGAATAAATTATAAAAAAAAATACGATTGATTTGATTTGAGAACAAGTTTCTTGAATGACATGATAAATTAACCCACTAAATTAACCCAACCGCCTATTTCATTTGTATTATAAGCTGCAAAATAAACTGGACTTTGTTTAAAGACAATAAGGACGAAGTTGAATTTAACATTATTTTGGCCTCTAACTGTAACATATTTGTTGAAACTGGCCATCAGGTACATACTTTTTATATATAACTGCTGTATTTTCAAATGTATATTTGACAGACTTCAATAAATAGTCCTAGAGGAATATTTGTTTTAATAGGTTATGGTTAAATATTTACAAATATACCTTTTATAGTGAGCTTTTTCTTCTATTTTTCGGATGAGTTTTATCTTTTGAGATTTTGTGTTCCGTATAAAATATGAGTGGTCAAAAACTAGATCGCTTTAATATTGAAAAGCTACGCGGTCAAGACAACTGGTTAGAATGGAAGTTCGACATAAACCTGCAACTATCTATGCACAAACTGCAAGGTATAGTAAAAGGCGTCGAGTCTGTTCCTGTTCCGCCAAGTAGTGATGCGCCGGCTGACGAAACCGAAAGTTATCAAAAGAAGCTTATCAAATATGAAGAACGTGATTCACTATTGCAATGCATCATAGGATGTAGCGTGTCCGCCGAACCGAAACGGCATATTCTCACTGCCAAATCTGGTAAGGAAATGTGGGATAAACTTCACTCGGTCTACGAGCAGAAGAATGAGAGAAGACTCGATTTGTTGTACTGCCAGTTGTTTACCTATACTAAAGATGAAGCTGATGATATTGCTATGCACGTCTCTAAGCTACATACATTATGGCAACAACTCAACGACGAATTAAAGGAAGAAGGAGCACTCCCTCAATCATTACTTATGAACAGGATATTGAATACCTTACCTTCAACATACCTCGAGTTCAAAAATGCCTGGGAGTCAGTGCCTAAAGAGAATAGAAATATCTCTACTCTTATGGAACGTCTGCGCCTTCACGAGCAACGCCTTGGAGATCTCGGTACTAATTCTTCTACTTCTATGTCTGACGAAGCTCTCATATCAAGTAAACCTAACGTTAAATGCACACACTGCAACAAAATCGGACATAAGCGATCGGCGTGTTTCTTGCTCAAGAAATCTAAGAAGCGAAACAACACAAAGAAACCTGCGAGTAACGAGTCCACTCAGGCTGATGGAGATGCGTTTCTGTCTCGTCTTAGCGATCCCAATTCAAACTGGATCGTTGACTCTGGTGCGTCTCATCATGTCACGTCTAGCGCAAATTGGTTCAGAAGCTATACACCTTTCGATAACCCAAAAGCCCTGCGCCTTGGAGATGATCGGGCTATGTATGCTTATGGCCAAGGAATTGTTGACGTAGAAATGTCTGTACATGGCAAATGGAATCGTGCTCACCTTACTAACGTGTGGTATGTACCGCAAGCAGGTCAAAACCTTTTCTCAGCTGGTTCAGCCTTAGACCACGGTTACATTGAGGTAGCCGACAAGGACAAGCGCATCTTTAAAGACAAGAGCGGCAAAGTTAAAGCTGTCAGCATCAGAGATGGTAATCTGTATAAACTTCTAATGAGAGTAAGAACTGCAAATGCATGTGTGGTCAAAGAAGGGACTAACTTACAAATTTGGCACGAAAGATTTTGTCATCAAAATAAAAGACATGTAAAGGAAGTCCTTACACGCAACGGTATAAAATTTTCACCAGAGAAAGATGACTGTGATGGCTGTGTATACGGAAAAATGACTAGATTGTCATTCGGTACAAGACAACATCGTGGCAATAAACCAGGCGATCAAATTAACGCTGACGTTTGTGGACCTATGTCAGAATTATCACTTGGTGGAAAAAGATACTTCGTTGTATTTAAAGATGATTTCACAAAATTTAGAAGAGTATACTTCCTAAAACAAAAATCCGAAGTAGCCAGCGTACTACCCAAATTTATTGCTGAAATTAAAACGGCCGGTCATGTTGTTAAAGAATTACTCACAGATGGTGGAAAAGAATTCAACAATGTCGAAGTACACCGTATCACCGAAGCAATTGGCCTACATCACCGCATGAGTATGCCTTACACAGCAGAACAAAATGGCGGTGCAGAGAGAGAAAATAGGATTCTTGTTGAGGCAGCAAGAAGCATGCTATACAATAAAGAACTTCCGAAAAAATTGTGGGCTGAAGCCATTAATACTGCGAGTTACGTAATTAACAGGACTGGACCAACACAGATTAAAGGGAAGACACCTTATGAGCTCTGGTATAACAAGACACCTTGTATTGACCATCTACGTATTTTCGGCACAGAATGTTTTGTACATATCCCTAAGCAGAAACGTAAGAAGCTCGATAAGAAGGCTATAAAAGGATATTTGGTGGGATATTGCGGAGACAAAGACGGCTATCGTATCTGGATACCTGAAAAGAACGACGTTATCATCTCAAGAGATGTACTGTTTAGATCAGAAACAGTTTCTTCCGACTTTTGCAAGCTTCCATGTGTTATAGGCGAGCATGAAGATCCAGAAACAGCTGAGATTTTTGAAACAGAAAACGACTCTCGTAATGAGGCTATTCCGGATGAGGCTGTACTACCCGATATACCCGAAACTAGCGAAGTTGAAACTCCTCCTAACTCTAATGAAGATCCAGTAAATCGCTACAATCTAAGAGATAGACGATTACTTCAAAGTTCCCGATCTAATTGCTGTATATGTCTTTCAGAAGATGAACCTCAGACTTACAAGCAAGCAATGGATTCAAAGAACCATAAAGAATGGCGTAATGCCATGGAAGAGGAAATGAATTCTCTTAAACAAAACAATACGTGGACTCTTGTTGATTTACCTCAAAATAGAGAGGCCCTCAGCAACAAATGGGTCTACAAAATCAAAAAGAATGTTGATGGTTCTATTGAACGTTTTAAAGCTCGACTAGTCATCAGAGGATTCAGCCAAGAGCACGGGATCGATTATCACGAAACTTTTAGCCCTGTTGTTCGCTGGGATACGATTCGGACTATGCTTAGCGAAGCAGTTCTTAGAAAAATGCACATTACCCAATTCGATGTCAAGACTGCCTTTCTGTACGGCGACATCGACGAGGTTATATATATGGAGCAACCTGTGGGATTTGACGACGGATCAGGCCGCGTCTGCAAGCTTCTCAAAAGCCTATACGGCTTGAAACAAGCACCACGGTGCTGGAACAAGAAGTTTTGTTCGTTCCTGTTTAAATATAAGCTTCAGCAAAGTGACTCTGATCCGTGCTTGTTTATAAGCCAAGATCGGCAACTCATCGTCATGATCTACGTGGATGATGGATTAGTCCTATCCCCAAACAAAACATGTATGGAAGAGTTCCTGAGTGCCCTGACGGCAGAATTTCAAGTTCGAACTTCTGAAGTTGGCTGCTATCTTGGGCTAGAAATAAATCGCCTAAATGACGGCTCAATATTTATCAACCAGGAAGCCTACATAAAAACTATTTTAAAACATTATGACATGTGTGCTGCAAACTCTGTTGTTATTCCGATAGACAAAAGTCAGATGACAGAAAATTTCAAACTCGACAGTGACACGAATGTCAATAATTTTCATTACAGAGAATTGGTTGGAAAATTATTATATTTATCGGTTGTGAGTAGACCGGATATTTCCTTTGCTGTAAATGTATTATCGAAACATGTTGAAAAACCCGATACGTGCCACTATGCGATCGCTAAACGAGTCTTGAGATACTTGAAGGGAACCCAATGCCTTGGTATATTGTACAAGTATTCGTCAGCGGAAGGAAATTCTTTCGTAGCGTATAGCGATGCGGACTACGCCGGAGACAAGGCTACGAGAAGGTCGACTTCTGGCTATGTATGTCTGGCCGCAGGGGGAGCAGTGTCGTGGTCTTCAAAAACGCAAAGATGTGTGAGCCTTTCAACGACCGAGGCAGAATTTGTTGCAGCCAGCCTAGCAGCCCAGACGGTAATTTGGCTCAATCGTCTCTATAAAGAAGTGCGAGGATTCGACGTTATACCTACATTGTTTGTGGACAACCAAAGTGCAATCAAGCTAGTCAAAAACCCTGTGTTCCATTTCAAGACTAAGCATATAGATACACGGTATAAGTTCGTGCAAGAACTGCACCACGAAAAGATGGTAGATGTCCTCTACGTGCCATCCAAGGAGCAAGTAGCGGATACGTTGACAAAAGCTTTGCCCAAGGAAAGCTTCCTCAGAGCACGCACCTTGTTGGGCATGATAAGTAAGCCTGCCCTGATGTAGGGGGAGTGTTGAAACTGGCCATCAGGTACATACTTTTTATATATAACTGCTGTATTTTCAAATGTATATTTGACAGACTTCAATAAATAGTCCTAGAGGAATATTTGTTTTAATAATATTCATAAATAAATACAATATATACAGGCAGTAAATACAGTTGTTACCTTATTTTAGAGGTGGTCAGTTCTTTGACAGAGGCGGTTTTTTCGGAGTACTTGTTTAATACGGGGTATATCGAGTTCTTGCTGGGCGGCCGGTCCGGTTTCTTTTCTTCCATTGTGTCATGTGTAACTGAAAACAAAAGCTGCCTTTGAACATTCAATTCCTAATGTCGACTACACTTTTTGTATGGTCATCACTGTCATCCGCATCGAGACAATTGGAATAAACCCATATTGGATTGTGTTATTTTTTAACTGTATGTATTCCTACCGCAGCCTTCCTCCTCTATCATCAAAACAGCTTTATTAAACAATAACATTTCATAGTAACATTTGTTAACCGAATTACACGTAGGGCTCATTTAGACGGCGCGCTAACTCACATGTGACATGTGAATTTAGTTACATTGTGGACTATTGAGGTGACATCTAATTCAGCTGTCCGATCATCATCAAATACCGCAACGCAATTTAATGCACCTCGCATGCGACTTCTCGCACAGTCTAAATGAGCCCTTACTCAAAGTTAGACATGTAGAGTAGGTAACGTCTTAACGTTTTTAATATTTGTTTACACTTACTTTACTTTATTGGCTTTGTTTTGTTGTTACTTATAGGTTAATAAGGGGACAGATGCAACAAGTTTAATTTAAGGCTTATTTCTCCTTTCTACATTAAGAATACAAAAGCCGATCGTTACAAAGAAACCACATCAATAACATGTCGTATTATTAGAGGATGCAATAAAATATAGTTTTGCCCTTTCCTAGCAATAGTGTAGGCGTAATCTCAAGTTCATCTAAAGTAACATAACAAACTGCATTATCCTTTCACATTCCTTGGCACCGCACAAATAAACTGAAAACTTTCAACACTTACTATCTATTGTGTCCACTCCCATTTTGAACTAAATAAAATTGCAATTTTATGGAAAAACACTGTAGCGAAGTGATTACATCAACGCGAATGAGCCAACTGCATTAAAAAAGACACAGGCACGACGTGATGAGGTAAGTTACGCAAAATCACGACTACGCTAACCTTCATGAGAAATGTCAATAGCAGAATATCGAATATACCACCGTGGGCGGACTGTTTACTAACAAGTACAAGAAATTCGTTCTCAAGACTAACTATCACTTATGAAAATTTAAATAAGGCCTAAAGTCGCATGTTTTACGACTGTATGGTTCGCGTTTAGTTTATGTTCCTAGTTAGCGCGAGCTCGCGCTGCGTATTAAACTAAATGAGTGTCTTTTTGTTTCCTCGGTTACCATGAAAAAGTACTGAGCCTCAAACAACGGGCTTTTGTTGTGTTAATATATACAACCATTTATAAAAGGAAGTTAACTTATCAGTAGCGTAAGAAAGATGCCAAGAATGATTGACCTGGCGTGTGAAATGTAGTTCGCTTTCGAAATTAGTTCCAGTTGCGTGACTTGTCCGCGCTCTTATTATTTAAGGTTAAAGTTAAACTATTCCGTAATACTTAATAGTTGATTTACTGGTAATTTCCCTGAATTAGGGTTTTGATTTGTCCAACAAGTCTCCACTGCCGTCAAGCGTAATGGGGATTTTTGGACCGGGCATAGCGCAGAAAGAGGTTAAAGTATAGGCTATACCGTGTGTACATTACATATATTATTTGTATTGCATTTTTGTTACTTTATTGTAAATTAATGTATTTTTTATATGTGAAAATATTAAATCCTATTTCTCGGAATGCAATTTTGCACATAGGTACTTTATGAATTGCGGGAATCTTATCAAAGACAAATTATCCTATGCAAGATAATAGCAATTGTAAAGATATTTTTTAGATAGTACGCTATTGAAATTATATGCCATCAAAACACAATAAACTAGATAAGTATATTGTTTTTACTCAAAATGCAAATAGCTGGATTTTGTATAAAAAAACTCAATGTTTAAATGTAATTTTCGCACGTATTATGAATATAATTTACCATATAAATAGAGCTACGCAGATCTATACATATAAACACTTCAAGTAAAGTAATTGTTTATTATTTACTAAAAACACTACACACGATAAACTGAGATACGACTTTCGCGGTTGAAAATTTGTCAGTTTGTGCTGTAATCTATTATCGACAGTATTATCGTTTACAGAAAATTACACCGCGTAACTGATTACTCTGATTAGGTATTAGATACGATCACTTCAGTGTAAAAGATAACTTGGCTGGTAAATTTTTTACTCCAAACTTGTAAACGTACTCTGACCTCACATTTCAAAGTTTCATAACAAGGAGGTGCCTATATTTATTATGAGAAATTCAAGAGTTATTATTCAACTACTCTTGTATACCCTTACAACCTTGTTCTCTAACTTCAGCAACTTTTCCCTAATGATCATAGTTCAAACTTATTTTCAAATTAACCTTTTATATCAACAAGTGTGTCATCGGCGTCATCGCACAACAACGCAAAACACTAAACAGGTAAATATATTCTGATATTAACAAGAACCACTATTAATTAAAAGACAAAAAGCTTTCACTGGCTATCCATTAGGGCTAACAGGAAAACTAAGTACAGCTAGTGCAGTTTATGAGTCGTAAAGTTTAAAATCGCAAAATGAAGTCGTAACCTATGTATAGGTTAACTTTTAGTGTTCGTTGCCTAAACCAAGGTAAATAGTGACAGCGGACATTAAAGAAATCAATATCGGTGCAACATAGTTCTAGACGAGAGCGACTTAACTTAGTTGTAGATATCCTTACATTTACAACCAACCGGTTATAGCATATTTTGTCATACCATATGCTGTTGGTACCCGTGATACAGGCGTGTTTAGTGCGGCTACCGATGTTAATCATTTCTTAATGTAAATGCTTATTGCTTAGTAAAATTTTTTTTTAATTTTCATTGTCAACTCAGTGTCAAAGGCGTCGTAGAGTCGGCGGACATAAAACTGTTACCCACACCATTGAGCGCGATCGAAACGTATACCAGGCAACCAAAACGTCGTAAAATTCATGGCGCTTTCGCGTTTAGGTCAGGAGATTCACGCTCGGCTTCTGTGGTTTGTTGTCAAAACAACAACAACTCTTGGCGCAAAATACTGGTTCTCTGTTTCTATACGTAGAAATAATAGTTCAATGACCCCACACAACATTCAATGTGTTGTACTAAGGGCCATTCTACTTTTCGTTGACCATAAGATTTTCCACACGACTACGTAAAATGCATATTTTAGAATACTTGTCATACGTTTCAACTTGCTGCATTATGATTAAAAAGAGCTAAAACTTTGTTAAGATAATTTTATTAAATACGTATTAATAAATTGAGTTATTCAGATGTCATTGATATCCCCCCATATAATAAAATCCTGTAACTTTCTTCTATTTCCCTTTCAGAGCCGTAACGTGGCAAAATTGTTGTCTCGTCGGATTGCAAAAATACACAATACCTATTAGTGATGTTTATTTTCACATCCAATAACTTACTTCAAACAATAATCTGCTCAATTCCAAACATTACAGTCTCAAGGGGGAAACATACTGCTACGAAATTAATATTGACCCTGGAACCGTTCTACTATTATGTATTTGTATGTTATTTTGACGACCGGACAGGCCTAGTGGGTAGTGACCCTGCCTATGAAGACGATGGTCCTGGGTTCGAATCCCGGTAAGGGCATTCATTTGTGCAAGTGTTGAGCACAGCCATTTGTTCCTGAGTCATGGGTGTTTTCTATGTATATAAGTTTTCTGAGTACCCACAACACAAACCTTCTTGAGAATCTTGAGCTTACTGTGGGGCTTAGTCAATTTCTGTAAGAATGTTCTATTACATTTATTTATTTATTCTGAAGTTCTTTCGTATTTTTTGTTAGTAATGCAGTGAGTGAGTGTAGAAAAAGTACACTGTATGCATTCTTTTTATGAAACTTTCACCAAAAATTATCTTAAGGCCCAGTAAGTTCGTGTTTTTCTCACACTCACTGAGCGTAAGCATGAGCGAGATGGATGTGCGCGCCCGGGAGCGGGGATATCATGTTTTTGAATTTTTTTTTTTTATAAATTTTAATAAAATAAAATGTAATCGATAAGTTCCCTCAAACATGATAGTGCCGATGATTTTTAGAAGCAATTTTCATATTTTTAGCTTTTGTGCATCTTAAGTAACTTCTATATAAATATTCAGTTCAATCGGACGCCGGCAAGTGTTATAAAACGTTCGTGGAAATTAAAAACTCGTAAAAATCAAAGTATCAAGCAATTTAATCATGTTTCAGCACCGAGTTTTTCATCCATTTAACCCTTGTCAAGGAAGGTTTTGGCCAAGATATAAATGTCAGTTAAATTAAACGCCATAGATAACAAACAACAAAACCCATTTGAATTAATTAATGTCGAAGTTGAAAAGATACCGAATTCGACACAAACAATGATGTTTTGTGCTCAGATAAGAACCAGCATTTTTGAATAATTAATATTTTCCGGAAATAGAGTAAATCAACCAGCTATACTTAGTGGCACAAAGAGATAAAATGTTATGAATGAAATATTTATCTGTTGTGGCTTTACTTCAGATACTGCTTCGGAGTATTTCACTAATTCTCAGGTTGCGAATAAAATTATGTTCGTACTCGTATTTATATTTAACAATTACTGTAGGTTTCCATCTACATTGACAAATTTAGTTAAATCGAACTAATTACCATGTATTTATATTCAAAGATTTGTTGTGTCAAATCGCAACAAATTGTATATTTATATTGTGTACCACGCGAGTGTAAAGAGAGTGCAGCAGCAATGTCGAGGTCACGCTCGAATCAGGGTAGGCTCATGAATATCCAACAAGTGTGGGAACGGCAGTAATGGTGCCCATTCAATTGTTATTTACAGATCGCAACCCGCCAACCTACATGCGGACAAGATAAGGCATGTTTCATTATAAAATCTATTTTTTTTTAAATATTATTAACAAGTGCATAGTTAAATATTACTTTTTAAGTTTTTGTTTAATTTCCCGTACTAAATGTGTTACTTCCGTAATTATTTCAGTCCCTGTGAATCTTCAGTTATGTGTGTGTGTAAACAACGTAGTCTCTGACCACGCTAACTTTGCACAAACTCGGCAGTAAGAATGCATATCCCTGTAAATTGTATACTTTTCGTAGCACTTGTCAGAAAACTTAGGGTGGTCCGACTCTATAACGCTGAATAGATGACGTAGGGTCGAAATAAGCATAACAGATAAAAATACAGATAAAATATCGCACCGCCGCATCGTCAAACATTGGTACCGATACTACGGATACAACGACGTGTGATCAACCATATCTGGTCATATACGTAAAGCTTGCGGACAAGCGCAGTTTGGATTATTCTCATAGCATGGATAAACCACTGCACAAAGCCAGTGTACATAAAAGTCTTAAGACTTAAATCAGCAGTGTTTACTAGATAGATTGATGCTAGATGTTTGTCCAGTCGTTAGACGCCTTCGGGATAAATAATAATGTAGCGCCCGCACAAAGAGGCTCCACAAGACGAAACCTCTTATTGCTGTGTAGAGCCGTAACTCACCAGGTGGCAGCAGTTGCACGAAGTTGTCAGGGAAGAGACCGACGCGGCCGTGCAGCTCGCCGCGCCACCAGCCGCGGTCGGGCGCCTCCTTGGACACTATCGTCACGATGTCGCCCTCGGCCAGCGTCAATTCGTCCTCGTTCACCGCCGTGTACGGGAAAAGAACGCGACATAGCTCCTTAACTGTTGGAGAAAAATTAAATGGTACTTTTGCGCAGTGGCGGATTAACCGAACAGCAGAAAAAGCATATGCTAAGGGCCCCGCGCCTTAGGGGGGCCCCGCGCACCGACCCTGACCATGCGATTTCGGCACGCGGAACCGGCCAAGTTTAAGTAGAACTCGCACTCCGCGGATCCTGTACTATCACATTTTATTTACAATGTATTTGTTTCGTAAGTCAGTAACAATAGTGATCAATTATTATTATTTGTTATTTTTCTTTATAATACCAAATTTAAATCATTTTTAGGCTTACGCAAAGATAAGAGCAGAGTTTAGCATAAAACCGAAGGTGCAGAGTCTCTCGAAACTTTTGTGCATGACTAAGCTGCAGGAAACAGCAGACGAGCTCGGAAACGAACAAAAATACCGTGTTAAAAAAAACATATTAGTGTAAAGCAAGGAAGGATGATTGATTTATTTTTTAAAAGAACACATTGCACCTTACAGCTAATGCCTAATGATGATCAACTTTGAACCCGTAGTAGGCCAAAGGACGCACTCCTCTACGGCTGGCCGGGCGCCCGAAATATGCAGAGTTGCTGCGAAGCCGTTATAAAAAGAAAACAGCGGGGCCCCTATGCAGGGCTTTGCATTCGCGTAGGCCGGATGTAAAGCCCTGCATAGGGCCCGGTAAACGACTGTCTACCTGTTACGGGTTATATACGTAAGATAGAGCACACTGAACGACAGATTTCATGAACGGTTTTACGGTTAAAATACAGACCTCAAACTTGGTGTAATAACAAAGAAATATCGGGCAAGAGCATATCGGGCCATGCTCAGTGTAGGATTTCGTAGTTACCATTCAGTCAAAAAAGGCCAAACGGGGGCTATTAGTATCATTTACATTACAAGCATGAGGAAGTAACCTTTGCAGCGCTTTGTACGTCTTTTTAGTAAGAAGAGAAGATTTTTTGCAATAACCCAAAAGCGACTAAACCGATCATTTTCGCTATAGTTTTCCTTGAAAATAACTTTATAAAAAAAAGGTTTTTGAAGACCGTTATTCGCTTTGAAAGACCTTATCCAACCGTACGCCACACTGTAGGGTCAAAGCAAAAAAAACTAAGAAAAAACATTTTGTATGGAAGGTACCCTAATTATTTTTATAAGTAGTTTTTATTTTACCTGTGCAATGCATGATTTATGTATCTATGCCAAATTACAGCTATCTAGCACTAACGATCACGGAGCAAACCCTCGGGCAGACGGACATGGTGAAACTATAAGATACACTGCATAACATGTTACAAACTAATCGAGAACGAGTCAAAAAAAATTAAGACATCGTAAAAATGTTGTGATGGTACTGAATCCTCGAGGTTTGAGTCCGATTCGCATCTAATCTTTTTTTTTTTCAAACCAGGGGGCCCCGCAAGCTATTGTGCTAAGGGCCCCGCGCCTTCTTAATCCGCCCCTGCTTTTGCGTTGAACTCAATAACGAATACTAAAGTATTCCTAAAATTTAACGATTGTATGTATTCGAGAGAAATACACCTTTGGCATAAACACCTCTTTATTTTATTTTATTTAATTTAATTATTAAAGAACATCCACATCATACATATTATAACTTACACTAAAACATTTTAAATGGTAATAAATACTGATATATACAACAATTATGGAGTACCTAACATTGACTACTTATATTGCATCACAGTGAGATTACCTAAACTTAGCCTAAAACTAATCTTATACCAATCTAAAATTATACTAATTTAATTATAAGTATACCTCTTAATTTAATTATACCTCCAGATCCAGTCTCTACGATGGTGGTACCGCGATGGGTAAGCGAAGTTGGACGGGTGAATTGCCCAAGTCGTCTCAACAAATGGGCTCGAAGGCGGTGGTTTCATACGGGGGCGGTTGTAAGTCCAACATTACGACGATGTCGGACGGGAGCATTGCCCAAGACGTGTATACGTGCCAAATTGCCAATTGAGAATTTAAAAATTACCAGGTTCGGGAGAAAGCGCGGGCGCGAGCTCGTAGGTGTTATTCTCGTACGAGGGCGGTTATGAGTCTAGTATAGTCTGAGCACGAAGAAGTCGGACAAAAGCGTTGCCCAAGACGTTTATACGTGCGAATTAAAGAATTTAAAGTTACCAAGTTTCGGCGGGAGCGCAGGCGCGGGCCCGAAGGCGGCGATTTCGTACCGGGGCGGCTGTGAGTCCAACATTACGAAGAAGTCGGACGGGAGGGTTACCCAAAACATTTATTTATACGTGCCAATTAAGGAATTTACAGTTACCAGGTTTGGGCGGAAGCGCAGGCGCAGGCTCAAAGGTAGTAGTCTCGTACGGGGGCGGCTGTGAGTCCAGCATCACGACGAAGTTGGACGGGAACACGCCCACGCGGCCCTGCCGGCGTCCTTGCCACCAGCCTTCTTCCACCTGACATAAACAGTACATTTTAAATTAAATATACCTAACGAGGAGTGGAAACATACCTTTTTCAAGGCGGAAACGTAGATTGCATGATATAGGTCGAAGCTACTATACATTTCAAGGTTAATATGATATTAGTTGACAGTTCTGTATGTATTATAATATTATGTATTAAATTTATATAATCATTCCTCTTCAATTTACATCAAATAAATGACAGCTTTAAGTTTTTTATGTTTATTTTTTTAAGGAAAATGCTATTACGTTCATTTTAATCATTGATACAACGTTGCATGTTTTGTTATTTCCTAATGGCAATGACTAATATACCTATTCCAAACGATGATGATTACCTATCAATTTCTGACACAATAATATAAGTTTATCAACTTTATAGTTTTACTATTATATATTATTTATAGTTCTATTTCGTGGTAGATTGTTTGCCTGTTAGAGTCCTTCTAAACTTACTTTGCATCAAATTTAATAGAACAAAGTGACGGAGTGTCATTAGAAACGTCGTATTTTCCTAGACATTTGACATCAAAGATGACATTTTCACACATTGTCGTTGCAAATGCCATTCAGAGTTAGCTTGGTCCCACTCTAGCAGACGATCTTCAAATGACAATCGGTGTAAAATCGATAACTAATTATTCTAATTAATAATAAGTGACGACTGCAGTGCTCGGCAGTTAACGTTTGATTATTGTATGGACGTCACTTATATATATTATTAAGGTATGTACGTGACGCACGTATTATAACTATCATAGTTGTTAGGTATTTTATGTTTCTAAAATTGCAAAATCACATACGTAAAATAGACATTTAAATGGTAGCGTAATAGTTGGTCAAACATGAGTTCCTTTATAACTATATCTTTAAGAAAAACTTTCAATCACACCGTAGTCAACCGTAATAACTTCTCACCAAGTCACCCATCCACTTGCGCATGGCGAGGCGCCGCTGGTCTCCTTCATGTAGATGCCGCGCGCATGTGTACTTCTGCCATGATTACGATGAAACTCTCTAAGTACGTAGCTTACCTCCCCAAGGACATCTAGCACGTCGCCGACGCAGAGCGGCAGCTCGTCGGGGTTCGCTGGCTGGTAGCTGAACACCGCCCGACAGCGCCCCGACACGCCGGTGCTGCTTCTGGAAAACATCGTTATTAAACTATGGAAGGAAAAGGTTTCCCATCTAACTCGAGTATCGAGAGATGTCATAACACCAAATCGGTGATACTATTAAAATTTAAATAAGATAGATCAGTTAATTTTATACCCTACAGTATTTTGTATCTAGTAGTTTCTCTAGTAGATATTGCTAAATGCTACTATTCTCATTACAGCTGCGAAATCTGACCTGAAGATCATAATAAGTAAGCTAAATACCCCACAGAATAGTGGGATGGATTAAGCTTTCATTATTTGAGCCTGTTAGGTCTGGCAAAACCAAAAGAGAGCGTATCGGGTATTGGATAGGTATAAAGAGCTTTCTTGCTACCACATTTTTACTTTACTAAAACTTACATCGACGGGTCTGATCCATTAACATTTTTAGCTGCTGATTTTTTCCGTAAGCGATACGAGCGACGAGAGAGCGACCAACCGAAAGTGTACGAAAACATTTGATGTGATAGCACGATTTTTTTATTGCTATGTACTCGTACCTAGGTATAGGTGTTTCTTCCGCTGTTGATGAGAGTTAACACAGTACTGATATCCCCATGGCTTTAAATAATATTGTGGTAAATTTTATGAGTCAACATTCATAATTTAATATATTAATTCATAACTACCTGATGACCGGAGAGCTGGCGGCTTCCTCGCACAACGTATCAGCATTGCGATGTAACGAGGAAATGCCGCCAGCATTCTTAGTACAATGCCTCAAGGGCCTATTTTCGATTTAAGCTAGTTATAGTCATACCACTGTATTATATATCTATTTAGTAAATAAAGGTAAGCTGACAGAATATACCTACTGATAATACCTTCCGCTTTTGTCCACTTATTCCACAATATTTAGATTTAATTTTGCAATGACGAATTAATATTAAATAAAAAGTCGTAGGTAATTTAAAAAGTCGTAGAGCTTTTTTGGATCACTATACGAGTGCCATTAATTTATTAATATAAACAATCTTGAGGCCTTTCTCTAGGGAATTCAGCTTTTCGAATCACGAGTTTTAGATTTTCAATCGTTGGAAAAAAATCCTGAGCATAGGTCAAAAATGCACTTTGCACAAAAGCTAAACATGAACATTATTTCTAAAAAAGCAATATTATGCTTGAGGGTACTCAGCGATTACTTTTTTATTCTTAAAACAAAAATAAAAAAAATTAAAAACATGATATCTGCGCTCCCGTGGGCATGCACTTCCATCTCGCTCTCGCTTACGCTCAGTGGGAGTTAGAGAAGAACACGAGCTTACTGCACCTCAACGATAAAAAAAACTGGACAAGTGCGAGTCGAAGTCGCCCACCGAGGGTTCCGTGCTTTTTAGTATTTGTTGTTATAGCGGCAACGGAAATACATCATCTGTGAATAATTCAACTGTCTAACTATCACGGGTCATGAGATACAGTCTGGTGACAGACGGACAGACAGACGGAGAGCGGAATCTTAGTAATAGGATCCCGTTTAACCCTTTGGGTACGGAACCCTAAAAAACAATGCGCGAATGAGAAATACAAGTCGACAACATTGACTAAAACTAAACTAAAAAGCATGTTTCAATTTGGCGAATGAATTCCATAGCGGTACAAAGCTGCAGGTAGGTGTAGGACAGGAGTACTCGTTTACTCTAGGCATACTTTTAGGGCCACTTGCACCATCCCACTAACCCGGGGTTAACCGGTTAAACCTGGAATTACCATGCTTACCAGTACAATTTGACACTGGGTTAACGGTTTAACCGCCTAACCCTGGGTTAGTGGAATGGTGCAAGTGGCGCTTTGTGGAGTAATTGCACTGCATTTTTGAAAATTGGCTGCCTTTTTAAATAGGATCTATTATCCATTTTCTTACCCTTAACGAACGTAACAATAGGACAAAAGTAAACATTTTGAGATTAGCCTAGCAGCTATAGTAGTCACGTCTTTTGATAGTTTTGATATATGCTTCCTGGCACTTCGTACATTAAACAAAACAGACGACAAGGCAGTCTCCGAGTATACCTACCAACTCACGTATGTAAATAATTTAAACGGCAACTTGTGGTAACAGTGACCTAGATTGTTAAAACGGTCTAAGAACAAACGTGCTTCGTGATCTATTCGATAAAGTGTACACTTAGGTACATTGTACATAAACTTTGTAGGTAAATCGTACCGTTTAAAACGCTCCTAAGGATTATCACAACAGCCTAAAGATATCCACTGCTGATCATGGGCCTCCCACATGATTGTTATAATTATAATACGTCCCTACTGAGCCTTTAAGAAAAGCCTATCCACACCACTGAACCACGATAAATAACTGTCAAACTCACTAAATATATATTATTTTTATATAGCGGTTTCTGATGCAGGCTGCTAAAAACGCAACTCAAACTTACTTATTCCCAATAATTTCAATAATCCAGCAACAACGAATAAAAAAAATACAATGTATTTCGAGCAAGTGCCACAGCTCTAACAGCAAGTCGCAAACCGCGACTTATCAGCGCCTTATCCAAACTGATAAGATACACGTTCATTATAAATACAGCTAATCAAAAAATTATCAGGCTAAAATAGCAAAATGTTCGTACCTAGGGAATGGTAGAGGAGACAGAGCTCAGCAGAAGGTCTTCTCGCATGTTTTGAAGACAGTGTAGCTAATGAATATTTCTAAGTACGATACAGAAGCCATAACAGCCATAAGGGGCGTACCGAAAAAACTTACAGTTTTTTTCGGTACAGGTACAGGTTTACAGTGAAAAAACACTGATGAAATTGTTAAGAATCTGTAAGGACATCCAAACACGCAAATGGCATTGGATTGGGCATATCCTCAGAAAGCCTGACACTCCTGACACTCGCCTATCCAAGGTGGCCCTGACCTGGAAGATGCCCGGAAAACGGAAACATGGTCGCCCCAAATCTACTTGGCGCCGTTCCGTAGAGCAAGAGTTGGGTGTATTGGGGATCGGGTGGGAGGAGGTTACCCAGGCTGCCCAGTACCAGAGTCAGTGGAAGAAAATGGTTCGAGCCCTACACCAGCAGGGGGTAACAGGATGAAAAGAAGAAGAATCTTTCTGAAAGGCTTTCACTTGTTCCTAGAGGTCTGCTACTACGAGGCCTCTGTTCAAGAGATAATATACTAAATTAGTTATTTATAATGAAATGCATGAAACTTCGAAGAAATTTTAACTATTTCGAAATCAAGTATTTAGTACGTTGCAAATTTTCTTGCTATTTGGAAATGACCAATTTTCTGTGATCTCTTCTTCGGTACAAGCCTTAATAACATTTACATACTTCGTTTCCTGTCTTCATTTTCTGTCAATATTGATCACACTAGTCGAGAGTACCCGAGGGAGACAATAGAAGCGTACAACTGTTCTTGCGGCTTTCTTGCGGAATAAAAACAAATACAATCATTAAATTAATGGCTCTAAGATATGCAGTGTTCTGATGATTCTGGAGGTTATGTTATTATAACTCTCAAAGCTGCATTGTGTTCAAAACGAGGGACCTGATTTTGCCCATGGCACACAGCTAGTTAACATAGAATACAGGCATTAAATGCCAGGAAACGCCCATATGTATCGATGTCAGCTTATCCTCAGGCGGTTCGTAAAAAATACTGCTAGTACCGAATTCTCGGTCTCATAATATTCTAGTTCTCATCTAGGATATATATAATTACTAGCTGTTGCCCGCGACTTCGTACGCGTGGATTTGTATGTTGGTGACTGGTGGTTATATACATGAGCATAAAACATTATGCAGCAAAAGGTAGCAGTAGGGACGGTTAATCACTTGTTTATAATTATACAACGCATGAGATTTGTCGGACACAACCCACGAAGTTTCAAGCCCCGAAGTGAAAAAAATCGTTCTCAATATAATCCCTCTCAATCCTTTAAGAAGAGTTTCAAGTCCACTATTCCAATCAAATGCAAACTTTAAGCCCTTTTTTCACCAATTTAGGGGATTGATACAAACTTTCAATGAACGCCATTTTAACTCCCTTGGGGAATTAATTTCTAAAAACGCTGAAATCATTTTTCTTGTTTCCTATTATTGTGTCTTTTACGACATTTCAAGATCACTTTTTCTAATCTTACATTATGTTTTTCTATGAAGTTTTAAAGCATTTGTAATGGATTGAAACTTTCAACCCCTATTTAACCCTTTTAGGAGAAGAATTTTTAAAAACGCTGTAACAAATTTTGTTTTATTCTAAATAATATGTCCATATTACAACGTATACAAAGTTTCAAGACCCGCACTCAAAAAAATTCTGATCTCCATACAAACTTCCAACCCTTTTTTCACCGCCTTTAGGGATGAAATTTCAAAAACGCTGAAATTGATTTTCTTTTATTTTAATAAAATACCTTATTACAAAGTTACAAATTCCTAGCTCAAAATAAAACTTGCATCCCCTTTTTAACCCTCTTAGGGGTTGAATTTCTCAAAAACGCTTCTTAGCTCTTGTACACTTTATAAATGCAACCGAGTGTGTAAATTTCAACTTTCTAGCATTTGTAGTTTCGGCTCTGCGTTGATGAGTCTGTCAGGACCCGTGCATTTATATATATAGATAATAAAATAAAGTTGTTCAATTAACAGACTTAAGTTGACGATTGAATTTTTACTGCTATATTAGTAAATGACCTAAACAATTAGACAAAGAATGCCATACCTATTCACTTGTATATTCGTTATTAAACGATGAAAACGGTATTTACACTTCCAATTAAGAGTCAAAACAAGAGAACATAAACATCGGAAATTCGACAAACCACCACAACCAATATTTACTAACACAAGACACTACACGTGATGTCCACTAGCGAGTACCTTATACTATGATCTAATCCCACACATAGTTAAACAATCTAAATATAGGAGCAGGGACGACATACACCATCGTTGACACAGTTGACTGATCATTCGTAGACTTTATTGCAACGATATAAGGTCCAATGATCAGTTAATGGTGTGAGTTGCTGTTTGTACACTAAATCATATATTCGCAAGCCGAATGACATCATTTACTCTAATACTTATACTGTGAGTAACAAATGAAGGCAGTTCTTTACGAAACGACCTCACTTCCTACAATCCTAGAGGTGTCACTTGTGCGTTCTTAAGCTTTTATATTGTATAGGCGGCTTTATTGTCAATACAATGCATCCTGTAGTACAGGGCTCCCAATCTAGGGCCCGTGGGCCTCATTCGGCCCGCGAGCCTGCCAATTTGGCCCGCAAAAAGAGGACAAAATCTATTCCATACAATCTAGCTCGTGAAAAAGCCGGCCTGCAAAAACGAGGTTTAAATGTTTGTAGACACCCGCTCTAATACTCTGCAAGCCTTACTCGTCACCAAGACCAACATTACATTTTTACATCGCATCGATGACATGACAATGATTGTGGTCTTCAGTTAGACGGAGGTACTACCCCAGTTAGGCTGCTCTAAATACATTCTGCTGTGCCCTACCTCTCACTTGTGTTACGATTATAATTTTATTATGACGAAACGTTTTACGTCCTAATCATAAATAGAGTCAACTTTCACCCAAACGATTACCATAGAGATTGGCGCTAAATTATAATAAACAAAACAGAACCAGTTATGTTGAATCACAAAAGTTACTTATGTGTGTCAGTAAACTAGAAATATAAGACTCGCATGGCAATTGTATCAAAACCAGTTCCTGGAGAACTCGAGTGCGTATAGAAACGGTGTGAGGACCCAAAGATATATCTATATATAAGAAACAGTTTCGACATATAGATACTGATAGACAACCCACAGCCTAAACCGTTGAAGATAGGACTGAAATTTGAAACATATTTTCTTCAAAAAGTGTTGAAGAGGTCCACGAAAGGAAATCTTGCACTTCAACCCCAGCCCAAAGGGCTAACAATTGGGTTTATTCTTATAACGACGAGGCTACTATATGTATGATTAAGTTAACATAAATAAAACATAATTAGGTATATAGTATTTAACATGAATATAACAAGAGAAAATATACAATATACACGGGGCCATAATTATATAGTCGCGCACATAGCTTAATACTACGATGGAACCATGTTAATTTAACTAAAAGCAAATAGTAAAATAGTAGTATTACAACGTTACGTTAACAAGATTTGAAAACGTTGGTTTAAATAAAAGAGTATTAAAGTCTGTAAAGCCATTTCCGTCACTAGAAAAAAGCGGAAAAATGTAGGCACGAAGGGATATCCTTCCATAGAGAATTTGAATTTCGCTCCTTTTTCTACTGACAAGGTTGTTTGACAACCTATATAGTTCGTTTTTTTAGCATTAGAAAGAAGGTTAACAATCTTGAATTCTTGACGTATGTCTTTTTATTGAAAAACGCTTTAAAAAAATCAATAACTATTACTTATGAAAGCAAAATAATGTAAATGATCGTATATGATTTATAGTTGTTACATATTTTGCCGTGACTTATTTTTCAAGTGTTTTTTCATTAAAAAGACACGTCAATATCGCTTACCTTCTTTGTAATGCGAAAAAAACTATAGCCATGCGTAGGGTATTTTAGTGGTTAGGAAATGTATTAACATCATCTTTAACCATTGTTCATTAATTTTGCTTTGATCTGGTGCTGAGGTGCTGACTGTAGAATTGCGGTTCTTATTTAGGTTATCTATTTATGTACATATCTGTGGTATAGAACGGTGGAACCCGCTGATGTCTCGGCTAACAGTACGGTTAACACTAGCTCGAATGTGACCTTTATGGAACCTGTTCATTTATAGGGGCATAAAGCATATTTACCGTAATGTTCAATGAAATCTCCAGAGTAAATAGCGTATGCAGATCGCTATTGTAAAATAAAATCAAGGTTTATTACACAAGGAGGCAGTGAATCTATTGAATCTATCCATACGACAATAAGTGCAGACGAATAATTTGCACATGGCCTCTAAGATCATACAAAATCTCTAAAATGGCATTCAAGAAAACATCGTTGACCATCATCACCAGCATATATCTACAATACACATCCCTATGTCGAGCATAGGTCTCGTCTCATCATACAAGTGGCTTTAGCTTTTTTAAGTCCTCAAGTTCGATGCAGATGGTGGAATTCACACACACACACACTTTTGGTTTTCTTTGCAAATATACACATTAGGTTACTCACAATGTTTTAATTTACTGAAAAGTAACTAGTAAGTATCAAATAACGGTCACCTTCATATCTTACTTAATATTGCTAAATAATAAAATATGGCCAGTTGACTTGGTGACGAAATTGCCATATAAAGTTTTCATTGCTCTTATGCGAATGACTGAATATTAATCGAAATCATTCAGAGTAGTAGAGTAGTAGAGTAGTAGTTCTGTAGTATAGTCGTGAACTCGTGAAAGGTCACGTCAGCCTGCATTTTTAAATTTAATAAAACCCTAAACATTTATCCCCTAAATAAACATGAGTGTAAGGAAAAACTTAAGTCCTGGTTGCTGTCATTAGACTATGTACAAACTGAAAGCATCTTACCCTGATTTACTCACACACACACCCACACACACATACACACACACACACACACACACACACACACACACACATCTACACAAAAAATATATATGTAAAATAAATTGCATTTGTATTCTTATTAGAATGGCATTTGTTTTATAATATTAAAACAAGCCTTAATTATCTACTTTATGTCTAAAATGAAAATGGTTAATGTCTTAATAGTTACTATTTTGTTTGGGAGAGGACACTGACTTCTGTAACACAGGTTTTTACCTAGCTCAGAAGTCAGGGACTTCAACACTAAAATGTACTTAACTTAATGCCAATAAAATTTATTTTATTTATTATTTTTTATTTTTATTTTTAAAATTACCCTAAAACGTGAATTCGTGGTTCGTAGCTCCTACGAATGCTCGAGACGAGAAGGAGCGTTACATATTCAACTTTATATACTGAAAACATTTCTTACGAGCACTTTCAAACAGTCATCCTGAATAATAAGAAACATGTAATATTTTGTGATGAAAAATGTGTCCAATTTATTTTTATGCAACTGATGATGAATTTTATAAAATATACCTGCACTCTAGTCAGGAAATGAGCTAACAAGCATAAAAAACGTCTGCCTCGACATCAATAGGTAACCTTGTAAAACATACCTCTCTTCATGACAGCAGCAACAAACTACTCATTACTACAAATAACGTACAGCACAGAGGAATTTCTGCTATGATTCACACTCCGGCTTTGTAATCTCTACAAATTAATCTTGATTTTGTTGACACCCGCTAAGTAATTGTTTGAAGCAGAATGTAACGGTTCGTCCGCCTACATTACTACCGTTCTGCCGCCTGCCACGATAAAGAGCTGTGGGTTTGAAAAATAATTTCCATTGTAAACTTTATATTATCAGAACAAGGTATAGAATAGAATGATTTTTAGCATGTAGTTAGAGCGCTTTAATGTTAATGATTATTATCACCAAGTAATTGAACAATGAAGTTAACAATGAACGGATTTAAGCGGCCGTGAAACTTCGAAACTAACAACTACGTTGCGTATTCCCTATGTTTATTTTTGACCCCTTAGGAAATTATGGAGTGGTTCGCCAGCCCACGTAATGGTTTTAGAAATTCAAGACGAATGCTGACGATAAACATTCCATTCCTTAACAGAATATGAGTAAAAAAAACCCTTGGCTTCCTTTATTTTCTCATAAAAAATGTTTGCTGGTGCTTTAATATGTTGACGAGGTTGACCTCATTTAGTCGACTTCGGCGTCTTGTTTTTACAATACTGTCTCGATCGGTGTTATTGTGGTTACACCTTTCATATGTGTCAAGAATCGTGGGTTCAAACCTCGGTTGTGCTGTAATCTGTATAGGGGTAAAAAAATCATTCTCGAAATAAATGCTAAAAGATGACTAGAGTCAGATCATGATAAGTTGGCAGCGATTTTGATAGCCCAGTCTGTGCAAGTGTTAAGTAAATTTCATAGAAGTATGACGTTAAAATAACACTTGCACTGTCAGAGCTATCAAAATCGCTGCCAACTTATCTTGGTCTGACTCTAAAAATTCGGTCAGTGTCAGTAGGTATACTCATCATATATAGACAAGAGGTTAAGTAACATTATTCTTGCTAGATACAACGTGGTATACACTTCTCATGCACACGTGTAAAAGATCCTGACGGAGTAACGATGTCAGTACCTACATGAACAGTTAAACACCGTACAGAAATGACTAGACATGAGTTGCAAATGTGTATTATATGATACAAGACGCAAAAGGCAATATCAAATATGCAATATATGTTCTGCTAGAAAAACTGCCAGAGATTCGAGGAGGTGTTTTTGTTCTGTTTGTGAAGACCACTAATGGATCAAACAAAAGAAGTATCTATATCTCTTATAGCAGCGTATAGTGGTGGAGTCGTCGGATATCTCAACTTTTCTCCTTCACTTCGCTCTGGCTGGCTAAGCGCGTAAATCGAAACTTGCAGATAATCTATGTCCAACTCTATCGCTTTTCCATTATTCCAGTGACTGGGACATATTTAAGATTTCTTCGAATCTTGCCCTCTTGTCTTTCTTGCTTTTGCCCGTCTTGCTTTGCCCAAGCCTTCTTCCCCGATATTGACGTTAAAACATTCGTTATAATAAAAGTTCACCTGGCACTGGTCTGGTCCGTGGTGACGGAGACAAAGTTGTCGGGGAACATGCCTCTGCGGCCGCGCAGCTCGCCGCGCCACCAGCCGCCCGGCAGCCGTTCCACGTCGCGCAGCACCTCGCCGGGCCGGATCGTCAGCTCGTCCGGCTCCGACGCATCGTATGCGTAGTTCGCTACGCAGGTCACTGCCAAAACAAGAATACTTTAGCTACTGCTCAATAGATATTATTACAATGTCAATGGTGTGTTTTTATAGAACTGCAGTTTAACTAAGTTAAATAAAGGATTGTCGGGAGCTTAAACCTATTCGCTTATAGCGACAATATATATATATATATATATATATATATATATATATATATATATATATATATATATATATATATATATATATATATCGTCCTTTCTGAAGATAACGTCAGAAAAATTCATGACCTCGTTTTAACAGATAGCAGGATGCCTATCAAGCATCTAGTTGAGGATATCGTATAGCAGTATTCAAAGAATCTTAACTGATGTACTGCATTTAAAACTCCCCACTTGTTGGGTGCCTAGAATGTAAAAAATTTAATGGCCGAACATAAGAAAATACGATACATATAAGATTTCAAAGACTAATCTCGACAAATATCAAACTGATTCCTAAACAATTTTGCGTCGGTTTGTCACCAGTGATAAGTAGTCAATCCATGACGTGGGAGCAATCGAGTTTCCCTATAGGTACCGAAGAAATTTAAGGTCGCAAGATCAGCATGGAAGGTCATGGCTTTTTGCATTCTGGGATGCTGAGATAACGACAAGCCGAGATAGTCATAATGATTGAATGCCTGGAAAAAGGAAATAAGTACTATTACGGGCTCTTACTATATTGACCATATGTGCAGAAGCAATCAAAGAAAACCCCAGCGAGGTAAACTTCACAATGACAACGCACCGTTCGAATTGCTAGAACTTCACCCATATTCGCGAGATCTAGCCCTCAGTGTCTTTTATGGCTAATGGAAGATCTTAGCGGCAACAAATTTTTGGATAACAGCCAGGCAATGGCCGCTATCGCATATAAAGGGTCAAGGTAAACACTTTTTTTAAAAGGAATTCTTGGTTTTGAGAAATGATGGTCTATGCGTGTGTATAGACTTGTATCGCCTAGATTAAATTGATAGGAAAAAAAACACATTTAACATGTCCTTCATTACAGATTAGGTATCATTACTTTTGGATCGTCCCCTCGTAGGACTGCTAATGAAGACCATCAAATGATGGCATAATAAGCTGTTTAGTGAACTTGATTCTATGATTCTTGTAAATATTATGATCACACTTTTATCCTCTGTTGAGGATATTTCAATATTTTTATCCTCGTAAGTCAATTAATTTAGTGAGGGTATGAAAGATGCTAGGTGTACATTACCGTGACTCTACCAGGGTAAAGTCCCAGAGAAATTCATTTCTGGGTTTTAATACTTTAGTCTTACATATATATGAATAAGGGACTATAGCCCAAGCTCATTCGCGTATGAGAAAAGGCCTGTGCCCAACAGTGGGCAATATAAAGGCTCAATTAAATAAATGAAAAAGTCTTTGATGTTTTATATGTATCATAAATAAATAAATAAAAAATATATATATTATAGGACATTATTACACAAATTGACTAAGTCCCACAGTAAGCTCAATAAGGCTTGTGTTGAGGGTACTTTGACAACGATATATATAATATATAAATATTTATAAATACTTAAATAAATAGAAAACACCCATGACTCAGGAACAAATATCCATGCTCATCACACAAATAAATGTCCTTACCAGGATTTGAACCCGGGACCATCAGCTTCGTAGGCAGGTAAGGCAGGGTCACTACGCACTAGGCCAGACCGGTCGTCAATAACCTAGTACCTATGCCTACATATTAATACCTATTATTAGTAGTACCTATTAATTTTTTTGGTTACTAAATTGTCATGTCAGTTATCTAAATCAAGATAACATAATCGTAATAATTTACGCAGAATATTAAGCATCTGATTTCAATGTCTTATTATTATAAAGTTTTTGTAAATATCATTGAATTTATAATTTTGTATTGCTTGTTATTTTTACAGGGCTTTGACTGATAATTTTGTTGAATATAATCAATACAGTTTGAGAGAAGTTAACATTTTCAAATAATATTTTATAATACCTATTAAGTATCTCTTAGTCATTTATTTAAATTTAGACCACTTATCTATGTTTTCTCTCATCATGTGGCCCATCCAGCGCCACTTTCGTTCTTTTTATTATTTTGGTTATTGTTTTTGTTTTAGATTTTTCTTTGAATGGACAATTTGACTGTCTCTAAGTCTTATATTAAGTATGCTTCTTTCTATATGGTTTTGACACACATTAAGTTTTTGGTGCTGCTTTTTTGTAAGTGCCCAAGTTTGGCAACCATAAATTTTTACTGGTATTATACAACTATTCTGTCTTAGATACAACAATGTTATCCTTACTCTGTAAAAAGAACTCGCAATCCAAATCTTATTAATTCAATGCCTGGAATCAAATGCCTAATACTGTTGCCATACTTTTGGCCTGAGGTGTATACATCGGGGCTCATAGGAGTGTTCCAATATTTTACAATAAAAACATAAAACTGATACTTTTTAGAAGCACCAAATCTATTTAATAAAAGCTCTACAAATGGCCTCTATGTGTTGTATTTACACGGTATAACACGGGGAACCCGAAAGATTTTAGCCACACATTTCTGAGGCCAAAAGAAGAATAATATGAAGATATTTTTTTTTTTGGTATTAACTCTAAAACTAGGCAAATTCCGGAAAAAATATATGACATTTTAAGTTTTTTCTGAGCTCAGGAATACACTGTTTAAATCTTTCAGGGTTCCTCGTGTTACACCGTGTATATCCCCGGTCATGCTACATAAATGAACCAAACTTTATATCAATTTAACCTATGTCACACTGTTAGGCAAGCCTTCTCTTATCTCCTCAAGTAGCATATGTCATTTTTGAGTTATTGGAATTTAGATTTTATTTAAATTAATCAAATTTGAAATTTAAATGACATTATCAGTCGGGAGTTGACGGTCTACCACTCCAAGGGTTAGCAAATGAGGGATTGAGCTTATTTATATACATTGATGTTTAACTATCCTTTTAAAATAAATAAAGAACATTGAAAACAAAGATTAAGATCATCACTATTTGTTACCTTAAAATAAATAAAAATGAAAAAGCCTTTAATAACTGAGTAATAATAAAAATGATAAATATTTGTTACCTTACCTAATGATTTTCATGATAACTAACAGTGACCCAGACCAAAGATATGAAGTGTTCAAATAGGGCTACATGCTCTATTTGAAAACGTTAGATTAAATATAAAAAAAATTAAAATTTGATGCTTAATCAAGTAATGACAGATTTTGAACCAAAAAAGGAATTATTAGTACACTGTACTTTGTTTTGTATACTGTCTGTAATAATCCTCAACGTTTTGTGAGTCACTGCTCCTTTATGAATCCTTATTTACATGCTTATCACACAAACAATACAAAGTTGACTCAACATATGTTCCCAAGAACTTTATACTTGAGAAATACAGTACAGCTCAATTTTTTCAATTCAATACAGTTATGAAATGTTGCTGCGAAACTCGAGAAGCTTTCAAATGCTGTATTAAGGTGCGTCCGCGTTATGTTTATTAGAATTCCGCATGCATATGACATCACATAGGTAGCCAGCAGTATGAGTCATTCAACAGACTCAAGAACACTTCAATACATACTTAATCATACCAATATTACCAATACTGAGATTAAACAAAAACTATACCTAAAAATACGTAGCACTATAAAACGATAAGATAAATCCAGCGAAGCAGATTCTGCAAATTGTCATATAAGACCGCTGACCGTTTAGATTTATGGAACTTCCGGGTAATTACTATTGTAAAACTTTAATGCATGAGCATCAAAAATAAGTTAGGGCAAACTACGTCAGCTGAATTGATGTCGCGAACGGTACAGTTATTTTATTACATACACAAACAAGACGATAAGTTAAGATATTACATACCCTTCTGATTTGCATTGGTCTCCATATTTGTTATAAATAAATATCACATGTTCACAACACAAACACCAATAACACTGCCTGTAACCGAATTAGTATTTACGCCACGACCTACAATGAACACAACACGACTAAAATTAAAATAAGGGCAAGCGCGAGAAGTAACTCGACATGTTTTTTTTTAATCACGTCAATCTAGCTGCTACCACAGAATGCCACAGATAGCACTGAAGGTTTGACTTGGGTTTGACGGGCTTGAAATGGGGTACA
Source organism: Cydia pomonella (assembly GCF_033807575.1). Lineage (NCBI taxonomy): Eukaryota > Metazoa > Arthropoda > Insecta > Lepidoptera > Tortricidae > Cydia > Cydia pomonella. Next base: position 11,818,151 of record NC_084710.1, read on the forward strand.
TTTAGAATATAATGGAGGCGATGTTTTCATTTCTTGTTTGTGGATTTTACCATGTAATTTCTTTATAAACAAATACTGTTTTTGAAGAAACACAACCAAATATATTTAAAATATTATGTGCAAAAAAAATATTATGGCAAACCTACTGTCGATAAAAAAGGCGCAAAATTAAAGTTTTATATTGTAAGACAACCCTTCGCGTTTACTTTTTTTAACCCATTCATTGCCGACGCCTCATATTTTTACTCATCACGCAGTGCCGCCGCCTTCCACGCGACGACGCGAATTCGCGTCCGCGGCATTACGTTAACATTTCATGGACGCGAGTTCGCGTCCGCGGCATTAGGTTAACCTATTTCAAGGGCGCGAATTCGCGTCCGCGGCATTACGTTGTCAAGGACGCAATTTCGCGTTTTCGGCATCGTAAGTGAAATTTTTGCGCCTAAAAACAGTTTTTGTCGAAAACGTATTCAGTATAGACGTGACGGCCGTATACTTCAGACGTATATGAGTTTTTAATGGTTTTTAGTAAGATTATAAAAGTTAAAGAAAGTGTTTAAAGCAAGTGTTTAGATAATATTGGTTGTAATAATTTCTTATTCGTGACTAGTAACAAAACTTAGTATATAGTAGATAAAAAGAAATTATTATTATTATTATTATTTAAACTTTATTGCACAAGTACAAGTATAACGTACAATAGGCGGACTTAATGCCTTGAGGCATTCTCTACCAGTCAACCACTGGGCCAAACAGAAATTTGCTAAGGTGGGTGCAGTGTGAAAAAAAATATTCCAAAATTAAATACTAAGTCTAATACTACTAAGCCAGTATACAAACTAATAGGTAATATATATAATACTTTTATAAACTACACAAATTATCATTATAAATACATATACAAATTAATTACATAATATACTATACAATATACATAAATATACTTCTGCATGTGTGCGGGGCAGGGGGGAAGAGGGGGGGGGGGGGGGGGGGGGGGGTCCCACTAGACAGTATCTAGCAGGTGCTTGTAGAGAATACGTTTTGAAATTCAGCTTGTTTGCGGCTTGTCTAATCGTTAGAGGAAGCGCATTCCAAAGACGGATTGCTTGAACAGCGAAAGAAGACTTTAGGAAACCAGTATGGTGAGGGAGAACAGAGAGTTTAAGAGAACGGGCAGAGCGCAGCTCGCAGCCTGGGCGGGGGGTCATAAAGTTGAAGTTACATTTGAGATATTCTGGAGTGGAGGGCTCGAATAGGATAGAGAAAAGTGAGGAGAGTATTCGAAAGGAACGGCGCTGACGTATGGAAGCCACTTGAGCTGGCGACGGTAGCTAGATATATGATCAAACTTTCGAATTCCAAAAATGAAGCGTATTCCATTGTTTACGAGTCGATCGAGTTTGTTGAGAGAATTTTGACACATGTTCGTTGTACACACATCAGCATAATCAATGAGCGGGAGGATGAGTGCTTGAACGAGCAATTTCTTTGTGCATACCGGAAGAAAATTTTTGAAACGGTAGAGTGTGCGTAAGGTACAAGTGACCTTCCGGCTCACTTCCGAAAGTTGCCCGTCCCATGAGAGATGCCTGTCAATGACTAAACCGAGGTCCTTCACTTGACTCGAAATAGGTATGACCGAGCCGTCAAAAATGATCGGTGCAACAGAAAGTGCATTCAACTTTAAGAGTTGCCATCGACTACCCAGAATGATGGCCTGGCACTTAGAAGGGTTGACAGAGATGCCAAAAGAACTAGACCAATCACTTATGTGATCCAGATCATCATTGATAGCCTCAATTGCGGAATTGACATCCGCTACCTCGGCTTGGGCGTATAATTGCAGATCGTCTGCATACAGGTGATGGTCGCATTTGAGTCCGTGTGTAATGAAATTAATAAACACCGAAAATAACAATGGAGAGAGAATACCACCTTGCGGTACTCCAGTGTTCAGATCACACCAATCAGACTGACACCTATCTCTACGGACAGCTTGGGAGCGACCGGACAGGTACGATTCAAACCATGCCATTGACTCTGATGAGAACCTGAGATGGGAAAGAGCAGCCAATAGAAGGTCATGGTCAACAACGTTAAAGGCATTCGAGAAGTCAATGAGAACAAGCGCTGTAACTTTCGAGGATTCCATGCCCTGTCTTATGTCCTCAGTGACTTTCAAAAGCGCGGTGGTCGTACTATGCCCCGCCCGAAACCCAGATTGACATGGAGACAACAGACGGTTGGAAAAGATAAATTTTGAAATTTGGTTATGTGCTGCAGCCTCTAGTATCTTGGACATGAATGGAAGAATAGATATAGGCCTGAAGTGACTTAGAGAGCTGGGGTTAGAAATGGTCTCATTTCATTATTTTCTTCACACTTTAAATATTAAATGCAACCCATTTTATTATAGTTAAATATACAGTCGAAAATGTTTAGTACCCCTGGACATAAACATGTCTGCGTATCTAAATTATTTTAGTAGTTTGTATTATTAATTGCCACAATCACTTATAAAGTATATGGCACATGATTAAATTACTATCATTAAATATTTTTCGCGATAAAAGGTAAATGACAATTACTTAATATAAACATAATGGACGGGAATCCGCCTCCGCTTCACCCGAAATGAAAATGTTGAGTATTACAAATGTGTTTATTTTAATAACCGGTAACAGTATACAATTTGTCTCTAAAAATTACATCTCGGGATAAGTTTTTTTAAATAAGTGTTTTTCTAGCAAAAACTATTTTTTCTAAATTACAAATGCACTGAATCCAAAAACCGAAGTATAATATTCTCCTTCAAAAAATAAATAAATAGTTGTTTTCTAGTAAAAAAACGAGGCCGCGAAATCGCGACCCCGGAATTACGATCGGACGTGAATTCGCGTCTTCGGCATCCGAGATAAGAATTATGAAAATTACAAATGCACTGAATCTAAAAACCAGCAACAGTATAATATTATCCTTCATAAATAAAGTAACATTTTGGTATCAGCATTTAAGTACAGTTGTTTTCTAGCAAAAAAAAAACACAACTCGAGGACGCGAAATCGCGTCCTCGGCATAACGATTACACATAACATGGGACGCGAATTCGCGTCTTCGGCATCCGAGATAAGAATTATGAAAATTACAGATGCACTGAATCTAAAAACCAGCAACAGTATAATATTATCCTTCATAAATAAAGTAACATTTTGGTATCAGCATTTAAGTACAGTTGTTTTCTAGCAAAAAAAAAACACAACTCGAGGACGCGAAATCGCGTCCTCGGCATAACGATTACACATAACATGGGACGCGAATTCGCGTCTTCGGCATCCGAGATAAGAATTATGAAAATTACAGATGCACTGAATCCAAAAACCAGCAACAGTATAATATTATCCTTCATAAACAAAGTAACATTTTGGTATCAGCATTTAAGTACAGTTGTTTTCTAGCAAAAAAAAACAAATAACTCGAGGACGCGAAATCGCGTCCTCGGCATTACGATTACACATACATAGGACGCGAATTCGCGTCTTCGGCAATGAATGGGTTAAATTGCTGCCTTTTTCTACTGACGGAAATGGCTTGCCAAAATAGTTCAATCATTTTATTTTTACAAGGAGTAGATTTTTTTCAACGTTGATGCTGTTATTACTTTTTATAAATTTCTGTATTTGATCCTTATGTTGGTAGAAACATATTTATTGCGTTGTTGATAAATGCCTTTATTCCTGGATTCAAATCCTGTTTACTCTATGGCATACAAATACGAACCGAGTTCACTCGGTGGATATTTATTTTCGATTAAAATATACTGAAATTAAACAACCAGTTCACAAAATGAACAGGACCGTACTCTCACGAGCGTTGTTACTGAATAGCATAAGAAATACTGCTAAAAACTCTAACCAATCTACCAGAAATTCTGGACATGGGTGAGTGTTGTTATGTCACTGATGTCAAAGAAAATGTGATAACGAAGACCTATTCTTCATCCTTAAATCATTATTTATAATCACAATTTATCACACTATGTAGATTGAACTGAACGCTTACCATATTTTTGTATGTATGGAAACACCCCCACTTTTACAGGAACAAATTTTAAACATTGTCATGTTCCCCAGCTTTTTACCTGTATTGTCAGATAACCCTTTTTGGAGCCTATTTTTTTCCTCTTAGTTTCGTTAACTGTAGTATAGAAACAGGATTATTGCAGTAAGTAATTTAACCCTTTATATGGCACTATATTGTGAATTCTGAGGCAACCTGTTACATTATGCATAATACATGCATATGCAATTTTCAGCACTTTTAAGTGGCATTGAAGTTTGAATTATGGATATTTTTGGATCTGGGTGCCTCGACACGTGACAATTGCGCTATGGCATGAAATGCTTTGTCTCTCTCTATTACTTTTCTATATTAGTTAGACAGTAACAATTGCATTTTGTTCACTATGAAGCGTCAACAATTGGCATGTTGGCTACGCACCCTGGTCTGTTAAAAAGATTATTTGTTATGTTATAAATTTATAATATTTTATGTATGCCCCTCCCCCTCCCCTTGGCATGGCCATATGAATCGGCTGGCAACACCCTTGAATGTTATTTTTATGTTTTCAGTTCTTGGTCATACCGAGTGCCTCCACCACTACCATCTAAGAGTGTGGAGATGAAAGCCAACATTATTGGTGGACTCTGCTGGTGGTGGATCCTTCACCATATCTTTACTGAACCTGAACATGTTTATGTAAGAGTAGCTCTAGCACAATGCATTCTGTTTCCAGTAACTGGTTTGGTTGTATTTGTATTCAGCATTATCCTAAGTCTGCAAACAGCATGCGGGTCTTTGTACCTGCAACTGTGGTTTTTCAAGGCACCCAAACTATTAACACTTGGGCAGTGGCAAATTTGCCCTAAGGCACAGTAGACCCAGACAAGACATTAAGGGCAGCTACAAAGTGGCAGTGTATATGATGGGTGCTAAGAAAACTAGTAGTACCCGCTTGTATTTACTACAGGGCCTGAGGCCATGGGCGGCCAAGCCTGCAAATTGCCACTGTACTCAGGGGACTTAAGACTTGTCAAATCAACTTCTGTAGGACATTTACATTCTTAAAACTGATTAGTACCATTGTAGCTGGCTCTTGTCTTCAAAAGCTTTCTGACCCCTGGATACATTTAGACTTATCTGTATAACTATACCACTCCCTTTCCTACTGGAATTTACTATAGAGTGTAGTGCTTGCTAACATCTATTATGTTCTTGTTTATTAATTGTATTGATGGACATAATAATAATAAACTGATAGTTTCCTGAAAACGGTACAACATATTTATTCCTGGTATGCTTGTTGCAGGGAGAATGGCCTTACATTGACCCAAGCACCTGGACTGATTCGGAATTGGGCATCCCTCCTGATTCAGCTGGACCATTGAAGCATAAATAGAATCAAATATGAACTAATTCATTAGCTTGTTGCAAGACATACATTATGTGATACTTTCCTCTCAACATTAAGGTAGCAGAATTACAATAGTCAAATAAGCTAATGATTGTACAGATTTATTTAAATTAAATGTAGCATGATTCATTAATGTTATAAATAAAAAATTAAAAAACAATAGCATTTGTTTTTTCCTAAATCTAGTAGTATAAGAAAATTAGCTAGAAAATCGTTGATCAGGCTGAATAATTCAAAATTCAAATTTTTTTCTGCAAGTAGGCCCCCAAGGGCTCTTTTACAAGTCAATACAACATTTATAGAATTTTTTTATTATATATTAATTTGAACCATTTAAATAGGACGTAAAATTTATTTTTTAACGAGTTTGTACCAGTTCAGTCAGTAGCAACGGTAACCGCCGCCGAGGCCTAAAAATCATTTCAGAAAATTCATACTATACTTTATCCTAGTTCTGTTCTATCAATAGTACAAAATATTATAGTTCAAAATATTATCCTAGTTCTGTTCTATCAATAGTACAAATATAACTATGAAATAAAAATAAAAAATTAATACATTTTCAGGTACATAACTTTATTCTTATTTCCCTAATCTAAACATCTACTACTAGACAACGTAATTACTTTGGGCGACTCTGACAACAAGGTGTTCCCGTACCCTTTTCTATGATTGCATTGTCATCATATGGTAAATTTTCTAATTTTAATGTGTCTTTAGTTATTCTTGCCTCTGAAACAGAAGATAGTTATTTATACAGTAAACTATTAATAATATTTTAATTTCATACACGTAAATTAACAATATTGATGTATTTCCATTTGTGTCTGTCCCATGTGACTGCCGCCATACATGAGGCGGGGACAAATAGGAAGGAATACACCATGATATATTACGCAACATGCTTACCAAAGACTCCAGGTTTAATCTCTTTTGCTTGTATTACTTGTGTCCTTAATTCTTTTTCTACATCTTCTCCAAAGGCAATCATCTGAAATTAAAAGCATCACTATTATTACATCTTTGTTTTAGCATTAGAAATGAGGTAAGCAATCTCTACATGTATTTTTATTGAAAAACATGTTAAAAAAATAAGTTACAGCAAATATGTAACAGCACATAATATGATCATTTACATTATTTGTTTCCTATGAAAAGTCACGTCAATATTGTTAGTCTTTTTGCTTAAGAGGCCTTATTCCTACAGACGAGCGTATTTTGTAACATCCTTTCTTTTTCATTCAAGATTACGACGTAACTATTAGTATTTATTCAAAAACTGGTAACGTACTTAAATAATCATTTCCTAAACTAGGCTTGAACAGTTCACATTTTCATTTTCTCTTTTAAACCTCTTTTTTAATGAGTTTTCTTGGGAGTCTTTTTCAAATGTTGCAATGAGAAGCGTCGTTTCGGTTCTCAATTATGCAGTTAACAAGAATTATTTGGTACATGATTGATTACAATTTGATTTAACATATCTTGTACGAGGGGCTGGAACGATTTAAAATGGAAGATTCATCTGAAAAAATTGATAAAATAAATTCCGAGTTTTTTTAATTTTTTTGACGAAAACAGGGTTATATTATATTTTTTTCAGCAAATTGTACGTATATTTTGCAATAATATTATAGCATACTTTAACTTTATGTTAACCCATGAAAAAAAATCATAACTATGGGACCTACATTGCGGTAAATTTATATTTTTTTTAAAGACGTGTAAATCACGCTGCACCGACGTGACGCCACGCCGCGCTCCGCTCTCAGTCTCCTCCGCGGACCGCGCTTAGAGGACGGACTTGTGCTCGATTGTTATGCGTTCGTAATCAGCTACGGAGTTCCGAGAAGTGCTGTATGCTGCGATTAGAAAATGTTAAAAAAGTACATTTTTACACCACGCTTAACAACCCACTCTCGCCTACTGATAGATTTTCAGTGTTCTTGAAATTACGTTAGGGTTTGCATTATTATTTTTGACCCGGATGAAGTCCAGGTTCTCATGATGGAGTCAGGAGTTGGTCACCAGAACTCTAAACTACTCATTATAATTTCATCGTGTTTGGGCTCAAAAGATTTGTCCCGACGAGCACCATCGATCTAGATGAGGTCCAGTCTCATGATGGAGTCAGGAGTTGGTCACCAGAACTCCTAATCTACTCATCATAACTCCATCGTGTTTGGGCTCAATAGATTTGCTTTGATGAGCACCATCGATCTAGATGAGGTCCAGGGTGTCATGATAGAGTCAGGAGTTGGTCATCAGAACGGCAATTCTACTCATCATAACTCCATTATGGGTAGCCAACATGCCAATCGTTTACGCTACGACAACGAAACACTATCTGTTTCTCTATCACACTAATATTTATTTATTTTTATTTATTTATTTTACATGGAGAACCAACAGCTATAACTATGCTTATAACAACATAAATAGTGACACAGAGCCAATTATAGTGTGAGATTCTATAGCAATATGCGCAAACGATTGGCATCTTGGCTAGGCACCACGGGTGCATAGCCAACATGCCAATCGTTTACGCTACGACAACGAAACACTATCTGTCTCTCTATCGCACTAATATACGCAAACGATTGAAATCTTGGCTTGGCACCCTGGGTGCGTAGTCAACATGCCAATTACTTACGATACGACAACGAAACACTATCTGTCTTTCTATCGCACTAATATGCGCAAACGATTGGCATCTTGGCTAGGCAGCATGGGAACGTAGCCAACATCCCAATCGTTTACGATACGACAACGAAACACTACTGTCTCTCTATCGAACTAATATACGCAAACGATTGGCATCTTGGCTAGGCACCATGGGTGCATAGCCAAAATGCCAATCGTTTACGATACGACAGCAAAACACTATCTGTCTCTCTATCGCACTAATATATGCAAACGATTGGCATCTTGGCTAGGCACCATGGGTGCATAGCCAACATGCCAATCATTTACGCTACGACAACGAAACACTATCTGTCTCTCTATCGCACTAATATGCGCAAACGATTGGCATCTTGGCTAGGCACCCTGGGTGCTTAGCCAACACAATTCATGCTGTGACTTTCTGCAAATTTAGTCATAAGCGCATGTTCTTTATTTATAGCCTGCAGTCATTTACCATCTATTTCATTTTCCATTGGTGTGAAAGAGATAGAATAAAAAGCAAGGGTTATGTTATAGTACACTCTGTACACTACTACTGAGCATATAAAATAAGAGTGCCCATATGATATAACACTAAAATTAATGTTGCTTGAAATTATATTGAAAACTATCAAGATTATTCTTTTCTGCATTGAAACGCGCGTCGCGTTGCCGGCACTCGCGTACCGAGCGCCAACGCCATCTAACGAGCGTTATTTCGTGAAATTGGAGAAGGCTCTAAGAAATAAGGGCTCTTAATGCTAAAATAAACGAAGTATAAATATTCTTAGACTCAGAATTAGTATATAAAATTGGCTGTTTATAGTCTATGCAACTATGCACATCAATCAAATCAGATCAAGTCTTTGTATATCAAACTAAAACTTAGATTAGCAAAACTCCATTTGTCCAAGCTTAGGTAGGTATTTCAATAGTGCAGTAAATGGATGGTTTAAGTGTGTAAGCACATCTGAGTTTACCTAGTGATATTTTATCCCCCCGCTAGTTCACCTTATGGTCTGTTATCAGCAGTGATCGGTTATTTGGATTCTCCCTCGCGGGATATCAAGTAGAAAAGTTAATAAGATATGACAGTTTCCCGCGATACCAAACAAACCGTACAAAAATAAAACTATTTATATTATCTCTAAGGAATTTTTTACTCTTACATGGCAACCAGTTGAGACAAAAACTTCTATTCTTTTCCTAATCTCAACATTTTATTTACAGCAAAATATATTAAAACCTCCACAAAGTATTAGCTTATATATCTGTCATGATGGAAAAAATACTTCAAAATCTTGACATTGACACTTCATTATTTTCTCTGGATTTCAGTTCTAATTATTTTTGGTGAGCAATAAAACCATTTGGCATTGTGGGCATTGTTTTTCTCAAACTACCTCTCAGTTGAAAGAAGTGTAATTCACTTTTTGATAACGAATTCATTTATTCAAACAATTAACCCGTAGTAACCATATATTCCCGGGCATATCCATACTAACATAATGATTGAGGTCGTTCACCCCATGTTGAATCCAAAAAACCGATCACTGGTTATCAGGTTGGGCTGTTTAAATCTCTACCCTTAATTTGTAAATGAAAGTGGCCCTAACAAATAAAGTGTATTGATAGCTTTAGATTCATGATTTGTTAGACATTTTTTATCATTATGTTACTTACGGCCTTTATTGCCTCTTCATTGTCAACTCCTTTGTTTTTCTTGAATTCTTCATTTATTTTTAGTCTACCAGCTGTTAATGCCATTTCATCTCCGTTAAACACATCGAGCCTTGTTCTATGAAGCTTTTTAAAGCATTGCAGAACCTGAAAGTTTTATAAATTGATTATTTAAAGTATTTTAAACTTAAAATTATTAAGATATCATTAAAATATATTCATGCAGTGAATGTGAAGTTGAAAACAGCACCAATCTTGTTTAGTCATGACCTGTTTAAAATAGTACGCAATAGTTTATCCATTTTTTTTCTCTTAATAAAAGGCTTAGTTTGTAACAAGTAAATGAGAGTAGTATATTTTTTATTTGTATAGGATTTAAATTTAATTTTAATTTTTGTTTTTTTTTAGCTTATTTTAATCATTTTATTGTAATATGGATCATTTGTTATCTGTAATAAAGAATTGAATATTATCCAGTAAAATTACAAATTCTTTGAAATAATTAGTAAATTAATCGTTCTCACATTTCTCCTAAGATTACTCATTATGCAACAATTGCGAATAATACTGATTGTTTTTAACTACGACTTTGCTATCAGGCAAACATAAAAAAATTACGTTTCGTATGTAATGAGACTATTTTATTTTTGTCATTATAATATAAATGTATATTTTAGTTGATCTGACAGTACGGCGACATTTCAAAAGAAACGTCACTGTCATTGTCAATCGGTAACGTAACACGGCCGTATTTTCCTATGCTAAAATGACTGAGGGCCTATCGCGAAAAACGAATATCGAAATTTCGTTATAATTTGAATGAGGAAATGCCGCCAGCATATGCCTCAAGGGCCTATTTTAGATATAAGCTAGTTATAGTAATCATCTGTATATATCCATTATGTATATTGTTATTGTCAATAATTAATTTGAATGATGCATATATTTTATTATATATAAAGTATTCATTACCCATTAGCTTTTCTATGATGTTTATTTTTAGTGGAGATATCGACGCTTCAATTAATCGTTATTTCGTTCCACTTTGTAAAGATTATCGATATATAACATAATTAAAATCGACATGTCTACATCCCTAAAAACATGCTAAAAACCCACGCATACACATTTATACGCACACATACATACATAACTTTCCCACCACCAAAATGGCTATGGCATGAGGATTCAATTTTGTACTCGCGGTTTTACAACCTGGATTTAAGCTATTTTCAATAGTAATAAATATATTACCATTACTATTTATCAATTATTCTTAGCTATTTATTCAGGGATGCCGATTTTATTTATGGTATCATATTGACACCAATTCCGAAATAAAAACATAAAATATGAAAAAACATATTTTTATTTTGTTTTAGTTAAAATTTGGTATAGAGATTTAAGTTCAGCGGGAGCAGGGGGAGAACATAGGATAGTTTTTATCTCTAAAATGATGTCTCAAAAGTGTGAAAAGGGAGGTGGAAGTTTGTACTAGATAGGAACAGATTTCCACGACAGGACATGAAAACCATAGAAATAGGATAGTATAGAACGACTGTCAAACTTCAAAAGTGTGACCAAAAATGAAATGTGTGCATAAATTGTCTATGTGCGAACAAAAATAGTGATGTCACGTTACAACATATTAATAATCTATCGATATTTAACTGCTTTATCGACTACTTTTTCAAATGTGTTTGTTTTTATAAAAAAATGTTATAGGAATGAGTATTATTGATACTATTAGACCCTATAAGCGCCTATAGTACCTTTAATTTTATTTTACAGCAGACGCATAGTAAATAACAATACTGATAGTGATAACCGAGGCTACAGACGTTACAGTCAGCATCAAAATGGTCAAATATATACACATGTGTATATATATATATATATTATTACTTATTTTACAATACATATGGAGCTAGTTTACCGCACTTGTGCGATAATTAGCAGATTACGTAACTATGTCAAAAATTTAAAGGGTCATATGTATTGTAAAACGTACGATACATTTGCGAATAGGTAATTCGCAACTCGTGTCGACTTAAAATCGTATTGCCACTCATTGCGATTTTTGTATTTTTCGCACCTGGTTTGGTGTTCTGGGACGTATAGTAACTAAAACACTCGCTACTTGACTAAATTACTAACGTAGTTAGTCCGAACAAGCATTAAGGAACGCGGCGCTGTCGGTAAAGCAGGTGACTCGCGTTGATAAAGCAGATTTCTGTCGTATGCGCGTGTGAGTGGTGTAACATGTGCAATGTCGTTATCACAAACACATGCTAAGAGTTAACAGTAGGCGCAAAGAGTTGACTTACCAAAGAAAATTTGAATTTCGCGCCTTTTCCTACTGACAAGTTCGGATGGGTGTGTATACGCTGTCTTGTGTTTCCTTGTATTGGCGGCAAAGCCGTGGAAAAGTGGTTAAAACGTCAGTACTGTGTTGGAAAATGAAGTTTAAATTTAACGCTAAACAAGTGCACCTTCAAAAAAGGTATTATAACAATCGTTATTATTTTAAGTCGGTTATAAAGGTTAATATCTTAATGATATCTTGTGAACATGTGTGTGTATCGAAACAGTCATATGAACATTTTGTCAAGCCCTAGCGTAAAGTAACAGTTTAGGTTTTTACACAAAATATTCTAAATTATTGACTAATATATGAAATATAACACACAAATGAAAAAAAAAACTTATAATGAACTGTATAAATTGGCCTTTTACACTTTTTATGACCCTTGAATATGCCCTTTGAAATGAGTATTTTCCTGGGTTTTTAGGGTTCCGTAGCCAAATGGCAAAAAACGGAACCCTTGTAGATGCGTCATGTCCGTCTGTCTGTCCGTTTATGTCACAGCCACTTTTTTCCGAAACTATAAAAACTATACGGTTCAAACTTGGTAAGTAGATGTATTCTATGAACCGCATTAAGATTTTCACACAAAAATAGAAAAAAAAAACATTTCCCCATACTTAGACCTGAAACTCAAATTTTTTTTTTCATCAAACCTATACGTGTGATATCATTTAATTCTAAACTGAATAGTTTACCCGAGAGACACTTCCAACGTGGTAAAATGTGTCCCCTCCCCTGTAACTTCAAAAATAAGAGAATGATAAACCAAAAAAATATATATATGATGTACATTACCATGCAAATTTCCTCCGAAAATTGATTTGAACGAGATCTAGTAAGTAGTTTTTTTTTAATACGTCATAAAATTAAAAAAAAATTTTTTTTCATCAAACCCATACGTGTGGGGTATTTATGGATAGGTCTTCAAAAATGATATTGAGGCTTCTAATATCATTTTTTTCTAAACTGAATAGTTTGCGCGAGAGACACTTCCAAAGTGCACGAATGGCAGCCATCGAAACACGTAAAAAAATGTCATCGCCTCCCGTTTGATACTTTGTCAGATGATATGGTTATTAAAAAAAATCGTCAGCTGGTTATGTCGCGGTGGTATGAACGTCAGCTGGTCGCATGAACATGGTTTTATTTAATACTACGTCGGTGGCAAACAAGCATACGGCCCACCTGATAGTAAGCAGTCTCCGTAGCCTATGTCGCCGGCAAGTACAGAGGAGTTACATGCGCCCCAACCCCCCCCCCCCCCCCCCCTCGTCGACATGTAAAAAAAATAAGCGCTTTACCATTTTATGATAGCAATAACAAATCATGAAACTTTGCTTATAGCATTTCATCAGACGAATCGCCTGAAACGCCATAAACGGATTACGCAATTTACATATATTATTACGCATACTTTGCGGACATAAAGTGGTAAGGCGCGTATTTTTTACATGATCATGTGAATAGCTGACGGCTAATGGTTTTTATTTTATTTAAAACAGCATCTAAACTATCATTTGACAAAGTATCAGCCGGGAGGTGATGACTGACGAAATATGCTCCCGGCCCGCGGTCTACCTAAACTTAACGGAACCTAAACTTAAAATATTTATTAACCTCAGGCGTCGCCGACGGTGAAAACCCTCTTCCCCCACCTGCATCAAAAATCTGGGTGGCTCCACTTCTTAAATAGGTACCTGCACTACATCCTACGTACCTATTAGGAACACAAAGATTAATTGTGCCAAAGGAAACCTTTGGTTCAGAGAAAGCTGTATTTTGAATTCTTATGTAGTGTATACACATGACTTTATATATGACGATCTAAAAGACTAACTTTCAGTAGGTATCACTTGCTGACAAGACAAGACCACATCAACCACATGCTATTAGTGTTTTGAACGTATTAAAGACGTGTAACGTGTGTAATCAAGTGGGACATAAAACTTCATATAAGTTTTATCTTTTATTAAAGTGACACGACTATTATGTAAAAATGTCGTTTAATATTTTACTCCTCCAAGTCGTATCTTTTTTAGTAAGTACTTAGTTTACATAATACATAGGTATATATTTTTATTTCGTATTCAATTTTTGTATTAAGTTTGAAAGTTGTCCAGCAAGTATTTATACCAGTTATACCTAAAGTCTAAGGAGGCGTCAGGGCCGTAGCCAGATAAGATATTAAGATAGAGCATATCAAGTGTATTGGTCGGTGGTCCGGCAAGAACCCCAAATTTCGTGAGGTCTTCATACAGAGGGCCTACCGCAAACACAGAAGTTCGCAAATTGCGGGCATCTTTCTCTGTCACTCTAATTAAGGCTTCATTGTAGTAAAAGAGAAAGTTGCCCGCAATTTATGAACTTCGGTATTCGTGGCACGCCCTCAGATGTAGTGCATAATCCTTTACCATCGTATTTCCTCGGAAACGTTCGTATTTGTCATGCTACTTCAGCTAACCTCAGTACTTTTTGTACTGAGGCTGACTTAAATAGCATGACACGTTCGTATGTTTCCGTGAAAATACGATCGTAAAGGATTATGCACTACATTTATATAATAGCACAATCGGAATAGAACAAACCTCGAAATCAAATGTCTGGAACAGTCCTGAAATTTGGTATGTATGTAAATGAAAGGCCCCTTTTTCATGTCCACGCCATTAGACATTTGGGGACCTCGAGGAATCGCAGCCATATTGGAAAATTTGTACCATTTTGGAGAAATTTGCGTTTTACTCTAATCTAAATCTATGTTATTTAGGAAAATATGGTGTAGGCGAAGCGTATTAAATTCTACACCGAAAAGTTCTAGATATCTTTGCGGAAAAACTACATCTTTGTTATAGAAAATACTTGCTGAATCTATAGTATGTACTTATAGGTGACTTTGAGGTACTTATGACGACCGGTTTGGCCTAGTGGGTAGTGACCCTGCCTACGAAAGCTGATGGTCCCGGGTTCAAATCCTGGTAAGGGCATTTATTCGTGTGTTGAGCATGGATATTTGTTCCTGAGTCATGGGTGTTTTCTATGTATTTAAGTATTTATAAATATTTATATATTATATATATCGTTGTCTAAGTACCCTCAATACAAGCCTTATTGAGCTTACTGTGGGACTTAGTCAATTTGTGTAATAATGTCCTATAATATTTATTTATTATTATTATTTATTATAGGTATTTAAATAAACGTAAACACACAATTTGTACATTTTCGGGTAGTTATAACATTTATTGGTTAACCAACCAAATATAAAACCGCCTGGATCTGTCACTGAACGACCTGACTTTAACCTACATTATTTGATCGTCTAATCTTCTCATCTACCCTCAACTGGCTTAAGGAGTCATTTGAGGGTAGATCTTGTTTACGTTTATTTAAATACTTAAAAGTACAGACTATAGATTTAGCGCTTATACACTTCCAGGGAACATTCTCTTAATAGGAAACTCGGAAGAATATGAATTCCACTTTTGTGACTTTTGTCTATACATTTGTACATGTTCTACCCCAATATCAACATTTTACTCGACTGTGACTTATCATTTTTTTTAATCCGGCCAGTATCCTAAGCTACAGGGTGTACTGAATCATCAGTACTTAAACCCATAACCTACTTTCTGGTGAATTCGCAAGTAAAATGTTGATATTGGGGTGGATCATGTACAAATGTATAGACAAAAGTGTAATTCATATTCCTCCGAGTTTCCTATTAAAAGAATGTCCCCTGGAAGTGTATAAGCGCTAAACCTAGATTCAGCAAGTATTTTCTATAACAAGATGTAGCTTTTCCGCAAAAATATGTAGAACTTTCTAGTGTAGAATTTAATAAGCTTTAATGTTGATGTCTTACAACATATTTTTCTAGATAAGGTAAAATTATGCTACACATTTTCTAAGATGGCTGCGATTCCTCGAGATCCCCAAATGTCAAATGGTATGGACATGAAAGAGGGGCCTTTAATTTACATACGTACCAAATTTCAGGACTGTTCAAGAGATTTCGAGGTTTGTTCTATTCCGATTGTGCTAGTACGTGTACTTGCAAGTTGCAACACCAAAAGCGTATATAGGAACAGTTTTCATAAATGACTACATTTCCATTCATATCCATTAGAATATTTGTACAGTTGTTGTAATTTTGAAACCTCTTCAAACATTGATGTTTTCTGGGTTAATTAATATTGTAAAATTATGCCGCAACATTACTTATTTGTGGCTTAGGTACAAATGTTTTTATTTATATCATTTGCTAGAATTGCTTGAGTCTGACTACATATTTAATTAGTAATATTTTTACCAACCTTTAGCACCTTGTACCGAACAAATAGTCGTCGGGCCAATATAGCAAGTATGCAGACATTAAATGTACGTACTAACACTATATTATCCCATACATTTTATTTATAAGAAAATAAGTAAGGTCTGGCGGCTCTTATATAGGGACCGTGCGCGTTGGAGGATCTGCCATCTTGCGGCCTGAATCGGAACAATGAACATGTACATTCACACGTCACGTGTTTTCTTGTGCATAGTAGGTTCTGCCATCTTGTGGGCCACATCGGAACAGTAAACATCATATTTACGCCTCGCGCCAAAATTCTGACGGCTCCTGTGCTGCCTCCTACAGTTCATGCACGCTCCCTATAATATTTTGCATTCTTTCCATTTTTAACATTTAAATTTGGGTTGTATAAGAAAACCTCACGTGTATTTTTCTATGGTGAACGAAACTAAGAAAAAATATCTACTACATACTTTTTCTCGGTTTTGTTAAACATATATAAATCTTCACTTGGCACTTCAAAATAGCTAGTCTAAACAAGATTTACTCTATACAATACTATTTACCTTAAAATTAAGCCGAATGATAAAATTTTAAAAATACACGTGAGGTGATGTAGGGGAGAGGGGTTCGCCAAGTACCTCACCAAATATTATCAAGGGGGAGGAGGGGGTCAAAAAGTAGCTGAAAAAACCTCGCGTGATTTGTGCACAAGCCCATAGCATAATTTATACTGTAATTTATTAGGATTATGAAATAAATGAAATGAAATCAAATCATATTATATTACAAACGTTTTTCAGCCACTACCACTTGATTGGTATGGTACAGTCAATGTGAAAAATACATATATGAGCGAAGCGTTTGACAGGTCTGTGTTTTTTTATTTTATACTACGTCGGTGGCAAACAAGCATACGGCCTGCCTGATTGTAAGCAGTCTCCGTAGCCTATGTACACCTGCAACTCCAGAGGAGTTACATGCGCGTTGCCGACCCTAACCCCACCCCCCTCGTTGAGCTCTGGCAACCTTACTCACCGGCAGGAACACAACACTATGAGTGGGGTGTGTATGAAAGTAACGTATGAATCAAGGCTCGGAAACCGGTTAAATGTTCAAAACGTACTTGGCGCATCAAAATCTTTTAATTTCGATTTCGATCGGAAAACCGTTATTTTTTAATCGGTTTTTATTTGAACAGTTCTTGACAAATTAACCGGTTTAGAGCATTACAAGCTGATTTCTTCATATGTCGGTGTCTTTATTTACGTGGCACACCACCAGACCGGCGGCCGGCCGTTTCGTCGCTCGTCGAAAAACCCGGTTTTTTAGGTTAAAATAAAGTTCTTAAAACGTTCGCGTTCTTGTATAAGTTCGGAGGAAAACCGAAATAAACCGGTATTTTATAAACCGGTTCCGAGCCTTGGATCGGATAACTCGAGCATGCGAATAATGTAATGCTTAATAGTATTTAAAACTGTATGTGTCTTTTTTGTTAAGTACTATTTTTAAATTTCAGGATATGTTTGCTGTAGCCTTAATTGTTCCACTGGTAACCACTCATGTGCGAACTCTAGGCGCCGGTCACATATACGTGGGAGTTTTGGGCGCAATATACCCCGCATGCCAATTGGTATCGGGGCCTCTCATTGTAAATACACATTTTTCTACAAACTTTATATTAACACACATGCTTCTAAGTTAACATTTTTTTTAAATATATGATGACTCGTTTTTCGTTTTAGCTAATCCACTTGAAGCACAGCAATGAAATCGAATGCATAAGGCGTATCGTATTAGGCCACCACATACTAGCGTCGGCGTCTAGTCAACTCTAGCCTGATTTACACGCGTGCTAAGACCTGCCAAGCGTCAGGGACGCAGCTATGCGGTGGAGTGAGATAGCAACATCGCTTTATTCCTCTAACGCATAACTGCGTCCCTGACGCTTGGCAAGCCTCGGCACGCATGTTCCGTTCGAGCAATTATTAGGGTTGACACAACTTGACATCCCCATGCGTGCACGGCCACAGATAAGATAATGACATGAATTTTGTCAACCCTAAATAGCCGAAATGGCACGGACTTATAAGATTAACCGGATAGGGTACATTGGCCAAAAAGTGTGTCCACATGAGAAGTCAAGGTGGGCCGTTGCATCTCTTTCTAATTAGGGTGACCATGAGTTATATGTATCTGGGATATTAGGATAACGTGGAATATATAGTTTGGCCAAGATCTTTTCTTATTTGTGCATAGTCAGAGAGAATCTTACTGTCTTTTTGCTGTGCTAGTATTATGGCCCCTGAACAGGGATGGATATAGTTTATTATCTTCTGTAAAACGCTTCACAAAATCTTACTTAATCTAGTCGTCCTAAAAGCTGTTACTGATAGCTAATAGGCGTACCGGACCGTCACTATGATCGATCGTGAGGAAGGTGGTCCGCCGTAACTTCTTTCGATATTCGTTCTCGCTTACACATACTAATAACTGGGGGGCTACCGCAAAAACCGTAATTCGCAAATTACGGGGATCTTTCTCTTTAACTCTCACTAAGACGTAATAACAGTGACAGAGAAAAACGCCCGCAATTGATGAACTTCGATTTTCACGGTTATAGCCCTGGATTCCATGTGGATGAGATTAATATTAAATATTTTTCTAATTAAAATACTTAAGGTGTTACGATGCCGGACATGTGTTTGAAAATTTATAAATGGCGGCCGTTAGCCGCCACTGTCGAACTCAAAAATGGTCACGATTATTCATTTGTAGTCTGCCTCTTTTGCACTCATGGTATGTTTATATGCGTGATGGCTTACGTTTTGCACACTTTAACTATCTTTAATTCTTTAAGCGTTATCTACTCATCATAGATATGTGACTAGTTTTCAAATTTGCCGCCTTTTTCTATTGACGGAAATGTGTCTCCAACCTATATCCAATCGATTAGGTATATATAAAGAGTTAGTAAAACCGTTTCAGACTTTAGATTTCAATTTTGGCACTTCATTATTCTGTAATAGCTATCATTCCACCAATTTAATCATGCCGAAATATAGACATACCTAATTAGATAAACTTACTTAAGTACTTAATAAGAATTGTGTAAAACTGATTCACATCGTGCCGACATCATGGTGACCCTAAGGAGTTTGACAATTATCGTCTTGTATTTTATCGTAAAATTTAATGATTGTGGTGCACCTGTAAAAATATATACCACAATCAGCAAAACTTTCACTTCTACAACCTGTCATACAACATTTTTTATCCATTTTTTAAATATTTCGCAATTAAATGATGATCTCCACCATTCACGTGTTTTGGAAATATCTTGAAAATATGTCATCAAGTTGGGGATACCAATTAATATTCAAAGTTTCTACAATGTCTACCATATTAAAATTATGTATTTTTTTTGTTATGCACATGCTTGGTTTAATCAGTTAATAATATTGACATCACAATTATTTACAAATTATTTAAAAGATTTGAGAACCGCACTCTGTATATAGCACTAAAATAGTATAAGAAAGTATTTAATTTCAGTAGTATATTGATACAAATACTACCACAATGGTATGTTTTTAACATTGGCAACATGTGCGAGTGAGACACCGCGCCCCACTTTTGCTATCTCAAGTGGACCGTTTTCTTTAGTTTGGTAAGAACACTTTTCTGCCTCCGTGATAAGGTTCAATTTACTATAACAAAATAAGTTATAGTGTGCTCCATTTTATATCTCCATGCGAATTGGATAGTGCCATACATTAGAAAGGTACAGCATGATTCGTCCCTGAATCGCTGTCAAACTTCAGTATACGGAGACCTCACGTTTTTCTATAGTGAACGAAAGTAAAAAAAATACCTACTAATAAGTACATACTTTTTCTCGGTTTAGTTAAACATAAATCTTCACTTGGCACTTTAAAATTGCAAGTATAAACAAGATTTGCCCTATACAATACTATTTATCTTAAAATTAGGTCGAATGAAAAAATAAAATAAAAATACACGTGAGGTTATGTGGGGGAGGGGTTAGCCAAGATCCTCACCAAAATCACCAAGGGGGATGGGGCGGTCAAAAAGTAGCCGAAAAAACCTCGCGTGATTTGTACACAAGCCCAAAGACTCTAGTGCGGGGTCCCTCTTATGTACGCTCTTGCATATGGAGCTTATTAGCTCCATATTTCTATTGAAAGGTAGATAAAGAAATTTCGTTTTTCGCGGTACGGACATCTGAGATGAGAATTTAAAAAGATATTATTTTTCAATTGCTGGATTTGGGAGCCCAAGAGGGGATTTTTGTAGTTATTCGAGCGCATTAGATTAAGATTTGAGTGATATCATGCTACCCCGTGGAAGGCTCCACGGCCGTCTATGTTGATCCGTTGGTTGGTGGAAATCGCTAATGCGTACAAATTTAGTAATTGATAGATTTAGTAATAGCACATTTATATTATAAATAGCATTCATAAGGATTTGGTCATTTTGGTCCAAGTGAATGCTATGTCTACTTAACGTTTTTTTAACGTTCCACCAACACCCCGAAATTAAAAAAGAACTGTAGTCGCTTTCCTGCTCGCTGGAAAATAAAACTACTATAGGTAACCTTTTTTTCTTCCTATAATCTATCTTTCGACCCCAATAAGTCTCTACTACTACGCTTGAGTAAGTAACTATACATTTAGCATCGCCGGCGCCCCAGCTGTAACCTATTGTTTTATGTGGTATAGAGTCGTAGTCTCAACCTGTAACACCTTCAAGGTGGTTGTTGGGACTTTCAACGTGTCTGGTAGCCAAAATGAAAAACGAACTATTATAATTAAGTAAGTAAATAATTGCCAAAAATGACGAATAAAATAATTATATACGAATTTAAATAATTCATTAATTAAATGAAAAAGAATTGATTTTTAGTACATTTTTCCTTTATTTTTGTTGCAGGGCAGTTTAAGTGACCTTAAAGGGCGGAAAATGGTATTAACTATGACTTTATTGTTATGTGCTATATGCCAAACGTTTCTGGGTTTTATTGATTCGCTTTGTTTTATACTAATCGTGCGGGGAATTTTAGGTAAGTGCATCAATGCGGTATAGATCGTGTCATTCACGATGACGCGCGAATTTGACAAATCTAACCTTTAAGGGTATGATAATTACGAACCAAGGCACGCGTCCCGGTGTCTGGTGTCTTTTTTATATTTTTACCCATACATTTTTGTAATAGAATAGCATGCTACATTTTTACATACATCGTTTTATTTATTTTTAGGCTTATTGAAACAGACTGAAGTTTTGACCAAAGCTCTTGTGCCTGACTATGAGACAAGTGAAAAAAAGCGATCAGAAATATTTGGAAAAATAGCTGCCATGTCTGGAATTGGTATGATTGTAGGGCCATTTGTTGGAGGACACCTAGCAGAAGGCTTCCCAGAACACGTATTACCTTTGGTTGCTATCATAGTCGGGAGTTGTTTTTCTATCAGTGCAGGTGATTACAATGTTTAAAAAAACATATCTTTAGCAAAATTCGACGGAATAAATTTCAAACTTTGAAGATAATGTTGTCCTTTCAGTATCGCTATTTCTGACTAAGTTAACTGCAGAGATATAAAATTATTTTTATAGTAAATCAGGCCTGAGGATACAAACACTAATTAGTTTTTTTTTTGTTTAGGTCTTGTGTATTTGTTACCAAACACAAAACATGACGAGAAGCAAGAAAAGAAGAAAATCTCACCCAAGAAGAATTGTTCAACGACTGTAATGCAAATAGTACTCAATGCATGCAAAGAGTCATTGTTTGAATTGTTTAAAATAGATTGGTCTGAATATGGCACAATATTCTTCTTTGTAGCTTTGTTTAATTTTGCTATTTTATTACATTTTTCTAACTATGTTTATTATTTAAAAACAACATACGGACTTACACCGAAGTCGATTGGTTACATTATATCTTTAAAAGGCCTAATACGATCAATATCTAGTTATTTAATAGGATTTATTAATAGCTATTATACAAAAGATAAAGATTACCGCACTAGAAACGCTCATGCGTTTTTTATCACAAGTATGTCAATATTAGGATTAATTTTTTCCTTTAATATTTATATTTATGTTATTTTCATGATACCTCTAGGAATAAGTGAAGCTGTTGCAAAGTTAGTGTTTTTGGAAATGATACTGAAAAGAGGACGTGCTGAACACCGATCGGCCTTGATTGGCGCCACAAACAGCGTACGTTCTATGTCTGGAGTAATTGCTCCCGTAGTATCAGGCGTGGTTGGACAATATATAGGTGTACCATTTGTTATTTATGTAGCATTTTTCATCAGCTTATTTGGTTCTTTTGTAAGTTACAGGTATGCAAATATTGTAAAAGAAGACTGAATAGTTGTTGAAATGTTGAAATACAGTTGTACTTATCATTATAGTGATTTTTGTATTTTTATGAACAAATTATAGTAAGTTTGTATTATTTGGCTTAACGGGTCACGTCGTCGATGTTCCGTTTCACGAAAAATATAAACATCAACGATGATTTCGTATTTTGTGAAACAATAAACTACCCTTGGTCGGAATGGTCGGGCTTGACATCAGGCCCTCAGAGAGGCAGATAACGAAATTTCGACATTCGCGGAAGAGCCTCAGTATCATAATAAGAAACGTGTATGAACTGTAGACGGCAGACGGCAGCACAGAAGTCCCCTATTCATCGGCGCAAAGCATTATGTTAAGTTTCCATATTAAGATTTAAGCCACTAGATGGCAGACCCTACTATGTTAACGGCACCAATCATGGAACATTTAAGAGACAAATTGGAGTGGTTTTGATTTTTCACCGACACCTGTAAAATTTCTACCGCTTTACGCTTTAAGAGTTAAATGTCCAATTCGTCCTTTATGTTTTCTATCTATTTAATGAAAGCTACTGTAATTGGTTCCAATATTATTAACCAATTAAAACTGTGTTTTTTTTTTTGCTCCAGTCATGGAATGGATCACCATTCATTTTCAAAATAACAAATATCAATGAAAAATTTAACTTTAGCAACTCTTTGGCTCTTGTTTATGGTAAAATGTTGCCAGTGATTAAAAACTGATGGTAAAAACTTGTTTTACAGGATTTGTCTATACCATTTCATTACTGGTGCTTATGTTCCATAGACATACAATATAACTAGACAAGAAGTCGAGCGACCAGGGGTAAGAGAAAGACATATATGACGTCATCATGACATCATAATATGGGGTTACCATGGTCGCAAAAAATTACCCTAAAATGTAATAGGAAAATGATGCAACAAGTACTTAAATTACGTAATGAGTGAGTCGCCATTTTGACTCCCTAACTTGCGAAGTATCACAAGAGAAATAACGAACATAATCGCAACTAGTAGTCGGTTTATTTGTTTTTGTAGTAATTTGTAAGTAAGCCTTACTTACGAATATGAAGTTTTGAGTTGATATAAGATTAGGTGATTATTGGAATAAAAAGGATAAACTATCAAAAGAGGTAATTTCTTTATTCAAAACTTATATTATTATAACTGTACTTACTAGAAATAATAATTAAATGTGTCGTTCTCAAGTAAAAGGTACCACATAGTCGCTTACCATAAGGATACAATTTGCTTGCTCTCTATACGAATAACCTGTAAGAGCGTCCTTATGATAAGCGACAATGCGGTACCTTTTACTTGAGAACAACACAAATAAATTGAATTTATGAAAAAATTGATTGATTGAAAGGTGTATGACACGTATGCAGATTCTCATTGGCTCATCAATATTACTAAAAACGTAAGATACTCATCTTCCGAGCAGGTAATCCTACCGATAGTTGAACCGGTGACACTCGGTGGTTTTGCCTTGAGCAGAGTGTTCATTTTTTAATACCTAGGACATATAATTACTAAAAATCTAAAGGAAGATGCGGATATTGAAAAGGAACACAGCGCACTGACATTTATAGCTATAATATTGATTCGCAGTATATGATTTTAAGTTAACATGGTCATTTACATTAAAACTGTTACTTAAAACCGAATATTTATGTTTAAATAAAAAATCTTACGTGTTGCGCGTTGTACATATTGTGGGGGTCAAGAAAACTTTATTTACACATAAGTACACTTGTAACCTGTGGATCAATTATATGAAGTTCAATAATAGCTTCAGAATGCTGTTGAGACTGCCACGACGACGACGTGCACGAATGGACGATTTCCATGACATGATGAAGAAAAGAATTTTCTCTCTCCTCTCCTGCGGGGCAATTAATCAATTTTAATAAATACATTATTTTAGAGTTTAATACTCATATAATCCGTAATCCCATGTACCAAGCCTCCAAGAAACAATTTAAAAATTTAAGTCTGTGGTCTTATATAGGATTATTCCTGCTAGTTACCACCAAGTTGTTACTAGTGGTAACTACTAGGAACTTTTGTCCACCTTTTACCACAGGTAGTTACACTAATTTTATTCCCACAGTTTACCACTGGTAACTACTGGGAAATAAAATTCCCACTGGTAATAGGTAGGATTTTTAATTCCCAGAAATTACCCCCAATAATTTGTTAGAGTTTAATACCATTAAAACCCGTAGACGACCCGTGTACAAAGAACCCAAATAAATACTTCAAAACACTGTGAGACCTATGTTAAGATGTACCAACTCTAATAGTGTATAGTGTAACGGGTTATTCCCACTAGTTACTATTACTTATTTAATAACAGCCAACTTACGTGTATGAACAAGGTTGGAAAAGAAAACTTTTCGATGAAAGTTCGTTTGCCCAGTTTGCGGACACAATGTTGTTCAAAATGTTTGGAACAAATACGCGAGTATTTGTGAAGCATCCAATTTGATTTTCCAGTTCCCGCAATCCATTCTTTAACAATTTCATCCTCCGTCGGAGAGCTGGAAATATTAAATAGCTTGAAACTCCCGAAATATGGGGTAGTTGCAGGGGACTTTTTTTTCTATTTGTTTGCAACCCTAAATAAAATACTACTGAATTTGACTGGTTTACATAACCAAACTTTCTGTTTTATTTTTAGCAATAATTTACTGATATCTCCTATTTTATCAAGTTTTTCATAATCCAAGTAATGATGTAACTCAGTAACTTGGTTCCTGTGAGATTTGAGAAAGAAATACATGATCAAAATACGAAAAACTTGTACTTACGCATGAAATGTTACACCCGCTTATTTTCGCAAGTTATTGCTTTTGTAGGCAACCACTGAACACCCCACCATGTTAATTGTACGTAAAAACTTCTTACACCTCCATTAAATACTTAATAAACACAATCATTCACTTTATAAAACTTCTACAATAAGAAAACCACGTTGTTTACTAGCACTCTTGACAATATGATTGACAGTTTAATGTATGGCATCTTGCGGGATTTTGTCTCTTTCACTCTTATAAATTTCTGTATATCGCCATCACCCTCCTTCCTAAGCTGCCATAACCCGACCATGAAAAAAAACCCGGTCGGTGATAAAGACAAAGCATTGCACTATTTTCTCTTTCCTCTTATAGGAATCGCAATAAGACTATCTTTCTCTATCAAAGAGTGTCAGGCCCTTGTTATGTTCCATAATAGGGGTGTTTACTATATGTGAAATAGAGGCAGCGTGAAGTGTAGGGGGCAGCACCTAAGAGCTTACCGCGAGCAGCGAAGTTCGTAAACTGCGGGTATCTTTTTCTGTCACTCTAATTACGCCTTATCTTCGGTGTTCAACTGTTCGCGGTAGGCCCTTTGCTGTGGGCCTACCGCGAACCACGTTTGACGTGTTGCCACCCTGTCACACTTAGGTACGAATTTACAAGTGCGACAGAGAGGCAACACGTCGAACGTGGTTCGCGGTAGGCCCTCTGAAGCCCCCTCCAGACTATGCGCGTGAATCGCGGCGCGACCTCGCGGAGCGAACATACCGCGACGTTGACGTAGACTCCACACTCGCACAACTTCACGGCGATTTCGCAGTTTGGTTCGCAGTAAGATGGCGCCGAAGCGTCAGCTGATCGGATTTAGTTTGCGGCAAGGCACTGATTCAAACTGGGAACTATCAAATTAATTTTTGGTTGATCAAGTTCGCACCCAATAACCAAGTAGCCGCCATAGAAGGTTATGCCAGTTTACAGATTAACCGACTCGTGAGCGAATCGATCGCGAGTGTGGAGTTTTGCAAGTTCGCGCTTCGCGTCTCCTTTGACGCGGGCCAAATACCGACAAAAAACGGGGAATAAGGCGCGAATGCGTGAACAATCTGCGAAATCGACGCGAGGGCCATCCACACTCGCGTTCGCGGCTTCGCTCACGAGTGTGGAGGGCCCTTTAGAAGCGTGAATTGTTTTCGATTCACAGGGCCGGAAATAATGACCAACTTGAAGCGAACAGTAACTCAGAGGGCCTACCGGGAACACTGAAGTTTCGTAAATTGCGGGTATCTTTCTCTTTTACTCCAATTAAGGCGTAATTTTTAAAGGAGTTTAATGGAATTAAATAAACTATTATTAAATTACTTAGAATGACAGAGAAAGATGCCCACAAGTTGCGAACTACTATACGTTTCACGGTATATCAGCACATCGTTAACAATATTTGAACTGTTAAATAATGTCTCTAATTGCAAAAAATGCTCAATGTTTGATATCTTTGCATATGAACCATTTTTTACATTTCAAATATTGTAAACGATGTGCTGATATTTGGTGAAACAGAAAAATACTCATGCTCGGGCACGAAGTCGGATCAGGGCAGCTACCGGGAAAATCGAAATTCGTCAATTGCGGGCATTTTTCTCTGTCACTCTAATTACGTCTTAGTGAGAGTAAAAGAGAAAGATCCCCGCAATTTGCGAATTTCGGTTTTCGCGGTAGGCCCCCTGATATCAAGTGCGAATTACATCCACACTTTAGCGCCAATTACATCCATACTTCCCAATATCTGGCATCTGGCATGAAATCAGAGGGCCTACCGCAAAAATCGAAATTCGTAAATTGCGGGGATCTTTCTCTTTTACTCTCACTAAGATGTAATTAGAGTGACAGAGAAAAATGCTCGCAATTGACGAACTTCGATTTTTGCGGTAGGCCCCCAGGCCCGATAATCGTTTTCGTTTCACGGAATATCAGCACATCGTTGACAATATTTGAAATGTAAAAAATACTTTTCACCTGAGCAGCTCGAACAAGTCTACTTTCGTCACTCCAGGGAGTGTAGAAAGGCTATGAAAAAATAAAAAGAAAAGCTTTTTAATTTAGTGAAGGCTATGAATACAGGAATAAAAACTTTACTTGATGTTGAATTGTTTTAACCTTTAATATGCTCTGTTTGTCACACGAGAGCAAAGTTATTTTACATCTCGTGTTTTTGAGACTCAAAATCAACACTCGCAAGAAAAACTAACTTTCCTCTCTTGTTGCACAAATAACTATTGATATTTCTACATATGAACCATTTTTATACATTTCAAATATTGTAAACGATGTGCTGATATTTGGTGAAACAGAAAAATATTATTTCTCGGGCCCAAAATCGGGTCTGATATCAGGCCTGATAAAGTGTGGATGTAATTGGCATTTCAGGCATGATCAAGTGTGGATGTAATTGGCACTTCGCGTTAATTGGAGTAAAAGAGGAAGATGCCCACAATTTGCGAACACCGGTGTTTGCGGTAGATCCTAAGGGCCCTCCACACTCGTGCGCGAATCGAAGCGCGAAGCCGCGAACGCGAGTGTGGATAGCCCTCGCGTCGATTTCGCAGATTGTTCACGCCTTCGCGTCTTATTCCCCGTTTTTTGTCGGTATTTGGCCCGCGTCAAAGGAGACGCGAAGCGCGAACTTGCAAGACTCCACACTCGCGCCACGAGTCGGTTAATCTGAACTGTCATAACCTTCTATGGCAGCTACTTGGTTATATTGGGTGCGAACTTGATCAATCAAAAATCAATTTGACAGTTCCCAGGTTGAATCAGCGCCTTGCCGCAAACTAAATCCGATCAGCTGACGCTTCGGCGCCACCTTGCCGCGAACCAAACTGCGAAATCGCCGTGAAGTTGTGCGAGTGTGGAGTCTACGTCAACGTCGCGGTATGTTCGCTCCGCGAGGTCGCGCCGCGATTCACGCGCATAGTCTGGAGGGGGCTCTAGATGTTGGGTAATTCAGCGTGTTATTATAATTCTGTCCTGTATTTTCGTAACAGGTTTATTTTTATAAAATTCTGTGATAAATACAATGCGTTCGGCATGCTATGGTATGTGAAAATCCGAACGCTCATATTATGACAATGACATTGACAGCTGTTGCCTTTAGTTGACGTGTCTGGCATATCGGTATTTAAGGTATAGTTTGGCCTGAAATGAAAAACATATAAAATGAGAATGGGATGTTAACAAGGAACTGATGATAAAATTGTTAAATTATTGTAATAAATTTTGAATCTTTATTCGACTACTTCAATATTTATCAGCTATGTGTATTCAAGAATAACGGATAACCTAAAGAAATGACTTTTACAATCTATCTTCTTCAATGTGTTGCGTTTGTGGTAAGTACATTATTAATCGTTTGTTGCAACACAGTTTTTTTTTGTTTTTAAGTATTATTTCTTCTAAGTCTTGATATTAAATAACGTACATTTTACAAAAGTCTTGGTAAGTACTAATTGGGAAAATGTTGTAAACTTTAACCAACTGACGACCGGGTTTCATAATTTGCCAGCTTAAATTTAACTCTGTAAGTTCACAAAGAGTCTAAGTTAATTGGGGCCTATATACCACATGCAGGAAGTGGGGGACTTACTTAATTTGTAAAACAAATTAAGTAAAAAAGTCTTTTTTTATAACCAAAATTGTCATTAGCTTTCTTTCCTTACCTATTATTGTATCACCTGTTATCTTTCTTATTGTATAAAATTTGTGAACATTCAAATATATATATTTGCTATCCATTTTTTGTTGAATAATAGTAAAAATAAACACAAAGTTTTGCTCAATTCTTGTTGCTACTGAACTAGTCATAGTTGCATCATGTGATGTCAATGGGTCAAAACAGTCATAAATTTGTCTTAGATATTAGCAATGTTTGGATCACAATACTGCCAGACCAGCTAGCATGAGTTGTGTTCTCGCACGACTCTTCGAGTCGCGCTGGATGTATTGAGTCACAAGCAAGAATGCAACTCATGGTAGTAGGTCTGTATTATACTAAATATAGATACATTTTTTATAATTTGTATTTCAGGATCTTCTAGCAGTGAGCTTGATAGTTCCATTGATTGCAAGCCATGTGAGGACTCTGGGTGCCGACCATGTGTATGTGGGGCTCATGGGCTCCATATACTCTGGGTTTCAGCTGGCTTCAGGACCGCTTCTTGTAACTATTATGTTTATCTTTATCTTTAGTGAAGTATGCTCAAAAGCAATGAAATTGGGTTAGTTTGTCTGGGAATTTCAATAGTCACCCTCTTCCCTTGTTCTTGAATGGAAATTTCCTGATAAAGTGACAGTCACAGATTGCTCTCAGCTTGTGTGTGTATAAGCATAAGCAGAAAGAAAAATACAATAAAAACACATATCCATGCAAAGTTGCAAATTTATTAAAAATAAGTGGTAATAATGTAATTTATAAATGGGAGTGCTCTTTCTCAGAGTGTGTGCTCAGTCAGACCACTAAGCATGACTTGCATTGTTGCCCACAACTCCATGTGACAATGCAAGTCATGCTAAGCAGTCAGATTAATAAGCAAGGCCCCAGGCCCCATCAGAGTAATTGTAAAACTGGTATGTGGGGGTAAAACTGGTATTTCATGGGGGTATTAAGCTTAATTAAAAATAACAAAGATTAGACCTATAAGAAAGAATATTAATGATTATTGGAAGGAGGGGTAAAATCAGGATCCCTAACTCTTGCATATTCAAACAATAAAGTGGCAGATACCGAAACTTCGCACTTCGCGGTAGGCCTCTGTATACAAACTGTATATATTTGATGTATCAATAGTGAAAACTTCTCAAAAAACAGTTTGAGGCATAGTATGTATAAGTTACTTTATGGTTTACAATATGTGATAGTGCTGCTCTCTGGTGACAGAACATTGCAGTAATAACTCCCTATTGAAGAGGTTTGGCCAACCTTTTTTGTTGATTCTTGTTCCTGTTAACTGTTAGAGAACGCCTGATTTGAATTAATTTTCTAAATAATAGATTTGGAGGGATGGGATGCTTTGCCTTTTTTGGCTGTGCCTAAGAGGAAAAAAATTGCGCCACTGTTAGGGAACTCCGAATTGTTATTATATTCAATTAAAAAAAATATGTTTCACTTAATATACTATCACTTTTTTTCAGGGCAGTTTAAGTGACCTTAAAGGGCGTAAAGTTGTACTGATTGCTACATTATTAATTTGTGGCCTGGCCTATGCTGCCTTGGGTATTACTAGTTCACTAGTTGCAATACTAACTATACGAGCAATTTTAGGTAAGTTAGTGTTGTACTCATTAGGTAGAATTTTCATTTTACTATACTGTCATGCACTTTTTTTTTTGTTTAACCATTTGTTAAATCAATAGTCTCACATAATAGAAATTTTATAGTTTTCAGTTAAAAATATTTTTTTAATAAAAAATAAATTATGTTACAGGCCTATTTAAGCAGACTCAAATATTGACAAAAGCATTAGTGCCAGACTATGAGCGGAGTGAAAAGAAACAGTCTGACATTTATGGCAAAATGGCGGCCATATCTGGAGTTGGTATGACTATAGGCCCAGTTATTGGTGGGCATATAGCAGAAGACCACCCGGAAGAAGCCTTTAAACTAGTTTCAACAATTGTTGGGATCTGCTTTATTGCCAATGCAGGTAAACAAAGAAGTGTTTTTTTTTTTCCTTTGAATATAGATACCATAATCAAGAAACATGGTACTTTAGTAAATGATGATGGTATCCTGTTATCCCTCATCAGGGACATAGGGCTATTCATGGTCCAGTGGGCATGGGCTTAGGCAGGCAGACACCTGCCCCCCCTGGAGCTCAAATTTAACATACAATTATGTCCCTCTGGGTGTCGATAAAATATGACATTAAACTTGATCATTGCGGGTATATATTATATTGTTATTCTTTCAGGTTTGGTGTATTTATTACCAAAATCAATGTCGGAATTGGAACAGGCAAACAGACCAGTTGAAGAAAAAATGACATCAAAAGGAATTGTACATAGAATAGTTAGTAGTTGTAAAGAATCAGTTTTAGAGTTGTATAAAATAGAATGGTCCAAATATGGAAACATATTTTTTTTCAAAGGTTTGCTTGGATTTGCTATGTCATTATACTATTCAAATTATGTTTTGTATTTAAAAACCACTTATGAACTAACTCCCAAGTATATTGGGTATATTATATCATTCCAGGGCATAGTAGGATCAATTTGTAGTTATTACATGGGATACATTAATAGCTTTTATACAAAAGACAAAGATTACAGTGTCAGAAACTTCCATGTATTTTTGATTTTATCACTGTCAATATTAGGATTGATTAATTCCTTTAATATTTATATGTATGCTCTATTTTTAATTCCTCTTGCAATAGGTAATGCTGTTGGTAGGTTAGTAACATTAGAAATGATACTAAAGAGGAGCCATAATAAACACAGAGCTGCATTAATTGGAGCTTCAAACAGTGTACGGTCTCTATCTGGTGTAGTGGCTCCAATGGTAGCAGGCTTAATAGGACAGTACTACAGTGTACAGCATGTTGTTTATGTAACATTTTTTGTAGTGTCTTTAGGTTCTCTTGCAAGTTATGGGCACAAAAACAAAAGAATAAAACAAGACTGAAGTTTTAATAAATCATTTGTTATGTTTAAATTTATGTGTTTAATTACCTTTGCGGCGTTTTATAATATGCACAATACAGTCTAATATTTATATTAAGCCTAAGATGTTAACTTCACTCCTTCTCAAATGCTTGCATTTGCTTCTTCCTCATGTCAGCGATTAGCTGCTGTATATCCTCCCGATCTGTTTTGCTTTCTGGTGGGAAGATTTGTCGCTTAGTATTTGTTACCCATTCTTCGAAATAAGTTGGTTGGTTGAAAAAGTGGAACAACATCACGGGAAAAGACATATACATCGCCATCCTTCCGACTTCGAGTTTCCAATTGCCCATAATAGTGTTTTATATTGCGATTACAATAAAACGATATACACGTATGATGTAATTATGTCTAATAATTTTCCAGTATTCTAAAAATTCGAAGTAAATATTGTTCTTCTTGGTTATTGGTCATGCAAACGTCAATGTCAAAACGAAAATGTCGAAAACCGAAGAGGATGGAGCGATGCTTTTTAATACACTGCGGATTTTGTCCTTTTTATGGGTTTGAGAGCTCTACTGCGTTTAAACGTATGTCCCAAATATCAAAAAAAAAAAAAGATAAAGACGTTTTTAACTTGTTTAACTCCACGGCGATTTCAGTAATTGCTACGCATGAGATTACGCACGTTAAGCGCACGTGACCTTGCAACAAATGGCATGTGATTTTAGAAGCAATCAATCAAATGCCGCAGTGTATTGCAAATCACATGCTATTATCGGTGACGTTTGTAGAAGCCATAGGGAAAATTCAAAGCCACAATAGACTATAGCACCGGACCGCGAGCTTAGAGCGTATTAGAGCGGTTCTACTGGCGTGGGCTTCGACAGAATCCCACCGACCGCACCGACCACCGAATGTCAAAACGGTGCGATCCTGCCTTAAGAGATACACCATACTCGCTATCGCCCTATGCCAGTCCCGACGTCGGGCCCGAGCACGAGTATTTTTCTGTTTTACCAAATATCAGCATATCGTTAACAATAGTTGACATGTAAAAAATACTTTGCCTATAATTGCCGAAAATGTTCAAGGTTTGATATTTTTCTTAACGATATGCTGATATTCCGTGAAACGGAAAACGATTATCAGGCCTGACATCGGGACTGACTTCGGGAACGATATTGGGAAGTGTGGATGTAATTGGCCCTTTAAAGTAACAAAAAATCACATTGTTTACAATAGTTGAAATGTAAAAATGTCTCTAATTGCAAAAAATGCTCAATGTTCAATATTTTTGCATATGAACTATTTGCCACCTCTCACTCCTTAGTAAAGAGTTTTTCGTGGATAAATAATAGGATATTTCGACCAAGATAGTTATCTCCTACCTATTTAAATGTCTGCCGTCTTTGTCTGTAATGTATACTACATAAATATTATTTTATTTAGTGGCGGTCGAAAAATTAAAGAAGTCTAAACATAGGGGTCTCGGCCCCGAATACGATTTCGTACCTTTTGGCGTCGAGACCCTTGGCCCGTGGGGTCCGAACGCGTCTACACTATTTAAGGAATTAGGTAAAAGAAAAGCAGACGCCTCCGGTGATCGTAGAGATGGCAGCTTCCTCGCACAAAGAATAAGTATTGCGATACAACGAGGAAATGCTGCCAGCGTTTACGGCACCATGCCGCAGGGAGATAATTTTTAATTATTTATTTTAAGATTAGTTTTATTTATTTATAGATTTCGATTTTAAGTTTTATCGGTTACTTAGTAATCATTTATTTCGGATAAAAAGACCCATACATCGCTAATTACATAATACAAATAATTATTAAAATAACTAAAGCTAAAAAATTAAAAATACCTATCTAAATTTTGCGCCCTTGTTAGGGTGCCTATCACGCAGGCAGCGTTCCCGCGCTGGATTGCGATTGCAATTCTCTGCAATTCTCTGGTTACTTAGTTATATAATTCGGTTCTTTGGTTTTATTTTTTTTGTATTATTAGTGAATATAACAATGTAATGTTCGTTATAAAATAATCTTATTTTATTTATTGATATATTTTATACTAACCTTGGCTTACTATTTAACTTCGTAGTTTCCGTGTAAAATTCCTGTGGTTTACATACAGGCAGGCAGGCAGGCAGACGGATAAGAAGAATCACGGGTGGCGCCAGCGACGCGGTATTAAATTGCGTTGCTATTACAGGAATTTACGCGGTGTAATGAGGACTATTACCCCGGTCTCTATTGGATGGTTCATATCAGACAAGGATTTCAATTGTAGCCATCTAATATTTTGTACATTATCGGTTTAATAAGTACTATCTATTACGAAATGTTTTATTTTGGTGTCCCGTACGTAATTACGCAACGCGGATGTTGATCCATTTAGGGTTCTAACTAAATTGGTACTTTAATACTTGCTCTATGAAAAGTGAAATTTAGCTAGAACCCAAAACGGCTCAACAAACACGGTGCGTGATTGTACCTAAAACCCCAGTGTCTAATCCATCTGTCATACGTTGGAAGTATTCGATTAATTTCTTTCAGTGGATTATCCTAGCATTACGTCACCTACCTACAATTAGGTGACGACCGTTTAAGCATATGTTTAAAGTAATGACTTTAAAATGGAATTGTAATAAGTTAATAACTACTTAGAGGTAATCCGCATTATAGTGAAGATGAAGATGGAAACAAATGGGATGCATCCCACTTTGCGGTCACTGGATAAGATGCGAATAGGAAAGTAATTTCCCTAGCATTCTCCTATGTCATACCCGTAAGATTATGATAAAAATAAATATGTTCACTCGCACACATAAAATACAAGAATCTAGTTTTTATAAAGTATAATTCTCTACGTCATATACTTTACGTTACAACAGTTTAATGTTTAGATATAGATAAAATAAAATTGAATGTAGGAACTTTATGCAATATTGTGTAATTTTGTCCGTGTGTGCATTAGTCAACAAGTCAAAGCTTTAAAGGAGAAAATTATTTAAACCACTAATACCTTGCTGATAGATGAGCATTGGAGCCTGATACGTAATACCCTGGACCGTTAAAACCGGCCGCTACATAAAGATGTCCTCTAGGTGCAAAATTAATTGATCTAGCTACAGCTGAGGGCTCTGCATCTACACACGCAGCCTATTAGGTACGGTCGTAAATTGTCATATTAAAGAGGGCTTAATTTATGTACAAATCGGCTTACAACTGTTGGTTTTGCATTAAGATATTATGGACTATTAAATTGAGATGTAGGATTCTAAGTCTAAAGCGGAGGCGGCGTTCTGATGACCACTTGCTTTCTATCTTGGGTTTTATTTGGTACATATCTCATAATGGACAATCGTTACAGGATGTTTGCGTAGTAGAAGTAAAATATGGACCAACAAAAATACGAGTACATCAAAAATATGTAAAGCTTAATACAACAATCAGTGACCTCCGGCTGACCTCCTTTGGTCCCATTTTATATTTACCAGAATCAGCCATAGTTTTTATCGAGCGCTGTATTTTGAATGTAGTGTTGTGTCAAACATTACCAAGTTAAATTTTGATGGCAAACAAAAAAAAAAAAAATTAAAGGGCTTTTTCCGCATAGACTATTACATAATGTAGGTATAGTGCGCCGTCAAGTGCTCTGGCGACAACTCCCCCATATAAAGTTTATAAATCCTAAACTAGGCTTTTCTAGCAAGACCGAGGTGGTTAAGACTAAATAATATCCGTAAGATGTTGTGTGGAAGGGTTTTTCTTCGGACTGCTCCTCATTTCTCAGTGCATATGAATATTATTGTGTCAAACATAAATAAAATAAATAAATAAATATTATAGGACATTATTACACAAATTGACTAAGTCCCACAGTAAGCTCAATAAGGCTTGTGTTGAGGGTACTAGTACTAGATAACGATATATCTTCATCCATGTCATGTTCCTTAAGCTTCAGAAAAAAGTACCCATTCAAAGTTTCGAAGAGCCGAGAACTTACAGGTGGCCCAAAAATACGTAGAAAAAAATAATTTTAGTAGGAATATTTTTCTTACCGGTCTTTTACAAAATGTAATTTAAAATTAAAACAACAATAATGTAACTAATCTGAAATGCATTATCTTTAAAATACTTATTCTCCTTTAGCTTTAAAATATTTGATTGATTGATTGATAGCTTTGTATAAACACAACTCACTCGAACTATTGGTAACTCGGGTTTGGTAGATGTGGAGGTTACTTGAAACTCAAACTTGAGACAAATACTTTTATTATCTAGTAAAACTAGGTAGGTGTTTTACACGACTGTCTTTCTTCACGACCGACACTAGCATGTCGCAACTGGCCCGGTTCCCAATCGTCGACCCTCGTCATCCCCTCCAATCGATAATCACCTCACAGATTTCAACCAATCACCGATCAATAATATCGCGCCATTTTACTATAGACCGATATTGTTATTATCCATATATACCATTATTATTATTTTTTTTAATTAAAAATAAAGCAATCAGATACACGAACCCTAACAATCGACCATCCTGATAACGGTTCCGTCCCGGAACACGTCCCCAGGTGGAAACCCTAACAATCGGGATCATGGCCAGTTGCACAAACTTCACATTAACTATACTTAATGTCACATTAACTAGACTTATACTACCTGTTAAGTAACCATTACTAGTATTTAACATATTAATCCTGTTGCTTTTACATACAAATTATAAATTCGAAATCAATTGAACAGTATTGAATTTTTCAAAACAACAATCTTATATAAACACTAGTTCAAAATGACTTTTACAGTAAACTTAATAATGGAAGGTCAATCAATAGCAAGATCTGTACTTGTGAATTCGCATAATCAACTCAAAGCGTATCAACAGTAGCAACAATTTATTTCACGAACAAATATCGCGATAAACTGAAGACAACATAACAACTTACATTCGTCAGTGACCATAAATTCCAATAAAATGTCTCAATGACATAAATCGACTAACTTACAAATCAAAATATCTTACCGAATCATTCCTTATTAAGATAATATCATGATCAAGAGAAAAAGCAACTTTCGAAAAACTCTTGTAAGACTGATTGCCGATCGATTAGCAATAGCTCACACAACTAGTGGAATTCCCAACGATCGATTATGGGTATCCATTTCAAAAATCTCGGTTTTCGTCCGATCGAATAACGAAAAACCAGTAAAAACCCCGAACGATCGATTATCGGGTTGCCTTACCGTTGGCCACACGAGCCGATCGATTACTCGTGATGGGCGCGGAAGGACTTAGTCGAGTTGCCTCGCCGTTGACCTTAGGAGCCGATCGAATACTCGTGAAGGTGCGGGAGGACTTTCGAAACATCGAAACACGAACCAATCGTCGTGGTCTGAAACAATGTTAATCATCCTGTAGTTACATGTTACTTTTCACTATGTTAGAGTACAAATAATAATACATATTTATAATCGACTTATACCGTTAATCTCGAATATTATCATCATCATCATTATCACTGTTGCTATTAGAGTCCGAATCGCTATTTACCTCAAGGGCAGCAATACTGATCCAAGGTTTTATACGGTCCGCAGCAACCGTCGTAGGTCGTCGGCTTTCCATACATGAGAGCCCTGGCACGGGCGCGACCGTGTATCTATCCATGCCTAAATCCTTAATAATACGGTAAGGCCCTATGAATGATGGCATAAGTTTTTTACTCTGACCGTCGTTGTTAAAACATGTCTTAGTTATTTTGACAAGGTCTCCTAATTTGTACAAGCGAGCTGGCCTCCTACCTTTGTCATAATATTTTTTTTGTTTGTCCTGTTCTGCGTCTATCCTAGTTTTAACTTCCCTGCGAATATCGGATACATCGCCATCATCTCTGGTATCACGAGTGATTATGTTTAACGCGGGGTTAACCTCACTATTCATACCCGGTCCAAACATTACCTCTGCAGGTGCCCGCCCAATAGTCTTTTGAATAGTGTTATTGAGACCCCACTGCACTTTCCCCAGGTGGCTGTCCCAGTTCTTTTCGCCAAACTTCACACTCAGTGATCTCAAAGATTCGAGTACGGTGCGGTTATACCGCTCGACTTGACCGTTTGATCTGGGGCTAGCTACTGCATTTAATATGTGCTTAATCCCTTTGTCAATGCAAAAACGTTCAAAAGCGCGAGAGGTGTAGCAACTGCCGCGATCGCTAATAAGACGGTCGGGGTTCCTAAACGTGCAAAATATATCTTCTAAGGCTTTGATTGTATTCTGTGTGTTAGTATTTCGAACAGGCTTCAAGAAACAGAATTTTGTGAAGCCATCCACAACAACAAGCAAATGGGTATAACCTTTATTGGATTTGACGAAGGGTCCAAGGTGGTCAACGTGTAGCGTGTGGAAAGGCACTTCTACTTTTTCGATAGGGTGAAGTAAACCCTCGCGTGTACTTACATTGTTCCTTCCGTACGCACACTCAATGCAAGAGTTGACGTACTTCCTAACGAATTTGGTCATCTTGGGAAACCAATAATTCTTTTTAATCCTCTCCAAGGTCTTTTCCACCCCAAAATGACCAATCTCGTCGTGGTTTAACCGACACAGTTGCCACCTTGCACCCTTCGGTACAACCCACCTAATTTCTTCCTTATCGCCACCCAAATAACGGTATAGCTTGTTTTCCTTAATGACAAAATTGTCCTTTATATATCGCAAACCCTTTTCGTCCACTCCGTCGCTCAAAATTGCCCTTATCCTATTTAACTCCGAATCACCTAACTGAAGAGTATGCAGCCAGTCCTCTTCGCTGATGGACATTACGATTGGAAATGGATCCACAAGAATATCTGACGGTTCCACAATTGGGTTACGAGAAAGAGCGTCTACGTGTCCCATTTTTGTGCCAGCTCTATATTCTACGGAACAGTCGAACTCCTGCAGCGTCAACCACCAGCGCGCTATCCTAGGAATAAGATCCCGTTTCGAGAACGTTGATCGCAAGGCACTACAGTCTGTAGCGATCTTGAATTTTCGCCCTAACAAATAGACCCTGAATTTACGAAGAGCGCATACCACTGCCAGAGTTTCCAACTCATATGAGTGAAAATTCTTCTCTTCTGGAGAAGTTTGACGGCTGAAATAAGCAACGGGATGAAAGGGATCTTTATCTGAGGATCGTTGCAGAAGTATACCTCCGACACCTAGCCTACTAGCGTCTGTGTGTAGCTCCGTCTCGGCTGCCGGGTCGTAAATAGAGAGTACGGGCCTTTCGACCAACCTCGCCTTCAGATTCTGGAACGCCATTTCCTGACTATCTCCCCACTCCCAAACTGAATCCTTCTTAAGCAGTTTGCTGAGTGGCAAGGATATCTGTGCGAAATCTCTAACGAATTTCCGAAAATAACCCGCCAACCCTAGAAATTGACGAACGTTGTGAATGTTTCCAGGTCGGGGAAACTTAGACACGCTCAAGATTTTCTTTTCACCAGGCCTAACTCCTCTAGCACTAACCTCATACCCCAAATAATCAATCTCCTGGCGTAAAAAGTGACATTTGGACATATTGAGAGTAAGGTTAGCGCTTTCGATAGCCTTCAACACGTCTTCGAGGCGCTCTAAACATTGCGCGGGGCTGTTACCATAGATGAGAATGTCGTCGATGTATGCTGTCGCCTTGCCAAAGCGGGCCGATCCTAGTATAGAATTGATCATGCGTTGAAAAACGGCAGGTGCGTTTGCTAGCCCGAACGGCATGCGATTAAACTCGTATTGGCCGTCCGGGGTAACAAACGACGTGAAATGCTTGCTATGCTCTGAAATGGGCACTTGGTAGTACCCAGAAGCGAGGTCGAGAGTGATAAACCAAGTCTGCCCAGAAAGGCGAGCTATTTCGTCCTCGATAATGGGCATTGGGTACCTTTCTTTTACCGTCACTGAGTTCAACATTCGATAGTCGACACATAACCGAAGAGATCCATCTTTTTTTCGAACAAGTATAATGGGACTCGCGTAGTCGGACGCAGACTCTCTGACTATGCCAGCCTCTAGCATCTCTCCTACCATTGAGCGCACCTTTTCCCGTTCGTGATGAGATAGTCTATAAGGACGATACACGACCGGACGTTGACTGCTCAATTCAATACTCATCTCAGCAGCGTTGGTGCAACCTAGACTAGTAAGAGAAGAAGCAAAACAATGACTATATTTCTTCAGTAAGTCTAACAATTTACCTCTATCATCGGCAGACACTCCTTCACCTATCCGGACCTGCTTGACATCAAACTCTGTCTCGACACCTGCATCTTTAGGGACCTGGGCAACTCGCTTAATCATATGAACGCGTTCTACACGACAAAATACAACACTTGGTAGAATCTGACAAAACTTGGCGCACGGCATCACCAATACATATATGTTACCTTTCACAGAACGATGAAGACCGCCGCTTATAATGTATTGTTCATTTGGTCTACCGGCGATAGTCTGCTTCACTAGGACATCGCCATCGAATGCTGTTTCCGTCCTGACCCTAACCGAAGCTGCACCATGAAGCTGAACAACGCTGAAAGTATGATACCGCAACAATGATGCCTCGTCCTCGACTGCATCAACGCAGGTGAATTCATTCGTAATATTGAAGAACTGCAGTTTGTTGGCATCTTTGTATACTGTTATATGAGCCTGCTCGGTGTAAGACTGCCCTACCAGAATGGGCCTCTCCAATAATTCGTCACTGACAGCTCTGAAGCTTACCGTTGCTCCTACCCCATCAA
This sequence comes from Cydia pomonella, assembly GCF_033807575.1. Lineage (NCBI taxonomy): Eukaryota > Metazoa > Arthropoda > Insecta > Lepidoptera > Tortricidae > Cydia > Cydia pomonella. The sequence goes on from NC_084710.1 coordinate 11,859,252, forward strand.
CCGAGAGATCAAGTGACAGGCTACCCAGTGACATAGTTAGGCCATTACCGAAACCCTTCATGAGCGTTGGAGTTTTGTCGTGCGATACACCTAACTCATTAACCGTAGACTCCCTAATCAAGGTAAGCTGGCTACCAAAATCTATGAATGCCTCAATAGTCCTGCCCTGCACCACTACGTCCTTGAAGTACTTAGAACTGGGTTTAGAGGTAATATCTGAGTCTAAACGATTAATTTTCATGACCTTCGGTATAGTAGTGTTGGAGCTAGTCGATTTATCGCCAGGGACGCTGTTCTTAGTAAAACACTTATCCGCTGTATGTCCTATCCTGTTGCACTTTGTGCATTTAATGATGGGTCTAGTACAATAAAGGTAACTATGACCAGGTTCCTTGCAATTATAGCAACCAGATTGCTGCGCCAGCTTGTAACCAGGTTTAGATTGAGTTGTAGTATTCCCCCCAACAAAAGAATTACCCGTGGCTCTATTTCTGACGTGGTAACGGTCTGAACTAATTTGACTGGATTCTTTGTAACTCATCAGAAAAGGCAATAATTGATCCGGGCGAGTACAGCGCAACGCTAAAGCACCCGACCTAAGCGTTCGATCAGTAATTCCATGTATTATACAATCCGCGGCGCGTTTCCCTACTATGTCACACTGGTTAACCAGACTCAGTTTTTCGTAATAATATACTTCTATGGGTTCGCTAAACTTGCTTTTCCTTTTGAGCATGTCCTCCAAGATCTGGCCATAGTTTTGGTCACAAGGAAATGCGTCTAACAATTTTGTTTGCCACTCTTGCCAAGTAAAAAGAATCGTATTTAGGCTTTCGTACCATGTCTTGGCCAGACCTTGCAATTTCTGCATGGCGAAATGCGTGGTAGTCCTCTCATCCCAACCATACACAGCAGCGCATTCATTAACCTTCTTCAACCAAATATCAATGCGTTGATTTTTGGTGGAAGGGTCAAAGCCAGGTAGGATGTTTTTGTGGTCTATTTTCTGTAAAGGCAGTTGTGCGGGCTGTGCAGGTGGTTGAGATGTAAGACCACCCCTTAATTGTATAAGAATATCAACTAAATCTCTTTTAGAAAAAGAAGGGCTACGTGACCTTTCATATTGTCCAGCGTCGTCACGATGCTCTGCTTGACGGTTGGCCTGTGTCTCAGACCGATGATCAGCATGCTGTTCCACCTGCTGCTCGGCGTGGCTTGTGACCCGTTGCTCAGCGTGGGCCGAGGTGTGGTGCCGACCAGGTGGAGACCGGCTGCGGTGCATCCGGCTCGTCGATCTTCTGTCGCAGTTACGTCTTAAAGAACGACGCCGGCCTTCAGCTTCCCGAAGTCTTGCTCTTTCTATCTTCAGCTCCCTTTCCAACATGTGACATCGCGCGCTGCCAGATTCTCGACTAGGATTAAGCGTAGGGCTGGGACTCCGTTCCTTGTCACTAGGGGCCCTTCGCTTTCGTGTAGAACCCCGATCAGGAGGTTCCGGTGAAGACATGGCGTCTGAAACTCAAAACGAAGGCATTAGAATAAATTTGTAGTGAACACCACCACTAATAGCGTTCATGTCAACTGTTTATTTATTTATTTATTTTGTTACATACAACTATAGGAATATAGAATATAGCAATAAGAACTACATAATAAACCATAGGAATGTACTTAAAGGGGAAATGATGCATTGTGGTTTTCACTACCAGGCAACTAAAGGACTAAACAGAGACCGGTAAATACGGTACAGGGAAAAACAAGTAGCAATGTTCAAATTCGAGGTGTGAGGAACGTGTATAATAATAGTAGGTAATTTAACCTATACAAGCATAAAATATCACAAGTTTATTAACCTTGTATTGTATTTCCTATTAATTGAATAGTAATGATGAGTGGCAAAATTGTATAACATAAGGCACCAGATTAATTAAATACCCACGTTCCTCGCAGTGTCAAATTAAATAATAAAATTTGATTAACACGGATTGGGAAAACAGCCAAATTAATGTATTCTATACGTAGTGAAAGTAGTGGGATAAATCCGTTCCCTATAAAATACTTATAGTCAACGTCACGTTTTTATTCAAAACCGATTGCACCCACTCTTGAAAAAACAGAAATGTAGGTAAGCATATTTATTTCTATTAAATGCTATTTAACGGACAAGAAAACACGACCAGTACCGTGGATCTTCCAGAAATATGTTTCCTAGTTAACGCATGTTGTGATGTCTACCCGAAAACTAACAACAATTAGGATGGTAAATAATAAAACCACTTTTATAATAAATGTTCATGAAAACTATGGATTACGGCACAAAATGTTTTGCTAACTCGACTGACTCACAGGTAGGTAGTCGTATATAACTATTCTTAACACTGCTTTTAACGGCTGTACGTATTCAATAATACATTACGTTATTTTATGAAGGTAGACGTCTAAGCGATGAATTTAATATCTCGAAAAGCTACAGCACTATTTATATGGGTAGCACCAATCCGAGTTTGGACCCTAACTTCATTACTAGACCTAACGAACGTAACGAAATTTAATTAACTATGTTTAAAACGAAAATTGGTTCGAAATTACACCGTGCTATAATTAAAAATAAATTGTGGGTGTGTACTTACGTTTTGGTTGCGTTTTCCAACTTCTGAAATATAAACACAACTCACTCGAACTATTGGTAACTCGGGTTTGGTAGATGTGGAGGTTACTTGAAACTCAAACTTGAGACAAATACTTTTATTATCTAGTAAAACTAGGTAGGTGTTTTACACGACTGTCTTTCTTCACGACGGACACTAGCATGTCGCAACTGGCCCGGTTCCCAATCGTCGACCCTCGTCATCCCCTCCAATCGATAATCACCTCACAGATTTCAACCAATCACCGATCAATAATATCGCGCCATTTTACTATAGACCGATATTGTTATTATCCATATATACCATTATTATTATTTTTTTTAATTAAAAATAAAGCAATCAGATACACGAACCCTAACATTTGGTACAGTCAAGTTCATAAATGTGTATCAATTTTTTCACCTTATCGCAAAGGATTAAGGTGAATAAATGTATACATATTTATGAACTCGACTGTACACGAACGTTTATTATAATTATCAACAATATGCCGCAGTGATACGTTTTATCTGTGTATTATTGGCCACCCTGTACATAATCCTTTTGCTTCACAATGACGTTGATTTTTTTTAGTGGCTACGCTGCAGTGTTGGCCGAAACGTTAATGCCATTAACCATTATAAATTAAACCGTAAACTGTAACCGTCCGTTACGGTTTACGGTTCGATTTATAATGGTTAATGGTTAATTGCAATTAACGTGCGGCCAACACTAATAGCCAAGCGGTGACTATTTCACCATTATGCATGGTAAAAAAATCTCACGTAGGTATTATATGACGTATATGTATAACTATCATTCGCTGAACCTATTTCCTTAAAATTGCAAGATAATATCTGACTCCCCACTGGATAACACAGTCGTGTGCTTAAACTCCTTAAAGGAACCGAGGAAACCCACCTATTCCAAGGAATCGTTTTACATCGGATTGCCGAGGGAGCGGTCGCGATCAGTCGGACGATATTTAGCTGTCTACGCGGGGTATTGCAACTGTAATAACATGCAATGTAGGGTGCATTACCTATCAGATGCCGTGGTCTGCGCTGCGAGCGTGCTAGCGCTAAATGTGGGCCCGGCACGATTTCGATTCGTTATCAATTCTGCAGAGGCAAAGATGTGTAGACGCGACGCTATGGGAAGTGGTGTTGACATTTTCCAATGTTGTCATTTTCTCTATTTTTTGTAAGTAAACGGTTTTACCACAAGCGAAACGAACGATTAGTAAAATAACTTTGAATTCATAAAGTTCAACTTATTGACTTTGCTAGGAATGTTCTTTGAACTAATGACGCTATTACGACGTTCTGTGTAAATTCAAAGTGATTTCTCAATTTCAGAAACATTGTTATGATGAGGGTTGGGGTAGAATGTATGTATAGTTATCCGCAACTTAAAATTTATTCAGAACCCTGGCGAAATCAATTGTTTTGCGAGATTGACAATCAGTTTTGATGGCTTATAAATGATCTCATTTATTTCTTAGTGTCCTGTTTAACACCACTTGAGCTTCCTTTACAATATCATCAGTTGCTTATGTATCATGATGTCCTAATAAAACAGTCATGTTTTGCATTGATGACATTTAATATTACTAGTGATATAAATGTTGTCTGCAAATGGAATATAAAATCAAAACAACTGAATATACTACAGTTATTTATTTAAATGGGGAAAATATATTATGTAGGCGGTGTCCTGGCGAGCAGTGGCTACTAGGTAAGTAGGTACATGGTATTAGAGTAGGTAGCAGGTCAATTCGGGTTTTAGTTATTATTATTAGATCTGTTTCGTTTCCAATATGTTAGGTGACGTTTTTGGTTAAAGAGATCTCACTTTTGACACTGACAGATCAGTATCATATTGGAAATAGATATAATAACTAAAACTCGAATTGGCCTGCAGGTATGAGTACTTTTAAAGTGAATAGTGATGGCACGGCTTTCTTCGCTTGGTATGGAAATTTACTGTGGGTGCCTGGATAATTAACTGGTAAATACGTTTATTTTATTTTTACGGGATTAGGGAACCAGAGCTCAATCCTGCTCGTGCATAAAAGGACGCCTTTGGTGTGCCCAGCGGTGGGTCGTAGGTACCGGTAGTACAGGTGGTAGGTAAGATACGCTTATTAACTTACTTTTCATTCATCATTTCAGTTAGGTATAAGTACTTACTTAAATTGTAAATTGTAAAAAAATTATGATGTACCTACGTGATAATAAATTTTAAATACGCGCTTTTAAAACAGTAAATAGGTATACGCTGTAGATTTTCTGAGCCTTTTCACCCATGTCTTTTAGAAGTATTAAAACAAATTAAATTATTTTCAGAATGCCTCAAGGCATGAAATCCGCCTATTGTATGTTATACTTGTATTTGTACAATAAAGTTTAAAATTACGAATTTAATTATTTTTAATTTACGAGTTTAATTTGTTTTTATTTCAAGTAGCACTACTATTATTATAAATTATAAACTGAAATAAATGTCATATATGTACTAAGAAGTAACCTGCCGCGAAAGCAAAGGACGCTAGTTCGATTCCAGCCTGGGGCACTGGAGGCCTAGCTTACTTTTTCTTAGTATATATTATGCCATTAGACCATCATGGTATCTTTCTGCTTTTGTTAATAGATTTTGTCTTGCACCTAATAGAATACAACCTTTATTATATCATTTACGCCAAAGCGTTTCGTTGCGCTCCCGAAGCATGCACTGCAGGGGTCGGAGCCAACCCAAAGCGATTCAATTTGTACCATTGCATAATTTGGGAAACTTTAAATTATTCGTATTGCATTATGAATGACACCGTAAGTAGATGGGAGATAACGTCCCAAACATTACGCAAGCACTGTTGTTTCGACCTTGTAGTGCAGTTTGCAATCGTTTTGAACTCTTAGTAACACGCTTTTTTATAAATATCAACAATTCAATTTTCGGTTATCTCTGATCAAACTTGCCAAAACAAGACGTGGAATATTGCTTCGTACGCAATGGAATAATCGACTATCACGATGACTCGTGTTGTGTTGTACGGCGGTTAACTTCCTGACTGTGCCACTCGCTCGTGTTTTGTTTTGTTTTGTTTAGAGTGCATCTTAGTACTTCGGTATTCGTAAGAAATGAGTCCTCGACAATGCTTATTTACTTTGCGGAAATTGGCGCACGCATCTCGATATTTATTAACCCCCCCTTATTCATAAAACTTAGCAATCTCATAGAAATCTTAGTTAAATTTAGCTTCTTTCTAACAAACAGAAATGTAAAAAGGGATGACGGATAGGGACAAACAATTTTCAACGGTTTGTTAGGTTTGACAGACGATTATGAATAACGCTATAAGAGAATACATAAATCACTGTACTGTACTGTTAATTTTAGTGTTATCTTTATGTTTATGCAACGTGTCTCTACCCTTTAGACGTAGATGAAGAGAACGTGTCGATTAGGGTATTTCTAACTTATGTACAAAGTCTCACTCCAAACGCCACAGTATTAACGGGGAAATTAATGATTTACGATTTAATACTTTGGAACATCCTGTATGTAGATGCACGGTAATTAAAGAGTATGTCATGTCACTAGTGCCACTTTAATCTTAAGGTCATTGTGAACGACTAATACAGTATGGTCCAATTTATTGATGATTTATTTGAATTAATTTAACTTTTTTTACCTAATTAAATAATTTACCATATTAGAACATTCCTGAGAAGGAACTCCACTCGGGATCTCGGTCAATGTCCAGAGAGTAGAGACACCTTGTATTTTTATTCATTTATTGTCATTCAATCGACATAATAACTACTATTAATAACTTACTACTGACAAACAGCATGAAATATGTACCTACTACAATAGTATTTTATGGAATCGTGATAAGAGAGCTTTTCAGTCGAGTACTGTCTTTCACTCACAGTACTTGTACTCAGCAAGCTTCGTTGCCTAAGTAAGGTAGAAGATTGAAAAGCTTGATTATATCACCATTGTATACAATATTTTTGCGATGACAAACTACGAGTCATCTGAAATATTTTTTTTAACTATAAAACCTAAATAATTTATGAAAATTGGTAAGTATCACGGTAGATAAAAATGTAGTACAAAAGACATAGACGCGCGAAGTCCACCGCCCGCCCGTCCCCAGTTTAGTCCTTTCTATGGGAGCGCGGCGGCACGTGATTGATATTTTTTTATAGTTGACTACAGCGTATAGAAAAGAATATTATACATATGTTAACGGCAACAATCATGGGACATTTAACAGAAAATTTGGAGTATTTTTGATATTTCACCAACATCTGTTAAACTTCTACCGCTTTATGCTTTATAATTTGAATGTTCAATTCGTCCTTTTTGTTTTCTATGTATTTAATGAAAGGTTCTTCAATTATTTTCAATATTATTCACCAATTAAAAAGATTGTTTTTTGCTCCAGTTATGGGATGTATGGTGCAATTAAATAATTAAACTTAAGCAACTCTTTGGCTCTTATTTATGGTAAAATGTTACCAGCGATGACAAACGGTTGGTAAATACTTGTTTTACGGGATTGGTCTATACCATCCCATTACTGGTGCCTGTTGCATTATAGGGGTGTTTACTATAATTGAGTTGGAAGCCCATACATGAAAAGTACGCAATTTTGGTTAGCTATACGAAATCTTAATTCAACCATTACAGACGATGAGTAGAAAAACAGATTTTCGTGGTGTTCAGTTTTGAAGGTCCGCCTAATACGCTACTTAGAAGTTAGAAGAACGTTATTTAACGAGAGAAATGTACAATAACGGCAAAATATATTAATATCATCTTACAATTGTTTTCACTTACCATTTTGTCAGTGAAAGTTATTGTTTCGAACAGCATCTAATGAAGCAAGACACAATCGGTCCAAATACGAACACGCAGGTTATAGAAATTAATCTCAAGGAAATGATCACCTGGGCCACAGTTTGTTTCCTTACCTTTCACTGTCCTGTGCCTTGAGCACCATTTAGATGTTAGCACCTGTTTTATCATGTGCATGATGGTGAATGGTAGGTTTAAATATAAGCATACAGTGTATTCATCCTTACTTGTCCTATCATACAAACACCTCTCGAAGACATTATCACACGTTTCTCTGGAATTATTTTGTATTAAGCAGAATCGTGTGCAAACGATACTATCAAGCTTAGAAATAATTAATAGTGTAAAAATTCACTGGCTTGGTCAAAATGTTTTAATGTTTATCCTTTTATTTTTTATGATTAATTAACGGTTTTAATTCAAAATATATTTGCTGTAATTGTTGCCTTCCTCTGAAATTTCATATACTTTCTGTCCCGCCATGAACAAAGTTTGCCCACCACTGCACTAGCCCATGCTCCACCAACTGAGCTACCGAGACCACATCCGCGGACAGCGAATATTTCCACCATATACGCCTTAGGGAGGCGCCCCTAGCGACATCTACCGTAATAGTGTTACACTAGGTAGCTCAGTTAGTAAAGCATGGACTATTGATTCAGTTTCATGAGTTCGCGACTCACCCGAGACAGTGAATTTTTCCACTTTTAATTTACATATTTCTACGCTTAAAAACATCTTACGTAATTCAGGATCGTAAATGGTATAGTCAGTATGTATAACCGAGTTTATTAATAAATCATCCCAAAAAGTAACGTAGTAATTAAGTGTAGGTATTTACTGCACTAACTATGAACTTATTTTTGGATGCTAGTCACGCTAGTTTAGGATCCTAAGTTAGGCTAGGTTGACACGGCCTTAATTTTTCCCGTATACCTACCTACCCTTTACTGCAAAATCAGGGGGCCTTCCGCGAAAACCGAAATAAGCAAATTGCGGGGATCTTTCTCTTTTACTCTCACTAAGACGTAATTAGAGTGACAGAGAAAAATGCCCGCAAATTAATGAACTTCGATTTTCGCGGTTATATCCCAGTACGGGAAAAAAGAAGGCCGTGTGAATCTAGCCTGAGGATTCTAGTTAGGACGACGGAATTAAGACTAAGCCAGTCAAAATAAAATGTATAGGTATATTAACTGTCATACTTACCCCTTTTTTACGGTTAAATTCACGAAATTGATATTTTTCATGATATCTTCCGTACAATCTATAGGTATTGAGATGACCGTTTTTTCATTGCTATTCGGAAATTTAAAGCAGTGCCAGGATGTCAGGACACATTTGCAATCTATGTATGAGAGAACCAATGTTTCAAGAGCGTATGCTATTTGCTCCTCATACCAGACAGCGCACCCAAACACTTTTTTCCTAAACAAGAAGGATTATAAATTACAACAGCCACAAAAACCGTTACGAGAAACCTCCACTCCCTTCAGACTTGTATAAAGGCATCTTAATTTCGCGGGAGTCCAGGAAGCGCTGGCATCAGAGCAGTGTTTGGAGCCTCGTAATGAGCCCTAATGCGGCCCCGCGAGCCTAATTTGAGCCCCATTATGTTGGAAATTGTTTTTAAAAGGCCACCAATTTCGGTAAGTGCGTAACACAACATTCAATTAGTGTCTGATCCAGTTATCCGATTACGTGTTTGAGCGTCGTCGCTACTACTGCAGACATTACCATGTCTGTAACATGAATACGGTTTGTATGAATTTATTACCTATGTATTAACTAACTTATGGTTAACTTGTTAAAATTAAATATTTTTTTAAACAGCAAAAAAAAACTCACACATATGCAAATATTGATTACGTAACTATATCAGTTTTACTAGCTATTTAACGATCTTTCCAGGGGAGGAACTGGTACAAAGTAGACTATGTGACAAGTATTAAGATGGTCAGTGTATGCATTACTTAATCTTAGTATGTGCTCTATGCCTTACTTGATGCAACATGACAACACTAAAGTTGTCTATAACTGTCAGACACTTAATCCAAAATCCATCCTCTTTCTGAAATCCTACCTCGTCACGTTAACATGTAATTGGAATAAGCTCCGCTCCTACTGAAGTAATGTACCTATAGCCTATATCTCTTATTATTTTGCAATACAAGAATACGGATTTACATGTTTGCTGTTTTCTTCGTCATCCTCTCAAGACTATGGGGTTCCACGCGCACTCTGCGTATACCCCTCAATAACAAGATGTACCTATTTTTAGGCTATCAATAGAAAAAAAGATGTATTTATAAACGATATAATATATATTTTAGGATATCACTAGAAAAAAAATGTAATTATAGATGTTTTTTTATTAACATAGATGTTAAAAAAACAACATATCCGGAACCCACAAGTCTCTCATGAGTCCAAAATACCAGTGACAAATTTTGAATAGGTTCGACAGGTTCGTGTAAGTTTTTTTTATTATCCATGATAATACAATTCAAGTAGACTGTTGTAGCATTCATCGATTAAAATTCATGGATATTCAAAACCGATTTCAACTACCGATTAATTGGCTATTACGTTCGGCGCCAATTGCTGCTAATGTTATCATTTACTCTCCTTGTTATTGCATTTCCTTTAATCGATTTATTGGTCTCGAGTGGTTTCCGACCTCACAACAAACAGAAGGGAAGTGCCTTGAATCAAAAGCGCATTAATATGTATAAGCTTTAACATATTTTATTACAATATCGATCATATCGATATGATAATTTTGTAAATGCTTGAATCGCTCATCTATATTGGATCGATTGAATCTCGGGCGTTAAGGTCATTTCTTTTGATATTTAAATGTTGTTGGGATGTTGCGCGTCATCTAGGCCTTTCTGGGCCATAATGAGGTGTGGAATGACAAACTACCCTCTTTTATCACCGCCCACCGTCTGTTGCTATAATGAAGCCAACATCCGCAGGCGTATGTATCGTACCTTACTTACTCGACGAATCTCTTTCTCCATCAAACGCGGCAGAACAGAAACATACCGTGTAGAGTTGTATTATTGATTGCTTTTTTTTGGGTCTTTAGCATTAACACAAAAATATATTAATCATCCATATTCTATAAAGACAACTTTAATAGTTAGAAAAATCTCACAAAGACAATAATATTGCTTTATTTATTAGGTACGATTTCTTCACGCAGAATTTAAGTAGTTATATGAGTAATATACCCATTTATAGTATAGATTTATACACTCGTATCTACTTAGCTAGGTACAAAAAAATCGGTTTATCTATTTATATGTGATTTAAACAGTAGATAAGTAGGTATAGTTGGTCAAGCAAATCTTGTCAGTAGAAAAACGCGGCAAATTTGAAAAATCGCGGGCTAGCAACACTGTGTTCGAATAATTCCAAAATCGCGTGTAATCTGTGTTTTATCTGTAGAATGTGGATCGTCCATCTTGTTTGTTTACATTCCGAATCGGTGCTAATTCAAGAGAAATTTCTGCTCCCAGCATTAAAATAAATATCAATATATTAAATAATATTGTGCATGACCATAAGCAAAGTCAAGATGCCTACAATGTAAGTAAAATCATGCTCGTTGATCTTAACCATTAGAAAATTTTGAGGTTATGATAATTACTTCAAGATCCCGGAGAATTTTTAAGATAATGTGCAGTTTTTTCTGTTTCAGGGTTAAAAGGCTTAAATAAAGATAAAACGTATGCCTAAATATATCCAATAAGACCACGAATTGTGCCCTCGAAACCGCAACTGATTCGATTGTTCCCAATATCAACAGACGAAGTCCTCAAATATTTTCAAAGGTAACTTTTTTAAACAATCTTAAGACGTTTAAGAACCTTGATTATACCTACTTTCTTTCGCAACATCAACCTAATACTTCCATATGTTTGTTGCAGGATTAAAACTCGCCCAATATAAGGCGTTCGTAAAAGTTTCTCTTCATACAAAACTTGCCTACGGCGGTTTACGTACATACGTGTACATGTACAACGCAAACAAGACGAAAAATAAACTTGTTAATTAAAAAAACTAAAAAAATTGGGACAATAGTTTAGATTATTATTGTAAAAGTTGTCCGTTTGTTAATCATCACGAAAATATATTATTTAGGCTGATTTGTTTCATGCACTCAGCTATTGCACATGTATACCTATGGAAAATCCTAGTTTATACTTTCTGAAGTTGGTATGTACCTATTTAAAAGAAGTTTTAAGTCGCTTTACCTGTTTGTTCAATAAATTAAAATAATTTATTCAGTGTGCATAATTTTAGAAAAATATTTTAACATTTAAATCATACCTTCTTTTATCCAGAAACAATATAACTCCATATTACTCACATGAGTGGAAGTTGTTAAGTTTCCATTGTCAAGGTATCTTTGATTAATATTTTGAGTACCTGAAATTGTGTCAGTTCCTGACAAGTCTTGAATAGACTAATGTGAAAGTTAATAAAATTTCTTAACAGCATTCTCCTGATATCTAAATGACTTTTTTAAATATCTACATATAAAATATGATCTAGCCAATACATATACCTGTATAAAAACAGTAGTGTGAGCAAAACCTTACCAAGCTAGCATGTAAGAGTGGTCTCAGAGATATTGGAATATCTCTGTACTATAAATTAGGCAAATTGCTTTAGACTAAGTTTTATGTGTAACTACTACTATAAGAATACATTTTGAAACTTGGAATGGAAACTTTAAACTTGAAATTACAAATTTTCAAACAGATCTGTTTTATGCTTAAGATGCAATAAGTGACTAGGTACAAAGTATTCTGATGCTTGGAGTGGACCAGTAACATTGGTAACTTAATGATATTTTTTCAATGAATGGCCTGAATTAAGTGTAAGTAAGCTAAAGTGACCCGTATCTTAATTGCCTTGAAATTAAATGAACACCAAAATATCTGCAGTTGTGTTTTATTTATTTTTAATCTGTATATTTATATAAATATATTGTAAAACCATTTCAAAATTACACTGGTATGTGAATGTGACATTGTTCAAGAGAAATACACTAATTTACAATTAACAAGTGGCATAATTATTTTCTTTGGGCTTCTTCAGTTTCTGAACTGATGTTAAAAACAGCTTTCTACCGTGGTGCTCATGTTCTCTTTGCTCCCTATTTGTCTTCTAAGTTAGCTAAAACAGAATAAAACCATATCAAAATGATGTAAATAGTCCAGATATTTGATATTTAATAAGCCCTGCAATTGTGACAAGAATAGTTACAGTGATACCCTACCAGGGCTACCGCTGCCAGTGATGGCTCAGGGGTTACTTACCTAGGTTTTAATATTTACCTATATAAAACAATGGATTGTTTTATTCTAGTTAAATTCAGTAGTATAGGTACCTACTAACAGATCGTTTGGTAAAAAGTACTCAAGTGCAAATGCCTTAACCTTTACATTTATTTAGCTATGACATCTTCATGTTTAAGTTGAATATATATGTAGCAGATCTGCTCCTAAGCATACCAAAGGTTAAGAATGCGAGCGCTCGCCTTTTGCGTCCACCTTTTACTAAGCATACAAACCTTTATTTTAATTCAATCTATTGATATATTTTTCGATTGTACCTACCTAAATATGTCTAATTAGCTTTTGAAGGTTGCATAAAGGAGCATTTGTATTGCATTTTATCGTGATATATCTTTAATATTGAATTCCAACCGAGAAATCTGATAATATATTAAAATCCAGCTACCTGCGGAAGCAATGACTTGATTCAAACATTATTTTCTCCAGCATAGTCCGTTTGCAAATAGGTATTTTTTGATCTCGTTTATCATATTGATTGACATCGTTTTTACTCCAGTTTAAATTGTCCCTCTCATAATAATAACAATTTCCAAATGCTTCAATAAACCGCGAGCGGCAGTTTTAGTTGACGTACGAAGAGCGCGCTCAGCGGAAAAAAAATGTTTCGGTTCGATGTACATTGCTGCTTTTCTTAGCGCAATACTGCTCTGTGAGTGTTGCCATACTTCAGTTTGCTTTACATTGCTACTGACAGACTTTGCTTGACAGACTATCGATACGAACAATGTCCCAAAAATATTAGAACAATAAAAATATGCATACCCGACCTTATTTCCCATATATTAAGGTGTATTAATATTTTTCGAACTTTGTCGCCCGTATTTATAGACGTGACCGTACCTATTATTGATGCTGTGCTTTACTTATTCTATAAAGGCGTTTCTTCTTCTTGTTGTGCCATGTCATCATCTGACGTCGGCGACCATCTCTCGGAACTTATTTCTATCTTTTGCTATTCTGCTCAGGTTAGCAGCGTCCTTAATATGAGTCCAGCTTTTAATGTTATCCATCCAGGCTAGCTTCCTTCTTCCTCTACTTCTTTTACCCTCTATTTTGCCTTCTATTATTTTCCTTAGAATTACATATTTATTGTTACGATATATATGTCCAAAGTATGAGATCTTTCTTTTCTTTACTGTTTCCAAAAGTTCCAATTTTTTCTTCATTCTTTGCAAAACTTCTACATTGGTTATTCGATCTCTCCATGATATTTTTAGCATTCTTCGGTAGAGCCACATTTCAAAAGCGTTTATTTTTGCCTCGATGGTTCGGTTTATGGTCCAGCCGCAGGTCCATGGTGTCGAACCATACATAAATACAGATAACACGTAACATTTAACCATTCTCCATCTGAGTTTCAGGTTTATATCTTTGTTAGTGAATAGCTTGTTCATTTTCATGAATGTACTTCTCGCTATCTCTATTCTTGTACGTATCTCTTTCCGTGGGTCCCATTTTTCATTAAGAGAGCTTCCTAAATACTTGTAATGTTTGACTCTTTCAAGTGGCTTACCGTTGATAGACAGCGTGGTCGATTCCACCGCGTTCTTGCTCATTATCATGTACTTGGTCTTTGCTATGTTCATTTTTAAACCGTAATCTTCCACGACAGTATTTAAGCGGTTTAAAAGTTGTTGAAGGTCTTGTAGGGAGTGAGCTAAGATAACGGTATCATCGGCGTATCGGAGGTTATTTATCACTGTACCGTTTACTCTGATACCAGTTTCAACGCCATCAAAAGCTTCTTGAAATATAGTTTCGGAGTAAAGATTAAACAATAATGGTGATAGGATGCATCCTTGTCTCACTCCTTTACGTATTTTGATATCATTAGTGCCAGATGTTCCGACTTTAATGTGGGCTGACTGGTTCCAGTACAGGTTTCTGATAATTCTTTGATCTTTGCTGTCCACTTCTGTCCTGTTGAGTATATGCATTAATTTGTCATGTTTTACGTTATCGAATGCTTTCTCAAAATCAATGAAACATGCATATACTTTATTATTATATTGCAAACTGTTCTGCACTAGCACATGAACTGCAACTAGGGCTTCTCGAGTTCCTAAACCATTTCTAAATCCAAATTGGTTATCTGATATAATTTTGTCGATTTTGTTATAAATTCTCATGTGAATCACTAGCGTTGGCCTTTTTAGGGAGCGCGAGGAATGTGGATTTTAACCAGTCTTCTGGTAATGTTCCATTATCATAAATATTATTGTATATTTTAACTAATAATTTCAAATTGTCGTCATCTAACAGTTTTAATAGTTCTACATATATCCCATCTGGGCCAGCAGCTTTTCCGTCTTTCATAGTTCTTATTGCTTTTTCAATTTCTATTTGGAGTATTGGTGGCCCCTCCACGTTGCTTTGGGTTTCCATCACGTTTGTATCCAAATCTGCTCTATCATCTTCGAACAGTTGCTCAATATACAGTTCCCATGTTTTACATCGTTTTTCGTTATCGATTACTAGTTTGAGAGTCTGTTAATTTACCTATTATTTGTTTCCTATGTGTTTTAGTAAATTCTTTTATTTTCTTGTGTAAATTGAAGCTGTCTCTTTTCTCTTGCAGTTTTTCAATTTGTTCACAATCTTCATTTAAGCACCTATCCCTAGTTTCTCTGATTTTAGTTCGGATAACAATATCTATTTCTTTGTATTTTTTTTTTTAATCTAATCTATAAAGGCGTTTAATCGAGTATAAGTAAGTATATGACAATTACCGTTATTTTAATGAGAAATTATAAATTTCATGTTTGTTATGTTATCGTCGCACTTACTGACGCAACGGTCACAAGTGATGATTATGCAGGTACACAATACACTGCCGCTCAAAATAATTAAAAAATTCAATACGCTCTTCCCGCCTAGCCAACATGCCAATCGTTAACGCTAGTCATCTCTCTCTATCACTCTTCCGTATTAGCGCGACAGTGAGAGTTGCGTTTCGTTCGCTACAGAGCGTTAACCATTGGCATGTTGGCAACGCGGACTAGTTAAGATATGTAACCCATCTTTAAAAATCGTTTCCTAGCACTAAAAGTCTAAAACCTTTCTCGTTTTAATTTGCTGCTTATATCAAAAATACACGTTGTATGAATACCTCACTTTGATACCATTCAGACTAGTATTTTTTAAACAATTGTTTTTTTTTGTATGACGATGATTTGTGAAATTCTTAGTATTAAATTTACAGGGTGGACATTATACAGGGTGGACATTATACTAGCAGCAAGCAATTTTATCTCAAATGTTTCTGTTGTTTAAAACACGTTGTTTGCTCGATTAATTTTGAAAAAAAAGTGACAGTGATTGGCACCCAAATTCTCCGAATTTTGTAGCTCTTGACTTATTTCTGTGGGGCTATCTAAAATTACGTGTCTATGCTAACGAGCTGGTGAAATTTAAACAGTTAAAGTTAAAACCGACTATTCGACACAAATGTACTAAGGTAATGCCAAAAATGTGCGAATAGATGCTGAACATTGGGATGATAAGGGCTTACATTTGCCTGCTGTTAGAGGTGGACATATGTCAGACATTATGTTTCGCATGAATTTGCCAACCCTGAAGAATATATTTTTAAAACAATACCTAATAATTTTTGAACTTAATACAGTTAAAATTTAAAAACAAAATGTATACTTCTTATTTGCCCACCCTGTATATGGAATAATATTTATATCAATAAATTGCTCTGATAATTAGCTTAAGATAATTATATGTAATACTGTCTTACTATTCATAAGTGCTTGTTGCTAGGCCTACATGAATAAAGTATATTTGAACTGAACTGAACTGAACTACCTCACCTGTTTTTTAAGGAGAAAGTATTACAAAACTCCAAAGTCAATGTTGAAAAATTCTTTAAAAATAACTAAACTAACTAACTAACTATTGTGGCGCAGTGATCCAAAGAGGGTCTTGGCCTCCAAAACGAGAGAACGCCACCTGTCCCGATCCTGTGCCACTTCCTGCCAGTTATCGGCTTTGAGTTGGCACAGATCCGCCTGTACACTGTCGCTCCAGCGGTATCTGGGCCGACCCACTGGACGGCGACCAGTCGGTTGTCCCAAATAAGCTCTCTTAGCACCTCGACCCTCACCCATCCTCAGTAAATGGCCGAACCAGCGAAGTCTGTGGCATTTCGTTTCGCCAATGATATTGGGTTCGGCCACTAACTCCTCGATTTCGGCATTCTTACGGATCCTCCAGGTGCCGTCATCTCTCTTGATAGGTCCCAGGATCTTCTGTAACACCTTTCTTTCCGCTACCAGGAGCTGACTCTCTTCTTTCAGTGTTAGTGTCCAAGCTTCGCAGCCATACATAAGGATTGGTCTTATTATAGTTTTATATACCCGTAACTTAGTATTTCTGCTGAGAAGCTTGGACGCCAACACCTTATGGAGGGCTGCGCTGCATCGCAGGGCGTTTTGGATGCGTATGTTGATCTCCTCCTGTCTGGTGTTTGTGTCGGTAATCGTGCATCCGTGGTACCGAAATTTGTCAACTCCACGATAAACGGTGCCTCCAACATGAAGACTGTCACGCTTGACGCGTGTGTTTTTGTACCGTTTCATGTGGAGGTATTCGGTTTTCGACTGGTTGATCCTGAGACCTATCATAGACCTATCAAGTCTAAGTTTTGTCTTTAAAAATAAGGACTTTCAAAACAAGTTAGTGGTTTATAACTTCTCCTTTAACAAATATTTAATTAAAATACTACTACTAGTGTGAACAAACAATTTTTCACGTCAGCAGCTCGAACAAGGGTAATTTGCTGCTTAAAAACAGTGAGCAAAATCGCATTTTGCTCACCGAGTGAGACAAAATAACATTCAAGTGACCTTTAGATTCGAATGTCATTTCAACGTGCGGAGCCTAATACAAGTTCGAAATATTTGGATTCTATTGTCTTTATCCCTTTCATGTCATTAGCAAAAAGAAAGAGACAAAAAAAGTGCATACGTAATTCAACGGTATATTTACGGTTTATAATAGACACCCGAAATAAGTCAGACCGCATCGTTCCAAAACACCCTACGAGTCTTCATTCGTAATAATTAATTAATGAAATAAAAGTTTAAAATTTAATAAAAACACCATATTTTACGTATTTTATTATACAATCAAAACAATGAACTTATACAAATTTACGCAATTGTTACGCAGTAAATAATTCTACTTAACTACTTTTAACGATCTCTACTATAGTTGACAAATAGTAGTATCCGCAATTCGGACCGGATCTTACAGTTTTTTTTTTTACAAAAAAAAAGTTGTCGGTTGAACTGTCAATTGATGTTCGTTAATTCATTATTTTCGTATTATTTTATTGAAATTTCTTTCGTTTTGTTTTATTGCGGTAATTAAATTGAATTGTTAGAATACCTTCAGAAAACATGAGTGAAATAGTGATCCGTCCGTCTGGATTACATTTTTCAGGTTGTATTTTTTGATGGCTGACTGACGTGAAAATTTTTGTGTACTACACGAGATCAAAGTTATTTACATCTCGTGCGCTTTTGAGAGTTTTGAGTCCCTTACTGCGCTCAAGATTCTAAATTCTATTATAGAATCTTTCGCTTGCACGGGACTCAAAACAAGCACTCGAAGAAATATCAAACTTTGCTCTCTCGTTGTACAAATAACTATTGTTGATCTCCCATACACATTTTGAATTTCGCGCCTTTTCTACTAACTACTACTAAATTGGTTTGCCGGTTATGTTGAAACCATTGTGTTTAGTCATTCAAATTAGATAAAGGATTTGAATTAAGTTAATGTTCGTTTTTTTAGCAAGAAAGTAAAGCGTTTTTAACGTGTCATTATAATGCAAAACACTTTTGAAAAAAGTCACTGCAAATATGTACTAATTATAAATCATATACCTACGATCAATTACATTATATTACTTTCATAAAATAAAATAAAATATATTTATTTGTAAACATAGGTTAAATATAGATCTTATACAATAATTTATGTTTCAGTATGTTTTGCCATTTGGAATACAAATTCTAGAAGAGATGGAGCATTAATTGTAACATAATGTCAAGCGAAAATAATATGTTAAATATCAAACAATAAGAAGAGTGTACTTAAAACTTAATTAAATAACTTAAATTCAAAATATGTTCAGTAAATATTCCATTATCGAATAGTATGTTTTTGTACCAAAAATCCATACAAGCATTTCTTAAATTAAATTAAATTATCTATTATAATAATATGTTTTGGCAACTTATTGTATATTTTTTCATAAGTAATTGTTACTGATTTAAAAAAAGCATTTTTCAATAAATAGACGTGTTAAGGTTATCTACCTTTATTCTAATGCTAAAAAACGAACTAGGTGTAGTGAACAAGGCGCTTAACAATATTTTTTATCGCGCTTTTATTTTTAATGATTTTCAATTTTATGAATAAAGTTTGTATGGACGTTGATGTGACTAGAGAATAAAAATACATAGGGTCCCAGCGCGCACAGATTTTTTTCAGAAATCGTGAAACGTCTGGTTCAAGTATCTGGACTATAACCACGAAAATCGAAGTTCGTCAATTGCGGGCATTTTTCTCTGTCACTTTAAAGTCTTAGTGAGAGTAAAAGAGAAAGATCCCCGCAATTTGCGAATTTCGAGTTTCTCGGTAGGCCCCCTGGTGACCGAAGAGCTGGCAGCCTTCTCGCACAACGTATCAGTATTGCGATACAACGAGGAAATGACGCCTGCATCCTTGGTACAATGCCTCAAGGGCCTATTTTAGATTTAAACTGCCAATGACCACACTTTATCAGGCTTGATATCCGAGTATTTTTCCGTTTCACCCAATATCAGCACATCGTTTACAATGTTAGAAATGTAAAAAAATGTTTCATATGAAAAAATGTCAAACATTTAACATTTTTTGCAATTAGAGACAAGGTATTTTTTACATTTTAAATATTGTTAACGATGCGCTGATATTCCGTCAAACGAAAACGATTATCAGGCCCGAAATCGGGACCTCCTCTGTATATGTTAGGGATTGCAAATATTCGAAACTTTCAAGAATTCGAATATTCGATTTTTTCTGACGAGATATTCGAATAAATATCGAATATTTTTCAGAAATAAGAAAATGAACGAGAAATCGATTTTTTAATCGTTTTATTCAAAAACTATTTGCACATATTGCAAAAAATATTGATATTTTGCAGAAATTCACTTAATTGACAAGATTATATCATCCTACTGAGATGATCACATTTATAAAAACGCTATTTTCTAATTTCTAGCTAAAACTTTTAGTTTAAATGCATCGTTGCGTGAATTAATATTATTATAACTATAACCATCCAAACACGTAAGAGAAAAAAAATAGTAATAATTACATTTAATATTTATTGTTAGTCACTCAGTTGCCTACAAAAAAGCTGTTCATTCCATTGTAATTTGAACCGCTCTATTCCAGTGGTTGTGTGAGAGTAAACGGACAATTGAGTGGTTTAGCATCGAAAAGACTGTTAGGCAAGGATGTGAAGAGGCACCGTGGCTGTTTAATCTACTCATGGACAGTATGTGGGCTGAGAATGAGTGGGGTACTCGACAAATGTCTTCTTTAGATGGCCTGGTATTGCTAGCGTCATCGGGTGAAGAGTTGCAGGAGATGGTAAATACAATGCATGGGTCTTTTGAATGAAAATAAATGTAAGCAAGACGAAAGTAATCGTATTTGGAAAGGGAGAAAATATGACAAACTGTGAAATTTTGATTGGTCAAGAAAGAGTGGAATAAGCGAAAGAGTTTGTGTATCTGGGAACCTTGTTCTCTAGCGACGGTTAGCATGATAAATACATTGAAAGGAGAGTAAATGCTGGAAATCGTGTGAATAGGGCACTTAACGCTTTTATGAGCAGGCAGAAGGTGCACAACAAGGGCTGTTGGCTGTGCATAGGGGGGTGTTGGTGCCCACACTTATGTATGGTAGCGAAAGTTGGGTATGGCAGTAGAGGCATCAGAGCCAAGTGGATGCAGTGGAAATGAGAGTGTTTAGAAGTGTGTGTCGTGTGAGATTACAAGATAGAATTAGGAACCGTGTGATAAAGGAAACGTGTGGACTGAACGAAGATGTAGTGACAATATTTTAAAAAGGTATATAGAGATGGTTTCGACACGTGGAAAGAATGAGTGAAAGAAGGCTAATAAAGAGAGTGTATAAGGGAGAAGTAGAAGGCGGAGCTAGAAGGAGTAGACCTCGGCGGACTTTGTCTGATCAAACTGATGAAATCGAGTTAGGTGTAGCTGTAATTTCAAGAAGCATATCGAGAGGAAAACAATAAAAATATTAATTCCGTCGTATTTAGATACCTACCGTTCACCTTTTCTCATTCACTGTAAAAAATACCTGGCAAAATATACAGAAACTGTAACTATAGCGGATGAATTAGATTTATCCGAGTTATAAAAAATATTTGAATATTCGAAAAATGAGCAGCCGAAGATTCGAATATCAAAACAGATCGAATATTCGACAAATTAGAATATTCGAATAATCGAATTGCAAGCCCTAGTATATGTATATCCATTATGTATACTGTTATTGTAAATAAATACCTCAATTTAGAGTCAGACCAAAATAACTTGTACAGACGTGTTGACTTGACAAGTGTTATTTTAACGTCATAATTTCATAGAAGTTTGTATTTAACAGTATTTAATACGAAAGGTATTTAATCTTAAGTTATGTCAACGTCCACGCAAACTTTATTCATACTGGATTAATGTCGATAAGTTTTTATGTAAATGAAACTGTTTTTCGGCACAAATCGTATTTACTTTGAAATTAATGTTTGTTTTGATTAAATCATTTATTTAATTTAAGAACATGCAGACTATGAATTAAGTAGTTACTTACTACGAAAACTAGAAATTTGAATGTAAAAAAGTAATTGGGATCAAGATGGATTAAGTAGCTTAGCTTAGTATATACTTTAAGCAAAACACGGTGCTAATTGTTTTATTATCCTATTGTAAAAGAGCAATTAGCGATAACATACATCGGTATCGGTGCAAATTATATTTCTTAAATTACATATACATGCAATGTATGCCGCCGCTAACCCCACAACTAGAACTTCGGCGATATGAAATTACGTTCTCACCTCCTGATTTCATCGGTCACTATCTTAAAATCGAATCAAGTGAAATCGGCGTGCCAATTTATTTTTTAATTGCAGGCACACCCTACAATTAAATTGAAAATTTAATCAGATTGTGCGAAAAATTATCCCATGTGCGAAAATAAAAGTTCGTCAATTTCTGGCATTTTTCCTTATCAATCTAATTACGTCTTAATGAGAGTAAAAGAGAAAGGTCCCCGCAATTTGTGAATTTCGGTTTTTGCGGTAGGCCCCCTGGACTGGCTTTAATCCATTACGTACACGCATACATAGCAATGAGTAATGAATGCGGTAGATATGATGAAGTTTATTAAACCAAATTTTGATGATATTCATTAATTATTTCTATTTCATATTGTTACGTGTGGCCGTGTTATGTGACCCTGTGGCTGCCACAAAACGTGCGTAGGAGCTTGCGTAATTTATGTAAAGCACATGGTAGGTCGGCAGCTTGAAAAAACGCCTCTTCTGCTGTCAACGTCAATATTTGCTGCTGTCAATGTCATTGTCAAGTTAGTGTCATGAGAGTCTGCTTCTATTAATTTACTTTGACGTCGTGTATAAATATTTATTGTGCACCATTAAGTAAAATAAGTCCTTTCCACTATTTAATATGTTTCTAATTTATCGGCGAGCTCTTAAATTATGACATAAACAGAACCTGATTAAGCAAACATAAACATAGAACCTGAAATATGGGTCTAGTCGATATTACACATGTAGATAACATAGCTGAAAACTGTGTGAAACTTTACAATGAACTTCCAAAGACCGGAAAACCTGTTGAGGCAGAGTGGACTGTACTGTCCTGCATAATACAATACGATAACAGAACGGAGGAGTTTGAAGTAGTGTCACTAGGTACTGGATCGAAATGTATAGGTGCTTCGAAAATGTCCTCGACGGGAGATATGCTGAATGATAGTCACGCTGAGGTCTTTGCTAGAAGAGGATTTTTGATATATCTCTACGATAATATGGAGCAAGCTTTAGATAGTAAGCAATCAATATTTAATTTTGAGAATGGATTGTTCAAAGTGAAAGATAACATTAACTTTATATTTTATTCGTCTCAGCTACCATGCGGAGACGCCTCTATCTTACCCAAAGCTGGAGAAGAGGACCAGTATGGTGATGTTCTACAAAGTATGAAAAAACAAGCTTTGGAAGATATTTGTGATGTAGAACATAAAAAATCTAAAACAGATATTCATAGAACTGGAGCTAAGTGTTTACCTGACTCAGAGCAGGATTCTAAGCAGCCGGGGGCAAGTTATCACTTACTTGGACATGTTCGCACTAAACCTGGTCGAGGGGACAGGACTCAATCAGTGTCTTGTAGTGACAAGATGGCTCGATGGACCCATGTTGGCATCCAGGGTGGCCTTTTAGACTTATTATTATCCAAGCCTATTTTTATCAATTACTTCATTTTTGGTAGTGGAGTAACATATTCAGATGAATCTTTGACAAGAGCTTTGTTGAAACGAAATGCAGATGACCTATCTTTGGTGCAACCTGATATAATACCACAATTCTACCAAAGCAAGCTGGTGTTCCCTTATATTAGAACTGAGCAAAATGTTAGACCAGCTCCCGGCAGCATAGTTTGGACGAGATCTAAGTAAGTATATAAAAAAAAACAATCTTTAACTAGGTAAAATCCAGTATTTTACAAAAATTTTAATTACATTTAATATCATCAAGGTAACATTAATAAAAATTGTATAAAGTAATAATAAATACATTCTGGTTTTTGTTTTTTTTTCAAGATATTAGTTAGGCTAGAACAATAAATTCTGTAAGCATTTAAATGAAGGTTTTTGATTGATACGAAACTGAATTCTGAATGTGAGCAAACAGAACTTTTAAATTAAGAGATGTATGTAATTGTAACTTATTATGTGTTGGTTTACGGCAGTTGCATAGAAATTATGTATTTTTTTTATTTATTTTTATACTATGTCGGTGGCAAACAAGCATACGGCCCGCCTGATGGTAAGCAGTATCCGTAGCCTATGTACGCCTGCAACTCCAGAGGAGTTACATGCGCGTTGCCGACTCTAATCCCTCCCGCCCCTCGTTGAGCTCTGGCAACCTTACTCACAGGCAGGAACACAACACTATGAGTAGGGTCTAGTGTTATTTGGCTGCGATTTTCTGTAAGGTGGAGGTACTTCCCCAGTTGGGCTCTGCTCTAGATCTGGAATGTCATCCGCTGTGCTGTGCCCTACCACACAGAGAGAGATGACATTCACAATGCCCATACCTGTCTTGTGGTCGCAGTTTAAGGACGTACCCGGGTCCAAATTATTAATAGACAATGAATATGGATTATATGTGACCGTGGCTGGCAAAACATCCCACTTTGTTGCTTGCCTCATGGTGCCTGGTCAGGTTATTTGTATAAAATATAAAAACAGATACAAGCAAATCTCATCCTTATGGCAAGCTACAAAGTGGGACATTTTACGAGCTGTGGCACAAATTGTTTTAAGTCACTGAATAATAGTTTGTAAGTAGTGTCATTTGTGCCAGTGCTACTTTTTAGAAGCTTTTATTTTACTTACAATGTCAGTAGGTATAGTATAGAAGTCTATTCATATAACATGGCATTGTATTTTTCAAGCTTGTTGGCAACTTATTATGCAGAAAAGATAATTGTATCCCAAATCATAAGTGTAAACTCCATATAACATCATTCGCCATAACAATTTACTCCCTATAGTGTCAATATTTGTTGGCACTTGGTTTACTTTAGTATTAATTTCTCACTATGTAATGAAAACTCTCCCTTGAGTGTCACTATATAGAGTTAACACTGTACTTATATTAAGATTTGTTGGTTGCAATAGCATAGACAATATAATAGAAAGAGGATCATATAATATGGCCATATTAGAACCACCTTAAATTCTACAGTTACACTAAATAGAGCTTGATAATATTTGGATTTTCAACTTTTTATGTAAATCAAATTTTTGATAGAATTTAACTTTTTCTTGATTAATGAGAGGCATTTTTACAGGGGAGTGGAGGTAGCAGTGCAGGGACGAAAACTAGGTGTCACAAAGAAAAAAGCCAAATCATTGAGCAGTTCTTTGTTTATCAATAAATATAATATCTACAAAAAATTCCAAAGTGTTCTGAATAGAAGTGAAAAAGTGAAGAAATCTATTGGATTACAAACATTAAAAGATGTCCCATATAATGAAATGAAGAGGAAGTCAAAGAGGTATTTAAGCCAATGGGAGTTAGTAAAGGATATATTTTTTAAATCATGGACTAAGAAACCGGATATGTGGAATTTCTGTATAGAATAAATTTAATTAAAAAATATATTCTAAATTCCAACCCATGTCTTTTTTTGCCTTTCAGTGTTTGATGATCTGGGCGGCTACCGGGAAAATCGAAATTCGTCAATTGCGGGCATTTTTCTCTGTCACTCTAATTACGTTTTAGTGAGAGTAAAAGAGAAAGATCCCCGCAATTTGCGAATTTCGGTTATCGCGGTAGGCACCCTGACCTGATCATTAAAAAATAGATGATCTGATCAAAAAAACTGTTCGGCTAGCTTGTAGTTCTCGTGTTAAACATAAATTATATACCAACTTAAAAATAAGCCATATTGCAGGGAAGATTTTGTTGGTATGTAGACAGTTTTTTTTTTACCACGACGGTGGCAAGCAAGCATACGGCCCGCCTGATGGTAAGACAGTATTTATATAGGCAAGAGAATATATAGAGTAACGCAATAAATTGTAGCCTATAGGGCCTCTGTACCCTCACAGCGAAACATACGGTGCGGTACAGCGATGTCTGCTTCAGCTGTCAAACTTGTTACAATATTTTCACTTTTTAGTATTTAAAATTTATTTATGGTGGACACCGAAGAGGGCGCTTAGGTTTTAGGATAGTAAATAACTACTTAAATTTTATTTATTTGTATTTATTTTTTATTTATAGCCTTATATCAGAAATCCTTAAAATCCTTAATCCCGATTCTGTGTGCCTTTGGGCAAAGGCCTCCCCCAATCTTCTCCACTCTTCCTTATTTTGCACTAATCTGGTCCATGTTTTAGTCCTTCCAGCTATGTCTTTTATTTCATCGAATTATTAATTTAATTTAAATAACTAAATATCTACGATCAATCATAATAAACTGACGTTGCATCTCATTTAAAAGGTCAAAGGTCCCGATTCAAACAAATGAGGCCATAAGGCCATGGTCATTCTTAATCCCCCTTTTACGGCCCGATAATAGTTGCCAAACGAACCATCAAAACTGTCACACCCCGACCTGTTGACTAGACAAGTAGCTAAGCGTTACGAGATCGTCCATTAAGGATTATGTCAGCTGACGTTTAGCCTTTACAGCG
This sequence comes from Cydia pomonella, assembly GCF_033807575.1. Classification (NCBI taxonomy): domain Eukaryota; kingdom Metazoa; phylum Arthropoda; class Insecta; order Lepidoptera; family Tortricidae; genus Cydia; species Cydia pomonella. The sequence goes on from NC_084710.1 coordinate 11,885,668, forward strand.
CTACCAACTTATCTGCCCCAGTAAAAGGTGATGTCGTCGCACGGCAGATCGGAGCTAGTATGTCGCGAATTGAGTTATTCGCAAAACTTACCTACTATTGACAACCACAACTGTCCACCAGCATAAGTTTGACTACCAATTACCTAAGTAATACCTATCTACAGTAGACAGGGATTCCTAAAAATTAGACCCATCAAAAAAAAATTTCATGTAAAAAAAGTCGCAACTTGGGAACATTTTACATGAAAATGTTTTTGATGGGAATTCACTTCTTTTTGTAAGTTGCTTATGACAATCACCTAATTTAAAGGGTTGTGAGTGGTTTACTATTTAAAATCCTGAAATACGTATCTGGGGGCATATTTTATACAATCTGTTTTTTACTGATTCCCCATACAAACTTCAGCCCATTTTTACCCCTAACGCCATTTGCCTACCTCTTTTCACTCTTACGGGGTGATTAAGGGTTAAAAACTATTCTACATCCACATACCAAATTTAAACTAAATCGGTTCAGTGGTTATTGATTCCCCATACAAAAATCCATCCTCTTTAGGGGCAAAAAAAATGCATGTTTTTGATTTTTTTTGTAGTTTATATATTAATACTATCATACATACTAAGTAAATTTCAGCTTTCTGGGACTTCAGGAAGTACTCTAAGGGTTTTGATGATCATCAATGAGTCAAAAAAGTGAGTGAGTGAGTGAGTCAGTGACGAAATCGGGGTGTTATAGATATGAATAAAATCTAATGTTTGAGAGCTATGCAATTGAAGTTTTTTATGCTTAATAATTGCTATATATCCCAAGAATTTTGTTTATCTGGTATTTGGATTACCAAACCTAAGTTATGAGCGCTTCGCTTTGCTCGTCTTGGCGGGGGCACTACCGTGCCCCCAGATACTTTAAAATCAGCGTTATCTATTCTTAATCGCATTGATTCATGAGGCTAAGACGTCAGGAATCGAGTAGATAAATAACAACACCAGAGATTGATCGCTTAATCCTTCTTGAATAAATACTAACTGTATCTAAGTACCTGCCACACGCAGCGCCAGCGTATACGGTGCGTAAACGTTATAGTAAAGTCAGTGTAGTTGATTCCTTTATTGTATAAAGCGAGGTGTGACCAGGCCGACTGTGCCATTTTGACTCGATTTTTTATCGAGCGACTTCATGTAGGTAATCGTGTTGCCATTATGGTCCTTTGAAACTTAACTGTGATATTACACTTGTGCCTAGTTTGTCGCATTTGTGAATTACGTAGCTATAGTTCCAGTTTTCGCCACTATTGCAGTATCATGTGCCAGATGGGTACTAATTACCATCTATTTTGCATTCTCGTGACGAAATCCTACCGTTTAACCCGAGCTACCTATTGTCGTGGGTTTAGAAATATGCTGACATTTATACGATTCAGATGCATTAATAATGTCTCGCTGAAACGATTAGTATTGTTGGATATGATCTTACAGTGCGGGTAAAGAGATTCTCATTTGCGATAAGCGGTTGGGTAAGATTCTGAGGTAAAATTAAGGCTATTATTCAATTATGGAGCTTATGTACTTACTTCGTACGTATAATACAGTGCAGTAAAACAGACCTCTGTTCTCAAAGCATATGGTAAGAAAAAACTTACGTTACGTTACATACTTACTACAAACTATACGTTACAGGTAAAAAACTTTACTAAAGCCCTTCTTTTGTGTAGTTGTGATATAGTTTGCAAAAAAAACGCATACCTAAGCGTAATACATTGTATAAATATTCGATATAAGGTTTATTGTCATATTAATAATTTACCTACTCTTACATCATGAAGTTATAAATCGTTTCTCACCGGTTGATCTGATTTGTCAATTGTGTATTACAAATTCACAAAACTCTTTTCGTTTGGATATGCAGTGGTCGGTCTCTAGCAAGTTCAGGAAATGGCGCTAATATTAATTTTCACCACACCAACTGTTCTGCGCGTTCTGTTATCCGCATGTGGGGCAAAGTAATCACATGCAAATTTTGAGATGTTTCCTTATGTTAGCTAGGATTGAGTTTCAAATAATGATATTAATTGATACATTTTTTATTACGTTCATTTGGATTTGTTTTTTTTTGGTATTTCATAGTTAGTATTTTCCTCGCGTAGGTGTGTGAAAATTTTTGTGTTTCATTCGGAGGCAGTTTGTTTAACCCTCGTGTCTTGAAATTCTCGCAACGCTCAAGATTCTACTTCTCGAACCACTCGCTACGCTCGTGGTTCTATTTCGGAATCTTTCGCTTGCTCGGGTTCAATATGTAGCACGAGCGGTTAAACAACAACTTTGCCCCCTTGTAATACAAATAACTATTTCCTATCTGAATTCATATTCGATGTTTTAATAGTTACTTGTTTTAGCAAGCGAAAGGTTCCAAAATTGAACCACGAGCGTGGCGAGTGGTTCGAGAAGTGGAATCTTGAGCGTTGCGAGGGTTTCAAGGCACGAGGTTTAAACAAACTTTGCCTCTGAGTGAAACACAAAATTTTTTACCACACCAACGCGAGGAAAATATTAACTATGTAACACCAAAAAAAATCAAACCTAATCAAATTCAACTGAACGTAATAAAAAATGTATCATTCAAAATCATCATTTAAAAGTCAATTCTACCAGCTAACATCAGGAAAAAACTCAAAATTTGCATCTGATTACTTTGCCCCACATGTGGATAAAATGCAACTTTCTTATTAGTTTTTGAACAATCAAGAGGGCCTGCTTTTACCAGTTGGTGTGGTGAAAATTTTTTCTCTGTTGTAAACTGTATTGTATTGTATATTCATAAACGACGCAAAAAAATACAAAGATAATTAATCGAAATTGACAACTATTATCTCCATACTATCTATCTATTTACTACTATATCTTATCATGACAAGAATCATGGCGCTAGTGATACACTCTGGCGGCAGAACATTGCAGTAATATTCCTTATTGGAGACGAATGATCAAACTTGAAAGACAAACAAATAATGAGTTTCCAAGTTTATTACAAATTTAATAACGGAATGTCTATTCGAACACTTCATGCTCACATGCGAGAGGGGCTTTAATAAAGTGTTTTTTCTTAAACTTGCAATGAAATATTGATATGATTTATTTCAAATTAGGTCCGGAAACATATCAGGTGCCATGAGTGAAGATGATATGTATATAAAGGAATTTCATACAGCTTTACACACCTAGACTTGAAAGGCAAGTTCTTTTACAGTACATATGGTGCTACTTTACCGCACTAGTGCGAAAATTAGCATATTACGTTACTGTGTCGAACATTTAAAGAGCCCTATGTACTGTAAAACGTTGTACGATACATGTGCGAATAAGTAATTCGCAACTCGTGTCGATTTAAAACACTCCCTTCGGTCGTGTTTTAATTTATCGCCACTCGTTTCGAATTTCCTATTTTTAGCATCGTAATGTACAAGTGTATCGTAATGTACTATTGTTTTTAAACGTCAAATTATGACACGTCTTTCAATCATAAAAACCTATAAGCAAAATTCTGCGATGCGAATTTTCTTTTTTGTATTTGTTTATTATTATTTCAGGGTTATCAAACATGGGGTGCAAATACATAAATAGCTTGGCTCTGTTATGTGTCTTTCTTTAGTGATAGGTAAACAAACAGGTTACACAGAGATGATTGTGACCATTTCTCTAGGCATTCTACAGCGGTATCGATATACGGGACAAAAACGGGACAGGTACACATATGGGACCCCACCCTTCAATACGGTGACAGTCCTGTATATACGGGACGTATGGCAACCCTAACTATAGCTCTTTTATGTAATATCAGTATTTTTATCTGATTACTGTGAACCCGTTTAATAGAATCGGGACCTTTCCCGCATCCACGCTAATCTGGAAAGAGCATTATTACTGCACCGACACAGTTTTGCCACGCTGCAAAGTAAGGGAGCATGTCACATTAGTTTGGTTGGCGTCAATGGCGTGAACTTTGTGCCCTTACATAAAACATTAAAATCGAATCGTATTTATTGACAATATGTATTACATAGGTGCTTATCTACTCACGGTTCAGTCTGTCCTAATGACTTTTCGCTTTACGATATTAGTGTCCTCAGTGTCGTCATTCATTTAGCGCTTATATGCTAGCCTTCGCAGCATTTTGTGTTTTGCATTATCTTCTAATGTGTGATGTAATAAGTGTAATAACCATGTTTTGTAATACGTACCTGCTCGATTGAATGTACGAATTAATCGCTAGTCATTAATATCCCCTCATTAGATATATATTGTTTAGTGAATACGCTACGAAAGAGGTTTGAAGTTATGAGACCTTGCGCAGTTTCACATGGTTATAAATGCATTGTGTTGATTGTGTGGTTAGAAAATTGAAGGCACAACAATGCGGCAAACCTCAGTTAGTCTCGATCCTATAGGATAGATTCTATAGGAATTCTTACTACAACAGACACCTATTTAGGTAAGGTATGTGATACATTTCCCGGAGCTCGTGAAAAATCTATTTTACTTTAAGTCTAAAATTAAACCAGGTTTGTAGTTTTAACCCATTTATTGATGCGATTTATACCTACGACTTGACCAAGGTCTTTTGAGCGTTGTCAAAATGAAAAAGCAAAATATAAAATAGATACAGAGGCCGCTTATGCAATAGCCAACTGAGTGCAGTTGGCGCATTCGGATATAAAAGTGTGATATTGGTATTAATCTCTATACGTTTATCACGCGCTACTTTTTGAGGTCGTGGGAAATAGACTGATATTCATATCAACCTAATATCATATGAAAAATTATTTTATAATATGGTTCTAGACGAGTGCAACGAACGCTCTTCGATCAGGCATAGTTTTTGCTAATATAAGGCATAGTATTTACTAATAAAAGCTATAACTTTAGGTTAGGTTGCTTTTGCGGGAAACTATAGGAACACTTATGCTACCAAAACTAAGGCTAAACAATTCGTAGTAGGTGCCCACAAGTTATTGGACGTTTATTTCCCGCGCCTGAACGCGCTATACGCTATAATTTGTGCGCGGCTTTCTGACCTAAAGTAGCTTTAGTTCTGCTGTCAACATTACACGAAAAACATCATTTAAATTAGAGAATTTAACGATAAAAGAGAGAGCTCTTTTCTCTACACTAAGTGTATCTATACGAATTACCCGCGTAGTCACGAAACGCGAGCCATAATTCTTCCCAATTTTCCGCGATTTGAACGAATTGTGCTATTGCGCCAAATGTGTATGAGCCTTTTGTCTTTCGTCGCTCAACTCATTGCATTGTCACAGATTGACCGATACACCCACGTTTCGGAGGTCCCACTAAACTCCCGGAAAGAACCACACTCATCCGACACTAGAGGACGCAGAGGGTTAAGTAAAACAAATGGGAACACGTCGCGCCCACACACATACGGATTTATTGGTTATTGATTGCCATTGGATTATTATCACTGACATTGAGAATCTAAGTGCAGTCGGCTTTGTCTCGCATTGTTTATTTACGTCTCGTGTGAGTGTGAGCTTTCTTTGAGGCTGATTCATTCTCTGATGCTTGAGTTATATCCGCTTATATTTGAATTGGTTACTTTGTATGTTGGTTATTGTCCCGATAGCAAGCGCCTGAGACCAAATCGTTACAAAAATAGTTTATTTAGAGCAAGTTGAGAGAAAAACTGAAGCGTCGTTGTGGCGAGCAGTAATCTATTTTTGTAAAAATCGTGCCCCATATCTGTGTTATTACGGCGGGTAAGTGAACCATATGGTTATGATTGAAATTAACAGGCACTATAAATTTCCGCTCGTAATAAAAGGGCGGTGGAGGGCGTAGAAAGTGCTCGGGCGACGAGCTGGCACGCGCGGGCAAACTTGTAAATCCCATAGCTTAGCTAGCGACGGCGATCATTCGTCTCAGCCAAATCAACATAAGTGTAATCGCCAATTGTGTATCCAGTTGTGCTAGATCTTAAGGCTCACTTATATTGGTTCGTATGAAGTTTATGCTCACCTCTACTCGCTAAACTATGCGAATAACAATGCTGCTCACGAGATGTCAGGCTCCAGCGCGATTTCGATGCCTGGCTTCACCTGGTTTGTCATTATTTCGACAAGTATCAAGCCGAAACGGCCAGCCCGTTCCGTGTTCAGGTTCACCCGCTTTCTACCGGAAGGCAATTAAAAATAATTTGCATTTCTCTTTTTGTCTGCCAATATTTTTTTTAAATGTGAATCAATCGCTTCGCTACTGTTTCAAACAAGATCGCACAATTTTATTAAGTCCGTATATCATGTCAAGATCTCGTTAAATTTTGAATGGTTTTCATAATTCATTTCCTGATTTTAATCTCTCATAGTCAATGCTCAATGCCGTCATTGGCCTAACTGAGAATGCAAATATTGATTACTACATCAGTTTTACTTTCGATTCAGTAACATGACGCCCAAAACCACCTCCTTAACACTTTAGGTAAGCCTGAGAGATTACCTTCCCACATATCATCCTCCGAGTACGTAAGTCCCCGAATATAAAGATTAATGACATCGTTTATTCAACTTGCGAAAAGGTTAAGTTACAAATAAATTAAATATCATTGCGTTAATAAACTAGGGCACGAGAAACAGCCGGTAGCTCAAGTATTTTTGTAAGTCAAGAGGGAAACTGAATCTTTTCGATATTTTTTCGCCGTCACTACACGTGGCAAATTCAGTAGACCACATAAGAGGATTTTTGTTGCCCGTTGTGGTTCGGTTACGAAAAAGCAGCATATTCGATTATCGTAATCCATCCGATACGTTGCCCGGAACGTGCAGGTCGGTAATTCGTTCACTATAGTTTTACCTGAGGTAAAGTCCAGCATTGTGCAATCTTAACTTTGCTAACCCGTGTGAATGATGACCTCGGTTATAGGTAAACTTGCCCGATAGCGGCAGTGTGTTTTTGAAACACAAGTCATTTGAGGTTAGGCGGTTCATAAGTTTGCGCGAGCCGGCATCATGACAGCACAATGGCGTTTCTGGGGCATAAATCATAACAGGTGCCGTGTGTGCAGCGCGCAGATCCTCGGATTTGCTTCGCAGGTGTTTGATTTGTTTCTAAGCCAGATCAGGACCTACGCTGTGGCAATCTTTTATGTTTACTGTCTGCCTTTGTTTAAAAGGTAACGGTTTTACTATCGGGCTTGTGTTCAATAAATCTCTGTGCCCTGACCCTCGGGCCCTTGTTTTCATGGGAAGGAAAATATTTAAGTTCATATTTAAAGTTGATTCTAACTAGGTACATAGATAAGCAATAGTGCTGACTAGGAGTTACAGAAATCGTTTGACTTAGGAAGCCTGTTTAATGTCTACTGATGTGTAAATTACGGGATAACATAAAGCAAACGGACAGGGGGCTTAAATCTAAACCGATGTCGTACATGCAGGTTTTACGCAACACACCATTGGAAATCCGCTGTATCTAAACTTTAACACCTCGTGGTCAACGTTGTTAGATTTGCAATCGGCGGGTACTTTCCAAAAACTACCTAAGTAGTTTTCAATAATGGGTTCGTATCGCATATTACAAAAACATACCTACATCAAACATTTCTTTTCTTCTTTGTAAGTTACAGCAGCGACTTTATTTTATTTTGTGCAATAAATAAGTAATAGGTAAATAAACAAAGTTAGTGAAGTGAAATAAAACGAATGATAATTTTCCTACAATTCCCAATTGGACGTCAAATCTAGTTAAAACATTGAATTAGTCGTCTCGTCGCGCGTAGTCTTTATGAATTTTGCTATTAATCTTACAATTTACTATAATTGGGTAAGTACCTATCCTTTAGGTAACCTAATATTTGCCAAACTGATCGTTGATAAAATGACCTAGGGACCTCATCATTAACGTTCCGTTCACCGATGGGAGTCCCAGTAAACTTCCACGAATCCAAGCGGTCTACGGTTATAGTAATGTTATTTTATAATGCGTTAAAGCTGTACTTCCCTTTCAGCCATAAAGCTATGAAGACTATTGTGTAACACAACAGTTAGGTCGTAAATTGGATGCTCCTCGTGAATTCCGCTATCGGGAGGCGGGGGGAGTGTCCACTCACGACTTATTGTTTATCCACAACAAATTGCCACGGTCAGATTCCGAGGAAAGCTGACACTTGACTAAAACTATCAGTCTTATAAAAACTATTACGTAAGTAACACATGTAATATGAGGAGAGAAACACCACGATGGACCTAATTCTTGGTATTAGCTACTTATCTCAATATTATCAGAATCATTGCAGATTTGTAGTTATGTTATCAGAAATGAGTTTCATGATTTGCTGTGCAATATATTCTGGTAACATTAGTCAAACCTACAATAACAATATAATTCGCTATAACTTATAAGGGTGTGAATGATGATGCCAGTTTGCAAAACGAGTAATGAAATAAGTGTACATTGAAATTGGGTTCACAGAAAATTATAGCAGTAAAAAAACTGGTCCAAGTATAGTACTTGAATAGATATAGATGTGCAATAAAAGAAATGAGGTTTGCAATGGACCAGACTCCATGTAGAGTGAGCTACAGTTATGCCATTGTGAGGTCCGTTGTTGGGGTACTATACTTTATAAGTTTAGATATTCCAACGGATCATTTCCTTGTAAAATTGGTCAATATCGATGGTAAACACTGTGTTCCACGACCATCATATTTTCCGAATTTAAAAGAGCTTATATGTACTAAATTTGAGGGCACTTACAGCGTTGTACATTAGCGCAGAAGGGTTAACAAAACCGCTCGCCGCTCAACCCGACGGTTTTGGGTCAAAGGTATTTATTTACCTAACAGATGTATTGAAAGATTGCCCTTTTCGTAACTCTTGGAGGCTCAAATAAAATACCGCCTTATGTCCCGTTGGTATGTATTTCGGCCTTTTTGGAAACGTCCAAATTTATTAAGCGTTAACATTTCATCATTGAAATATATACGCGTGTGCGTTTTTTACGTCGTCAAAAGGCATTATCTTAAATGTTAGTGTAGTTATTTCAGTACTCGTTATATATGAATTGCCGTCTGTTTGGTAAGATGAGAACTTACTGAAGTCCTTTATTGAATGCTTGGCTTTATTGACGATGGGTATTATTGAATTACGAGTTTTCGGTCCACGTTTCGTTTACGAATTGTCGTGCTATAAATTAGCGAAACAATATCCGCAGACCGCATGTCCCCGCTATAAATATGCCGGTTTTAAACTTTCTCATCATTTAGTTAGTTACCGAAACTGGGTCGTAATAATAACCTCGGTTCATTTGGATGATTGATGAAACGAAAGTATTTAATTTTCAGAAAATAAGTAATAAATGTCGAGACATGCGAAAAATGAGATTAAAAAAAAAGTTTCCAGTTGCTTCCGTCGCGCTGCTGCTGAGCTTGTTGTGGTTTTCGCATACAAATTTAACTTCCGGGATTGATTGATATTCGCGGTTGGATGTTCTAAGTTTCTTCGTTTGGTTATTATGTATAGGTAACTACGTATCCTACCCTACGTAATGCATTTGTAATATAATAGCCTGTGTGCCATTGTACCTTGACACTATGACGGGTGCAATAAAATAGGACTTCACAGAAATAACCGAATAACACAGAAAGATGTATTGAATCTTTAGATCTAATATTAAAAGAAACATTGACGTTGGTATTGATATTAGAGCGGAATAGGATCTTTTCTCGCACAAATTTGCGCTAACGCGAATCCAACGCAAGGCAACGCGAACTGATACGTGAATAAGAATTACATTTGAATTCGATTGATAGAAACAAAATGTAGGCCTTGGCGATCGTGATGGAGATCTCTGTCTAGCGGCTCGTGCACCGTCCGCGTGCGTTTGTCTGCTGCTTGATATTTATTTACCTCCATTTATTACAGAGGCTCATGCTTTCTCTGTTGTCCGAACATCGCCGCTTCGACTGCCCTCGTATACAACCGACGATTGGACATAAATGGAGCATTTACTCTGTTAATGGATTTCTTGTAGACATTCCGCACTCGGTACCGTATCAACATGCCGAGAAAATTGAATTACAAATATCATAAACCAGACGGTTAAGGTATCGCTTATGATACGTTTTTAAAATGAAACAATTATGAAGGGTGTAATTACGTTTAAAATACCTATCAGGTAGTAATGACGGTTCTCTAGCAAACCCCTTATTTCTCTGTAATAGCCACGTAGTTCAGTAGCGGGGAATTTAATCTTGACATTATAAATACCGAGGCGATTACGTTGTTTTTGTGTACAAACCGGCTGGGACGCGCAAAATTGAAAAGGAATTTTGTTATCTTAGACATGTGAGCCGATGTTTTAATGATGACACACTTTTGGGGCTTTTGTCAGATGCGTGGAGTAACCGATGATGCTGAATAAATTTATTTTAGTATTGACAGTTATGCAATTCTTCTTTCGTGTCGAGGTTCCCTTAAACAGTGGTTGCTCAGAAAGCAGCAGTAGAAATAGAAATCATTTATTGTTTACCGTAAACAATAAGATGGAATACAGTGTTATACACATAGAGTCACAACGGCAACCCATATCGGGCATACAATATTACATTTGCTACTTAACTAATAATTTAACTAAAACTACATACCTATTTGTTAACATGCTAATTGGTTTCATACATAAAGTATTCATGCAAATTATAAAAAACACGATCAATCAACCACCCCCCTTAGCTGTTGGTTGATTTTTTTCCCGTTTAACATTTTTATGCTTGAGTCACAAGTGCTCCTACAATAAGTTGCATTTCTGACTGCCGGGAGCAATATGTTGTATTTGTATTGCGATCTCACATTATCGCGCTGCATATAAAATGAAAAGTTGTATTTATTATTTGATACAAATAAGCAAAGCTCGTAGACATACAGCCCAGTTAATGTAAGAAATTTGTTTTCTTTACAGACGTGTCTTAGGCACTCATTGTTATACAGGCGGTATATAATTCGGATGCATTTCTTTTGCAAAATGAAGGTTGTTACATTAACTGAATTGCCCCAGTAAATTAAACCATAGCTCAATAAGGGATATACATTTCCATAATAAGCGTTTTTAACTGTATCTTCTGAACATGTATTTGATAATATGGATAAGGCATAGCACTGACTGAAATTCTTTTGTTATTTTTTCCACATGAGATTTCCAATTTAAATGTGGGTCTATGGAGACGCCTAAAAAATTGGTACTATCTACGTCTTGAATTTTAGTATCCTTGTATTCAATATTTATGCTCAGTGGGTCTGTTTTGTAGCTCCTAAATTGCATAACTTTAGTTTTACTTGTATTCACATTTAAGTTGATTGAATTAAGCTATTCTACGAGTCTTTAAACAATTGTTTATTTTCTGTTGCAAGTGGCAATCTTTGTTTTCACCAGAGCACATAATAGTTGCATCATCAGCAAACATTACACAAACGTCATCTATAATTTTGGGAAGTTCATTCGAATAAATTCAAAATAATAGAGGACCAAGTATGCTTCCTTGGAGAACACCAACTTTAGTCAATTTGAATTGGGACTGTATCAACTCTATACATTTGTTTTTTTATTTATTATAACAGTGGCTTTCTATGACAGTGGCTTGTTGTCTGTGATCTAAGTAGCTCTCAAGAAGTTTTAGAGCGTTGCCTCTAATACCTACGTTATAGTGTTAACAATATATTATGTGCTGATAAAAATCCGTCATAGTTACAGGATACAAAGTAGTTATTAAATATATTTGCTATTTGTTGAGGGTCTGTGATAGAGGCATCTTCTGATATAATTTTTTCGATTGTAGTTGTTATTGTATTAGTCGAGGAAGTGTGTTGTTTAATTAGGTTCCAAGTGGCTTTTGTCTTGTTTGAGCTACATTTTATATAACTGTCGCTACTCAACATTTTCGAAGTGCGTATAACCCTTTTGAGAATTTTGCTGTATTTTTTAAAGTATGTTATGTTACTCATACTCTTTTGGTTTCTTAATTGCACTTTAAACGCTTTACTTTGCTACATTTTAAAATTCCTTTGGTCTTCCACCGTGGTTTTCTTTTATAAGTGATTTTAACTATCTCAAGTGGTATGCAAAGATCAAGAAATAGCGAAAACAGGTCAATAAATATTTGATATGCTAAGCAGGGGTCAGATTGCAAATATACATCAGAAAAATTTACCTGAGCCATATATTTAACAAAAAAATCTAGATTAGCATCTATTTTTCTTCTGTAAATATACCAAAACTTTTCATTGAAACTCAGATTGGTGCGGACTTTGAAAAGTTGACCTGTATGATCAGAACTGCAGTGCTGACAGCTCTGACCGTCGCGTCCCTCAGGTCAGATTCCGTGCAGGAGTACGGGCACGCGGGGCATGCCAAGTGGTGCGCCATGGTTTGCGGTGTTGTGTTGCAGGCCGCATTGATTAGAGTGGCCGCGAAGCAGTCCCCATCCGGCCATGTTTTGTTTACAACGGCCGCCATGAGACCTGAGCCTGTTCAGCGCCTTCCATATGGGCCAGTTTTGCTATGTTAAGGGTTAATCTTGTAGCATTGTGGTTAATGGACGACGAAGTTTTTGAACCGATCACGAAATAAGCTATGATGTCATAAAGACGATACATCTCAATCATCTTTTTCATCCTAGGAAAGAAATATTTGTATTTTTTTCCTAGGATGAACAGGCGGGCAACCTGTTAAACTAAAGTAGGTGTTACTTCTTTCGTAAAGTCTACGGTGACACGAATCCTTTGTAGTCCTTAGTATGACGTGTGTTCGAGTGTGTCTGTTCACTAACATAAAACTAATGCAGGTTTTACGCCATATTATCCTAAATTTATTCGCCGGGCTTGTTGCAGGCGTGTAGGGCTTTTTCACGCAGATTATAAAAGTAGAAAAACAAGCACGCGAAATGAAAAATATTTTGAATAAGTAAGCAAATTCATTTGTTTATGAGTTCTATCTTTACTCAAACGAGTGTAGGCGTTTCGTTGCCGGCAAATGTCTTTATCTTCAGATACCTGGAGACATGACAATAAAAACATAAAGGTACTTATGATTCTGTTGCCTTGTTTTATGTAACGGTAGGTGTCGATACCGGCTTTTGCCGAATAGGGCTGGCTTTTCTGAGTCGCTGGTTTCAAAACGTGTTTGCGACATTTTGAGGTAGGAACTCCATTTGTCCCTACATTACAGTTTAAATCAATACTTACTGTTATAGGTGGTAGGGGTTATCTTATTATACAAGGTATTTCATAATTCCTAAAACTGACACTTCACTGAATAAGTATTGTAAGCCATTGTCAATATGTGAGGGGAAGAAAGAAAAAAAAAACTAAGAGTAGGCCAAAACTGTGGAACATAAAGGAGACAATGGAATATGTTAAACAAGGACGAAGAAACCAGACCTGAGGGCTTAGCTAAAATGTCAATCGTTTGAGCTTTAGCGAACGAATCGGTAATCTCTCTGTCAGGGTGATAGCACCCTTCCATATTAGTGCGACCGAGAGACTAGCGTATCATTCGTTACGGCACCAACGATTGGCAACTTGGCTAGGCACCCTGAATTTAAAGATATCGTAAATACGATTAGTACTTTGTCTCTGACAAGGTGAAAACTACATGCTAAGACAGTTTTGAAAAAGTATTTATTTCCTTGGTGAATGTATAGGGTAGTGTAGTTATATAGCTTTGGTTTGAACTGTGAAAGATTCCGACGCGAGTGAAATACGATCGCAAGCGAGTCAGGTGTTAATAATTGTTTGATATTCTACAGTTCAACCGAGTGGAATTCGATTGCAAATTAGTAAAGTGTTCAAAATAATAAACTCGGTTCTATTATTAAAGGCGTATTTTGCTCTCGCCTCGCCAGTGGAAAATCTCGTTTATAAAACCGGCTAAAGTTCCATCACTATTTAATAAGGTTCCCAAAATGTTTTGTTTGCACACAACATCAAAGGAGGACTACTTTTGTACGTTCTCCACTTTCGTTTTAATAATAGATAAAACGAAAGTGGAGAACGTACAAAAGTAGTCCTCCTTTTTCTCTCTGGATATAAACATTATTGAAAATATTTTACGCAATTTGGTGTATTTAATCATGGCTATGCCCGACCGTTCGATCGCCCCCTTTCCTCAGATCGTACGTTACACTTCGTTCAACAAATTGTATTTGTCTAAATATATAGCCAGGCTTAACCTGGTACGATGAAAAATTTCTTCTTCTTCCTCTTCCTCCTGCCCTTATCCCACGTTATGTGGGGTCAGCACAACATGTTCTTCTCTTCCATTCTCCTCTATCTTTCGTTACCTCAGCACTCACTCCTTTCTTTCTCATATCCTCTTTCACACAATCCATCCATCGTTTTTTGGGTCTACCATCCGCTCTCCGTCCATCAACATTCATTCCTAACAGTCTTTTTCCTATATGGCATTCAACCCTCCTCATTAAATGCCCATACCACGCTGACCTACCACTCCTTATCTTGCGATGAAAAATATATCAGTATAAAAGTTAGGTAATGAATTAATTAATTTAATCGTATGGCTAGAAACTGGTCACTGATTGACCGGCGGTGGCAGCATGGTCCCATTTGTATCACTTGTCACTATGCCTGTCACTTTAGCGCCTACATACTTGTTAGAATGTTACGGGCACGGTGACAAAAAAAATAACGGTGATAAAAATGGAACCATGCTACAGCTGCTGCACGTAAACTATGCACTCAAATGACTATGCACAATCAGTTAAATTAAGAGTATGTAGGTATGTGTTGCAGCTTAATTTCGATGCCAAAATATCGTTATCATTTACCTTGCCTACTGTCAACATATCACCAACTGTCGAAAATGTTGTATTTTTATCGTTGATTAAAACAGACACGCAGAGGCCATGTTTGAGCGCGTAAAATTACAAAAAAACTTCATTTCGCCCGTGAAGTTTATAATGATCGAAAGTGGTAATTGAGAGTTTACTTATATCAAGCTCGTATTTTACTTTACTACGTTTTCTTTAGCTATATGACAAACAGCAGTTACTAAGTCAGGTTAGAGTCGGACCAAGCTAACTCTGCGTGGTATCTGCAATGACAAAGTGAGGCATGTCATGGTTAATGTCATATTTCTACGAAAATATGACGTTTCCACAAAATAAATACGAAATATGACATTCCTTCATTTTGTCCCGTTCAAGTCAGTGCAAGCTTAGACGGACTCTATCTGCGTAATGCAATGCAGGTTCGTATAACCTGATAAGATTCTACTCGTATTTGGCCTTCTCCATGCAATGATGCGAATTTTCAGTGGTACCAATCTTCTTTATTTCATTTACGATCTCCTCACCATTGTGCCTGGGATCGATCGATTGTATCAGCACTGTGTATCTGGACTGCATAGGTGTTTCGGTTTGTCTGTTAGTGGCTACCTCTTACAACGTGTGCGCACGCCTTTTGATTTTCTTCGAGAGAACTAAGGAGAAGTTGTCTACCCCTTAACCCTCTTTCCCCTCAGTCGAGGATTGACCCGTGGCCGGTTTGGAGTCCTAAGGCTAAGACGAGTCAAGCGAAGCGCAAGGGTACTATTTACCTTTCCTCGACGCGCTACGTCGTTTTTTTGAACTCTCATACCTTGGGTTTTGATTATAACAGATAAATAAAAATTCTCAGGATATGATGTCAATACTTATTAAATACTCAACCTATTGAATATATGTATATACTAATCAACTTATTAAATATGTATATGAAGTTTCAATTGCATATCTCTTATACTTTAGATTTTATTCATATGTAAAAAAATCCGATTTTGTCACTCACTCACTGATGATCATCGAAATTCTAGGCTACTTCCTGAAGTCTTAGAAAGCTGAAATTTGGTATGTAAGCCAGTACACAAACAACAACAAAAAAATCTAAAACTTTAACCTTTTACCCCCCAACCCCTTAAACTAGGGGATGAAAGTTTGTATGAGACTCCCGCAAATTTTGATGCTAGAGGTCTGAAAATTGATAAAGGACTCATTGTTATAAATAACAAAATACACATTTCAGGATTTTTAGTATAACACTCCCTTTAAATTAGGGGATACAAGATTGTCATAAGGAACTTACAAAAAGAAGTGAAAACCCACCAAAAACATTTTCATGTAAAATATTGCCAAGACGAAACCATAAGGCTCGTACTGTCAAAAAGTTATCAGATCTTATGTACTAGAGGCAAGTTTCTAACTCTACAAGCCCTAACTTTACAAACTCTACACCTCCGTCAAAATATGTGGCGGGCAAAGGTTGTCAGGCTTTAACTTAAACGAAGTTGTAGTTTCAATTCAAATAGGTGGGATGAGACATAAGACAACTCCAGCGCGTACATTTTTAATTATTTGTATATAATTCAGCTAAATAAACAAGCCTCCGATTGAATTAAGTAGATTAGTATTAGGTATCTATTCTTAAGAGTCCCTGGCAAGCTCGGCCGAATTTCACCTTCCTTTACAAACGGAGTTTCGTTCTCATTTTAAAACTACGTGTTGGATTATAATGAAACTTTGCACGTACAATGACATGAGGTATATCTAGTCTTGTAATTAGTTTATATATGTAGCTCCAGTTTATAAAACAAACGAAATAGAGCAAAAACATGTTCTGTATGAAAAACTTAAATTCTCTGTATTTTTTAACTATGGTATCTGAAGCTACAAAAAATAATTACAAGACTAGATATACCTTATCCTATTGTAAGTACAAAGTTTCTGAACGATCTAGCTAGTCGTTTTAAAATGAATACGTAACTATGTTTGTATCGAGAACCGAGCTTGTATGGAGGATCCTTAAACATATCATTTAATTAAATTAGTATTTCCTATTATCAAAATACTTAATTTATCTGGCATTTAGTTTTTTCATGAAATAGGAAGCAAATAAGATGGAAATACATATGCTCTTTTCTTGAAGGTTTGAAGGTCGTAAGTCGTAACGTCAAATGCTTGAACTTTTCTTTCGCATGTAATAATCTTCTGGAGCACCACGCATTTTTAGAAAACAATTCTTCTGCTTTGGTAATCTGTTATACGTTTCATAATATAAAGGTTAATCGACCAACGCAGATTCACTGACGACTATAAAAATACCAGGCATCCGTTTATCATTTCGGTTCCAACACGGACCAGTATAATAAAACAAAAGCATCAGGCCTACTTCTGTCGACACTATAATTAATTGAGTACTTATTATTTTATATTAAATTAAATTTGGCGTGGGCCGGCCCTGTTAGTGTTGTCGAACAAATCGTGTGACCCCATCTCCGCCAATTTAATAACGAACGCACGTGGTACTCTGCGTTTCAAAACCATAAAGCCCCATTTGGTAGGTAAATGTATTGGACATTCGATTCAAAGCTTCTACGCTACAACAGCGTCCGCCTCAATTTTCAATTTATGTCAGCTTTTTGTATTTAATGGCCTTTCATTGTTAGTATGTATAACGCTATTGTTCTCTGCACTTTTAATGAGAAGAGTATTTGATCAGGAATTTTTTTTGATAACTCCCAGAGACACGTCGTTTTAGAAAAGACACAAATATTCTGAGCTCGATGGGGATTTGACTTCAAACTCGCGACCCGCCCCGGCTTCGCACGGGTTACACAAAACCTTAACAAATGATACACTTATCTAAATCTTCCTCAAGTATCACTCTATCGATAGGTGAATACTGCATGAAAGTCCGTTTAGTTGCTTTTGAGTTTATCGCGAACATACACACAGACAGACGCAGCGGAGGACTTTGTTTTATAAGGTGTAGGTAGTGATAGTAATGCTATTACCTAGCTACTTACATTCACGTTACACTACTACTAGACAAAGGCCTGAGTAGCCTATAACCTGGCCCAGGATGCTCATGATTTTATCTTCACCCAAAGATTTCATGCTATACATTTTCATTCGCCATCATTCATGACAACATAAGAAAGCAAAGAAGATGTTTTTTTTTTATTCCCATGGCTACAACGGACTATGTTATCAGTGCTCAATTTATGCCACATTTTTTAATGATAATAGGCATTAAAATATACAAAATGGCAATATTTGCACCAAAAAAAGGTTCCAGGAACAAAGCCTGAGACAGACGGACAAAGACGTTGCTTAGCCTTTTTAAGCCGTTTATAACCAATGTTGACATTTCTATGGTTTCTGTATTTCCCACAATGTACTCTTGCATAGGGACGCTAAAACCATTATTACGCTGCACTTAATCCAGTTCGCCGAAACTAATATAACTCAACGCAATATTTACTAAAGCAGCGCAAGCTTTTGAAATCATAATAATCTTGAGAAATGTTTTCATTGCTCTTTTCAATGAACGGTTCAACTCAAGAGTAGGTGTTAACGTTGCAACAAGCAAGATCCAGAGATACTAAGCTCAATAGGCAAGTGTGAACCATTGTTGAGACCATTAACAAACGAGTTTTGACACGCGAGTTTGCGAAACCGCTGAGTAAATACACGATTTATTTAATTAGAACAACTTTAATTGAATGCATATATCGAAAATATGCAGTTTGCAAATGTCGCAATTAATTAATCAAATATGATTTGCGTGTGCCGCAGCCGACTGGACCAATTTGTTGCGCAATATTGAGATCGAGATAGCAACGCGTTAAACAGAGGGTTGATACGTACTGTGATAAGGTAAATATAATTGGCGCTTACAGGAAAAGAAATCGTGTAACATTGTGGACATTTAAGGGTTATACGCACAGACCAATCCGCATAAATCGCTTCCGACATGCTATTGAACTGTCTCTATAAAATTCTCGACTCGGAGGACTCTAGAGCACTCAACTCCCGTATCCTTGACTATTAGGAACACTGGGAACAGGAAATAAACATTGGTACCTAAACCTCGGCATGACACTAATAATATATTCGGCAGTCAAAGCTAAGATTATTCGTATCTCTAGGACGTAAGCAGCCCACACAAAGAAGTTCCGTGATTAGTACAATATAAATGCTTATGATACTTAGTATCTTTGGCTATAATTCCTTTTCCAATTTATCTGATACATTTTTTTGCTATCTAATTGTAAATGGGAGGCATACATAGATAAATAAATACATTGATTAAATATAAGTTTATGTATGTTTATTACGAACTAATACCTAACTTAGTTTCTATTTTATAACGAACGCCACCCATAATAATAATAATAATAATTCAGCCTATATACGTCCCACTGCTGGGCACAGGCCTCCTCTGATGCGTGAGAGGGCTCGGGCTATAGTCCCCACGCTAGCCCAATGCGGATTGGGGACTTCACATACACCTTTGAATTTCTTCGCAGATGCATGCAGGTTTCCTCACGATGTTTTCCTTCACCGGAAAGCTAGTGGTAAATATCAAATGATATTTCGTACATAAGTTCCGAAAAACTCATTGGTACGAGCCAGGATTTGAACCCGCGACCTCCGGATTGAAAGTCGGACGTCATATCCACTCGGCCACCACCGCTTCAAACCCGCACCAACGCCACCCATATTAATATTATATATAGGTACATACCTACATAATTAAATTAAGTGTATCTATGACTTTTTTTTCTACGCAGTGTAAAAACAAATAAATATGATTTCTAAACTGTTCATTAATGTGTTTTAAACACCCATAAGTATTTGGCAAAATTTTAAAAATCTTAATTTTAAATTCAGTTGACGAGCTTAATTTTTAAAATTGTAAACATTGAAAGCTCTCCACTGATAATGTATTTTGATCACGTAGAGTTTTGATGAAGATGATACTACAAGCTGTCGTGTTTGGGGTCTGTAGCGCTATGTTATGGACCTGTGTACGGAATATTTATTTTTTTATATATTGTATGTATTTAAAAAGCGCTACACAAGTAAACACAATAACATAAACTTTATTAGACCTTCGGCAATAATTTAGTAGGTAGATCGAAAGGGTACTGTCCAGATTGCTGCTGGTTGTAAAGCTTTAACAATTAACACCCGATCGCGCTTGACCCTTTTTTTACGACAATATCGTCGAAATCATGCTTGATTTGTAGCCCATCAATATACCGGTTTGCGGGGTAAATTTATTCGAGCACAATGTAGTTTAAGAACCAGGTCCATCGACAGTACGAGTATGACGCCGATTGCATAAATACGGTAAGGTCCGACCTTATACGAGGAAGTTGTCCAGTAACGACCAATTTGCCTCGGGAGACAGCACTCGTCGCGTTTTTTCTCCCGGCCCAACCTTCCTTAATGAGCAGAGAAACGCGCATCGCGCTCTAACTTCTATGCAAATCGAGGTATTTTCTTCGATTTTCGAAAGTTCATATTTGTGAGATCGCTAATGAATGCTGACAAATACGGTTTACGCGTTTCGTTAAGTTTTACTTTTACGTGGATATAGCGGCGTCTGTCAGGGTAATCTATAGCGCTTAAACAAATTGATGGTGATTTGTGCTTTGCACGTAAACTAACATTTGAGTGATGAAATCGTTTGGGTAAGAAATTGTTTCACCCCAGAGTAATGGCTGCTCCGCCGTCAGTTTGAGAAGCTTAGGTGTGTATTTATAAGTAATACCTATGTAAATATGAACATTCTTTTGCAACACCTCTTCGCGTTAGATTGGATCTCATTACTTTACTGTTAGTATGTAAACTATAGATTGATGTCTTAATAGGCTCTTAGCTATATTAGAAAAAATGGTGTTAGACCACATTTTATAACTGCCCATAAATGGAGTCATCTTTAAACACCCGTCTCGTCTTTGAACCATCTTCATACGTGGAATCGATTGGTATGAAATTTCTCTATGAGGCTTGATTGTAATTTTCTTGGTACTGAAGGTTTTGCGATCGTTACCGCTACTATTTTATTAGAAGGTCTATTATTATGATTGCACTGCATTAGTCCGTTCACAGGGGTTCGAAATCGGTCTCATCTGTCCTAGATGCACTTGTCGCATGGTAAAGTGGTCTAACCTACAATGGACTGAAGGAAGCGGGGTAGTCTAGCTGGCCAGCGTAGGCGGGGCGGATCCAATTACGTCTCAGCAAGAACGAATTTATTGCGGCGGGCGTCTGCGCCCGCAACGCTCTCACCTTGACATGTCGCCGACGTGCCGATCTAGAGCAGATCCCCGTGCGACAGGTTTGCAAAACCTACCCAAAACGACTAAATTTACGGGCCCATTAAGGATTAATTAATTACCATTTTAGTACCACCTACGCTTCTGGTGTTATGCGTAGTCTCCGGGTTACTGACATTGGTCTTAATTAGGTGAATAGTGCTGTACAAGGTACTTTGATTATCTAATCGCCTACCTAATCATCATAGTTTGTTTCTATGTAGTAAAACCTACTAACATAATTGTGTAAATACCAACCATATTAAGTGTTCCATAACTTATACATTTAGATTAATAACCACCTTTTGCGTTACCTATGTCCAGCATTCTCTATTATTGTTTCATAATCTTGTTTTCTTTATATTCAATTTCATTTGTATTTATAACAAAAGTTATCTTTTTTTGAGCAGACTAATTTTTTTATTAATTACCTATATCTAATCAATTAAATTCAAGATGAATTAAGTTTGTTGATTAGATTTCTAATTTATTTAACCCAAGTATTATACTTACACGTTTTTAAACGTCTGTTAGTACTCGTAATTATTATACTGTGTCATTTTGGTATCTCAAAGTTGACCTTATAAGTATACAAATAAAAAATATTATTTATATCCATTTCCGTTATCTAATAAAAGTTCTTATCATTCATCTCCCAATAACAACAAACGCCGATGCCGATGCATTATCGTAGTAAATACGTCATCTCTATGTATGTTATGCGCTTACGCATAGAACGGAGGCTGCGGCGGCGGCGGCGGCGCTATGCCCTCTGGAGGCTCGCGATTCCGACAGTCGCGTGAGAATCGTTGCGGCAGCCGGTTGGGCCCGACACCGAGCACACGCACAACAAATCGCGGACGATATATTTTACGATACAACTTGCGATTTTTAAGCGTCGTGAATCGTGAGTTTAAAAGTGCATTGGACCATGTGGTTTGCGAACTTCGCTGGCGAGATGTTTGAGTACGCATGATTTTGATGAAACCGTCGTGAAAAACAGCACAAATGAAGATGACTGTAAATCGCATTAGGGTGGTAGTGTTGGGGAGTCCGCGGTGCGGGAAATCGGGTTAGTATTTTATATTACAAACGTATGTTATTTCTATAAATGCGGGTTTTTATATATTTATCACAGTCTGAGTAGATACATAATTTAAGTTAAATGGGAACAATTTTTGCAGTTTTCATTTTTGTATAAGCTTCCACACATAGAAACAAATATACTAGCAAAATTAAATACCAGTTGAGTGTACTATACAATAAATGGAAAAATGTAATAAAATGTGAAACCATGATTACGGCCAACAGGTTAACGGCCTTGCAAATTTGGGAAGCATTAAATTTATTATGAGAGAATACAAGAAAACGAGTTTTTTTTTGGGAAATAATGATGTCCATTTAATTAACAGTTTAAAGATTGATGTCTGCATAATTAAAATTACAATTTGTTTTCTACAATGTTCCGTCCTTGGATGATGAATGCACCTTTGCAATTCCTGTATAATTATGTACAAATTTATAATTCATGCAAACACATGATACACATGTAAACCTTATTTAGATAATAGTCTTATTCTTTAATACTTTTAGTTAGGTAGGTATGTATCTACTTTAGGTAGGTATCTAATACATTGTGTTGACATTTTGAAAAATTTGAATAAATTAACATTTCAGGACAATTTTTTTGCTGCTAGATTTATTGAATAGTATTATATGCTTATTAGTGTGATTGTATCAATGAAATATAATTAAACGTACTTACCCTTTTTAGATCAATCGCCAAAAGTTTCGACGTATGTGTATGTATATAACCTTGAACTCTCGTTCGCTCATAGTTCGCGCGATTTCAGTAATTATGTTGCTGCTGAAAATAGTGTCATTAATGTGTGTAATGCTTTATTTTTAATTGATAATATGTTCCCTTGGCCTAGTATAACAAATGACAGAAAACCTTTTTTTTCAATTGCACTATTCTAATACATCATTAGGACAACCTCAAGGTTCAAAAAACCAATGTTCTAATTTGATGTATAATTCTTCAAGAGGGAAGGAATAGCATTGCGATCCTAGTGAAATAACGGTACTTTTTCTTAGAAAATCCATTTCGGGAGAAAACGCTTTGCACTAACTAAATCTTAACAAATCATTTCGATTTTGATGTCAATCGCTTTAGCATAATATATTCTAGGTTAATATTGCAAATTTTGAAAAAAAAAGGAAAATCTAAAAACCTTGTTTTTCATTGTGTCATACTAAAAAAATCATGAAGAGTGGAAAAAGGTTTTCTCTTTTTGTATAGACAATCACGTGGTTATACTTCCCTCTTAAGAACTCGGTCACAACCTTTCGTCAATGCTTTTAACTAGACTGAAAGTATTAAATCTGTTTATGACAGATGCTTGCAGACGGAAAACAATATTAAGAAATAGGTACTTACCTAGTACCTACCTAACTACCTCTAGGGAACCAATCAAATTATTTAAATACATATTTTTTGATTTATGTTTTTTAAGTAGTCACACTGCACTCCTATATATAAATATTATAAATTAAAAATTGTAATAAATGTCACACATTAAAGAAAATGTAACCAAGCCCTCCGGTGGCCCAGGCCGAAATTGAAGCGGCGTCCTCAGTAGTTTACTTGAGTATCAATATGATATCTAAGTATTTCAGTTTATAATTTATATATAGTAGTGTGTAAGTAATAAATAAGGTGCACACCACACACCAGCGACGTTCTCAGCGGTAGTACGCAGTCGCTGTGGCCGAAAACGGCTAGCAGGGGGATTATGATGATTTTAGTGTGACTACTTAAAAGCAAATAATTAAATACGTATTTAATAAAATCAATTGATTTATTTCTCAGTTGAGTAGGGTGGTTCAAAAACCGTTTTTTTATTTTCCCACTGGGCACCCCCTTATTTTGTTATACTTATTACTTATGCTGATAAACTAAGACTAGACGTCAGTTGAAATTTTCACAGATGATGTATTTCTGTTGCCGGTATAACAACAAATGCAAAAAATTACGGAACCCTCGGTGGGCGAGTCCGACTTACACTTGTCCAGATTTTTCTTTAGTGTAATATGACATCATTTCACTATCATTTTAGTTTTAGTACAGTCAAGGTATTAACTATAGATACGGACAAAGTGACTAAAATATGTACACACTACCTTAATATATAGGCAATAAGGTCGTGTATACATATTTTTGGCACTTTGACCGTATCGATATTTAATATCGTACGTTTTATAGTATTTGAATAGGAACGGATTTATTAAATATACGTCTTACACAATCTTCTAGTAATGAACACATTAAGCTTCTTGTAACTAGGTCTAGGTACTATGTTGTTAACAATTGCAATGTGAGCGTAGTCATCAGTATAAAATACCAATTTATAATACCGTAAGTATAACTCTAAAAAAATTTTTAATGGTTCCGGTAAACATAATACCTACTTATCAATAAATAAATATATAATTTTACACAGATCGACCTAGTCCCACAGTAAGCTCAATAAGGCTTGTATTGTGGGTAGCCGACGATATGTAGTTACTACACTTACTACTTTTTTTTCTCATAACAAAAATTCTTTATTTACAATAACAATATATATAATGGATATATACAGATGATTACTATAACTAGCTTATATCTAAAATAGGCCCTTGAGGCATCGTACCAAGGATGCTGGCGGCATTTCCTCGTTGATACGTTGTGCGAGGAAGCCGCCAGCTCTTCGGTCACCAGTTATGTCAACCAGACCTTTCGCGATTTCTCCAAAAAACAGGTGCGCGCTGGGACCCCATTGACCTAGAGTTTCATGGTACAAAATGATACTCTCTAACGAGGCTCTTATATTTATTACGTTTAAAAATTTTGGTGCTTTCCGCCGCTGCGCCCGCTTTTACATTAGTCCGTTGGAGGTGGGACGGTGCCAGTGTGTCTATGCAGGTAGCATCCCACACTAACATCCGTCCCAAGCTCCAAGGACACCCCATCAGGCCTCTTGCCATCATCCCTGATAATGCCAGTCGGTCAAGTCAAGTCAAGTCAAGTCAAAATATTCTTTATTCAAATAGGCCTAGCAACAAGCACTTTTAAATCGTCAAATTTTACAAATATCATCTTAATCTAAATATCAGAGCAATTTATTGATGCAGTTATTATTGTTCTAAAAAAAACATTGAACTATTATAGATATGGTAAACTTAATAATAAGAATTTCACAAAAAGATCGTCAAACATCAATCGATCGGCTCAAGAAGAGCAGGCACATTGATGGTGAGATCGACGGATTATGTCATTAAGCGACGCAAGTCTTGAAAAACGACCTGCACTAGAAAACATCCATAACTCAGCAACAAATATTTGTGATAATGATAAACACACAAATAAAGGCCCTTACCAGGATTCGAACCCGGGACGTATCCTGCTTCGTAGGTAGGGTCACTAGTTCATGGAATTGGTACATTTTACCTAACATCAAATGAGGTAGTTCTGTTTTTTTAATATGTTGGTAGTGATGAAATGGTAATAATAAGTCCAAGTTTTCGACCTCAAAAGCCCTTGGGATCATTGGATAATTTATTTTATTATTACCTCATTTGATGTTAGGCTGTTTGGTGTTTGACTTTACAATGGTAAAGTACATCAAAATCCATTAAATTTTAGGACTTTTTCAGTTTTTGTAAAAAAAAAACACCGAGAACCAGAGTTACGGCAAATTCACTATGCACACTTTCAAGAAGATGAAATTTGCAATTAATTGACAATATAATCTTAATAGTCTTAGTGAGGTAAATAGTTTCTACGGCTTCTCAAAGGTTTGCAAAATTTTGAACTAACTGTAACTGCAAAAAAGGTTGTACCAGCAGTTGTGGTTGCAGGGAAGCAGGACTCAAATGCTCAGCTGTTTGCAACTACAGCAATGGTCAATCCTGCGAGAATATACCAGACCGGAGATGTGTGCCGACATTGAAAAACCATTCATTGATGATCCACCATCAGATGACGATTTCGACCTGCCTGATCAGGTTGACGAAGAAATGCTACCACATACACTGGGTACAAAAGAAGTGCTGTGGATTCAGAGGACAAGCGTGGTCCATCAAAGATATACAAGAGATGCAAGTTATAACAAGTTCCCTCACTGTACTGTATATTATACACACAATGATCCGAAGGGCTTTTGAGGTTGAAAACTTGGATTTGTCATTACTATTTTATCACTAATAACATGTATAAAAAACAGCTAACTACCTCATTTGATGTAAGCCAACACCTCTTTTTTGGTACGATTTCCATGTATTACACTACTAGTCTAGGAGGCCGTTAAAATATAGTAGTTACCTCATCGATTCCATTGTATAACAAAAATAGTCCCACCATTTTTATGAACTGCTAACATTCGTTACCCCATGTCATCCGTTTAATTGTAGATGAACAGATTAGCGAAATAAATTAAATAAATAAATAAATATTATAGGGACATTCTTACACAAATTGACTTAAGTCCCACGGTAAGCCAAGAAGGCTTGTGTTGTGGGTTCTCGGACAGCGATATACATATATAACAAATACTTAAATACATAGAAACCATCCATGAATCGGGAACAAATATCTGTGCTCATCACACTAATAAATGCCTCTACCGGGATTCGAACCCAGGACCATCGGCTTCATAGGCAGGGTCACTACCCACTAGGCCAGACCGGTCGTCAATTAACCTTATATTCGTGTCAACATCAATAAATTACATATCTATCTACATTTTAAATTGATCTACGTTTTAACATAAACTCTATCCAATCGATTATCAAAACCCTGTGCTTAAAGATCGTAATTTCATTCGTTAACTAATATCTCCGGTTGTTTACCAAATTCCTTCAGATGGAATGTTTCAATGTAAACGGTATTATGATAAGCTCACCTTGTATTGTCTCGCCGTTGTTTTCTATTATAATTTAATTATGCATCTTATCACAAAGCACACACTGTAATAATATGATGCATTATACATTTTTTAGCAGTGACAGATGGAGTTGTAGACATTTCACGAAGAATTTTGTGAGTGATTCTAAATATTCGAACCAAGGTAATGCACATAATATTACTTTATGGTGAATAAATGAAAATGAAATGAATGAAAATGAAATCTATATGTAGAGAATAGCAGGTACAAGTATTTCATGTTCTGTATCAAATAAATTGTTTTATTTATGTAATGTTTTTTTTTGGTTTACCATATATTTATCTTCATTTTATGTAATAGTTTTCTTATGGTTTAATTTCGGTTTGGACATAGAAAAACCTTAACTTGAACTTGAAGAACTTCATGCATCCGGCGTCTTATAG
The DNA here is from genome assembly GCF_033807575.1 of Cydia pomonella. Taxonomy (NCBI): domain Eukaryota; kingdom Metazoa; phylum Arthropoda; class Insecta; order Lepidoptera; family Tortricidae; genus Cydia; species Cydia pomonella. Next base: position 11,913,198 of record NC_084710.1, read on the forward strand.
AGCACGGCGTCAGTTGTCGCAAGGTAACCTACAAAGCAGAACTTAAACAGTATCACTTAATTAAGAAAAACTGTGTTAATTAGAGTAGAGGCGTTTAAGGTTGTTATTTAAATAGCTTGCATTATGATTTGCACATAACGTGAGTGTAGATCAACGACCTCGGTTAAGCGTTAATCGGACGTTTTAGCGTTACACAACGGTTGGCGCCAGGCGACGGTGTCGGGAAATCGCGCTGACCCACCGGCGTCGAGTGTAATTGCACCGCCCTAATTGCCGGCCCGGCGCGCCCGCTGACGGCTGACGGACCGGCGTAGACGCACGCGTTTGCAATTCATTACAGAAAAGCGCTGGGCCGACATGTGAAATTGTTTTTAAAGTAGATCCTGTCTACGAGGGTGTGGCAGGGACTCGCGACCGACTAACATCGTTTAGCTCGTCCCGTAGCATAAAACGGCGACTACGATTTAAATTATTCTCGGAGCTCATTACTGGAGCCACCGTACGTTATTTACAGGTCATAATGTCCGTTAGTCGTTTATAATTTCATTGATGCTTAATGCAGTTTATCCCTTATCTGGTGTCCGAATAACTAGGCCAGTCTCGAGATGATATGCATCGCGTATGAACGGTTTTTCAATCGACCAGTTAAAACAATTAACTTGGGTCAATAAAGTATTTTATTAACGATCTGCCATGACGTTCCCTGGAAGTTGATTAAGTGTAGACGTGGGGTGAAATTTGAAAGGCACGGACAGCGACTAAAAATAAACTTGGAAATTGTTTTTGGTGTCGAGAATCTGTCGCAATGTCAATTAAGAGCGCAGATTGTGCAGCACTATGTATCTTGACATGCGTTTATATAGATTCTATATTTTAGAGTGTAAAAGTGTAAGAAGTTGTAATATAGTAATATCCTGACGGATCACAAAAATATGTCACTCTTAGGTATCTTACAACTGAGATGACAACGACTCCTCTCCTCTTAAATTAAAATATACCAACAGTCGCGTATGCACACCCAGATGTTTGATGCAGGTTGGGTTTCAGCTTCGGTCATGTCTGAGGTGCTTAACATGTTTAAGTTTAGGTTCTAAGTTGCGTTTAGTATCATTTTCAACTAAATCAAAGATGTAGGATATATCAAATTTCATCGAAATTGGTTCAGCGGTTATTGATTCCTCATTCAAATTTCCACCCCCCTTTTCACACCCTTAAGGGATGAGTTTTGGGATAAAAACTATCCTATGTCGCCATGTACCAAATTCCAACTAAATCGGTTCAACAGTTTAAGCGTGAAGAGGAAAAAAAGTCTTATTTTTTATAATTTTTCATGTGTTTATTCTTCGGAATGGTATCAATGTAGATATAGATATAAACATAAGGTTGAGTGCCCCTAACCCCCCCCCCCCCCCCCCCTTTTCCTAAAAAAATACATCAAAAATCTTGGATAAATCCTTGGGACCTAAGACCCAACCAACGCTGCCATTCACGAAATGCCGTATTTCATCGGCTGCAACGGCCTCTACAAGTCTTATGAACTACGACGCGTTCCAAACAATTAGAACTAGGTCCCACAATAAGCATGTAGGTATAAAAAATCGATAGATGCAGAAAAAAAAACTCCATTCCAAAAACCTACACACATACGACACCAGCCCATATACGTGACGATGTAACCTCTCACTTGCTAAAAAAACCGGGCAAGTGCGAGTCGGACTCGCGCACCGAGGGTTCTGTACAAACCTGTAGGTATATATTACACAGCTTTCTATATTTTGTGCACAGTTAAGAATATATTCATAATAGTGTTGAATGTCCTCTAGTTTTTTTATGATTTTAGCGTATTTTATATCATATATTTTGATTTTTTTAATGCAAAATGAAAATAAAGACTTAAAAACAGTAGAGCAAATCTTCCAAAATCATTGATAGATTCATAAATTGTGAGCATAAGTACATCGGAAATTAATCTTATATCAAAGGCAACAAAACCACTGTTGCCCAGTATTATTATATGATGTAACTAAAAATTTACTGTTTTCGCATTTTTTCCTTTATCTGTGCTATAAGACGTTGCTTCGTACCAAATTTCAAGATTCTGAGTTCACGGGAAGTACCCTGTAGGTTTTGATTTTCCTTGCGAGTGTCGAAAATTTGCGGAAATTTGCGGCATAAACGGCTGTATCTTTTGAATGTGTTGGCTTAGAAGTTTGATTTTTTCACAGCTTCAAGGGACAGTAGACCTGAGTATTTGATATAAATTCCAGCTTGATACCTCCACGCGTTTATGAGAAAAAAGGGTCTTGACAGACAGACAGACAGACGTACGGACGGACAACAAACTGATCCTATAAGGGTTCCGTTTTTTCCTTTCGAGGTACGGAACCCTAAAAAAAGACATAGACTCACATTCAAAAATATTACCCTCCGCCTTCTTTTCACCCGATTATACGAGCTAATCAGGTGAAAAGGGCTCCAACAGCAAACCGCGCCGTCGACGGCTTCTCACGCCGTGATGGATCACTCCGTAGTGATGCACCGCGGTGCCGCCGACATCTACGAGTACCACTGGCGGTGCAGACTAGCAGATGCGGCCGATTTCGCTTGTAGTCACATTAATATTGATTTCGAAATTAACTGTCGATTGGAGAATATATTGATTTATCCTTGCACATTGAAGTGTAAAACAGAAAGTGATCAATCGCTTTGAAATATATTTAGATAGATAGATAGATAAAAACTTTATTTTAAAAACATTCTCGTGACAAAAAAATAATAAACTTATAATGAAAATAAAACTAAAACTTAGGTCTACTATACTAAACAAACTAATTACTAACTAGGTACTAGTTTTTTAGTTTTTTGTCACGACTGTGTATTTCGTTTAGGTATATAATTTGCTCAAAATGACTGAAAAGCGCAAATTTCGCTCTTATAAAAAATATAGTCGCTTTACGTGGTATATTTTAATTGGGTTTAACTTACTTGTAAACCTCGTTATGTACAATAATATTACTAATAGACAAGGAAAATGAATAAATGTACAGTCAGCTGCAGACAAATGGTAACCTTCTGCATAGAAATTTGTATGTAGCACATAGCTAATAGTACGACGAGTATGGCTGACTGATTGCTAAGCCCTTACTGATTGAATTTATTGTGTAACAAACATTAGCCATACCTAAGTTTTAACAATGCATTAAACTGCGGCGGCATTACTGTTACGACATTGCTGCAGCGGCGTTGATGTTGCCTCTGTATCTGTCGGTGTCAATGAGTAACGAATTGAACGTCACAATCGCGATAGTACTCGTAATCCGGCGGCGAATTTCACTCATTTTAATCAAGGAAAATAGCCAGTTTCGTAGCCAAATGGCATAAAACGGAACCCTTATAGTTTCGCCATGTCTGTCTGTCTGTCTGTCTGTCTGTCCGAGGCTTTGCTCCGTGGTCGTTAGTGCTAGAAAGCTGAAATTTGGCATGGATATATAAATCAATAAAGCCGACAAAGTCGTACAATAAAATCTAAAAATTTTTTTTTTAGGGTACCTCCTCTACACGTAAAGTGGGGGTGAATTTTTTTTTTTCGCTTCAATCCTAGAGTGTGGGGTATCGTTAGAAAGGTCTTTCAAAACTAATAGGGGTTTTCAAGAAACATTTTTTGATAAAGTGAATATATTCGGAGAAAATCGCTCCGAAAGAAAAAAAAATGTGTCCCCCCCCCTCTAACTTTTGAACCATAGGTCCAAAAAATATGAAATAAATCGTGGAAGTAGAGCTTAAGAAAAACATTAAATGAAAACTATAGCAGACATGATCAGTTTAGCTGCTTTTGAGTTATCGCAAAAAGTTTTCCCTTCATAGTAAAAAGACTTACTTTAATTAGGTACTGATTATGCAAATTTGCCTATTTGTTTAACTCGGGTGAGAGGTACCGTTTCATCCCTTGGTTAACAATTTACTATACTTTAAGCTCCAATTTAGCTTATTGTGACGAAAGAGTAACTACGGAACCCTACACTGAGCGTGGCCCGACATGCTCTTGGCCGGTTATTATTAATGGTATCAGTTGACTAGATTTGTTAAAGGATCAAATGCCTATATGGGACTCATTTGCATTAAAGCAATACAAAAGTCAGAAATTACAGTCAAAGTCTGCCAAAGTCATTCGCGCAAAATGGTAAACTAAACGGTATGTCTTTTCTTGGAGTATCGAAAACAAGAAAATTGTGACTTTGACGGTAAAATATTGCGTTTATGTATTTAGTTGCTATACAATTATTTTTTTAATAAAATTCAAAGAATCGAATAGTACGATTTTTTTCATTTTAGATTTTAAAATAAAAACAAATGAAATTTTGTAGATCATATTTGTTTTTGTTTTCCTTTTTTGTGTATATTGTGATAAACGGCTCATTTTCTATCTATTTGATTAGATTTTCTTATGAAATCCAACTTGTGTCATCAACAGTAATGTCGCCACAATAACGCAGCTATAGTTGACATCCGATTGTCGCTTTTACAAAGTTTTCATCAGTCGCCTAAAAGCCGTCTTCCCTAATAGTAGGTCTCCAGTGCACGCACGCTGTCAGCTCAGGTACTATAGGTAATGTCCTCACGTAGCCACAATTTCGCGTGGAGTCGCTTTTTTATGCGCCTTAATACTCGACATTAACCACAGCACCCGATGGACCCGCATCGATTTAATGTCAAACCTCTCTGTGCGAGTAAAACAAAAAAAATGTTTCTGTAATTTAATATAAATAGGTTTTTACTTACAAGAGTTGAATCTCAGGATCGGAGGGCCTAGTTATTTTTATTTAAAAGAATCGAAATCTCTCCCAGTTTTCAAGTATTTCCTCTGCCCCAAACGCCTCTTATAATATAAGTATGTTCGTAAACTTAAACAGTTTAGCTAAGTATAAGTATTTGCAATAACAAAACAAAATTATAAACTCTGTGCCTTTTATGACTATGTATACAAAATCTATTATTTATATGAGTATACATATCTAACATTTTTTGGTTTCATGTCAGCGCAATTAAGAATTAATTTGCTGATAGCATGACGGAAAGTGGAGATAAACGTAGGCAAGCTGGTATATCCTAGATGCGTATTACCTGTTCGCCGACACGCGCATCAATCGACTCTTGATCGATGAGACTCGTAATCTATTAATTACCCTATAGATTCCTGCCGATACATCCATTGTTCTTAAGATAAAGCATCATCTATCAACCCACGTGGTGCCATGTAGCTTGATCATCGCAATTTGTCTTATGCCCTTCAACGCATTTAAATGATTTTTATATCGAAATTTATAACGGATCGAATCGATTGTTTGTTTTTAATTCGTAATGGACTTCAAAGTATTTTGATCAAATTAAACAGTCAATTTTATCACCGAATGCGTAATCGAGTCCCGGAGAAAGTGTATGCACTTAATGCACGGGTGAAAAAAAACGAAAGGAAAATGAGAGTGTGGAATTTGGCATGTCTTTCATAAATTTCGGTTACCGTCTGTGGTTCGGTAACGTTACGTCTTTAAGAATCATAATGCCTCATTAAGAACTTCATTCTTCATGAATGCTGTTAACAGGCATTCAACTTTATTGATGCGGTAACTCAGTGGGTTTATCGAATGATGTCAATCAAAGAAGGAGTAGGTTTTGTGATATTGTACTTAATTACGATTACAAATGGCCGGTGATTTCCGGTTTATTGTGTAGTTTGTAGTAATGGCCGAGTTTAGTAATGTTAAGAAAAATGACTCTAAGGACCTACCTGATTCAGAGCGTATCTTTAGCACAGTTAAACAACAAAATACATTGATTGAAAATGTTATTTGATTGTCAACGCATTGATGCGTAAGAGGCAGAGGATTTATATGAAAATCCAATACAGAAGTCACAATTGAGATGCATGTACCTACACTCAGAAGTTGCAATCGAGACGAAGAACGTTTGGTCAAGTTACCTTAATCGGGTGCCCTAGAATGTGTCGTGAATGCATTCCACCCAAGTCCATTGTCATGCGACATGATGCAGTTGCATAAGGCTGCGTAAACGTTGGCTAATCGTTTTGGGCATAGAGTCAGACTAAAATGGAAGCGGCGATAATCCCCCTGGGCTAACACCGCCTTTGATGATAAAACTGCGCCTGGAATAATAAACAGCATTTGTTAGTGAGGGAAGGTAAATAAGAAATTACGCTGCATAAGATTGAATGCAGACGACTAGTCTTTCATCAACTATCAGATCTGAGCATAGTAATTCAAACAAGAAAGTGCATCAGAACATAAATTTCCATCAGTCATGGAGTAGAAACTCGTATAATTATTATTATCCATCAAAGGGTCAAGTACCTATCTTCATTATTCCGCGCCCGTCGAGTCGTGGCTCGTGTAATGAACTTTTTGAATAGGTTCTTCAGCTCCTTTCGAGGTGGCAGGATTCCCTCGTCGTTTTGTAGGTAGCTGTCGGCGAGGGCTTTCTCCAAACTTGCGTCGTCATTGTTGTTGATAACTGTTTGTATTGTATACGTCCCTTCGAATCGAAATACCGGGAGTGGAATGAAAAGACTAATCAATGCTATAGCGCTTCTGGTAGAAAGTTAGGAGGAACGACCTTAGGTCATTGTTAGCTTTATTACCAGGGTCATGATTCTGGTAACTTCCTGTCTATAAAAGGTGTAAAGGTTGATGTATCAATTACATCATAATTGAACGTTATAATAAGATAAGTTATTTGTTTGTTGCAGCGGTCGTCGTGCGTTATCTAACCAAGCGGTACATAGGTGAATACAGCTCTACAGGAGGTGAGTGTTTACAATCAAATTACCGACAGTACGATAATTATAAGAGGCCATTTCGTTTACGATGTGAATATTATATGCAAAATTACGCGTTATTGTTTTGTAACAATTGACGTCAATTTGCGCGCTGTCAGTGCAACTTTAAATTGAAATGTCTCCTTCCTTCCGACCTTAAACGAATGGCAAGTGTCGTGTTTTGCGTCACTGGCGTGGCGCTTCGAAGTAACATTTTAATTATGTTAAGGAAATTTATTTTAATATTCATTGCTAGTAACTCAGCGAAAGCCATAATTTAGTATTTATCGTTCACTCGCATTCCACTGTCTATATTAAGATAAACAAGGTAACAATGTCGCTGTTCGTTTAGGGTATGAATATACCTATAGCGATTGGCCGAATAACAATCCATTATACCATAATTGTCGGTAATGTTATAGCAAATTACAGTGCGCTGATAATTATGATGTTTATGATAGCTATTGAAATTGAATAGTTATAAGCAGGTTGCTACTCGATTAAATATCTCAAAACTTGTTACAGTTTATCTACCGTGATTTATCCTTGATATATTTTTATAAGTAAGTGTAGTGGTGGCTATTTGGCTGGTATGGTAGCTGGGAATACCTAAGAAATGTTTTGTTTGGTTTCAGATTTCCTTTATCAGCACCGAGTCGCGTTCGACGGCGCAGTATCTGAAGTCGAGATTATGGACACTTCTAACTGTGCAGTAAGTTAATTAATTAATAAAGTTGATTATTTTCCTGTTCAACTTTATTACCTTCGACGTTAATCTGTAGGTGGTGAACAATAAAGATTTAAGTGGCAACAGTATTGTAAATGAAGCCGGAAAGGCTGAGTTTCATTTAGCGGTAGACAATGGCGATGTTTATCTGCTAGGTAGCGGGAGGCTGATGCTCGTACAATTTAATTAGACAAAGTTTATGGGTCTTGTATCAGCTATCAGATGCGATCGCGGCGTCCGCGGTCGCCTCCAGCGGAATACCGCCTATCTCAAAAACAGACCGCGAAACGAATTATGCGTAAGCTGATAAAGTTCTTATACCTATGCTTATTTTTTGATATTGACATAGGTTGTTTTTAGTCGGTGAGTTTTGCTTAGTGCATATTGATCTACTTTATACAGATCTTTGTACAATTTATGACAAAATGCACATTAATTTATTTAGAAATGAAATATAAAAAGGTCAATACATAATGATTCAAATGAAATTTCACAATTTGAACCTACCAAAACAACCTTAAATTATATAAATATAAACTCAACAATTAAGTCAAATAAAACTAAACCTATTTACACTAAGCCTAAAATAACCCACTCTGCGTCGTACCCAGGCTCAAAGGTCCCTATAATGCCTGCAGCATTTCCCCGCTGAACTGCTATAGATACCTGTTGAACCAAGTACGACACAGAACGACGATTACCATCACGACCTCTTTCCCGCAAACGCCGGCCTATTTCACCAAAAAGTCGGCGAGCTTCCACTTCCCCACGGCCCCGCTGTCTTCAATGCTACGGGCACAAAATCGTACGCCGATGCCAGTGCGGCGTATTTAATGTGCTTGGCAGCAGTCTCCGCCGCCGAACCAGCACAACGTATTGTCTACCACGAATGGGATTCAGCGAATGTGCTCACGCAAGTGGCATCCCACAAGAGGCAGCGCCATCCGCCACGGAACCAACGTTAGGCCGTCCGGCCTCTTCCCATCCGTACGGCTGAGACCAGGCGCAGGCGGCTCCAAAATACAGGGCACGTTTGCTGAAACCATGGTTGCGCAATTTTCCGCATGCTACATTAAATGTATGCGATGATATGAATCAGAATCTTCTTCAACTTCTTCAGTTTTAAGATAAAAATAACTTCATTTAGTAAATTTTAAATTGTAGGTTCTAACTACATAAGTCCAGCTACATACGTAGCGCCAAAATTTGCCATTGGACATGCCGAAGCTAAGTTTCCTTGCTTTTTCTTTCAGGCCTGTAAATAAAGCCCTCCTATTGTATCAAAATATTCAATCCGGCGGGAATACTGTCCTATGACGGCTATGACAGATGTAGTTGTATTTGGTAGGTATTTTTTAAATATATTTATAGACATAATTTTAAGTTGATGATTTGAAGGGGCCAGTAACCTCGATTACCTTATGTTTTACATGTCGGTATTTCGGCGCAGTTCCCTGCTTCAGTTGATATTTCAGTGGCACGTACTGGAATATCAACTCAAAACAAGAAAACACCAATGTGTGGTTTAAAAATACTTCTTTTGTTTACAAGTATGTTAGATGGAAGACAAAATCTAATAACGGAAATGTAAAAAAAGTGTTTCAATGTTTTGTTTTGAATTGCGTAATAGATTATAAAGCGGCGGCCCCATTGCGCCCCGCAGAGACACTAGTGTCTTGACTGCATTATAATGAGCTCCGATACATTTCTTTAATAGATTATGCTTAATCTTGGCTTTTGTTAATGGAATTAAATCTGAATTTCCGGAATTTGTGCCCAAAACCTTTATCAGCACCGCTACTTTTAATTAAGCGGCGATATGTCATGACACCGTTGTAATAGGCGCCAGCGTTCAAATTAATCTGTCTTGAGAAATACATCTTATTAAGGCAAACATTTTGAGTGGCTTGAATATTTAATACTGATCAAACTTATACCTACCACGCTTTATGATTTTCAACATGAGGCGTTGCCTTTTTAGATTGTTATTCTTAAAAATTATGTCTTTGGAATTTCATTTATGCAAATAATTTTTGAACTGCGTGTCTTTCTTCTTCTACGTTACGAGCTCACGAGCTTTTAGAAGGCTACAATTATAATGACCACCAAAAAATGAGTGTCGTTTTTTTCGCATTAAATGGATTGCCATATTTTCATATGCCATAATGCTATTTCGCATAAATGTCATTATAATAATGCTTCAATTCGCCAAAAAAGCTGTGTATATGCGCATAATATTCTTTTGCCGTATACAAAAATGGCTAATGTCGGATTTTTATAACTTCAAACTTCATAATATTCAATGCATCGAATATAATGCTTCTACTAATGTTGAAAATCCTAACTTTGAAATTATTATAACTAAATCTACTGATATAATTTATGTTATAATTTTAGGCTGTATAAACAACGGAACTTATACTACTCGCTTATACTGCGTTTATTTGTTTGTCCCTACACCTCGTGAGCCCCTGACCCTCAGGGGGCCTAGTCAAGATGACAATCGTTTATAGAAAACGCAGGAAAACAACATTTATAATGAATTATTCGGTCATTTCTATACATTTTTTACGCTTATATTAGCGTTCCGTTTGGTTTTTTGCAAACGATTATCATCTTGCAACTATAGGATACTTACTGCATTAAAATAAGGTACCTATTACAATGAAGTTAATAACACAATCAGTAACAAAAAAGTATATATTTAAGCAAAATAATCTGCAAAACCAGTAATGATAATTTTTCTTCAATACAGTGTGTATTTTTGATATAACTTCAAACTGAAACTAGACGTAGGTTTTAGTGCTATAAAACAATTCTGAAAGATTTTTTTAGTTTAGTCTTCACTACCAGAGCACAATTAATTTTTGAAATTTTTTCGAGCGGCAATGTATATTACATCATGATCACTTTTGACAGTTATGACGCCGCCGCGTCATTAATGAGACGTTTTGATTTAAAACAAAGTAGTGATATATTGCTTGCTGAATTATTTTGTATGAAATAATAAAAGTCGTCCATTTTTTATAAAACCTATGAAATTGTGCTCATTACAGCCTAAACTAACTGCCCTTTGATTATGTGTTAATATCAAAAATACACGCTGTATAAATACGTAAGTCGTTTGACGTTTATAAATTGACACCGTAATATGACGTTTTAGTTCCAAATTTTTCATAGATTTTTTTCCTTATAGTGTAAAATTAAAGAAAACAACATGACTGTGAAACCACGTGGTGAAAAAAACGTGATTTCCTTAAGTCGAAAAGTCAAACGACTTACAATACAATGCGAAGTACAATAATCATTTCCAATGTGGTGCACACCTATTATGGCAGAACTACAAGCCCGACAACGACGAACTGTTGCCAGAATTGCAGTTTAGGTTAGGTTAGAACTGCGACTCCCACATAGACTAACTGTTGCCAGAAACGCAGATTAGGCTAGGTTAGAACTGCGACCCTCACAAAGACGAACTGTTGTCCTAAAAGCAGGAATCAGGTTAAGTTAGAACTGCGACCCTCACAAAGATGGACTGTTGTCAGAAAAACGGGTTATGCGAATAGAAGGATTCAACATAAGAATCTTATGACATTTAACCTGCAGGATGGAAATTTATTAGACATGTGTTTGCTCATAAAAAATAGGATATTCGAATTTAGGCTATTCGGGTTATACGTATAGAAGAATTCGTCATAAGTATCTTATGACATTTAACTTGTATGACGAAAATATCGTAGACAAGATAAGTTTAGCGCATAAAAATTAGGATAATCAATTTATTCGGATCAATAGTTATGCCAAACGTTTTTATGCGAAGTGAAAATAGACAAGAAAAATTTATGCGTTCCAATATAGACCCCCAAAAAATACTTTGGTACAAAACAAAAACTTTTTAGGTCCGGACTAAAGGACAGGGTACTGAGTACATATGTACAATGGGTTGTGGCGGTACTTCTTTTCACCACACCAACTGATATAAGCGCTCATGATTGTTCAAAAACTAATGAGAAAGTTGCATTTTATCCACATGTGGGGCAAAGTAATCAGATGCTGATTTGGAGTTGTTTAATTATGATAGCTGGTAGACTTGACTTTTAAATGATGATTTTGAACGATATTTTTTTTATTACGTTAATTTAGTTTTTTTTTTGGTATTTCATAGGTTAGGTTGGTTAGTGTGGTGAAAAATTTTGTGTTTCACTCGGGGGCAAAGTTTGTTAAACCCTTGTGCCTTGAAACCCTCGCAACGGTCAGGATTCGATTTCTCGAACCACTCGCTACCCTTGTGGTTTAATTTTGGAATCTTTCACTTGCTTGACGAGGGTGCGGAGTGTTAGGGTCGGCAACGCACATGTAACTCCTCTGGAGTTGCAGGCGTCCATAGGCTACGGAGACTGCTTATCATCAGGCGGGCCGTATGCTTGATTGCCACCGACGTAGTATAAAAAAAGCACGAGCGGTTAAACAACAACTTTGCCCCCTTGTAAATGAAATAACCATTCTTCACGTACCTACTTAAACATATCTACTGTTCAATACATGTTTCCCTCTTCTTGGGCATTGCCATTGGTTTATAATATTCTTCCTCTGTTTGCCTTTAGGCCGTCAATACTTATCGAATCTATTTTTCCCAGATTCGTGGCTGCTTGGCGGAGCACGTGCGATGGGGCGACGCTTTCGCTGTGGTGTATTCAGTGTGCGAGCGGCGGTCCTTCGCGGCGGCCGCCGAGCTGCTATCGCTCCTGGAGCGCACCCGGCTGCCGGGCTGCGCGGCTGTCACCCTCTTGGGGAACAAGAGAGACCTCGAACACGCTAGGTGAGAGGGCAAAGCAGCAGTCACAATAGGTTACTGAATCTACACTTATTATAACCCATTAATGACACAGGCTTCGGAAATTGTATGTAGTCCATTCACTACACGGGCAGGCAGTTTCTTTGGTGATGCGCATTCAAGTATCTCCACGATGTTTTCGTAGCTCAACAAGCTTTTTAATTATATTAGGCAATGTTGCGTGGGTAATAAAGACGAACTTATTACAGGTAATAAGTTATTTATTTATTTATTTAGAAACCAAACAGTCGTATAAACATATCAACAATGCAATACAAACGATGTACCACAACAAAAAGAAAATACAACAAAAAGACCTGGAGGTTCATAAATTATGTTAACTGAAATAAATATAGTTATATAGCTACTTAATGCAAATTTTTGAATCTGATAGAAAAAATAACTGATATCTGTACTTATTTTAAGGTCTCAGGGTGGATTTTAGAACAAAAACGGCAGAATAAACAAATCACAATTATTTTATTCAAAGTTCTAATAAATATCACAAAATTAAAGGAACAAACCGCACATTTTATATTACATAACGAAATATAAAATAACAGCATGGAACGATATCAAAGTAGCTCACGCGATCACGACGGCAGCCGAAGGCAAAATGTTCCGAGCAACGGTTTGCACCGGTTTTTATAGCCTATGCCTGGTAGGGTAGACTTTATGTTGCCAACACGGCTTCTCCTGACTAGAGGTCGTCCACGACCTCTTGAGTAACATTCATGGAGCCTGTGGTGCCAGCAGTAGATGGCTGAAGGATGGGCACTCGTCGCGCGCCGGGTTCTGATGGGCTGGTGGTGGTTCTGAGCAGCTCGTACGGGCTTCAGGCGCGAGGTCCGTCAGAGCTTCACTGGACAGTCATCAATGTCATCAGCTGGAATTGGAGAGAGCAATTATAACACACGCTTACATTTTATTTCCAACACATCTACCATGTACGTTAATTCAATGTTTTGTCAATACATCTTTTGCTATTCAACATGTTTTTTTTTCTTTTTTCAAAACAAGAACATAAATATCGAAAGAAACATATCGGAGTGCAGAAAACGTGGCTTGCTTACGCCTATAAGATTTAAATAAAAAAAAGAATACTGCCCTGTAACTGGTCCCTTTCATTCCAAGCCAACCTCAGTAAGGTAGCGCCAGTAGACTCGTTCAGAGCAGCATCCGCCGGGTATGGAGCTCGGAGCGCCGGCTCTATGACGTAATGCATGGGGTAACCGACGAACAGTTAAACTCGAGCCACGAGTTTGACAGTGATTAACACATAACTACGACCGTAGGTAGGTATACGGTCATCAGGTGACGAACACCTACACAGGGCCTTTAGGCAAGACGATGACGAACATCAAGTCTGTGCCCACCTGTGGCATCCTCGAATGCAGTAACAAAGTATGCTTGTTCGAGTACTCCGACGAACGGATAGGCTAGACGTACGAGCTAGACCAGCGACGAACGCATGATCAACAGGCGACGAACGCCATGTCAGTAGGCGACGAACGCCATGTCAGTAGGCGACGAACGCCATGTCAGTAGGCGACGAACGCCATGTCAGTAGGCGACGAACGCCATGTCAGTAGGCGACGAACGTCATGTCAGTAGGCGACAAACGCCATGTCAGTAGGCGACGAACGCCATGTCAGTAGGCGACGAACGCCATGTCAGTAGGCGACGAACGCCATGTCAGTAGGCGACGAACGCCATGTCAGTAGGCGACGAACGCCATGTCAGTAGGCGACGAACGCCATGTCAGTAGGTGACAAACGCCAGGTCAGTAGGTGACGAACGCCACTGAAAAGGGCAGCTCATGTCTCGGGGCACCACTCGCCACGCCAAGGCACCATACACTGATGCCGCTTGAGTCTCTCTCCCGCAGCTGCCGCTGAGTAGACTCAGGCCGTAGCGTCCACTCATCAAGAAATAAGTTTTCCTGTAGACTAAAAATGTTTTATTACAAAAACAAGATCGCCAAATTGGAACTCTCGTGATTCTTGCCCCGTATTTAACAAGGCTTCTAATTCACAAGGCTCGGCCTTACCTGACCTTGACTTACTAACCTATCTAGGTATTCGACCTCAGTGACCAAGAAAGTGCATTTCCGACGATTAATGGAAAAACCCGCCTGAGTAAGAGTCTTTAAGACGTTTTCTAGGGTCAGTATTTATGTGATCTCACAGGTTGAGCATCGCGTGTGTAGTATCGCGATCCGCACTAATACTAGCACCAGAACTACGACGTGAACGTCTTAGAGGTCTATTATGATCATCTGCAGACCTTCTACGCGAATACCCATAAGACCGCGGAGTCACACTACGATGCGCACTCCGAGACCGGTAACGCGATCGAACATGCGAGTAATCACGACGGAGACGCGATCTAGAAAGCCTATTAGTACCCAACAATCTCATTCCTGCGAGTCAGATTGCAATCGGTACCGAGAACTAACGCGTGAGCCATTTCGGGAACTACTACACATACGAACATGCGTCCAGTAACTTCCTCAATGTCGCTGGATCACTTGATATGTTAAACCACAAAAAAATACCAGTCGGTCCAATACGTCTAATCAAGAATCAATTTTAATGAACACACTTTTGGTAACCGCACATTTACAACATCAAAGTCTAAGAACGACAAAACTACGATTGATAATGATTTGCCGAAATAAAACACTAACTTACTACAATAAGCAACACGGTTACGCAAAATCGAACACTAAAAGCAATGCAACAGAATGCTTTTAAAGATTACCCACATGTAACCGGAATTTCATCGTAAACAACGCATAAAAAAGACGCGATTATAACCATTACACCATAAAAGTAGTCAAATGTAAAATTTGTTCCTTTTTAATGTGGGCTGCTACGTTCTTTATCCAACTTCTGATTTAAGGTCTCAGGGTGGATTTTAGAACAAAAACGGCAGAATAAACAAATCACAATTATTTTATTCAAAGTTCTAATAAATATCACAAAATTAAAGGAACAAACCGCACATTTTATATTACATAACGAAATATAAAATAACAGCATGGAACGATATCAAAGTAGCTCACGCGATCACGACGGCAGCCGAAGGCAAAATGTTCCGAGCAACGGTTTGCACCGGTTTTTATAGCCTATGCCTGGTAGGGTAGACTTTATGTTGCCAACATTATATATTAAAACAACTTACTTTTAACTATATCTTTTAGACTAGCCAACGAATTTTGAAAACAATCTACTTCGAATAGATTTTGATTATAGTAACTAGGAACTCGTCTGAAAAAGGTATGCCTGGAATAGTTTTTGACCGAAAAACTAATATGAAACAGCGATCGAGGGCGTAAGGGGTGATGCGGACAACTGAAACTAACTAATCTTAGTAGATTAGGACAATTAATAATATTTTATATAATTTTAAACAAAAACATAACGTCTAAGTATATCCTACGGTTAAAAAGAGAAGGTACACCAAAATGTTTCGCCGCCAACGTTGAATTTACAAAATAAGTACCTGTTCAATAACTTAAAGATTTTAAGAAAATGTTTTGAATTCTCTCCAAACGGTCAATATGGACTTGGTATTGTGGTGTCCAAATTACACTTCCGAATTCGAGGATACTCCTAACTAAAGAATAAAATAATAATTTATACATATTACGCTGCCTAGCTGCCTAGAAACTGTATGATAATAACCAGTATTTATTAAATCTCCGAGCTCCAGTTTCCAAGGTGCGCAGTGCGGAATAAGTGATTCCTTTTTTGCCTTCTTTTTTCTTTCTATTCTTCCAGATTATTTAATATATCCTTATTCATACTTATTATTACTAATTGATAACAATAAAGATTCTGTCGTTTTCGTATAACGAGGTTTTACTCCCCCTTACTTTTGGACCCGGGTATGTCCTTAAACTACGTCCAAAAGAGAGGTATGGGCAATGTGAATGTCATCTCGCCTTGTGTGGTAGGGCACAGCACAGTAGATGTCATTCCAGATCTAGAGCAGAGCCCAACTGGGGAAGTACCTCCACCTTACAGAAAACCGCAGCCTAATTAACACTTGACCCTACTCATAGTGTTGTGTTCCTGCCGGTGAGTAAGGTTGCCAGAGCTCAACGAGGGGGGTGGGGTTAGGGTCGGCAACGCGCATGTAACTCCTCTGGAGTTGCAGGTGTACATAGGCTACGGAGACTGCTTACCATCAGGCAGGCCGTATGCTTGTTTGCTACCGACGTAGTATAACTCAAGTTTTGTTGGTAGGGAGGTCCATGCGGAGGAGGGTCAGGAGCTGTCGCTGCGGTTCGGGTGCCAGTTCTACGAGGTGTCGGCGGCGGAGTCGTGCGCGGGCGCGGCGCTCGCCTTCCACGCGCTGCTGCGCGAGGCGCGCGCGCTCGCGCTGCTGCTACCCTCGCCACGGCGCAAGCTCGCTGCCTATTCTGTTTCTAAAGTAAGTATGTATTACTATGTGTTGGTGGCAAAGTTACATAGGCTGCGTGCTCGTTTTGCTTCTGTCGTCACCCCGGCGAAAATCGAAATTTCGTTAACCGCCTTTCTATCGCTCTTGTATATTCAAACGAAACACGAGGCAAATAGACAAATGAACGAAGTGGTTCACGGTAGACCTTCATCTTTAGTATCTAATGTCATTATTTACTTTTGGGTTGGCTACGCCTGCCTTCCACGTGCTAATGGGCGAGGCGCGCACGCTTCACTGCTGTCTGCCTTCGCCTCACTGTAGCTGCCCATTCTATTTCTAAAGTATGCTCGTTCTATGAGCTTGCGGAAAGTCGGAAGCGGGATTCATCTGCTTGTTTAAAATGTGAAACAAATGTGAAATATTTATACCGTTGTATTTTGATTAAATTATGAATATTCTTTTAATCTGATTACTTTTGTCTTTCACAGGTAATCGGCACAATATTTGGCAAAAATAGCAAAAGTGTGCGAAAGAAAAGGCCGTCACTTAGCATTTAAACTAGGATTAATGTTTCATACAAATATTTATTACTTAAGCCATGGAGACTGCTTCGTTTGTAAATACAATAAGAAATCTATTTTATAATATGCCAGCTAATGGAAAATTTTCCTTAGAAATATTTTTGGAGTTTTTGAGAATCTTATTAACCTGGCCGTCGTGGCCTTAAGCCGCAAATACATGAATTATAAATATGACCCATTCAAATGAAAATGGGATAATTTACCTATTTGTGAAATAGCGAACAATGCCAGGTTAATGAAATTACACAAAAAACTGTAAAAGCTATCCCTATTTTTTAAGAAAAATAACATACCTAACTGAATCTTGTATTTAAAAAATCGCGTGCTTTCGACCTTTGGAACAACGTTGGCCGAGCAGGTTTGTAGCTGCACCAACGTATCTGCACTTATCAAAGATCTTATCTTATTACGAAAGGGTCTATATTTGTTTATTCGCATAACTGATATGTTGGTAGTCTTACACCCTTCATTAAACGTGTAAGACAAGTACGTCAACGTTAAACTCAATCATTATGCTCTCGCAAGATGTGGAATTACTATAATTTTTACATTCATGATTTACGCTGCCGTTTTCACAAATAGCCATGTTTATAATGCGTCACTGTGACTGAGTTTTTTGGACGTCTAGTATACCTACTTATTAAAAAACTGAGTTGAGGATTTAAAGAGTACTTTTAAATACATATATTATAACTGAACTCTCCCCGAATACTTGATGCTGCTGGGATATAATTTTGGCAGATGGGCGACCTCATTGTATCATTGTAAACCTGTCCGGTAGGATCTATATTTGTTAAAAGTGTCTATTATTGTCTTGTTGAAGTTGGAAGAACGCTGGGCCGGTCAGTAAATAGTTCCATTATAGTGACTTGAGATGTGCCTTAATGATGATTCGTTTAGATACTTGTCAATCTAAGTTATAAAAGAATATTTTTTGTAGTACCACCACCACATATAAGTATATACGTTGTATATACGTTGCTAACGAGCTCAGTATTCTCAGTAGTGTTGTAATTTTTTTGTATTTAGCAGAAACAAGTAACCTTTTCCAGATATATAGTAGATAACTTTTGAGGGGAATAATAAATATAAAATAGTTTTGCCCTACGGTTGACTGGTAGAGAATTCCTTAAGTCATTAAGTCTGCCATTTGTACTTGTTTTTATTGCGCAAGAAAGTTTAAATATATAAACAAAATTTGAAAATTTTCATGTTTCTAATTTTCGTACTGTACCATATTAAAAAGCATCTCGGCCAGGTTACACGGTTTACGTTTAATACAAACTAGCGACCTGCCCCGGCTTCACACGGGTTACACAAAACCTTAATAAATTATACACCTAAACCTTAATCAAGAATCATTCTCTTAGCTGAAAACCGCATGAAAATCCGTTCAGTAGTTTTTGAGATTTTTTTTTTTTTTTTCTATTTATTTAGAAACAAACAGTCATACACAATTTTTGATCAAAACTTATAGACAAAAAATAGACCTATAGTTTCATATGTAGAGAATTATCGCAAACATACAGACAAAGAGACAGACGCGGCGGAGGACTTTATAAGGTGCAGTGATTACAATTGTAAGTTGTATTGTGAGTATTGAGCCTGGCTTTCTAAGGGTGCGGGTCGTGTGGATCGAGCGTGACTCGCAGGGCCCGATTACGGTACCCTACAATAGATGTAATTGAGGCACCACAGGAACATATAAACTTATATCTGAGGTCACGAACGCTCGATACATTAAGCGTTGCTATTTGTGAAAAGTGTTATTTAGCGAGAAAATAATTCAAACTGTATGGATATTTCTGTAATATTAATATAATATTTTGGCCATCGTATTGTTGTCTAGGTATTAGGTAGGTAGTTATGTACTTTATGTGGTAGGTACTCTAAAAAGACATTGACGTATCAATAACACAGTAGCTATGTGTCCATACCTCAACGACAAATCATTGTAGATACGCTGCTGCTGCATCTACTTCTGGTATTACTGATTCTTAAGAACGTGCGCTAGTAACTTCACAAGATGGCACTGACCCCTTTTTAGGGTTCCGAAGCCAAATGGCAAAAAACGGAACCCTTATAGATTCGTCATGTCCGTCTGTCTGTCCGTTTATGTCACAGCCACTTTTTTCCGAAACTATAAAAACTATACTGTTCAAACTTGGTAAGTAGATCTATTCTATGAACCGCATTAAGATTTTCACACAAAAATAGAAAAAAAACAATAATTTTTGGGGGTTCCCCATACTTAGAACTGACAGTCAAAAAAACATTTTTTCATCAAACCCATACGTGTGGGGTATCTATCTATGGATAGGTCTTCAAAAATTATATTGAGGTTTCTAATATCATTTTTTTCTAAACTGAATAGTTTGCGCAAGAGATACTTCCAAACATGCAAACTTCCACCGAAAATTGGTTTGAACGAGATCTAGTAAGTAGGTTTTTTAATACGTCATAAATGGTACGGAACCCTTCATGGGCGAGCCCGACTCGCACTTGGCCGTTTTTTTCCTATATATTTTAGGTGGTCGAATTGCCGCCATTACACCATCTAATGGCGCTAACACCGTCTAATGCCACATTCTTTTGACCGAATTAATAAAAATACCTATTCTTGTATGTGATGCTACATAGCAACAAGAAAAATAATTTAATAAGAGAACTAGTGAGTACTGTGAGTAGTTTAGTTAGCTCCAAAACTTAGTGCCTTCGGTCTATCCTCCTGACGACAGTGTTTCAAAATATTCCAGCTTAAATTTAACTCGGTCAAATTCACAAAGAGTCAAAAGTTAATTGGGGCCTATGTACATGTAAATAGTACGCCAATCGTCAGGAGGATGAGTAGACGTAACGGATCTTACAATACACGTAGACGTTCTATATGTATTTACATTTTAACTTTATTCCTTATCAGTTACACAAACCTAGGACTGTTTAATTTTCGTTCAGAAAATTTTTCTCACGGATAATCCCATTATTTTATACATTGTCGATTGTACACGGCGCATGTAGCTAAAGTGGGCGGGGTGCTGATGCTGACTACTTGCGTGAATCGCTTATGCATTACTCGTGCTCGTGGAAAGACCGAGCGATGGAGATAACGAGCAAGAAAATGTGCGGCTCAGTTGTGCAAGCAGCATGTGCAATGTGCAAGTTACTTGTTCCAGTAACCCGTACCTTAACTTGCACCAGTTGCGCAAATTGCAAGGGTTGCTTGCACTGGTAGATACTTGCTCAAATCCTGCGCAAGTGCTTTAACATATGCAAGCTACATGCTCTGTACCTATACAAGGAATGTATGGTCCTTTTAATATATAAAATGTCGCCTTTTACTAATTATGTAAGTATACCGTGTTAAATAAAGTCAGTATATCTTGTAAATAATTCATAATAATATAATTCTGTATATCATAATACACCTCGCACTAGAGTTATGACTGACTCTACAAATTGTAAATATTGATGTTAAAAGTTCATGTTAGCCTTTAGATATAACATTTACAGTAACATAATAAAACTCGATAGTAAAATAAATACCTGTTTTATTTGTAGAACCGAGCCCTTATTCTCGATGTATACTTGTCTTATGAAAATGATAATGAAAATGGTTACGTTCGCTTGCTCGCTTTAAAGTTAGTCTTATTTTTGTGACCGAGCGCGATGACGAACGTAAAGGAGCATATGTGCATGCAGTTGGTGGGTTCCGGTTTCAACGTTCCGGATCCGGGACCGCAAACAGGATCATCTGAATTAAGCAGCAGCACGAGCAATCCCAGACTTGATCCCTAAGATGTTAGACATGTTAGGAAAATTTCGAAAATGTTGAGTGACTGCGACATCTGTCCCACAAAGGAAGAAATATTAAGCGATCCCTTAGCATGCTTTAAATGTTCACGGATGAGGCAGTCACACAGAAAAATAGTAAAGTAGAAAAAAAGCATAAAAATAAAAGAAATTAACTTAACATTTCCAACTAGCAACTAAAATAAAATAAATACAGCTCTTAAGCGATCTGGGGACACCTACACAGCATTTTGCCAACAAAATGAGATATAGATAGAATTATGAGTAGAACTGATACTGTTATTTACAATATATTATATTGAATAAATTATTTCTAAAAAATATGTGACCATTTCTCATGTGAAAAAAAGTGACCGATCGCCGAACGGGATTTTAAAATATTTTTATTCTTCGTACGTTCCCGGAAAAAAAGTCACCTAGAAAATTAAGTAGTGATTCAAAAGTATTTTTTAACCAGACTGGAGTTGGTTTCATCCTTATTCTTAGAAGTCAATTATGCATGTCTGCTTTGCAATAAGCCATATAACATAACATTATGTAGATGGGAAAAAATGGTGTGTACAACTAAATGGCCACAAAATCAAATCGATTAACACCTAAATATTATATATTAAAATGTGCACCGTAGTATTAACAATACGGTGGAAGAAACGAAAAAAAAAACCTTTTTGAAATTACATGTATAGACTGTTAAAATCCCATAACCCTTTTAGCTTGCTAAAGTCGGTAAACCAACGTTTTCTAATTCTGGTGACGGTGAAGTTAAAAACATTTATTGTAGCCTCCGCACACTAGTGGAATCCCGTCTTTTAATAAAATATTTTAATACCTCCTAAAATATTTTATTAAAATACATATTAATATACAAATAAAAACATAAAGTAATAAATAAGCCTACAGTAATTAAAATGTCCGTAATCTGTACAATTTCAAAACAAGGGTTCCACGGATGCTGCTTACATTGTCATAGTCTCGTCTACTATGCTATAGGTACACCAGTAAATTTCTAACTGATGCCATAACTATTATTTCAGTATCAGATGGGTAAAGTAACGCCCCCTTTTTCGCACCGGAAATGACCGTCTTTTTTTTTTACCTTCGGCAAGTTCACCGTGACAGACTATCAAATTCGGACTTAGCGTCACTTTTATAGGAAACCTTTGTACATACATTTTATCGGTATTAAGTCGGTACGAAATTTTGCGGACGGCTCTCCTACTATTAGAAAAGTTCAGTGGTTGTGGACTGGGCCCAGTTCGACTCAACAAAAGACTTGGCAAACTTGCCTTGGCAGGGTACGTACCTATTGGATATTAAACTCAAAACAAAACCCATCCCAGGAAATGTAATAATGCCCCGAATGCAAGTTTTTTTACATGTGGTGGTGTGATTTTGATATGAATGTATAAATAAGTATCAATATTTACGCCCCCGTGAAGACGTCAACAACGGTTAATGCCTTATTAAGTCATCCAGCGGGTCACCATACATTTTTTCTCCAGATGCTTATAAAAATACGACGGCTGAAATACATTGCAATGGGACCTGCTATCCGGGGCATAAGTACCAATATCGAAGTTTATTATACATTTAAATATCCACACACGTTATTACGAATGTTATCCAATAGCACGTAGGCGTACAAGTGCAGTAGTTCTGCGAAAGTTGTTCCTGTACAGGGCACATATTTAACATAATTTCTTACACATCTGACACTGGTAAAAGTCGTAAACGATACCGAGTTACATATTCACCACTAAGGAGATAATAAATATGGAACTAAGTTATTATGATAGTAATATAAAATAGTAGAAAATATAGGTATCGTTAAAAGTAACGAAGGTGTACCTGCCTAGTCCAGTACCTAGCACTGTCTAACAGTACATTATTGGTATAACGTTCAAAAGTAGGTACGAGTACTACGTCGGTATCTAATTATACTTACCCATTATTGAATGGGACACGTAGGGCGCCGTAAGTCCGCTTCGTGTATTTGATCCACAGGCCAGGCTGCACGTGTAATGAGTTAAGTAGTAAATATTAAGTTTGTAATAATACGTGTTTTGTAATAATACGAGAGCCATTAAAAGGGATGATAAGAAATAAATAAATGATAATTTAAGACCAGGCGGGACGGGACGATCAAAATTGTCGCCAATCTCATCTAACGTCCACACGTAAACAATTTAATCACCAATTTTAGATTTATGGCAAGATTCGAGCACTCAAAATAAAAAAAATTCCCTAAACCCGCTTACTAACGCCGAAAATTGGTATTCTTATGTCCGCAAATTAAACGGAATTCTCAGTTCGAGGCGAACTACTACTACTTGTTAAATCTGCAGCTACTAGTTTCTAGGAAATCTATAACAGAATAGAAACATTGTTCCGTTAACCAGAGCTGCAGAATTTTACAAAACCTATTATAACATAAGGAATTCATTGTGGTTGGAAGAAGATTGATAATTAAATAGCTACCCGCTACACGCCCGGCCATCCCCAGCCCCATCAGACGCCCGCCCGCCGGCCGCGAGCCAACCGCGAGAGAACCACACAACCACATATTTCTTTCATTAGTTTTGAAGAAAAAAAGATCATTATATACTATCAGAAATCTACCTCGAGTGTTTACATTCAACCACCTCAGAAATACCGTATCTCTTTTACATGGTGGAGGTGCGGGGTATCTGAGATGGGGAATGTAAACACTCGAGGTAGATTTCTGATAGTATATAATGATCTCTTTTACAGTATCTACAAGTTCAACTCAGCTGCCTCCTGATTCCTGATAATTTAAAGGTGTTGGTAGTGTACGAGTATGTACACTATTGGTGCCACCTAGTTGGTGTTTAGAACGTGCTACCATAGCAAATTTCGCGAAGCAGACAGTAACAAGGCATTTCCAACATATTTCACTCACTTACACCGTTGCTGTTAGGTACACCATAAAAGGTTGTCGTTAAATCGAACTCAATTGTCTTGATATATTCGTCAGTTGCGAGAGTGATTCGCGTTGCACTTTCAGATTACGGCTCGACGATAGCGTCGCATTGATCGCGCCTGCGCCTCGTATACATGTCGTTAAAAGCTCTAATGAGTTTCTGTTTTCACTGGGGAAGTGTCCGGGTGTCACGCTCCGAGCCGACAAGCTCCGCTGGTGTCCGACTAATATTGATCGGACAGGGTAGTCAGTTTCTCCGTCGCCCGCGCACTGCCGGACATACGATCCGCAGATACTGTCTAACGCGTGATACTGATACGAATGTCACTCCACGAGTTACGAGAAAGTTTGCAACAAGTGCAGACTCAAGGTCGTGTCCGGAGAAATTTCACGTCATAATCAGTAACTGTCGCGATGAGATCACTGCGCGATTCAGATTCGGTGGAACGTGAACAATCGTAATGATGTTTAGCTACCGATAACAACGGAACAAGTTCAAGAGCGCGTCGATAAATAAATTTTGTGCGACGGACAGTTAGGAACGAATGGTCAATGTAAGTAATTGGTAAGGACTTGCGTAATAAATGTTATAGTCCCTTGTTCTGCGGCCGTATTAAATCGGTTACAGGTGTATAGGCCGATGTGGAGATATAGGTGATAAATCGGGAGGCTCTAGACGCGGCCGGCGGGGCTGCACTGGCGCCGGCGCCGCGCTCGCGGGCGCTGCACGTGCGGAATGAGAGGATGTGATGGCTATCGACTCGCTATCTTGCATCTCAGTGCATCCATGACGCTATAACCATGCGGTATGTTTATCAGTCGCTTCAAAACGCATAAATTTCTCAATAACATCTATTTCCATGAGCGCATGGACTTTGAATGCGTTTGGCTGCAGAATATAACTTGCGCACATAGTTTATTACGCTGTTGTCAGACGTGGAAACTTACCTTTGTCTATATATTATGAATTATGTTCCAGTCTTCATCAAGTTTCCAATTATTTTACGAGTTAAATGTGTGACCACCGTCATATTTGAACAATAAACTTTCCTAGTTGTGACCTCGCTGCATTTCATGCATTTTTCGTTATGATTATGAAAGAGCTTAGGCAATAAAAGGTTCTGACTTAGCTTTTACAACGTTAAATTGTGTAAAGAAAGTGTTTAAAACTTTATAGCTTTGACACTAATTCAATCAAAAAGGTCAAGTGCGGTCTAATCGATGTCACGACATACCACGTCACTTATAAAATTTAATAAATCATTGATGAACGAGAAGGTGAAAGCTAGACGTAATCAGGAATTCGCGGAGTGATGATATGATAGTGCCAACACGATGTACTGCCCCGGGCGATACTATCCTCGTTGCTATTGTTCTCCCACTTAGCATATTTATTAACTTTTTGTAGCAAAATAATCAAGACACACGGACATTATGTTTATGTTCAGATGTTTA
This sequence comes from Cydia pomonella, assembly GCF_033807575.1. Taxonomy (NCBI): domain Eukaryota; kingdom Metazoa; phylum Arthropoda; class Insecta; order Lepidoptera; family Tortricidae; genus Cydia; species Cydia pomonella. The sequence continues at coordinate 11,938,785 of NC_084710.1, forward strand.
TCAAACAAAGGATGTGAAAGAAACGAATTTTATTGTTGTAAATAAGCATATCCATATAACTAACTGGATATCAAAACATAAATAATATAATTTTAAGATTACGATGACGATGACATTTATTATCTCCAATGATCTAATCAAGCAAACGTCATATTTAATTTCCTATTGAAACGCTTTTACTTGTGAGAAGGAAATGTTAATGTACGTTTTTTAATAGACAAATATCTGTTTTTTTCGTTCGTTCTAATTTGAGGTCAATTAGGTTGCTAGAGTTGCTACTTCCTGAACAAGTTATGGAAAATAACATTGTTATGTAAACTCATTATTTTATTATCAAATAACGTTTCATAAGTATCTACCATTCTGTAACAGCTGAACAAAAAGTGATGTATTTAATATAGAACAACTAAGACTGTAAAAGATATACTTTTGAGTGCGAATTTTAACAATTTATCTATATTTGGGAAAGTTATCCGGAATATCAGATACTTTTGGCGCGTTGTTTCATCCGCTACATTTGATGCTGACTGTTCAAGCTTTTATCAGTGACTAATAATAATAAAATTCTTTATTGCACACTACATAAAAAACAGATACAGAAATTGAGTAAAATATATACGTTGGTAGGTAACAACAGGCGGACTCATCGCTAAACAGCGATCTCTTCCAGACAACCTTCAGATAGTGAGATGGCGAACGAAGCGAAATTAACGAGCGGTGGAAAATAAAGAAAAAATACAAATACAAATAGTTTATTTCCAAAAAAAAAAATTAGAGCAAGTTGCAATTTATTCTGACCCCCACACTAGGCAAAGCCTGTCCCGTGAGGGAAAAAGTAGTAAAAATACAATATAATACATATACTACACATACATAGTTAAGATAGACTACATTTATTACTATATACAAAAAATATATACATATATTGTACTCTGTTTTTAACAGGCAAATAATACTCATCGAGACGATTCTAACATACTCAAACACAATTAATTAGGTTGCGTTATTTTATCACAGTGTTCCTATGGCCACCTCCTGTGCCCATCAGATCAGCTCGATGGTACCATAATATTGTATTGTCTCCCGACTTACATATGTATGTACAATTTCAGTACAATCAAATAATGGGAAGTGGCTAGTCTTTAAACCATGCATTTGAGTTTCTACATCACATATTTACCCATATCCACCATCGTTGGAAAGTAAACTGTATATTACATACCAACATCGAGTGATAACATCACACTTAGTCGGTGATTGCCGATTGGTTGCAAGGTCGGTGACCTGGCGAAGTTTTTGCAATAAAAGCAACTTTCATCTAAAACACGTCAAAAATGTATTGAAAGTGAACTTGGTAATGAAACGGATGAAAGGGGCGGATGGTATCACAGTCACGATGCATCCAGCGACAGCAGTATGACATGTAGAATACGCCGCCGTGCAAGCGGCGTCGATGCAACTTATGAAACTAGGCTGAATGGCAAAATTACGCATCTCGTGAATTTTTGAAAATACCTATGTATTGTTTATTATTGCCAGTATTCACACATTGCAAATCATCAAGGAATATAAAATATGTATTAATGTAATGGTTATGTATGTAGGTAGACTAGGTAGGTATACTTCGCTGAAATAACTTGAGATGTTATTAAGACCAAAATTTATTTGATCGGAGATTCTTATAAGGTACTGTATAAACTTAATTATGTATTTTTTTGCTGAAACTAAACGGCACATTTTGGCTTTGGGTTTTCTTTACTGTACGTTTCCATTGAGATACTTATATTCAAAATGAAATTAAAAACTTTATTTTAATATCTAGTATTGAGTCACGAATATCATGAATAGGTCAACAAATTAAAAGGGGCTAATGTACTCCCATAATGAAATTGCTATAATTTTCTTCTTTATGCGTTCAAATAGCATTAGAATATATGTAAGTGCGATTGTTTTACTATCCATCAACGTCAAAATATAAGTAGACCTGTCTTGTAACCATTAATTATTTATAGCTCCTCGTCTTACGATGAGTGACAGATGTAAACAAATTTGAGATTGATGGGCGCTTTTTTCGCTACTTACTCTTTCACTAGCACTAAAAGCAAAAAAAATATAGGTACGCCACGTATCACGTGAGTTAAACATAATAACGTACGTCATAATAGGCACGGTAAAATACACCTTCCATAAGAGATTTTGTATTAAAGACACACATATGTAGATACTTAAGAGTATACTTTGAATTTACGACTTACGACAACATTTTGTTTTAATAGAATGACTGCTGCCTTTTTGTCTATCTGGCTGTTAGGTACATAGTGTAATTTCAAAAAACATAATTCTTTACTTACTATACTATGCTTCTGCCTACTGACAGTATCTACCACTTTCATCTCTTGACTGAGATTAAACGATTACTAGTTTCTTCTAATTGCTCGTGTTTGTCTCGATTGAATCGGTCATTGAGATCCACGCATGAGTGAGTCTAACCCAAACCTGATTGTGACGTACGTCTATCATTGGGCATTATAAAATATGTATGTGATAATCTAGGGACAATCAAAGACGTTTGCCGACAGTTGCATCATTTCAATTGACGAAAACGGATCGAGTCTCTTTGATTCATCGGCGTGACATTATTACTTATTAAAAAAATGGTTGTCTGTAAATAAAAGTCGGTTTACGGAAGATAATTTTGCGTGATAACGTCATAAGAAAACATTGATAAAAAATGGCTTACTTTTATTTATGAATTGAATTGAATTATTATCACTGAATTATCATTATTTTGTATAATACAAAGGAGTTACTATAAGATCTGTCCACAACGTGGCCGTAACGTTACCATGGAGATCTGTCCACAACGTGACACTTTTTCGTGCATGCTACCGGTTATGGAAGGTAGAGGCAAGGAACAGAAACTCCTTAGGCAGAATTGTTGCAAAAGTGTCCAGCTGTCAGCTATAAATAGGTAATAGTTCCAAATCTCACCAGAGTAGCGCTAGAGTAGCTATAACCAAGAACCTAGGCGTTATTGACTAAGTGAAGTGCGCTGTCTATGATTAAATTTTTGCTCAAGTTTATGGTTTTTTCTCGGACACTTTTCGGTGTATGGAGATTTTGTTCCTTGCCTCTACCTTCCATACTACCGGTGTTCATTAATTTATAAGACGTTATCACGTCAAAAAGAACATAAATAAATAGGTACCTATTACTTAATGTTGCTGTTAGTACTTAGCTAAATTGTACCTTATATTAAACACAGGAGCAACTATTCCATATTCGTAAATGGGCAATCTGTGCCCCTAGTGTAAATTTAGTCGATAGCGAAACGTGACGTACGCGTTTGCGTTAAGTCTCATTTTGTATGGGTTTTTGAACAGCGCGCCAAGCGGGACGTTTTGGAAAGTCAAAAATCTCATACAAAATGACACTTAACGCAAACGCGTACGTCACGTTTCGCTGTCGAAAATATTTACACTAGGGGTACAGTATTTGATTTTTATCGAAAATGGCGATGTCACCGGAACTGTCAAATACTGATCAATGCATTATGTTCATGATTTCATGAATTGCGAACGCGATGTCACTAGATTTGCGATGTTTAGAGCTGTCAAACAACAATTTTATAATGGTCATATTACGGTAGGTTATTAGTAAAGCTGAAATCAATTAGTCGAATTAGAGCTTTATTCCATATATATTACAAGTATTACAACCAGCTATCAGTTGATGTAACAACCCAACGCATGTAACCGATCCGATTCCACCGGACTAGGTTACTGGTCCTGAATTCTCATCCCAATCACAGAGCCCAGTCACACAAATCAGTTTATTTGTGAGCTGAAGCATCATATAACTGCTACAGAAGTTGTGGTCACAGTTATTCTAAATCGTTTGAGTTGTATTCTCGGGTTGCAATGAGAATAGTCTGCTAGCCGCAACCTTGCGTTTGCGCACCTTGCCCGTAGCTCGTGCTTTATGAACCGAGATAACCTAATTAGCCACCAGTGTAATATGCCACACATTTGTCCGTGTTAGACGATAGTGTACTTGCAACATAATGTAGAAGGTTTATTAGAAGAAAAATATTTACTCGTAACTATGCGTTATAGTGTCTCACTGCTCGGCAAAGGCAGTCAGTTACTGATGAAGGTGTCTAAGTCGTCTCGCCATCTCCGTCTAGGCCTGACGACTTGACGAGTCGTCGGCGCTTATTTTGCGGCATCCATCCGGGGGGCTAGCATAGCCAGACACATGCGGCAGACGTGACCCGCCCAGTCCTACTCCAGTCTAGCGGTCTTCTCCCCTACGTTAGCTATGCGTATTTTGTATAGTAGTGTAGTGTTTTGGATGCGATTCGTCCTTGTGACACCTAGAATGGCTGCGCTTCATTGCTCGCTGGTTCTTTGCCGATTTTTCTCATTCAAGAAAGAAATATGTTTTCAATTTATCACCGTGTACTATGCATTACTAAACAACGGCGAGCGTTACAGAACTAGTCCATCGTGTTGCTCAAATCATTTTTATATTTAAGATTGTATATTTTCGTATGTAACTTAGTTGTCGGGTTGGTTGGGAGGTTTCCTGGCTGATGCAATCTAGGATTCTTTAAAGTAAGAGTGAATAGACTGTTACTGAATCAGTAAATCTTAAGGTGACATTCGGATTTCAACTGTATCGCAACAGTAATGCAGCTGTAGTTGCCATCCGAATGTCACCTTTAGGCTCTGTCATCACTTTCCATCAGGTGATTGAGACTAAAGGTGAAAAACTATGAACCTTTGTTATCTGAAAATAACAATAACCGACTTTATAAATAATTTTCAGTTTTATATGGCCCGATTCAAACTTAAAGATACGTCAAACATTTCCTAAAGATACGATATGGGTTGGATATGTCAGTGTCAAAAGTGTTAAAGTTTTTGTTTGAAGAAATGTCAGTTTTGACACTGACATATCTAATCCATATCGTATCTTTAGCAAATGCTTGATGTATCTTAAAGTTCGAATCGGGCCGATATCTAATAGCTAACTTCACGAGGTAAAGATCTAATGATTGGCAATTTATATGACTATTTAGGGATGCCGGGTTCAATTACCCGTCTATTCCATTGCCAATATTCTTCATGTATAAAAAAAAAACGTGTAAAATAAACTTAGAGCGTGAAATGTACAGGGCGTCCCAAGACTATGCGGACATCAAGGGAAAGTACCTTAAATATCGTAGATAGAATATTTTGCTGAAAGAACACTTTATGTTATATTTAAAAGTCAGTAATTCTGCATTTAAAGATTTTCTAAGAATTACTTGCTTCGTCTTGGAACCGAACCGACTTAATAATTTTCTTGAAATTTGACTCAAACATTTTACGTTGTTTCTTTCTTTTAAAATACTATGTTACTTAAGAAGATTTATTATTTTTTGTCCATTCTTTCGATTGGCATCATAAAAATAGTTTAATAATTTTTCACATTTTAGTTGGTTCGATTCCCAGGCCAAGCAAGTAATTCTAAGAAAACATTTAAATGCAGAATTACTGACCTTTAAAAATAACATAAAGTCTTCTTTCAGCAAAATATCCTATCTACGATATTTAAGGTACTTTTCCTTGATGTCTCGTAGTCTTGTGACGCCCTGTATACTTAAGTACTTGTTTTGGATCTTTCTTTGTTTTATACACATAAAGACACCGATTAGGTACTCTTGCATTTTAGTTATAGAGCGAATGCCAATTACCTTGTCTGTGATCATTCATGATGTACAAACACTATCATTAAAGTAACAGACATGCTGCTAATTTTACATCCTTGCGATGTATCCTGATAACGTCATGGCTCATGGCATTGTATAAGTAAGAACTCTTGAAAAAGATCTTGTAGACCCTCTGGGCCAGCGGGCGTCAAGATGTGTCTGCACAGCACACTTTAAAAATCGCGAGTTTAAGTTTATTTACTAACTAATATTGCAGAGACGACTTTTATGGCCCCAACGGACGACTTTTACAGTTCCACCCGGCACCACTATAAACGCCAACATGCTGTCAAATTATATTATTAAATAGTAAATTTTGCTATTGGAAGATATTGCTGTAAATCTGTTTTTAAGACTTATTAAAAATGAATAGGTATTAGAGTTATGAAATAAAAATAAATAAACAGAATTCGTCACTTTTTTATTTAATTTCATTGATATCTTGAAAAAATGGTTACGGACATTGCATTAGTAATTTTGTTTTAGTTTGTAGTAGTAACTTCAAAAAATACTTCGCAACTAGAAATTATTCGTTTATTCCTAGCATAAAAAAAAGCGGCCAAGTGCGAGTCGGACTCGCTCATTTCCGAAGAAGAAAGAAGGGTTCCGTAACATTTATGACGTATTAAAAAAAACTACTTACTAGATCTCGTTCAAACCAATTTTCGGTGGAAGTTTGCATGGTAATGTATATCATATATTTTTTTTAGATTTTTTATTCTGTTATTTTAGAAGTTGCAGGGGGGGGGGGGACACACATGTTTTCTTTGGAAGTGTCTCTCGCGCAAACTATTCAGTTTAGAAAAAAATAATATTAGAAACCAAAATATCATTTTTGAAGACCTATCCATGGATACCCCAAACGTAAGGGTTTGATGAAAAAAATTTTTTTTTTAAATTTTATGATGTTTAAAAAAAAACATACTAGATCTCGTTCAAACCAATTTTCGGTGGAAATTTGCATGACAATGTATATCACATATTTTTTTTTTTAGTTTTTTCATTCTGTTATTTTAGAAGTTACGGGGGGGGGGGGGGGGGGCACACATTTTACCACTTTGGAAGTGTTTCTCGCGCAAACTATTCATTTTAGAAAAAAATGATATTAGAAACCTCAATATCATTTTTGAAGACCTATCCATAGATACCCCACACGTATGGGTTTGATGAAAAAAGTTTTTTTGAGTTTCAGTTCTAAGTATGGGGAACCCCCAAAATTTATTGTATTTTTTCTATTTTTGTGTGAACATCTTAATGCGGTTCATAGAATACATCCACTTACTAAGTTTGAACAGTATAGCTCTTATAGTTTCGGAAAAAAGTGGCTGTGACATAATCGGACACACGGACATGACGAATCTATAAGGGTTCCGTTTTTTGCCATTTGGCTACGGAACCCTAAAAAACTATGTTATTGAATGTCACCGCTTTCTTATCGTGTCGTTATAACTTAAGTCGGGCTTTTCAGTATAAGTGTAAATTAAAATACCGACCTGAAAAATTATTTTCTTTCTCTTTCCTTCACGTACAATTAGTCATGATAGTCATGATACATGACACTACCTTTGATGACTAACTTTGTAAAATGCTATATGTGTACTCAATTATACCACCTCGTCCACAGATTAAATAAAAACAGTAATCAAACTATGGCCAAATATTAAACGGTATCGAGTTAAATACTTAATGGTCTCTAATATAGATAATCGACGCACCTGTCAGAAGATTGACGAATAGTAACGTGGGACGTATCGGTAGGTACATCGGAGAAAGTAATCGTGGATCTACATCCATGATCATTTACGCTTGTATTGCACTGGAAGAACCTTTTAATAATTAAATTTTATATGGTGTTTTAGGAACGGCATCCAAACTTTTAGGCATGAATTATATTATTTCGATCGAAATTCACGGACGTGTGATGTTAAAATTATACTTATAATTTGTGAATTGAATTGGCCTATATTCTTCTCTTGACGGTCAATCCTGACGTAGGTCGTGCGTAGCGTGTGCTTTTAGAAGTTTTAGATAAGTACCTAGTGACCACGTCTGCGTTGCGCAAAACTAACGTCACGACGTTATAGGAGGAGACTAGGTAGGTAGGAACTTAAAGCTGGCTATACACACTAGGGTACGCATGCGCAGTTTTGCCAACTGCATAGGTAAAAATGAGCGTAAGTGGCATTCGGCTATGCAGTTTCCTAACCAGCTTTACCTGTTCAGTTAAACTTTATACCACGTCGGTGGCAAACAAGCAAACGACCCGCCTGATGGTAAGCAGTCGTAGCCTATGGACGCCTGCAACTCCAGAGGTGTTACATGCGCGTTGCCGACCCTAGTGTGTATGGCCAGCTGAAGCTTTTACGAGCATTAGGTACTTGCGTGACGGCTATTTTGCGTGGATTGTAGGTATTAATATAATACGTATTCTAAAATTATGTGTTAAGAGGAAAGTATACTACGTACTCGTCCATACAAAAAGATAAAATGTTTTGCCACTTCTTAATATTTTCCACTTTCCATATTTTTTTAGCATATTATTGACACAATGAAAAACTAGGTTTATAGGTTGTCCTTTTTTTTCAAAATTTGCGAAACATTTTTTTTTGTATTAAAGCGAAACCTATAAACCTAAAATACATTATGCTGAAGCGATCGACATCAAAATCAAAGTGATTTGTTAAGATTTAGTTAGGGGAAACCGTTTTCTCAGGAAATGGAATTTCATAGTAAAAGTACCGTTATTTCTTTAGGATCGCAAAGCTCCATCTTAAGTACTTGCGCTTCATTCCGCAACAACATAAAATAACAAGTATAATAAAAAAGGTTCCTTTGAGTTAAAAACTCACTCACTCTTTATGCTTATCAAAGCTTTTCAATGTTATCGGATTAAATCCAGAAGCAGACCTCGAGTCAAGTCTCACTAAGCTTCATTCGCTACGCTTCGGTCCCAATGATTTGCGACAATCCTAGAACTTGTTCTATTGCGCGTGATGAATTAGGTGTAGCTTTTTTAGATATCACATCGATGGCAAACAAGCATACGGCCTGCCTGATGGTAAGCAGCTGTCACCATGCCGTAGGTGTTACATGCGCGTTGCCGACCCTTTAAGAAGCTGTACACTCCTTTATTGAAGAACCTCATAGACCCCGGGAAAACCTCGGCAGGGAGCTCATACCTTTATGCAATTTATGCGCACAGGCAGTTCTATCAGTGAAAGTTCCCGCGGTCGGTTATTTGGCGAATCTCAAAAACAACACCGATGAGATAGTAAAAAGCCATTGTGTACAGACTGCTCACTGGTGGTATTTTCCGATATATTTTAGGCTCAATTCTAGATGTTATCTACGTCATACAAAAAGGATTTAAATACTTTAAATTACATAACGTCTCATGGTCTCAATTTTCTTAAGTTTTCTTAAAGTTAAACCACATCCAGGCACATTTATCTCCTCAATTATATATATTAGGTGTCAGTCGCTTCAAACGAGTTCGCAGATAACACTAAATGGCTAATTTGTATTTTTAAAGCATTGCATAAACCATTACGCGTTATTGCGTGGTCAGTTGGTCACTAATGAGTGTACAGTAGCGGTAATCTTTGACTCCGCAGCAAACTCCGAACAGCTTTTTCACTACGTACCTACACAACAACCATCTCTTTTTGTCTTTTTTTTTTAAATATTCAAAGAATGTCTAAAAGAAGTTTGTAAGTCAATTGAAATAAATGAGTATTATGAAACAAAAAAATGTTTAAGACTTATGCCTGACACCCACGCGGGCACTGCTAATTAAATTAAGGTAAACAATAATATTTTATACAAAAAGCAAATAACCATAGCTTGTTAATCAGTAGGGACGAGTACTTACTCGAATATAAACCGTAAACTACTAGTTTGCAAACGGCTAATTTTATTAGGAGGTCCAATCGGAAACAGGTATAAAGCCGTATAAAATTTGTAAGTAGGTAGCAGAAGTGATACGCTGTCTTTCTCTGAGTTCGTGGTTCAACTGAAGGCAATGCAATTGTTGTTACGGTCGTGACTGTGATTGATAAGACATTAAAGTCCGTGTCACATGTTATGATATCTCTGACACTAATAAATAATTTACCGTGCTTTATAATTGTGCAAGCGAGCTTTTTGTTTGGGCTTCTGGTCAAGTTTATTGGTATCAGTTGCACGATGATTGTAGCAATGACAGATGCCTTGTGCATTACCAGGAAACTTGAAAGCAAATATAGTTGATTGCGTACCTATACAAACTCATGTTTTGTAAATCTCAACAAATATTTTGGTTGAAACCTAAGAACCTAACCGTTAATCTTGCGCAGAAGACGCAATGTCAAAGTTGTCAATACATGAGAATCTTAGAAAAGGGCATCAGTAATTTTATTTTGTGCGTACATTTTTAATTATAGGTGCTCGGGCTTGGTATGTACGAACATGGCAAACAATAACTATAAAGATATGACCCATTATACACATTTATGGCTACCAGTCTGATAGAAATAAATATAAGCAAATTGATCCCGATGCCGATGCGATAAAAATCAAGGGCGATCTCGCACCTTATTTTAGACTCAAATTACTAGTTCTCACTAGTGAGCTTATTACCTGCAGGAAACCATAAATCGAGCTAAAGTATTGAAAAGGGTGAAACAATGTAAACCTGATCCTGCGCTAGGCTTTACAGAAAGTAATGAGTTCAAATTGTAGATTACACAAAGATTAGACACGTAAATGGTAAGTAATATCGTTCGTTAGCAGCACCGGATGTTATTTACATAATGTAACTAGCATATCATTTGGCATTTACCCTATTTGGCCAACTTTTAAAGTTTAAATTTTTATCCATCCTCCAAAAAGGAGAAATTGGCTATATTACCGAAATAAAGGACTTAGGAGTTGTCATTTGCTAGACAGAAATCATAATAGATACCTAAATTATTTACTTTTTAAACTATAACATTTTGTTGGTTTAAATGAAACCCCGGTTCTTAAATAGTGACTGATCTGTCGTTGATTCAATCGTTCGATCCACCACTAACTAGCACCTCGCCTCCGGTGCAAGATTTCTTTACGAATGTGGATTATTAATCAGACATCAGGATTCTTACGCGTAACAAGCTCCGAGCTAAGTTGTGACTGTGTTGAGAGTAAATAGAAATATAAACTAGACGTACTGAGTTTGTGAACGCTTAGTGCGAAACACGAGTAAGATTTTTATTTGACGTGGATAAAGGCGTTTTTCCTTGGTATTTTGGTACACGTTACTATGCTTATGTATGCTTGCTTGATAACTATAGGTAAGCATTGAAGGCTTTCATGCACCCTTGCACAGTCAGCAATTTTACAATACCTAAGAGAGTCCTCTGTAGCTCGTATGATCTGTCGTGTCAAAAAAAACCCGGTAGGTAAATCTTATTGATGGAACTCTATCCTTAGACAATATTATTATTTATTCGGTCGGTTGGCGTATTTCGTATATATGTAGCAAATTATCGACATTAATCAACATGGCAACAAGCAGTTAGCAGCGTCTAAAAATATATGTTTAGTTAACAAATATACAAATAAATCGTTCTTATAGCGTTGCCGCGTAGTCGGGTAAATAGTATTAATTTTGAAAGATTTTTATAATATGTATACATTTTATAATTGTTAAGTTAGTCCAGAAGATACTTGTAAGTCACGGACGCTTATTAAATGATGACGTAATCCAGGAACTCCAAGTAAAATGGTAACTCAATCCTTCCAGTGGATGTGGGTCATGGCTTTGGAGAGCGCCGTAAAGCCCGCCGTCTGCGACCATCATATTTAATTATTATGTTTGAGTACGAGTCTGTTTGCTAAGGCAAAGTGCGGCCAAGGGATACGGATAAGTAAGTAAAAAATGCTAATTGTAACTTATATTATCTACATTGCATTATTCGACTGCACTACTTTTGTTATAATTACCTTTCATGTATTAGGTATGGATTGGTTATCGTTATTTGGAATAACGCAATAAAAGGCAACCACTATATTACCTAACCAACGTCATTTTACATACTGTTATTCTTGGTATAATGGTTATAGGTTACATTTACATTTCGTCTAATATACACTGCCATAATTATTACATACTCTAAAACAGATTTGTTCGTAGTAGTAAAATTATATAATTATATGTAAGTCTCAATAGAAATTATATGTAAGGCTCCCGGAAAAGTGGGTTAGGTTAGTTTAGGTTAGGTTAGCAGTTCTGCCATTCCGTATAAAAAATAATGTTATTGATTTTATAAAGTATTACGTTATATTAAAATATAATATAACAAAAGCCATTATACAATATATCTTTACTGTAGTTAAAAATTATATAGAAATAGGTATTATATCAATTACGGTTTAGATGAAATCATAATATAACAAAGTCAACATAGAATGATAATTACATTATAACAAGTAATAATACATGAAATGGCATTATGGCAAATGTATGATAGTTTCATTATAATTATATTACATATTACACACCCTAAATGTGTAATAATGGCAGGGCCATTTTTTTTATATAAAATAAAACACTTTTCACTCTGGTTGAATAGCACGCCTTCTATGTTTCAGGTTACATTTATTGAAGCTTTAAAAATATAACCTACTCGTAAAGTATAGTGATTTAAATTAAACATGAGGCATGGGTGTTTTATATGTATTTAAGTATTTATATTTGAGTTAAGTATGTATATCGTCGTCTAGTACCAACTTGTACGCATAGTACAAGATTTGTTCAGTTTGGGGCACTGTCGACCTGTATAAGATTGTCTTAAAAAAAAAAACTTTATAAAAGTTAAATTTACCAATAGGTCAAATAGAAACGTGTGGTATGGGTGCAGTCATAAAGATTTAGGTAACAAAGCTATGATTACCGGCATGTGCTAACATGTAGTTTTGAAGAAATTCGAAGAACGGACCATAGAGGTGAGATACTTGCGGGAATGGTTGAGGAACTGGATCTGCACATACTCAATAGAGACTCGGAACCCTCTTTTGATACCATCATAGGAGAAAGGAGATATACCAGCTGTGTTGACGTAACTACTTGCTCTCAGGACCTGCTCACTCAGCCAGATCGGCAACTGGAGAGTCACAGGAGACGTAACGAACTCGGACCACAAAGCAATCGTATTTGAACTATGTTTAGAAAAACCCAGTGGAGTCGTTGTCGTTAATAAAATACTAGGATATACAATACAAAGAGAGCAAACTGGCGTCAGTTTCATGAGAAACTGACCCAGGGTTGGGTAGAAGAAAATATAATTAAAACAGAAATAGACCAGATAGAAAATAAAATAGATATAGAAAAAATAGTAGAAAAGTTTGTAAATACAATTAAAGTAGCAAGTGAAGAAACTATTCCAAAAGTAGATAAAAAAAGTGGACAAAGGAGCTCGATGACTTGAAAAAGGATGTCACAAAAAAGAAACGAGGCATCCGTTGCGTGGCACCAGTGCGACGAGCATGGGTAGTAGAACAATACCTCGAAGCCGAGAAGATTTACCAAGAAGAAGCGTAGAAAGCTCAGATTACTAGTTGGAAAACTTTCTGCGGAAAACAGGACCGAGAGAGTATGTGGGATGGAATATACCGGGTCATAGTCATAGGGCGGACAATTAAAAGAGAGGAAGATGCAGCGCTAGTTAAAAACGGGAAAGAACTAAGTCCAGAGGAGTCGGCGAGTCTACTAGCGGATACCTTTTACCCCGAAGATGAAACCCGGAACGACAACGCAGACCACAAAAGACAGAGAGACAGAGCACATAGGGTGAATGAGAGAGTGCATGATGAAGTATGCGATCCCCCATTCACAATGGAGGAGCTGCGTTGGATTGCGTCTAGTTTCAACCCTAAAGAGGCACCCGGATATGATGATTTCACGGCGGACATTTGTAACAGGGTCACTGAACATAACCCGGAGATTTTTCTGGCGCTAATAAACCGACACCTGGCACTCAACCATTCCCAGACTGCTGGAAAGAGGCGGTAATTGCAGTACTGCGTAAACCTGCAAAAGACGACTACTCTCACCCAAAGTCGTACAGGCCGATTGGGCTACTCCCAGTACTGGGTAAAATAGTAGAAAAGATGATGGTCAGTAGAATTAGGTACCACATACGGTAGTATTTCTCGCTCATATCTGGTAAGATATGAGCGAGACGTGACCCAAGCGCTTCAGAAAGCATACTGCACATAATCCCCGAATGTCCCGTTTTTGGTAAAGAACGTACTGATTTAGAGATGGGGATAGACATGAAAATAGAGGAGTGTACTCGTAATCCGAAAGAGTTGATACAGAATAAAAATGTAAGAGATAAATTTGTGGAATTTTGGTAAACGAGTAGTTTTAAAGGTAATAAATAGAATTAAGTAAGAAATGGAACACAAGTGTATATTTTGTTAAATATAAGAAATTTGTGTCCAATCAAAACTTGTAATTCAAATATAATAAAAACGTGTAATTTTATTTACCCTGTCTTATAAGAATATAAATAAACAATAGCGTAGATAGTGATAGGCGGAAGTTCCACCCACAAACAGTAACAAGAGATGATGCATGAAATAAAGATCACGTATGCAGGATGAAAGTGCGAGCAGAATAATAGCGAGAACTAGTATGACTGTGAAACTGTAAGGATAGGCTATAATTCTGTTGGAGGATAGCATTGTAAAAAAAAATACTTTTGAAGGTATCTTATAATCTACTTTTGGTATTATTTTTAACTAGCCTTTAATCACTTTAAGCTGTAGTTATATATCCACAGGGGATGAATCTTGGGATAAAATGAATCAATTTGTATTAGACCTTATGATGAATAAAAACATACAACTGTTCAAACAATCCAAGTTTCATATTTATACTAAGTATATGAAAGATTTATCTTCGACACATTCAATGCACCGTGGCTAAAAGCAAGCGTCCCAGCAGATCGGCCGCTCGTTTGCTCTACAAGGGACGCCACTCTTATTTCACCTTGAGAATCTTGAGACTGAAAGCAATTATTTGGAAAACAATATTTACTTGCAAACTTACAGAATCTACATAAAATACCGTTTCTTAGTATTCAATATGAAATACTATTAAACTATTTTTGCTAAAAAACTGCTATTACGATGACTAAAAGTTGATATTTTAAAGTTCAGTTAGGATTATAAGAAATATGGAGAAAAAAATATGATACCGTTGTGACCTAAAAGCCAAAATTTTTGGCGGTTAAGCACACACATAAATAACTAATAGCTGGTGCACCATCGAAACATTGCCAGGAAACGTACCTACATTTACCGGTTGTCTTGTCTACCAAATTCAACATAAACAATTGGTCGAAAAATAGAGTTCATATTTGTAAAAGTAGAAATTAACAAACATTGCAAGGCCAAATATCTTCAGCCAAAGAAACGATTCCAATTGCTTTAGACACTTTTCAGTTCGAAGATTCTAAACTTAAAGGTAGAATAGAAGCTTCGTTACTTAGTAAAAATTTAAATAGTGCAGTATTCCGTCCCTAGATAGTATCGGCGCCCACTATTGCACTGGCATGGCGCCAGCTGAGCATTTCCCATAAACCCATCAAACACATTATCTTAGTTCCTATTCCTAACGCAATAGGGACTACTTTATAAGCGAGATTTAAACTAAAAGTTCCGTTCTCAATAAAAGATTTTCGATTCCACCCAATACATACCTTAACGACCTGAAATTAAAGTAGTTTTTAGCAAGATTGATATTAAATTATAAAATATGCCCACAATTTCGCTATCGATTCTCGACATCCGCTCATTACAAGGTGCTGGAATGTTGTTCAACACATTTTATAATAGGAATTGTTAGTTATTTTATAGCATAGAAAATAACTACATTTTCAGAAGCGTTCACTGTTCAATAAAAGTTAACGTTTATTGTTAATGTTTTCTGCGAAAGTGTTTAATCACATGCTATTACAATAAAGAAAATAAATATATAAAACTGTCGGATTATTAAAGTGCAAAGCAATGTAAAACTCCAGATAAAGTGAAATCAATCTGGACAAGTGTAACGGCCAGATTTGAACTTTAATATACGTCACTGTTGATAATGACATATCCGATCCATATCGCATCTAGGCCGAAATTTAGACTCGCGCAAAAAGAATTCTGTTTACGTACGTTGTTTAAACACTTTAAACATTGAAATTCCTTACCTTACAGCTGCTCTAGAGATGTAAATTTACCAATTAGGGTTGGTGAGATACAGCCTGCTGACAGACGGATGGTCGGACATACGAGACATAAATCATAATATCTGGGAAACCGAGCTTTGCTCGGAAAAATACAAAAACTCAGAAATGCGCGTTTTCCCTGAGATAAGACCTAACTAGATCGATTTTTCGGCCCCGAAAACCTCCATATAGAAAATTTCATCGAAATCGTTAGAGTCGTTTTCGAGATCCCCGAAATATATATATAAATATTCAAAAATTGCTCGTTTAGAGGTATAAGGTATGTATTTGTAAACATAAGTTTAAACCGCAGCCAAATAACAGACCCTACTCATAGTGTTGTGTTCCTGCCGGTGAGTAAGGTTGCCAGAGCTCAACGAGGGGGGGGGGGGCGGTTTTTTGGGTCGGCAACGCGTATGTAACTCCTCTGGAGTTGCAGGCGTACATAGGCTACGGAGACTGCTTACCATCAGGCGGGCCGTATGCTTGTTTGCCACCGACGTAGTATAAAAAAATAAAAAAGGTAACTCATTTACTTCGCCGAAAATTATTATATGAAAACGAAATCCTCATTAAAATTTTGCCAAGCCGAAACCATAAGACTCGCACTCACACATGCAAAAAGTAAAAGTTCCAAGTTTTAGAGGTTTTTTGTTGTTTGTTATAATCCAAATCCAAGTTATGAGGGTTCATAAAAACGACGAAGCGCTTCGAGAAAAGGTATTGGGCATGCGCTTCACTTGGCTCGTCTCGGCGGGGGCACGGTATTGCAAATTCACACTGGAACACGAAAAACAGTATTAATAAGGTACGAGTAATATAATTAGTTTGCTAAAGGTAATAAATTTATTACAGACCCCATAGAAAATCTACATCCTAAATAGGTGCTTTATATTATATAATTATGTAACATAGCTTTATTGTGATGTGACTCTACCAAAAATTAACCTTTCGGTGTGTTCAAAATTAAAGGCATCACACACACTTAATTAAAGGCATTGCACACTTGCCATCAACAAGTAAATGGCAAGACATGGATCCAGATAACGTCATGTTTAAACTTGTTCTGTCATTATATCACAAAAGTATATCGAATCGAAGGGACAATCCATCGATCTTAATTCACTCGGCTTATTTTTTCAAGTTCAACAAACTCTCGTCAATACTCGTACTGCCGAATAACCAAACTTGTTGTAACCAAAAGCCTGTAAATCTTCCTATTTTTGGCTCGACCATTAAACCGATTTCGGCTGCCGTTTCGGGTTTTATACACAAAGCCGCATAATCACTCACAATAAATATCAATAAAAGGTTTAAAGCTAACCGTACGTACGTATTACAAGAACGATAATAAGAAATATATAACGGGAACTCCCATTTAATTCCTATTATGAATCCAAGTCTCACTAAATAAAAACATATTATTACCTTTTGTCCAAATCTTGACGTATCTATTGTTACAGGATTAACAGGGTATTAAAGCAGACAGGTGCATCTCGAATCGTGTCCACAGGCACTTTATGGTTCCGACAATAGCATAATATTTACGGGCACAAGAAAATAAACCTTATACGAACAGTGTAAGTCAGTGTATGATGGTAAGGGAGGATGTAAGGAGCGTATCTCCGGAGCGTCCGTCCATCCTTCGATGGAACCTGATAACAGTAGCCGCGGGATGCCTCGTAACTCGGGGAGAGGATGCTCGATAAATTCCCGAAATGGCTGGTTATTCGATACGCTCGATCGCCTTTTCGATACTTCCTGCTCAAACTCTTAAAAAGACTCACGTTTGAATGGGTCCTGGGGGTTAGTTTTCGGCTTAAGTAAAAAATATCATGTCATGTTCTCTCTGCAGCTCTGCACGTCAATGGCTTCTTAAATAAATCATAAATAAGGTTTTTAATAGGGCGTATTCGGTCGAGTATAGGTATATGCTGTCTGCGTTTGATCTTGTACAGTAACACCGTTTCATCCTAACATACGAAACGATTGATGACCTTACAACAACAACAAATCAAATCATTATGTACAACACGCCTTTCAAATTACTCTACCGATATTTCAGATTTATCTTCGTTAAATTAGTGTTAAAACATTTAAAATAAATAAGCTGTTGCATCATGTACCTAATGTGAAAATCGAGAAAGGGTTTTCGACACACGCGTGCGAACATATTTTCGTAACAACATTAATTTGTACTTACTTCATTATAAGCGCTTCATATCCAAGGTTAGAGATTTGGATGTGCTTTATGTTTGACATGACATTATGGATATATTACACCTGTGGTTAAAATGCTTTATCATTATTCGTTACATGTTACGACAATGTTGCATCGATACACCACATTGTAATATGTATAGTGTTTTTTTGTTTTAGATTTAACCTTGACTTTATTGTTTCTGTTTTCTTCTTAGATGTATATTGGGAAAGTATTGATGCATCTCAATAGAGTATAATAGCAATAAATTAGTTGCTAGAAGAGCTTTATTTGCGTACTCGTAAATTGCGACTCTTGGAATTTAAGGTAGGTAGGTAATTGTTATTTTTATGACGGATTTTATAGAACCTACCCTTGTTGTGTGTTCGTAGAAAATATTTTAAATAGAAATGTACGGCCTGGTCTATACAAAAGGTGCTTTAGATGAATGACTACAACAGTAATCAAAATTCAGGTACCCACTTAAACAAACATATTAATTGTCTGAAAAAGGAAGTGATTCTCATCGCTATTTATTATAAATAGTTAGGCTACATTACATTGTATAAATATAAATAAATATTCGTCCAACAGTAAGCTAAATAAGGCTTGTGTTGTGGGTACTAGACGACGATATACCGGGTGCCCAGTAATTAATGGATAACCTTCTAACCACCGGCAGGGCACCTTAGGCCGGTCCAGAAAATGCGCTTATAGGTCTAGTAAAATTTCATGGTTTTCAAGATAATCTTGATTGAAGAAAAAATTTGATTGAAAAAATTGGTCCTTCAACCATAAAGCTCTCACACACACACACACACGTCCATAAAAATTAAATAGGACGAGAAATCTCTTAATTTGTGACGTGTAGTCCGTCGTTTAAGTCAAATAAACTGCTTGTGGTGAGTATAAAATGTAGTGTATGGAGACCAGTGTGACCAACTTTCTAAATAATAGTTTATCTAATACTGATTCTAAAATGGCATAACACATACTATTTACATCTTGACAAATAATGGTGATTAAAGTTAAGTAGGTAAGGTGCTACCTAGCTATTAAAAAAAGAGTTTTGAGAAAGAAGTTTTGTTTATCTCGAAAACCACGAGACTTTTATTAGACCTATAAGTGACCAGCCTAAGGTGGCTGTCGGTGGTTAGAAGGTTATCCATTAATTACTGGGCACCCGGTATATATATAATATGTATTTAATAAATATATACAGATAATATATACAGAAGTCCATAAACCAAAATTCTATAAAAAATACAAATAATTACATACAAAAATGTAAATGCATTACATTTTCATCAGTGACTCATTTATTACTTAACAAATCTTTGATTTTAATGCAATATTTTGTAGTGATAACAGAAGGCTGCTATTTTATTTGGCTCAACGGTACCTTTAGTAACTTACTTTATCAATTAGTTCTGCAGCAATAACCGACAATCAAAATAATAGCTTTGCGTAATCGACTCATTAGAGTATTGTATACGTTATTGATTTCGCCAAGTGTCCGGACACCCCGCTAGGAGCCACGACTGCCCAATGCTTCGTCACGGCTATTAATGAAATGCTAGTTCATTAGGTATTTTTAAGAATTATTTTGCATTTCACACCTAAAGAAGCCATCAACCAACTAGTAAAGAACCCTATAATTAAAGGCATAAAGATAATATTTTGTTGACAGGTTCACGGCTTTAACTGTAAACAAAGCTAATGCGGACAAAGAACCTTTAGTACTGCAAGCGCATTGTTTAGGTTAGCGTGCAAGATTAACGTTTGTGGCTTTGAAGACATGTGCAATTCCTGACAGGATGAAATTCAAATTTCGCAGTAAAGCTTCTTTTAAAAGAAGTAAGGAGACTTCAGTAGACATAAGAAGCTTAAGGCCCCGTGTTAACATATTTTTATGGATTTTTATCTGATCTTTGTGATTTGACAATGCAGTGTAACTAAGTTGTAGATTGTACAAGCTGCTGTTTCAATAAGGACATTTGGCATTTTATTTTCTTCTTTTGTATGTGACCATTATTTTTAAATCCAAATTCTAGTCTACTTTCTCTTTAAAGTCGATTTTAGTCGCTAAGGGAGTTCTCTTGCATCCAATCATACAAATGTGTGGTTCTTATAGGTGATTACAAATAAATGCATAACTATATCGAAATCAAACTTCCTTTCAGTTTAAAGGGCACCCACTCGAGCCATCACTTTTTCCGACAGGATTAAGCCATACAACTTATAACGCCGACCTTAAACCAAGAAGCTCTAGTGACGTAAACTCTGACCCTTCCAGTTGCAAAAGGTCAACCGATCCCGCACTAGCGTTTTCTTATCTATAACTTTGTGACGAAACTAATCTAGTTCGCGTATTTACGAATCCCAGATAAAATCACCACTGCTGTAAGACTATCAAAAACGTGATTTGCACGCGGAAAGTTTTGCAAGTAGACAGGTTACTTCATTGTTTGGTCGGACTGAGATCGGGTCGTGTTCTTTCCTTTAGCGAAAGGTGAAGGACGAGACAGGAATGTGGGATATCGCGGCGGATACGGTACGAGTTTATTATGCAAATGCGTCTCCGAATGCGTAAAAGCGTGCGAGATGTGCTGACAGATTAACAATATTACTGATAAAGTGAACTTGGAAGGCCTAAGTGAAGGTATTAAATATTTGACTCGTAACAATATCGAATATAAATCGTAGTTATTGCCGTGTTTGTCATTATTTAGTAGGCTTGTTACCTAGAAGCTTTTATTTAGTTTCACCTGCCCCGTTGTCTGTCTGTAATCAAATCTTATAAGTTAAATTTGACCCACTTCCCGGCTTCCGATAAAGCTGAAAATTTACATACCTATTTACAATGCAATATTATGGTACCATTGAGCTGGAGACAGACCACCTGTTATAGGAACTCTGTGATATTTCATAAAACAACGCAACTTAATTGTGTTTCGGTTTGTTAGAATTGTTTTAATGAGTACTAGTTGCTTGTTGAAAGAAAAGTACAGTCAGCGGTTAAAGCTATCAAAAATGAAATGTTTGACAAAAAAGGTCATGCTCACTTAATAAAACAGATTGTGTCTTTGACAAAAACAACATGGAACTGGAAACTGACCGGGCCCATTTCATTAATATATATAAGCCTACTTGCCTAGTAGTGGCATAATATAAAAGGATTGATTAAATTAATTATAAAGCGCGATGCCCTGATTAATGACATTAGAACGTTCTCCGTAGATGTTTCACGGTCTGATTACCGGAGAAAAGCAAATAATTTACATTCTAGCTTATGTAGGTCGTATTTCAAAGCCTAGTTAGGGCCAGCATTATGCTGTAACGCAGCCCCCGGCGGCCACGGACGGGTAAAAAGAGAAACCCTATTGGTCTTCACGCTACCGTTTTCTAGAAAATTGCATTTCCTCAGTGAAAGTCTATTAATGACGGGGCGCAGGATTCATGGCAGTGTAAGGACGGTATTGCACGGGCAATCGGCGTTAAAAGATTTCTAGCTTTCTAAACGAATTTATTTATATAACTGCAGAACTCGGAAAACTAAAATCTCGCAATTATTTGGAGAATGCGGTGTTTTTCTTTCCGGTAGTTTCTTTGATGTAATACTCCAAGAGGCCTATTACTTAAAACATAAAACGGGCCAAGTGCATGTCGAACCACACATAGTGAAGTGTTCTGTCCCTTCATACGATACAAAAAGCCATTCAAGCAAAAGAGCTTATTTTCGCGGCACTTAAAGTGCCGTAGGTTCAGACAGTGGGGTGTTTGAAAACTCGTACCGCTTTTTTAGATAACAGTACGGTTGGCAAAAGTTTAATGAGCGATCTTAAAGATTTTATCTAGGGTATTGGAGGTTTAAAGGTTATAAGTTTTATGGAGAACACAGCTGTTAACCGTTCCCATGTTACGTGAAAAATACTATAAATGGCTCAACCGATTATGTTTAAAATAACTTTCGTGGAAAGTATTTATTTTCGTTTTTTTATATATATTTCTTTTACCGTTTTGTCTACGGAACCCTAAAAACTGGCAACACTAGGAAAAAGGCTTCCCGTCATTGGTCAAGCGCATTTATGTGATGGGTATAAATAAATGTTGTCAAAACAGGGCCCTGTTTTAAATATTCACTTAATCATAGCATAGACCCTAATTCAATTTCCCAGAGAGAAGAGGAAGAGTACATAATTATTCGTACTTATCTTAAATATTGTTTTAATATTTGGCCATTTCATCGATACCTACCATATTTGTAGTAAAATTGTTAGTACATTAGTAGGTACTCTAGGTACCACTAGTCCAGTTCTCATTTAGCATACCTACATATTCATATCTACCAGTTCTGCAATATGAAAAATAATTTAAAAATCACATGTTTTGTAATAGGTACCAGATATCTGCTATCAGATAACTATGTTAATAATCTCAAATTATAACTTGAGCGTACTGAGATACTTCGTCTGTAAAAATCTTACAAACATCTCCCTATCTATAGAGGTAGGTGATCGCTTTAGATTTTTTGTTTATTTCCACAACCCTCTATCACGCCTACTAAGATAAAAAATAATTGGAAATGGTAGAAATAAAAGCATCATTAGACGGTTAATAATACGTCCAATTAGATGTGAGATTACGTCTCTGATTGCAGCCAGGTGAGAAACATGTGTTTCTAATTAGTCACGGATAAAATTTTGTTGAGATAAATGAAGCTTCGACGGCATAACCCCAGAAGTAAAGGGTCGAATACCTTCTTAAATCTTTTAGAAGTTATAGCCAATAAGGTCTGAGGCAGAATTTATCCGATATAATGTGAACGGTGCGATAAGGCCTAAGGTAAAAAATCGGTCAGGAGCAGGTTCCGTAGTTACCATTAACTTAAAAACGGCTGGACCGATTAATTTCACTATAGTTTTCGTTGAAAGTATATATCAAGCTTTTGTTTGACGATTTTTTTCCATGTTTTGGACCCATGGCTCAAAATGTTAGAGGGAGTTTGAGGCACACAGTTTTTTTTCTTTTGGAGCTATAATTTCCAAAATATTCACTTTATCAAAAAATTGTTGTTGAAGACAACAATACGCCACACCATTCGATTAAAAAAAATGTATCTAGGGAGGTACCCTACAAATGTATTTTGTAAGCAGCGTGAAGCAGGGATATGTCATGGCACCCACACTCTTTGCCATATGCTTCTCAGTAGTGATGAGAGACTCTTTAAAGTATTGTGGCAACTAAATACAACGAAATGTGAGGTTCTCTGTCCTCATCGGTTTCTTTGTCATATAAAGATTTGGGCCGAAATTTCAAGTGCAAAAAGTCTAGAGATACTCTACGCTGACGACGTGTGTCTTATGTCTGACAGTATGGCGCATCCCCAAAGCTACGTCGACGCATTGAATCGCTCTTGTCAACAATTCGGCCTGGTAATAAGTGCATCCAAGACGCAAATCCTCAAACAATAATTCTGGGGAGCTGAGTCTGATCCATCACTGCTATATCTAGATGTGAAGCTACTAGGTAAGTCTGGCATCAGAAATACCATCTCGCATTGCTAGTGCCACTGTCAATTTCGGGGGACTTACTGATTGTGTCTCGAGGTCCTATGATATCAAGCTTCAGAAGAATTAGCAGAAGGATAGCGGAAGCACGGCGGTCAACACCTTCGATATAAGGAGGTTCTAAAGTATCACCTGAACGCGTGTGCGATCGATCCTGCACGTTGGGAGGAGCTCGCTGCGAAACGGTCATCGTGGCAGTCTACAATCTTCGAATCCACCAAGTCGTTTGAGGATAACCGCCTCGCGACATTAGACGTAAAATGCCAGCTACGCAAGGAAATACCTAAGCCCTCCTAGGTGTATACGTACAACACGGCCGGTCAACTCTACTGCTGTGAATGTGAAAGGGTGTTTAAGACAAGTTTGGCCTGGCCAGCCACATAAGACGAAAAACCCTTGATTGCTGAGGTCGCCGTCATCGAAATCGATGTGGAGGACTATATATATTTTGTAAGTAGTTTTTATTTTACCGTTGTTTCGCCATGGATTATTTATGTATCCATTCCAAATACCATATTGTAGCTTTCTAGCACTAACGATCACAGAGCAAGCCGTGGACGGACAGACAGACCGACATGGCGAAACTATAACGGTTCCTAGGTGACTACGGAACCCTAAAAATATCTGTCTTACTTATAAATAATGTGTTGATCTTTTAACGAAAGGATCACCATTGGTGCGTTTATAGGGTTCCGTACCTCAAAAGGAAAAAAACGGAACCTTTATAGGATCACTTTGTTGTCAGTCTGTCTCGAGGTATCGAGTTGAAAATAAAACCATATTACTCAAGTCTCCCTTGAAGCTGTGATAAACTCAAACTTCTAAGTTAACGTAAAAAAAGATACAGGCGTTTATGCCGCAAAAAACGGGTATTTCGACACTCTCAAGAGAATAAAAAATATAGGATACTTTCTGTCTAGAACTATGAAATTTGGCAAGTAATATCGTCTTATACTACATGTACAGGAAAAAATCTAAAATTATCCATTTATTGATGACTCGTCCGATCCGACTTCGTGGTTTTGTGACCAAATCTTTTTTTTTTACATTTTATAATATGTTCGGTTTTTAGGGTTCCGTAGCCAAATGGCAAAAAACGGAACCCTTATACAACGTGTCCCAAAACTCAACGATAAGCCGGCACCAGAGGATGGAGCTGCTTATGATTAGTCGAGAAAAAATAAGGAAAAAAATATATCTCAATTATTTTAAAAATTACAGAAAAAAAATGAAATTCATTGAAAATCGACATCCCTAATGGTATTTTTAACGACCATGTCTACAAATATTCAAATATTACTGTTTTTTATTTTGTTTTTGGAAACTTCAGTAGCCCTGCTATCTAACACAGTTCTTAAAAATACCAAAATACATGTAGTTTTTACACAAAAAATAATCAAAATTCATTTTGTCCCTACAATTTTGAAAGATTGTTTCTTACAGTCCACTTTCAATCATCATGGTGTAAAAAAATAGTATCGACACCACTATGGCAATTATTTTCAAAAGTTGACGCAACTAACCAAGATTCCAATATGGTATAATACTTTGGGAAACCTAGTCACAACAAAAAACAACGAATTTTTAAACAAGAACCGACATTTTTAAATGTTGATATTAATCACTTTTGAAAAGGGTTGTTGTTGCAAGTTTTAAAATTTCAATGGAAAATGTGGGTAGTTAATACAATTTTCAAGTCAGTACACTCTGATCCTTTGTTCGCTGTGCACCGTTCCGTATTAATTGATGTGGCTCTCATACTAACAACTCTTGGCTTTGCTTTTTGGACTGGTGATCTGCAAACTGTACTGACCTGGCATTATTTTGGACTGTGATTGTGTTTTGTGTATTGGACTTTTTCCGTATTCTGGATTGTTTAGCGTTTATCATGCCGCTACCGTACACACCGTTGGAATACGCTAATATGCATCTCATTTATGGAGAATGCCGATGCAATGCTAACGCTGCTAGCAGATTGTATCGAGAAAGGTACCCAAATGTTCAAAGACATCCGGATTATCGAGTGTTTATTAATGTACATCAAGCCTTTGCGGAAGGTCGTTTACCATATGACAGGAGACACACTGGAAGACCTAGATTGGAACGCGATGAAGAAGTTCTCAATGAAATAGAAAACGATTCAACTACCTCGGTACGTGCCATAGAACTAGCTACGGGAATACCAAAAAGTTCTGCACATCGAATTCTAAAACGTCACAGACTTCACCCATATCACTACAGGCGTGTGCAGACGTTACTACCGCGGGACTATCCACATCGGGTCGCATTTTGCCGTGCGATGCTGCAAAAGCACAGGGAAGATCCCCAATTCTTAGACAAAGTTCTATGGTCGGATGAATCAACCTGCAAGAAAGATGGCTATTCAAATCTACACAACTTACATAGTTGGAGCAATGAAAATCCGCACTTGATGAGAGAAGACAAATCTCAGTATCAATTCAAGGTTAACTTATGGACGGGCATCTTAAATGGAAATGTAATTGGACCCTTTGAGTTACAAGGAAACCTTAATGGTGATGGCTATTTGACCTTTTTACAAAACGACTTGCCCGAATTATTAGAAGACGTGCCTTTACGTGATTTACAAAACATGTGGTTTCAAAATGATGGTTGCCCAGCTCACTATGCCCGTGCAGTGCGAGAATACTTAAACCAAGAGTATCCAGGGCGTTGGATCGGGCGACTTGGTCCTATCTTGTGGCCACCCCGTTCGCCCGACCTGAACCCCCTGGACTTCTTCTACTGGGGCTGTCTTAAAGACAAAATCTACTCAAAACCCATAGCAACATTGGACGAGCTTCGCCAAAAAATCACACAAGCTGCGGATCATATCAATGGTAGAAGATATGCACGACGGATAAAACGATCATTTCTAAGGCGATGTCATGTCTGTATTAATGCCGGTGGCAGGCAATTTGAACATTTACTGTAGTATTAATAATGTAGTAAATGAATTTAAAAAAAAGGAAAAAAAATTGTACCATTTCTTTGCATTTATTCAACATTTTTCAACAACAAAAATCCTTTTTTGGGTACAGTAAAAGTGATTACCGCCAATTTTAAATAATGTCGATTCTTGTTTAAAAATTCGTTGTTTTTTTGTGCCTAGGTTTCCTAAAGTATTATACCATTTTGGAATCTTGGTTAGTTGCGTCAACTTTTGAAAATAATTGCCATAGTGGTGTCGATACTATTTTTTTACACCATGATGATTGAAAGTGGACTGTAAGAAAAAATCTTTCAAAATTGTAGGGACAAAATGAATTTTGATTATTTTTTGTGTAAAAACTACATGTATTATGGTATTTTTAAGAACTGTGTTAGATAGCAGGGCTACTTAAGTTTCCAAAAACAAAAAAAAAACAGTAATATTTGAATATTTGTGACATGGTCGTTAAAAATACCATTAGGGATGTCGATTTTCGATGAATTTCATTTTTTTTTCTGTAATTTCTAAAATAATTGAGATATATTTTTTTCCTTATTTTTTCTCGACTAATCATAAGCAGCTCCATCCTCTGGTGCCGGCTTATCGTTGAGTTTTGGGACACGTTGTAGATTCGTCATGTCCGTCTGTCTGTCCGATTATGTCACAGCCACTTTTTTCCGAAACTATAAGAGCTATACTGTTCAAACTTGGTAAGTAGATGTATTCTATGAACCGCATTAAGATGTTTACACAAAAATAGAAAAAAAAACAATAAATTTTGGGGGTTCCCCATACTTAGAACTGAAACTCAAAAAATATTTTTTCATCAAACCCATACGTGTGGGGTATCTATGGATAGGTCTTTAAAAATACCATTTTTTTCTAAACTGAATAGTTTGCGCGAGAGACACTTCCAAAGTGGTAAAATGTATGTCCCCCCCCGTAACTTCTAAAATAACAGAATAAAAAACTAAAAAAAATATATGATATACATTGCCATGCAAACTTCCACCGAAAATTGGTTTGAACCAGATCTAATAAGTAGTTTATTTTAATACGTCATAAATGGTACGGAACCCTTCATGGGCGACTCCGACTCGCACTTGGCCGTTTTTTTACTTTACAAAAAGGCGATCAGGCTTTCTGGTCACTCGAGTACAGTACAGCTCAGAACTCGGAAACTCATAATTTATTTGATTTAGCATTTTTTAACAACATGCTTTTTAAAACGACTATATTTACTTACTTCTAGCACAGAATAAGTAATAGTATTATCATACTTCTACGCTCATCTATTTTCTACATAGTTATCTGCACCTATTTGGTGATGTGATTGATACCTATTCACAGGAAGTACCTAGGTACTGGTGGTAACCAATAAATGATTTGACTATTTATGGTTTTGACAGATATATTTGAATCTAAACCCCAATACATGAAACAATGACCAAAAACGTTATTTTTGAATCACATAAAAGATCGTACTCACTTACAAATCAATAAGCGAAAAAAAAATTAAATCGTCGGGTCTACACAGCAGTATATCCCTACGAAGCCTATAACTAAGCTTATAACTACTACTAATGCTGCCAAGTTAACTTATATTGGAAAAAACAAAATAGAATAGTCACGTCTCAATGACTCGTCCGATCCGACTTCGTGGTTTTGTTAAGTTTTTGTGGGCGTTGATGGGCAGTAAAGTCATTTCTTTCAATTATTAACGCATCCTAAAAGCCGAAAGACCTACTGTTGTTTATTTACTTTTTGTATTTAATTTTTTATATTATTTGTATATTATTTTTATTTATTATTTTGATACATAATAATATACAGCATTACAGTCGAGACCAAAGCACTGTACAATTCAGATTATAAAATAGGATTACACAATAGGAAAAAACAGATCACGATCAACTTTCGTCCATCACCTCGCAATACCGCAGACACATCTGATACACAGCCGTCCATTTACTATGTACTTACGTACTAAGAATCTAAATCTTAATTGAATATAATGTAATATCTAGTGCCTATTAATCTTAAATTATTACGGCTGTAAGAATTCAAATAAAATTGAGAGTTCAGTCCTAAAAATAAAATAAAAAAATTGTAAGATCCTAAACCAACTCAAAATAAAGGTCACTTTTCTCGTGGGTCCATTTTCATAGAGACCTTTATATATATAACTAAAAGTGGAAAAAAAATGTAAATATCGACTTGTGGCACATTGTTTTATTGTGTCTTTAAAAATATGGTTTAGGTTTCTACAAAAGTTTTTTGAAGAATTAATCCTTAAAAAAATAGTTTCTAAAATAAAAAATGATCCTCCAACTTTTGAATATGAAAACATGCAAGAAAATAAAGCTTAATAAATACTTCCCACGAAAAATATTTTGAATATGATCTGTCCAATCAATGAGTTTTATGGAAAATTTCTAAAAATGGCAATAAATTTACTGCTGTCGAAAGATAGCAGTAAATTTACTGTGGCTACAAAATTTTCTTTGGCAATGCACCTCTATTTCAAATTATATTTGGTAGTATAAAGTATCGCATTGAATAATTGTGTCAAAAATCTATTATTGTATGACTACATTTTGGTCATTATGAATATATGGTTAATAATTATGAATCTTATTACTAGGATTAGATAGTAACTTTGTCAGTTGTGATGTCTGTTATTAGTCGGCTTTTATAACGTATTGATGAGGCCACCAATGAGCCGATTACGCGCGTAGATACAATGTCGCCGGGATAATGAGACTGCCCACGCGCATGCGGGCTTGCGGAGCAATACCATTGCTTACAGAGTCGAATGCCCAGCGTTCCAGTGTAAGACAACTTTTAAGAGTAATTTCTAGTTGAGCAACTTTTTAAATCTCGACTTTTTGAAGCTATGTTTCTGTCGCGCTGCGGTGGGCGGGAGTGCGTGCGTGCGATAAGGACCACTGCAGCTCGGACTAAAATTCCCACGCAAAAAAACACAAAAATCGAGGTTTCGCTCTCGACTGTTTCCTCCTCCAAAACGCCACCAATCCTTATGAAATTTTGGAACTACAAGACAAAGAAATAATCAATGCCGCTATGTTTTGATTATTTGGATATTATTTGATTACTGCGCCTTTTTTTGCAGCCAGTTGAATTGAGCCGTGTTTGCGATTTTCAAGGCGCTGTAAGTTTCATAAAAATAAAATAATCCAAAAAAGCAAAACATAGCGGCACAGAAATTAATGATATTGATTTTATTTGAAAAATTCATTGCTCTAGGTTAAAAATCCAGGAAGGAAACAGTCGAGAGCGTTTGTATGAAAAAATTGCAACTAGGAATTCCTCTTAAAGAAGGCGATAATCATACTAAGAATGTACCTACTTAGGAAATTGGGACGGTTGACACTACCCATCAACTCATTAAGACGAAGCTAACGTACCTTCAATGAGTTTGCGCACGTATACAGCATCCCCTGTATGGCCACCTGCTGCGGTCACCATACTCGTATTCACCATATAAGATTGGCTAGATGGTGATGAATATTGGTGACTGCATAAAATTGAATTATCATTACTTTAACGGAGGTATTTTAAATTTTAGCCCAAGTTTAAATCAAAAGTGATTACAAGCACCGGGCTATCAAACTTAATAAAAACTCATAATAATACGAGACGATTGAGGTGCATTCAAGACATGGTAACTTAATCTTTGGGCTTGCCTGGCTGATGGCTGCTGCTTAAATATTTACCGGGAAACGGAGGCATCTGTGAAAATTACAATGAGAAGATACGTTGATACTATTAAGCTACAAAATTCCTCCTCCTCTTCCTGGGTCCTACTTCTCCAAAACACCTCTGACACGAGTCGAGGTTGGTACGGAATAGCGTCTAAATATTCAACTCGCCTGCGCTTGGTAAGCAATTGGCATAATATCCCTTGTTAGAGGGCTGCGTAGGACAAAAGGAATTTACTATAAAAAGAAAGCAAGGTGCTCCTTAATTAACATTATTATCAGGGATATCCACTTATAAAGTTCCTAATAATCTTAGTTCTAAATGATCGATATGAAAGTTATTGTATTTTGTAACGAATATCTAAATGCCCACCCAGATTATATCGTTTGCCTACTACAGTATAAAAACCTAAAAAAAATCTATAGTCCAAGAAGAGGACGGTAAAATTTTGTGTGCGAATTGGACGATTCATTTCCGCCAACCAAAAAAATTATGTGTCCATCCTGAAGAACGCTGCCGGTATAATTGTTTTAGGAATTTAAGACGAAAGTGGAGGACATAAAAACGTAGTCCTCATTTTCCTCTGGATATTAATATTATTAAAAAAAAATTGACACTATTTGGTCTATATCAACCACAGCTATGCCCTTACGTTCGATTTTTTTTGTTTATTTTTATATTATTATTATAAGAGTTAGGAGCATTAAAAAATTTGTATGAAATCTGTTTTCGCTCTTAATTTATACAATAATCAAAAAAATCGAAAATGGAGTTCGTGCACGGGAGCATAGATATCATGTTTTTGAATTATATTTTTTGCACGTTTAAATAAAAAAGTAAAAAAAACCGATAAGTTCCCTCAAACATGATATTGCCGATTTTTAGAAGCAATTTTTATATTTTTAGCTTTTGCATTGATACAAATTTTTAAAGTGGATGTTAGGCCTATGTTCGTGATTTTTCAGCTGAACGTGTCGTTGTTTTCTATGGGACCCCCCCCCCATTCTTATCGCGTCTTGGGATTGATCTCATATTTAGTATGTGGTCAGTGGACTAGGTTGTTAAGTACTACATAAGTAGAGAATGGTTGAACGCAAAAAAAATATTCGCGGTATATATTTGGTAATTGGCTTTACAGTACAAATGCAAATGGTGCTACTTTACCGCCCTAGTTCGTGTACGCGTTCGCGTACTCATGTGACTCAGGTCGATTTAAAACACTCCCTTCGTCGATCGTGTTTTAGTTTATCGGCACTCGTTGCGAATTTCTTACTTTTCGCACTTGTATCGTAATGTTCTATTATAACTTTGTTGTGACTTGTATTTATGCATCGATGTATTTAATGGTGTCCGACCGAAGTTTCGGTTTCGGCAGGTTTCGGCATAAAAATCGTGTTTCGGCTGAAGGTTCGATTTCGGGGCAAAAACTGCCGAACCTTTCGGTCACACCGAAACTTATGACCTTGTACTTTCGAATCTTTTTTTTTCTGTTCAATTTACTTAGCGGACACCCAAAATGGATACATGATTTAATTAGTTGGTCTAGAAACGTTTTATTTTTATAAACGTAATAAAACGGAACCCAACGATATATGAGAGAGAATAGAATGTAAATAAGTGTCTGCTCAGTAAATTGGAGCTTGGTTGATTGTGAACTTTAAAAATTAAAACTTAGAATACTTAGGTACATTTATTTTAAGTTTTTTTACTGAATTTGTTTTATTTAGTAGCACCTATGCGAATTATAGGTATTTACTTTTTCATGGGTAACGGTTCAACAAAACTTTCGGTTTCGGCCGAAACTACGAGTAGAACCAACAGAAGATCAGAACACGTTTTGATCGGACACTAGTATTTAATGATGATGTTAATACATTTGATGGGCGTCTTATTGAATAGGCATCTAATTTTATCCTTATTTATTTATAGATCATATATGTAAGAGATCTTGTCGCGTATTTAGTTTCCATTTGTATTACTGAATCCCGTTTATCCACGATGACGCGCAGATTTGTCAAATCTAACTTTTAATAACATGACAATACGAGTCAAGGCACGCGTCGTCGTGAATGACACGATCTATATTCGTTGTAAAGTTAGATCAGGCAGATAGTGACGTTTTGGACCCTAAAGTGGCCCAGTGTATCGTAACACTTTTTGCCATATAAAATAAATAATAATAATAATAATTAAGGTGTACCCCTTACATTTCATTAAAGTGTCAAAAGGGCCTCTACGTGTTGGCTTCGGCTCCGCGTACGCCTCCCAAAGGTCCGGAACACCATTGTTCCGTGATGGGAAAGACATACAAATAATAATTGCCAAAGTGGCCAAATGCTTATTTGGCCACTTTGGCCTTCAGGCGTCACTATATATTTGATGCTGACTGTACTGCTGGGGTTTTTTTTATTTCTTTGTGTATGTATGGACGTTTCCTTTTATCACTTAAACTTTTACTGCAAACATTTTCATTTACGAAAATATACATTTACACCTTTATATCTCAGTAATAGCAACGGATAATTAGAAAATTGTCCATGCTAGTAGATAGCGATCGGACCGGTAAAGAACTGCGAGGCTTTCTAAAGTAAGACACCAAGTAAGTACAATTGGCTGAGTTTGTTATTGAAAGCACAGATCGTATCTGAGCTAGTTATTAGCGTGTGATTTAGTGACCACTGTCTACACAGCAAACATTATATACGCAGTATGTATTCTAAAAAATATTTCTAGCCAAATGTTTTTTAATAATTTTAAGTTAAATCTGCTTACGGTTATTATGGTTGTATACGGTTGTTGCAGGATTATTTTGCTATCAGAAGGCATATTGAAATTGCCACGTGGCAGTTATTATATGACATATTCATATACGTATTGACGCTTTTGTTATATATGTGTGAGTTAGATGCCTTATTGATTATGAAATGGTTTTTAAGAAAATTGTAACAACCTAACCTAACCTATAGAACCCCGGGATTCACATAGCGATCTAATCCCAAAAATTCAGGCAGGCGCTGGTTTGTACTTTGTATGTAAAGGACTGCAGAGGGATTGCTTTCTTTTCGTCAAGGCACTTAAACATTCTGTAAACTCGATCAAATTTTCCGCGAAGTCCGTACAAAACATTAAAATCGCAAAGTATTCATTTTCATACATAAATTTATGAAGATTTTATAGACGAACGAATACTAGGCTAAGTAACATATTTTACCAATGTATTTTTTTTTCTGTATCTCGCCACACTTCATACACACGTCGCACATTCATAATCTTACGACGCAAAGTTTCTATAGAGAAAATTTTAGGGTAGGTACTGTTTTTAATATGTAGATTGTATCATTCCCGGTATGCTGTATCGCGACCACCCTCTACTTACTGATAGATAGCGTCGGGCGCCGCGGCGGGAAATATACCCAGGGCGGGAACCGATCCTTCATCGCGGTAATTAGATGGTTTCTGTTGCGGTAAACGCCGCCGCCCAGGAAAAATGGACTGCATTTGTGAGTTCCACGTACATAGGAATGGAAGTTGTCGAGTGGGTTAAACCTAAGGTTAAGTCAAGACCTTACACTTATTGAAAAAAAATCTTAAATATACTTTACAATCTACATAATTCTTAACAGAACTGACAGTTAGTGGTCCTTATGTTTTTGTAACATTTAAGGGTTTTGAATAACTGCTAGTTAAGAGGGGCGTAAAGCCAGGAAATTAGAAAAGAACAAAATATATGGCACGCCACGCGAAACTTGCGACGGAAGATATGAATATCGCGCGGATTACCTTTTAGCTAAATAATACTGAAACTTTTGTTTAAAGTTTTGCTCGTAGCGTCCCTTGACTGTATCACTAGCTGGTTTATACTTAAATTATACTTCTGTGGTATAGGTACAGGGTAACGATTATAGTGATTCTTTTCTATTGAGCCACGTTTAACTGAATAAGGTTTTCGTTGAACTGCCCTTGCATATATAATCTAGTTTCCATGTGTTTTTTTTCGTCACTTTCCTTTGTAGAAATGTGTAACCCAACAATGCAATATAAAAACTACAATTTGGCGCTGCCGCTTGACGCTTAACAGCGTTGACGACGGCATCTTAAAGACGTCGTGTTTATTCAACATAAATAATGGGAAATTACCAATTGTGTTTATTTTTTACGAGCAATGAGTATTCAAGAGAAACAAAAAAATAAACAATGCCCATCACTTGAGCTCTCGCTAACCGACGTGTATTCAAATATTTGGTCTACAATACGTAAATGTTTTTGTCTATTTATACGTCACTGTATTTTACTCGTACCTTGTCGACACATTCTCTTGAGTATTGTTAGAAAACAGAATGAGGACCTTTACTCTATTAAATGAAATTATAGCCACAACTCAATATCAACTCTCTCACTACAAATAAGTAGTATTTTTACTTAATTTCACTCAGATTTTATATTTTTGTTTGTATAGTGTTCCATTTTTTACTTGATTGAAATTCTATAAGTTAACATCTAACCACTTCCCGGTATCTGCTTGAGTAGAATTTTGGTATACTTCCGCAATCAAGAACAACAAGTTTCTTCTAACAAGTTTCAGTGGTGTGTATCTTAGTTTTTAAGTTTTTTTGTGATTTGTTGTGATATAAATAAATAAATAAAAAATTCGCCATTTCATGACAATGCAATGCCTAATTAGGCAAATTTATTGGACGATGCCGAGTAAACAATAGGTTAGTTGGCAAATTTTTATTAATGATATCAATCGGTCAGGTTTGTTGAGGTACAGATGTCTATATGAGACCCATTGCCTTAAAGCAATACAAAAGTCACAAATGATAGTATGACACAAGCACTTTACTGACGAAACGCTGCTAACAAAATGTCAATACATCGTGATGTCACTATTGTTTAGAAGCCATTTATATATGAAAAACAAGTTAATTGTGACTTTGTCGGTGAAATATTGCGTTTATAGTAATAAGGTCCGTTTAAATTAAGTTTTCAAAGATTTCATTTCTTTGGTCTACGATTTCATGTGGGCTTATAAGCCGCGAAAAATACCGTAAGTAATTGAAATCTGGTTTGGTAATTCATTCAGGTTCGTAAAACTTTATAGCCGACAGGGGTTATAAAATTAAAATTCAGAAATTACTTTATTAACGACACTTATTTCGGTAAGAGGATGCCTCCTGTTGGGTTCTTGTCAGACAGAATTCTTTGGAATCTGACATTGATATCCCCATGTCTTTGACAATTGGAATTATGAACTCTTTTGCTCACCCACGCCTACCAGTAATATGTGGGCGTGGTTATCGTGAGGCAATGCGATTGCAATAAGTTTTTGCTAATATTTATTTTTTTACCAGAACAGGCATATACCATACCTATACCTATATAGTACCTTGTGCCATTAATTACTTAAAATTGTTTATAATGCGGTGGGTTGTCTGTAAAAAGGTTTTAGTTTTTAATATCATTAAGAGTAAGAGTACCCAGCTAAATATCACTATTCACGCGATATTGCCTCACATTGCCTTTGAAACAAACGAGCTTTGGTTTTTTGTTCGTACACATTAAGCAATTAAAATGTACACACGCTAACAAGATACCGGTATGGGTAGTCGGTCCAATTTTTATCCAATTAAGGTATTGAATACGTACTAATTCTACAAATACAACGAGTTTGATTATATTACCAGTACGAAATATTACAACAGTACCTAAGTGTCAACAAGTTTTAATTATTTACAATACATTTTGCAAAACATGAGTATGGTACAAGTGACAAGTGAATTAAGGTATCTACATAGATATTTTAGTAGTAGGTATATCACAGTATTATGATACAATATAATGCCGAGGAGTTGGTCTTGAATTAGGTTCTTTGTACACAGGAAGAATCTTTATATCTGGGGTTATTAAAAAAAGGTTTCTTTTTCTTTTGCCAAATAAATTTATCGTCAAAAACAAAATACAAAGACTAGAGAGATACACCACATATAAATAAAATAAAAATGTAATGCCACTTACACCACACCCCGGGTACCTGCATGTTCATGTCAAACACTAATTTCTGCGGACAGGTCTCGCATTACACTCCCACGTATCAACATTGCATAACTAACACAGTAATGTTCTTACGCTCTAATTAAGTTACATGGACCGGTCCATTTCGCTCTAAGTAAATATTTTGGCTTGTCTAGTCTCTTAACAAGATTTTTAACTGTTAATTGTTCCATTTTGTATATAGATCGTCATCGTACGGTCGTCGAGCTGATTTTTACCTGGTTTGCATGGTCCTGAGCCTAAATACGTTTGTTTGTTCTTCTTTCTTCTTTCTTGGCGGAGCTAAGTAGTTTAAGAAAACAAATCGGGAGTTCTGCCAAGTTGTCAATATTTTATTAAAATTTCTTATATATTATATGTATGTATATGTGTATTATAATTATTGCACAAATCTTAAATTGTGTGCAATTGTTAAATATTATCGACCAACAGCAAAGTAAGTAAAAAATATGTAAATGATATGACATATGATGATAGTGTTTTTTTCTGGTACCAAATACAAGAACGTACCAGACAAATAGGTACACGGGCGTGTACTGTCTAAATGAGATTAAATTGATATCAATTTGTAAACGTTCGAATAACTTTAAATCGGCGTCTTGAGTTGTGCAAAGTTGCGCAGCGGTGCAAGGATGCGTTCCCATTGATTCGTATCTATTGGTAGATTTTCCCTTGCACACTGCTCCTTTATTTACCACGGCACTGGTGGAGACTCGCTTTAAACAGCCTAAATTAAATATTGTTAACCTTATCGTCTGTTGTCTAGTCTTATACTGTACCCGTTGACCTAAAATACAGTAAATACAATAAATAAATGTAAATGCATACATATAATGTTAAAAGAGAACTTGCAACACGTAGGAAAAGCGGCAAACCATTGGACATCGCAATTAAGGTTTGAATTTCAACTGCAAGTAACTTACTCTACTTACTCTGAACTTTACGTGGACTTTGGCAAGATTTCCTTAAAACAAGTCAATTGACGCCCTGCAAAGGTCGGCTTACGTAATTTGACATTTTACTCGTTCAAAAGTAAAACGCCATAAGATTGAAGTGCAAATAATTAAAATTCAAATTTTATTGAATTGAAAATAAGGTCTGAATTTGTTTCTGGGTGCACTTCGAAGTGATTTGGAGGTATACGCAGAAGCGTGTGCCGAACGGAGGTTGATACGTCACTTTGAGCATTGTCACAAGGGATTCCCTCTAACGTCACAATAGTAAAGCTTATAAGCGGATGTTTATTTATATTTGCGTCTTCAAAATTATATGAACTATGTTAGCCAAAATACAGATTTAGGAATAATCTTCCAATACAGACCAAATAAGCAATGGTTAAGTT
Source organism: Cydia pomonella (assembly GCF_033807575.1). Taxonomy (NCBI): domain Eukaryota; kingdom Metazoa; phylum Arthropoda; class Insecta; order Lepidoptera; family Tortricidae; genus Cydia; species Cydia pomonella. The sequence continues at coordinate 11,976,614 of NC_084710.1, forward strand.
GACGTTCGGATAAAGACTACAGCTGCACTCTTGCGGCATGACTGCTGCGACTATGACGCGAGGGCTGTCACTGTCAATTTCCTTGATAGAATGAGTGACGGATTGAATTGAACGTTCGAATTGCAGCTACATGCCGCTACATCAATGCAGCTGCAGCATGAATCTAGTATAACTGGATCAGGCATGAGCGGTGGGGGGAAATGACCGAACGGGATACATTTCTGTATCTTTCAGGAGTAGCAGAGAAAGCGCTATTATTGTTTGTCCTTGTCACAATCTCACATTTTTTTATTCCCCACCGTAAATTTAGTACGGTTTATGGTGGGAGCTTGTTTTTGGTATGTTGTCAGGCATTTTAAAACGTGTTTTTAATTTTGTCGCATTGCGTATGTTCTGTCCCTCGGGGGTGCACGCGTATAACACATCTATAGGATCCTACCATCTATGAGCTGCAGTCATAGTCACTGCACTGCAGTGTCATCTGTGTGCGCCACATTTAAACTGTATAATAAGCCTACGTATACAATGCATGGGATTATTAAGTGATTAGCAAACCATATATGTAATAAGTATGTGCAAATTAAGTCCATGCAATGTTATCATAGAACTGAGAACCTTGTTTTGCCTTTTCAAGAACTTTGCTGTTTGTAAGAAATCGCTCTCTTTATTGCTTACTTAATTTATAGCTATATTTATAATGCGAGTGCGATTAAGGAAGTACTTGTTAAGTAAGTACGTAATAAAGGTGGAGGGTAGAATAAGTTTTCTGCCAACAAACTGCTATGCAGATATATAGTTATAGATAAGTAACATTGACTGGTGTAAACTTCTCTTTTTATAAAAAAAAAAAAGATTGTATTAAACACCTAATTTGCAAAGAGCTGAGCTTCTTTTATCAATTATCCACCGTAATTGTAGCTCAATGAAAAGGTGTGTATGCAAACTGTTTTTATGTAGTCTTTTAATACTAGAAGACGACCAGAAATGTAATATTTATGTAATTACTCATGATAGTACTACATAATTTGGTTTCAATGTGAGAACACGTAACACGAAATTTGCTCGATAATTTCGAGAAACAGTGTCAGTGATTGTCACCCCAATTCCCCAAAATTTGCAGCTCCTGATTTACTTCTATCTAAAATAACGGGTATATGCTAACAAGCTGATGAAATAAAAATACTTATAAACCGACCATCCGACACAATTGTACTAGGATAACGCCGAATATGTGCGAAAATATGCTGAAAATTGCGCATAAGGGCTCATATTTGGCTGCTGTTAGTGGTGGACGTTTGTCAGACATTATGTCCCGCATGTATTTGCCAAGCCCGAATAATATATTTTTAAAACAATACTTAATAATCGTTAAACTTAAAAAAGGTAAAATTTTAAAACAAAATGTATACTTCTTATTTGCCCACCCTGTGCTGTATGAGATAGCGTTATGCGTCTTTCTTATTATTGCTAGGTAAACCCTTATGATAGGCATAGGATTCAACTTCTTAAAATCTGTACCTACGATGAAAGTATTATTAGAACGAACCCAAATCGTTACTTTCAAGATGCCCGTTTTTCAGAACGTTCTTGGCTATTCACGAATATATAAAAAATAACAGGCTATGTAAGTTTAAGTTCAACACGTCTTGATTTTTTAAGTAAAGATTTTCACGTCATCGTAGTGTCTACTAACTTATTAATTTACTGCAATTTTCCTTAAAACATTGACCCATTTCTCACACGGTCATCGGTCCAGCTGTTAAATAACTTCACCTACTAACCTTCTCTGCGAGTGCAAAATAAAGATGGTATCAGCAGATTGTACGGTACCACTTTCCTGCCAAATTTAACTCACCATAAACGGTTCATAATTACAAGACCGTGAACGAGTTATAAGGTTTCCAATTTTCGCGAAGAAGCCCCATAAAAAACACGTTATTGGATATTCATTTAAGCAAAGTGGGGTTAGCCAAAACAAAAATTTAACAAATTTTGAGGCGAGCTGCTTTTTTGTTTTTATAACAAGAAAACTTTTTTGGTAATCCATTAACATTGATTGTTCTTTTTTGTGAGCCAGTTTTACGGCTGGGATACCTCATTAGCCATTTGCTGTTTTTATATTTATAATAACGATCTATAACTGCTTAACTTTATATACTTATTTTAATTTAATTCCCGTCTATGTAGTGCCTAATCAGGATAAGGGATTTATTCAGAAACAGAATTTATGACTAATTTGCTTTCGATGTGCTTTATACCATTTCAACTGACTTTAAACGTCACAGTTCTGTACGAGTATGAGTCTCGAAGTCAATAGTCAGATTGTCTGCCATACTCATTATAAAAACTAGAACTAGTTTCCTACCAGCTGGCCTAGCCAAGGTGACGCGGCGAGACGAGGTAACGCTTTGTGTCTATCACTCTTCCATATTAGTGCGACAGTGACCAGGCCAGGCCAGGTGATTAAAACAATTGTGTGCAAAAATTATGGTAGCTTTTTTCTCTAGAAGGTGAACTACGTGGATAGGTTTAGCGTATTCAACATAGCAGCCTTGAAATGGAATGGCATTTTAACTATCAATTGTTAGACGATTCGCATAACTTGCGGCATAATATGTAACACATAAAAAAATTAGAAACAATTATAACTACTTCCTTAATTACTTAATTTAATCAATGGTTTATTTTTCTTGTATATTTTTACTGAGGTGTGCCAATAAAGAGTATTCTATCTATCTATCTTCCTAAAAATACATTACATACACACACCGACGGCCGCTATTGCTGGTCCCTCACGCCAAAATAAATCTGAGCAACACTCCTCTGGACGTGGCCCTGAATCACATCAACTATATTCTGCTCTATGACCCTACACTAGACTTCGTCTCGCAGACGGAGTCGACATTTCTGGCCACAGCCATTTGCTTTCTGGAGTCAATTAACACTCCTACCACAATACAGTAGGGCTAAGATGGTCGGATCTTTATCATTTGTCACCATGCCTGTCACGTTCGAACAAGTATGTAAGCACGAAAGTAACGGTCATAGTGACAAGTGATAAAAATGGAACCATGATGCTGCCACAGTATTAGGTAACTTATGCATGTTATGTCTAAATGTGCAGCAAAATTAATAAATGTATAATAGAATTTAAACTGACGCCTACCAAATTGAAATGTTTACTTGTTTATCAATTAATTCGTTAAAGTGCTCTTTATTTTAATAATATTTTTATATCTTTTTAGATGTAAATAAATAAAAGCAAAAATATATTTTATATACCTAGTTATATAACATAGGTATATAGCGAGAAAACTGGACTCATATTTATAGTTTACTGGTAGCTAAATATTTGAATACTTCTATGTTAAAAAATCGTCTATATACAAAACAAATGCGATATCTTTTTGGCCTATTATGTAACAACTATAAACAGGCATATATTATAGTGTGTGCATAAAGTGTTTTCGCGTTACTATGTAACCTTCACTATTCTGCGTATGTTAGAATAAACTGCTACGGCGCTAATTTCAAGAACCGAAGTTGCTTGATGAACATCTCTAACAACGTGTAACGACGTCTAACATAGTCCCACTCGTGCGAAAGTATTCTGTTTTTTATTCCCACTTATTATAAAATCTAAGGCCCTGCTATCCTAAAATAGCCATCGCTACATTCTCAGAATAAAAACCTCTTGTTTGCGAGCGTCCACACATCACAAATCTATCCTTATCTGCAGACTGCATGTCTCCTTGCTCAAGCAAAAACGTAAGTAGGGGTTGATGGCTTATCTTTGTTTAATCGAAAAGCTGCCTCTGGAGGCCTTCCTACTTGGTAACAGAGGTGACAATCAGAGGAACATGTTACATCGTTCTTTGTTTACAGCAGATTGTGTCTATCATATGTGACTTGGGTATATGCGCATTCTACTGGTTGACTTTTACGGTGGGTTGTCAATCATAGATAATTTATGTTCTTCACTGAAATAACTTAGTATTGAAAAAGGTCGTGCTACTACTCATCAATTTACTGTCGGCAAAATGATAATTAGTAAATAATTTCGTATGCTATTAGAGTGGCTAACTAACTATAAGTGATGCTAAGTTAATGCATGTTATGTGCGAGCCTAGTCTTAGGAAATTCAATGTATTTTTTTTTAATTAATCAGTGTTCTTTATACTCGCATAATTAATGAATTATATACCTAATAATAGGGAGGGGGGGTACGAACAATATCTTAGTGCCCCGCTTGTCTCGCCTGCACGTGGTCCTCCTGCTGTTTAACGGAAGAGATCGAGCAATAGAGAAGGAAAACTTGAAACAAACCCGGCTCGGTGCCAGCCGTTATGCACCTGCAGCCGATCCGACTCCGCGCGTATCGACTTGTCTTTCCCGCGGACCCAGTCGGTGAGGTCGAGAGAGAGTCACAGGTCTTGGGCAGCCCTGTGTCTCTTCGTTTGAGTCCCAGGCGATGCAGTGTCTGTGGAGAGGTCACTTCACCCACGACGGCTTTGCCGCGTGGAAAACAACACGGGGAGTGGCAGTGACCAGTTATAAGTCCAAACGTATAGGCGTAAGTTAGGACGCTAGGGGTCACTCCTGACAGTGGGAGGGTCCATCGTAGGCCCACTGATCAGTTACCGCCCGCTTAAGCCGGGCAGCCCCCGGTCAGTTAGGTACTGATCCGCCTCGGTGCCGGTCTGTTCCTTTTGGGTGTGGGGAGCACTAGCCTTCAACTAGACGATCGGTGCCGTAACATGCTTCACCTGCTGAACAACGGTCTAAAACAAAAAATACTACAACTCGCTTATCCATGCGCATTGCGACATGGAATGTCCGTACCATGAGGACAGGCCTTCCGGACACCGTGGGAGGCTCTAGTAACAGCAACGCATGCGACCTGCGTAAGACTGCTGTAATCAGCATGGAATTACATAGGCTAAATATATCAATAGCAGCCCTGCAAGAAACCAGGCTACCTGATGAAGGTTCACTGCGTGAGGCACAATACACCTTCTTTTGGAGGGGTAAGGGGACTGATGCTGTTCGTGAGCACGGTGTCGGCTTCGCCGTTCGCAGCGATCTGCTTAAAGCAATCGAAAAGCCTCTTGGGGTCTCTGAGCGTATCATGATGTTGCGAGTTAACACAAACAGCGGCTACATTACACTTATCTCCGCGTACGCTCCAACACTAGCATCAGCGGATGAGGCCAAGGACCAATTTTACGAGCAGCTCCATGAAACTGTGCGTAGGGTAAAATCTTCCGATCGCTTGTACGTATTAGGCGATTTTAATGCTAGAGTCGGTCAAGACCGTGTTCCGTGGCTTGATTGTATTGGTGAACACGGTATTGGTAAACAAAACGAAAATGGTCAGCGCTTGCTAGAGTTTTGTTCTAGGAACTTACTGTGCGTCACCAATACATACTTTAAGGGCAAACTATCTCGCCAAGTTTCATGGAAACACCCTCGCTCGGGTCATTGGCATCAGCTGGACATGATCCTCTCCAGAAGGAGACACCTCCGCGAGACACTCCACACCAGAACTTTTCACAGTGCAGAATGTGACACCGATCACTCCTTGGTAGTGGCGCATGTTGCCTTCACTCACAAGAAAATCCATTCGTCCAGACCTTCTGGTAAGAAGAAACTTAATGTTCTTAATACCAAAAATGACGAACTGGTCAGTAAATTTGAGGAGTTGGTAAGAAGCGCGCAGTCAACCTGGAGTGAGAACGCACAAGCAGATGACACGTGGAGGAGTGTCAGATCGTTGCTGACGGACACTGCGGGCTCAGTTTTCGGCTATCGGGAAATTAAAACCCAGGATTGGTTTGCTGAAAATGCAGAGCATTTAAAACCTTTGGTCGACTACAAGCGCGAAGCTGCACTAAAACACCGCATGAGACCTACACCGGAAACTCGGGAAAACCTTAAAAACGCCACGTCGACGTTGCAGCGCAATGCACGACACTTCGCAAACGTGTACTGGACGAATGTGTGCACAAATATCCAAAAGTGCGTCGACGCCGGTAATTTCAGCGGTGTTTATTCGGGCATCAAGCAGGTTCTAGGTCCTGTGCCTAAAAAGACAGCCCCTCTCAAAGAAGTGGATGGCACTATCATAACTGATAGCTGCCGTCAACTAAAGCGATGGGTGGAACATTACACCGAACTCTATTCGAATCCAATTGCTATTGACTCAATGGCCTTAGTACATACGCCAAAGCTAGCAACTTGGTTCGAACTAGATGTACCACCCTCTGTAGAGGAATTTCATAAGGCTGTAAAGCAGCTGAAACGTGGAAAGAGTCCAGGCAGTGACGGTACTCAAGCCGACATCATAAAGCTCGAGTGTGTGGGTCCGATTCTGCATAGTCTGTTGCGGAAATGCTGGGAGGAGGGAAAATTTCCACAGGATATGCGCGATGCTAATATCGTCACGCTGTACAAAGGGAGGGGAGACCGCGGTGATTGCAACAATTACCGAGGCATCTCTCTCCTTAGTATCGTGGGCAAGTTATTCGGTCGGGTAGTACTATCAAGACTACAGCAACTTGCCGATCGCGTATATCCCGAAAGTCAGTGTGGATTCCGTGCCCAGCGTTCCACAACGGATATGATCTTTACACTTCGGCAAATCCAAGAAAAATGTAGAGAACAGAAAACACCTTTGGTTGTCGCATTCGTTGACCTAAATAAGGCCTTCGACACAGTTAGCCGAGAAGGGCTTTATTCTGTACTGGAACACATCGGATGCCCACCAAATCTCTTGAATCTTGTGAAGTCCTTTCACGAAGGTATGCAAGGTGCAGTGGTGTTCGACGGTACCGTGTCTGATCCGTTCCCTATGCGTCGAGGCGTTCGGCAAGGCTGCGTACTGGCCCCTACCCTGTTTGGTATATTCTTCTCGTTGCTGCTAAAAACTGCTTTCGGTGACGACCAACAGGGTATCCATCTGCATACAAGGGCCGATGGGAAACTTTACAACGTTTCCCTTCTAAAGTCTAAGCGAAAACGAGATAATTTATTCGTTGACAACTTGCTCTTTGCTGACGACGCAGCCTTCATCGCCACATCACAGTTTGAGCTTCAAACTATTATGGACAAATTTTCTCGGGCCTGTGCTCTGTTCTCTATGTCCATCAATCCCCGGAAAACTGTTGTATTGGCTCAAGGGTGTGCGGAAATACCGACGATCGTGTTGGATGGCGCCCCGCTAGAGTCAGTCGACAAGTTTTGTTACCTCGGGTCGACGGTGACTAGTAATCTCTCACCGGATGCGGAAATTGACGTTCGAATCGGAAAAGCCGCGACGATGTTTGCGAAGTTGAGTACAAGAGTATGGCAAAATAAACATCTAACCAGGAAAACCAAGATGATCGTTTATCAAACGTGCGTCCTGAGCATACTCTTGTATGGGGCTGAGACTTGGACATCGTACGCCAAGCACGAGCGTCGTCTCAACGCTTTCCACATGCGCTGCATCCGGAACATTTTAGATATAAATTGGAAGGACAAGGTTACGAACGAGAGGGTTCTTGAGATTGCTCAGCTACCCAGCCTCTTTGCGCTGCTAAAGCAGAGACGCTTACGTTGGCTGGGGCATGTGCATCGAATGCAACCTTCTCGTTTGCCGCGGCGTGTTTTACTTGGCGCCATAGCTGATGCCAAGAGAAGCGTCGGTCGGCCTATGTTACGGCATAAGGACTGCGCCAAGCGAGACATGCACGCCTTCAACATCCCTGTTCATAAATGGGAGGAGCTTGCCGAGGACAGAGATAAGTGGCGCAAACTGGTGTTCGACGGACGTAAAATCCATGATGAGGCTTGGTTTAGGACACTTGCTAGTAAGCGAGCCAAGCGTCATCAGCCCGACACCTGTTCGCCACGGACACACTACACCTGCCTGGCTTGTGGTCGTGTTTGCCGCTCCCGTATTGGCCTACACAGCCATGAAAAGCGCTGCCGCCCTACCTGACACTGTTTAAATAGTCTGTAATAGACTCAAAGGCCAATGATGATACCTAATAAGAGCAATACTTATCTATGTAAGATGCATGAGATTACTTTCTATGCGTCGCGTCGAGATGTCGCCAATTTTTTAGTTACCCATGAAATTACAATTATTGTCACAATTTATACAATAATATATCATGTTTCAAATATGAAAAACTTTCATATAATTTAAATGGTTGTTGATCTAATAAAAAGCCTATAATATACACTTTATCAGTACCCCTAGTGTAAATTTAGTCGACATCATAACGTAACGAACGAGTTTGCGTTAAGTCTCATTTTGTATAGGATTTTGAGTTTCCAAAACGTTCCGCTTGGCGCGCTCTTTCTAAATCCAATACAAAATGAGACTAAACGCAAACGCGTACGTCACGTTTCGAAATAGAATTTATTTACACTAGGGGTACAGATATCATGCGAATAATGTAAACATAGGAATTTACAACTTTGTATGCGAGCAGCATATGGAGCTACTATTTAACCTATTTACCAGTACATATATATGTACAGAGCTCAACGAGGGGAGGGAGGGGGGTTAGGGTCGGCAACGCGCATGTAACTCCTCTGGGGTTGCAGGCGTACATAGGCTGCGGATATTGCTTACCATCAGGCGGGCCGTATGCTTGTTTGCCACCGACGTAGTATATGAAAAAAATGTTAATGTGAAAAAGTCTTTTACTGATGCGTCAAACTCTACTGCAGGATTTATACAGGTACCAAAGACTCATTGACATCATCATATTATATTCCTCAGCCAGCGATGCGCATATATTATATTTTTATTGAATCGCAAGTTTATTGCATAAATTCACACATGACAACTTCATTAACATACAAGTACGATATGATAGTATTTTTGTCCTTTTCATAACAGCCCCACATAGGCAAATACACAGTAAAGTAGGTACCTATTGTGAAAAGATCATAATTTATGCTCATTTATTTAATGAATAATGTATTCTAGTCTAATAGACGCAAACTTAGTAGCTAAATACGAGTATCTCGACAAAAACCAGCTTCGCGTCACTATGTGCACTTTAGTTCATTTGTGGTGCGCGTGCCGCGGCCGCTGCAGGACACCATCGCAAGCGCGGACATCTGGCCGAAGGGGGTGTTTCGGCGGTTCCGGGGCAACCTGCCGAATCCTACGCCGAGTCAGACGACGCTACGGAGCCACGCTGTTACGTCGTCGCCCAAGTCCAATGTTTAGATTGTATTTTTTTATTACTTGTGTTTTCTCGTATCTTTGTATTTTTATATGTTTTGTAATGCTGTGTAACTAATTTGAATAATTAAAAAATACGACTAGCTGCTGTTTTTTGCTGTCAAGTAACACATCCTCGTAAATGCCCACGGATCTATGCTTGTAATACTTCTTTTGGTGGACGACCGGTTTGGCCTAGTGGGTAGTGACCCTGCCTACAAAGCTGGGTTCAAATCCTGGTAAGGACATTTATTCGTGTGATGAGCATGGGTATTTGTTCCTGAGTCATGGGTGTTTTCTATGTATTTATAAACATTTATATATTATATATATCGTTGTCTAAGTACCCCCAACACAAGCCTTATTGAGCTTACTGTGGGACTTAGTCAATTTGTGTAATTATGACCTATATATTTTTTTCTTTTAATGTGTAAAATAAGTAACCTAATAAACATACCTAACTTAATGCAATATGTCAATCTTTGTAAGAAATGATATCTGCTCCGATCACTTAAAACTGACCTATTATAATATATGAAAATCGGTCAGACTTATAACGCTGCAGATCATGCAATGAAATAGATGATACAAATAAATAAATTTAAATAATTATGATGGGTCTTTTGTATGTTGTATGTTATTGCTAGGCTTGTCCGTACTAGTTATTCTCCCTGCGTTTGACTTTTGGTTTACCACGTAAATGAGTCTTTGTTAAAAATATATGATTAATCTATAGAAAAACCCACTTTAGCCTACAGCCTGTGATATTTTTCACTAGAAACAGATGGTAAGCTAATCATTCCATCTAATTATTAAATAATTAGATTAGCAACTGTTCATGAGCCGTGATCCCTGATGCTGACAGATAGGCTGGATTAATTGGGACACTTGAACTGTCATTTTAGTATCTGGGATTCTGGGATAACTTTTGTTTATGTTGTCCGCTTGCAATCAGGTAATCCGGTTTCCTATATAAGTATCATGTGTTCACCAACAATTATTATTTATTATTATAGGGACATTCTTTTACAAAGAACATGAAACAAGTAAAGTCTACAATAATTTAGTGAGTAAATTATAATAAAGCCCGAAGTCGGGTTTCTTAAAAACAACGTAATCATAAATTTAGGAATTCTGCTTGCGCCCGGGCTTTTACCATGGCTTTTTTGAGTCAAAACAGATATTAAATCGAAACCGAAGTTTTTAGCAAAGAGAGCCGGCAAAGTCGCACGATCTGATTATTGAAAAGAAAAATGATAAAAGTGAGCGCTCGCTCGATTTGGCGCGGTTGGTCCCGCTTTGGAGAGACGAGTTCCGCGCTGTGAAGGACCGCTGGGAGCCACAGTCGCCAGAGTTTTTCTCAAACGAGTGTCAATACAGATCAAAGAGAGAATCAAAAGTCTTTGATTAATCATTGTGATTGTTTTTATTTATTTATTTATTTAATCTTTATTGCACATAACAAAACACACTGTACAATAGGCGAACTTAATGCCGTAAGGCTTTCTCTACCAGTCACCCTTCACGAATTAACGTAATTTTCCTCGAGAAACCTAGAAAAAATATTTTTTTTACCTATTAAACCAAATGGTAAGATGGGTTTTAAAATATGGCTTAGATTCGATTCGTCTCAGTCATAGCCCTTGACTGTAACATAGGCTTTTATTGTAATTTATCGGGTAAGAAAAAACCTTGTAGGTATATTATTCGTTAACGTATTGTTAGTACTCTATTTACTAGCCATACTCTTTCCGTGTTAGGAAGCGCGGCACGCGAGTGGAATTGTGGTCATTCCACGTACATCAAACTCCATGAGGGACACATGTACGTGCGAAGCTATTGTTGGCAAATTGTACAAAAACAATACAAAACCAATTGTAGCCCTGAAAGCCTTACTTGAAAGATATACCTGTATGGGAAACTTTCTTTTCTCAAACTTACAGTTTTTATACAGATCAAAATTACAGTTTGCGGTCAATAAAAAAGATGACTTATGTTCGTCATTTGATAGAAAATTACAATAATTTTTAGCAGGCTGCGAGCACGAATTATGCCAGTAAACATATCGGTATTAGTACACATAATTGATAAATGTTTTGTAATATTTATATGACAGGCGAAATTGATATTATCGACTATCGTAAAGTTTAAATCTAAAAGTATGAATACTAAATTAAAAATTTATAATATCGGCTGTGACAATTTTGAGAAAGTTTAGTAAAACCATTTATAGGTACATGATAAAAAAAACATTAAGCACTTTACACGACAAAAAAACATTAAATACTCTACATATTTGGTATCGTTTTTTGATTAGGAAAAAGTAAAAGAAACATTCTTTGACGCGAACATTATTTGGCATTTTTTTTCGCATCATAACTTTTTTTATCCAGTTTTTACTAATCACGTTACACCTGTATACTAGTGATTGAGTCTACAAATCCATGTTTGCTAGAGGCGAACGAGACAGCAACATGAATAGAGCCGTATTTACGTACCTATACATTAAAGGCGATGCAACACGTTGAGACAATATTAGTGTCATTCCATACACAGCGTGTATTTTTAATACAACCGGAAGTTGAATTGAGGCGTAGGTTTCAGTCCAATAAAACGATAATTAAAGAAATTTTTAATTTAATTAAGCAATTTTCGAAAAAAAATCGAGACTGTTTGTTGCGACAGTAGTGACATCGCTTCAATAAACTTGCGCGACGTTACGAATATAAACAAAGTAATGATACTAACGATACATGGCGTTCTAAATTAATTTATGAGGAAAAATAAAAGGCCTAAAGTTTATGTAAACCATATTAAACGTAATTCATTCGGGCCTATTTAGGTATAACTTAGACTACGTGGTCGTGTAAAGAATACACTCTGTACTATACGTACTGGTTTTGGTAGTTTTGCATACTCTTTAGGTATATTTTTATCATTATGTAGTTAAGTGATGGTGCCAGTGGAGGGTTGTTTCTCTTTTTAATACCGTGTTCTTAAAGTGTTTTTAATAACACTGGTCTGCAACGAAATCCTCCTTTAAAAATTATGCTATAAATATCAAGATTTTAATGCTTTGAAAACTCTATCTTCCCATTGGCCGATTTTTAGGGTTCCGTAGCCAAATGGCAAAAACGGAACCCTTATAGATTCGTCATGTCCGTCTGTCTGTCCGATTCTGTCACAGCCACTTTTTTCCGAAACTATAAAAGCTATACTGTTCAAACTTGGTAAGTAGATGTATTCTATGAACCGCATTATGATGTTTACACAAAAATAGAAAAAAAACAATAAATTTTGGGGGTTCCCCATACTTAGAACTGAAACTCAAAAAATCTTTTTTCATCAAACCCATACGTGTGGGGTATCTAAGGATAGGTCTTTAAAAATGATATTGAGGTTTCTAATATCATTTTTTTCTAAACTGAATAGTTTGCGCGAGAGACACTTCCAAAGTGGTAAAAAGTGTGTCCCCCCCCCGTAACTTCTAAAATAACAGAATGAAAAATCTAAAAAAAATATATGATATACATTGCCATGCAAACTTCCACCGAAAATTGGTTCGAACGAGATCTAGTAAGTAGTTTTTTTTAATACGTCATAAAAATTAAAAAAAAAAAAATTTTCATCAAACCCATACGTGTGGGGTATCTAAGGATAGGTCTTCAAAAATGATATTTAGGTTTCTAATATCATTTTTTTCTAAACTGAATAGTTTGAGCGAGAGACACTTCCAAAGTGAAAAAAAAGTGTCCCCCCCCCCCTGTAACTTCTAAAATAACGGAATGAAAAATCTAAAAAAAATATATGATATACATTACCATGCAAACTTCCAACGAAAATTGGTTTGAACCAGATCTAGTAAGTAGTTTTTTTTAATACGTCATAAATGGTACGGAACCCTTCATGGGCGAGTCTGACTCGCACTTGGCCGCTTTTTTTCTATCACGTCTAGATTTTTTGATATGATTTTTTTTTATTTCAGAAATTTTGTTTTACATATTAAATTTTATTGTCAACCTCAAGAACAGTATATATACATAAAAAATAAGTTTTAGCGAGTTCTAAGAGAAAGAAAGAAATTATTGAAAGTGACTTTTATGGTAGTACATTTGCGCATGCGCAGTATTCGCTGTGACTTTACAACAGTTAGTTGTAAACTGGTCTTTTAATTCGATTCAATTCAATTCAATGCATTTCTTTGTCGAAAAGCAGGTAGTGTTACAAACAGGTGTAACATACAGATAATTAAGTGCTCCACTTTTGGCCTTATTATGAGGCATACAAATATTTAACGTGAGTGGCGGTGTAGCTCATGCGATTCAAAGTAATTGTCACCATCAAAATAATAAATGTCAACTATTGACATATACGTGCTTATCAATTAATGTCAAAATTCTAATTGTTAAATGTCAAAGTAAGGTCTATATTTAAATTATATAATTTAGATAATACATTACAAATACATGCATCAAAAAAGTTCGCTGTCATTTAGATATTAGTATATGTCATAGTAGCACTTGGTTTTCAATAAAGTTTTTATCGTATTGCGGAATCTGTTTATCGGTATAGTTTGTATCGATTCAGGTAGTTTGTTAAAAAATTTAACAGCCATGCTAAAAATGCTTTTTCCAAAAAATAGGCAATGTGCACGTGGATTTAAAAATGTATTTTTTTGCCGTAAGGTACGTGCCAGGTTGGGCTGCTTGACTTTGCAGACCAGTGTAATAATAGCCTCAAGATCACGTATGCGTATATTATAATAATTTATAAAATCTCAGACAATGCTTGACATCCTGTCGATAAACTGTGAAATAAAAGAAAGCAAGATATAAAGAGCAATGCGATCGTGCGGTCAAAACAACAATTTTGCTGTCCACTGCATTAAATTTATCACCGCTCGAATCATCGTAGGGGCGTGCATAATACGAGTCAGAACTATTTTATGCTCCTTTCTTAGTTTAAGTGTTCGATGTTTCGTGCCATTACAAGAGAATTTTTGTTTAAGTGTTCGAATGGGTAAGTCTTCATTAAGTAGTCTTCATTTTCTATATAGGAACAGATATTTTTAACTCTGAGCTAGAGACAAACATTATTTTCATTAATATTAAGTTTTTTAATTACTATACCATTGTCTACTTTGTAATTGTACTTCTACTACGTGTTAAAGATAGTGTGGTGTGCACTAGTAAAACTAGATTAAAACTTCCAATTGAGGGCTTTACTTAAATCTTCAAGGGTTTTATTATACATATTTCTTTCACAAGTAACGCCAAAATTGTGGTCGGTGCACAACTTACGGTAAAAATTATAAATTTCGCGCCTTTTACCCGAAAGCACCATTTATGATAACGGGTTTTCAATTTTCGAACAAATTTTACACAAATAAATGTGTTTTATTAATCAATTATAATCGTTACGGCGTTATAAAAATGGTTTTAGAGATATTGTTTGCGCAACAGGTTCAGTAGTATGTATTTTGTTACCTATATTTATTAATTGAATTAATTATACTGTGATCAATAATTGTAATACTGTTTTAGAATCAGACCAAGCTAAGTTGGCATCGATTTTGATAGCCCAGCCTGTGCAAGTGTTAAGTAAACCCATATATTCATAGAAGTTTGACGTTTAAAATAACACTTGCCCTATCTAGGCTGTCAATATCGCTGCCAACTTATCTTGGTCTGACTCTAAGTTTCATCATGTCAGATATATTTTTTGGGTGGGGACACTGTTGATCACTCCTTATTTTGAAGTAAAAACGCGGCCACAATGCTGGGTTTCAAATGGAGCTGTCAGCTGGGGTGTAAAAAAGTCACTTAATGAGGTACAGTTGATCGGTAGGCACAGCAATCGTTATTTTGTTCTGTCCTGCGGCACTTCCAATTCTCAGGCCTCATTACAGACATGCACGAAGGCAAATTGAAAAATTACATTTTCGGGTCAAAGTTCTGGCTTCGGTTTCCAGAGACGTGTATTTTACACGGCCGCATGTTTTACATGTGAACATGTGTACGAAACTTATTTTCTATAAAGAGCGCATTTTCGCAAAATCTTTCATCAAAATCGGCCTAGCCATTTAATAGTTTAACTTATTTGTACCGCCACCTAACGGGTCCAAGGACTTTAAAAGTTCAATGATTATGATTTTTTAGTGGCAGTTTTTGATTCATTTATCGTATTTTTTTGGTTTTCCATTTGGTCTCAATATAATTAATGTTTGACACCATTGGCAAATGTCACTACTTATCAATTTGAGTGGCAAAAAAATCACTTTGTGCACAGAATCCATGTCTTATAAATTACCCTGATCATAAATGGTCATACTATTTTAAAGAAAGTATTTTTTCATGTTTCCAGGTTAAACGATTCATAAAGACAAGTAAGTATAAGTTTGTGACTGACAGGCTAACATTAAGAGCTATATGGCTTAAATTTAGTACCAAACGAACCCCAAAAAAGGCGGGAAGAGGATGTGGACGTCTATACTACTCGAGCATTTAACCTAAATTGTTATCGTTGTTTTTTTTCTTATGTACAATAAACTGTTCGATCTTTGACTATGTTGTGAATAAAGGTATAGGGACCGTGCGCGTTGGAGGGTCTGCCATCTTGTGGCCTGAATCGGAACCATAAACATGCACATGTACACGTCACGTGTTTTCTTGTACATAGTAGGTTCTGCCACCTTGTGGGCTACATCGGAACAAAAAACATCACATTTACGCCTCGCGCCAAAAATCTGACGGCTCCTGTGCTGCCTCCTACAGTTCATGCACGCTCCCTATAGATGTGTAAATGTATGCTTGAAGTCTATTGTGGCAGATACATTTTGATACTTGTGATAGATTCGGGGTAACAAGGGTAGAGACTGAGATTTATTTAAAACTTAAAATGGCAAATATAATTTTATTTAATTTTCATTTAAAATTTGTCAAATGTCACTTCATTGTTGTGCCAGAAGGAATCAAATTTTTGATGTAAATAATGAATAAACTATCAAAAGTTATACGCGTCAGTTATATTTTTTTATGATTTATAAATATGAAGAAAAACAAAAAGAGTAGGAAGTGATCATCAGATTTCATAAATTATATTTATTAGACATTTTGTACCTTATAAGTAATTATATGTATTAGACCACGAATATGCAACATAAGGTTTCTAAAATAAGACGGAATTCGTTTTTTTCTAATTTGGAGTTTGTAGAGTGTAAATATACTTATATACTTATTATGTCACACAATACTCGTAAAGGGACTACACTTGATACAAATCTCGCATACGTTTGTGTTCGGCGATATTCTTTCATCAAAATCTGTTCTCAAAATCTGTATAGTATAATCTGGTAAGTATGTATAGAACTATAAGAAAATAAATGTTCAAGTACCATTATTACTTTATTGCTTAAAGTATATATTTTTACGGTTCCGTAGCCAAATGGCAAAAAACGGAACCCTTATAGATTCGTCATGTCCGTCAGTCTGTCCGTTTATGTCAGAGCCACTTTTTTCCGAAACTATAAAAACTATACTGTTCAAACTTGGTAAGTAGATGTATTCTATGAACCGCATTAAGATTTTCACACAAAAATAGAAAAAAAAAACAATAAATTTTGGGGGTTCCCCACACTTAGAATTGAAACTCAAAAATTTTTTTTTTCATCAAACCCATACGTGTGGGTTATCTATGGATAGGTCTTCAAAAATGATATTGAGGTTTTTAATATCATTTTTTTTCTAAACTGAATAGTTTGCGCGAGAGACACTTCCAAAGTGGTAAAATGTGGGGACACACATTTTACCACATTTTTTTCTAAACTGAATAGTTTGCGCGAGAGACACTTCCAAAGTGGTAAAATGTGGGGACACACATTTTACCACTTTGGAAGTGTCTCTCGCGCAAACTATTCAGTTTAGAAAAAAATGATAACCCCCTGTAACTTCTAAAATAAGAGAATGATAAAACTAAAAAAAATGTATGATGTACATTACCATGCAAACTTCCACCGAAAATTGGTTTGAACGAATCTAGTAAGTAGTTTTTCTTAATACGTCAAAAAATTAAAAAAAAAATTTTTTTTCATCAAACCCATACGTGTGGGGTATTTATGGATAGGTCTTCAACAATGATATTGAGCTTTCTAATATCATTTTTTTCTAAACTGAATAGTTTGCGCGAGAGACGCTTTCAAAGTGATAAAATGTGTGTCCCCCCTCCTGTAACTTCTAAAATAAAAGAATGATAAAACTAATAAAAATATATGATATACATTACCATGCAAACTTCCACCGAAAATTGGTTTGAACGAGATCCAGTAAGTAGTTTTTTTTAATACGTTATAAATGGTACGGAACCCTTCATGGGCGCGTCCGATTCGCACTTGGCCGCTTTTTTAAATATTTGTCGCCATTTTGTCTAGTCTCTACTTTCAGTAGCATGAATTTAATTACGATGTATTAAGCTACCAAAAAAAACAAATTACTGGAATAATGAGTTTGTAATGTTAGTACTTATTACAACTAAGCATGCTGATTCCGTAGGTATAATAAGGAAACAGACTCACAGTTGCAATCAAAGTCCCGTTCTGTGAATACGTGCGCCTTCAAGATTTATAGGTAGACGGAGTCCCACAGAATTTAAGGCGAATAAAATAAATTAAACGACCGTTATAGAGCAGCACTAGAGCCATGGATGTGGCAGGTTGTGCACGAGTTTGATCTGCGGTAGCGGCTGGGAGACAGTAATAGTGCAATAAGAGCGATATAGGAGAGATGCGCGCAGCGGGACACCGACCGAAACGAATCGAACAGAATATTCGCCTTAACCGCCTGTGTGCAAGCTATTTTTGTTCAAGCGATTTATTATAATAGCTGTATAAATATGTTTTATATTTCAGGCTACTAGTTCCAAGTAGGTGTCGCAGATAGGATCTTATCCTTCCTTCTGGGAGCAATTGTTAGCGGTGTGATGCAGTTAGTCTAGGTACACGGTGAGTGATGAAGTTATAAATCCTAGGTACGAATGTCCAGGAACTAGGGCATATGTAAATACGAACCTACGAGTAATAAGTAGGTTTATTTTTAAATTTAATTGCTCAATTAAATTTGAAAATAAAACATAATTAAACTATAAAACTTAAAACCTAAATCTAAAAATAAATAATACTAAAGTTAAAATAAAATACAAAAAAATATCCCCCTGCGGCATGGTGCCGTAGATACTGGCAGCATTTCCTCGCTGTATTGCAAGACTAATTCTTTGAGCGAGGAAGCTGCCAGCTCTGCGGTCGCCGGTGACCTCTGCTAACCTTTTTGAAAGGTCCTTAAAGAGCTTAAGGGCACTTGGACCCCACGGGCCAAGGGTCTCGACGCCAAAAAAATTTCACATTGCTCAATCAGGCGTTACTATGTGGAAATCCATATTAATTAATTAAAACGTTGTTTTACCAATCCGCGATAAAATAATGTATTATAGTTTTTTTTTAAACTATAAAGTACTACGCCATATTTTTCTATGCAAGAAACTAGTCAGACAGATTATAGTCAATTACTGCTAACCCGTTATCCTTGCTACGTATACCTAAGTACGATTATGTTTAACACCCAGTAACACACAGTTTAACACCCTCCCTCCCACCGCTAAACACGCGAGCACTTTAAATTTAATTTTACGTGGACTATTTTATTAATCTGATATTAACATAAAGGCGACAGAAATACAGTTTTATTAATGAGCCTGTAGACGATACTTATCAGTGCAGTTCGTGCTTCTGGCGAAAGTTCCCCGAACTCCGAATGTGTCCAGAAATTGATGGGCCTGTCGGTCGATGCCGGAATCGAATCTTGTACCGATCATGCACGCAATCGCAGCACGCAATACGAGGTGAAGGACCCTCCGAAAATTAAATATAATATCAACACCGAAGCCAGCCGAAAGACGAGTTTCAAGAGATACGGTAACCCACTTTTCGCTTAGACTCCTTGTTCCCAGAGCGCAGTTAAGTGTTCGACTGTATAAAATCAGTATAATTGTGAACTTAGAATTTGTAGTAACTGCCGACATTTACTAACGAGATTTTCAACAACAACAATACGTATAATAATAAACTTACAATAAAGTCACACTTATAATAGGTAGCAGGCTTGAGGCGAATGTTCACCAGCGGTCGGTATACGATGGTAAAAACAATCATATTCCGATAGACAAGTCAGGTGATCTGGTCAGCGTTTCAGCACAGACAATCCAAACTTAGCATATACAGTTATACAGTGTAAACTCCATATAACGTCACTCGATATATAGTTTCACCCGCTATCTATAACGACGAATTTTTTTGGCTAAACTTGCTTTACTTTCATATTAATTTCACTCTAGGTAATATAACGAAAAATCTCTAAGTATAACGTTTATAAATGTCCGGTTCTTTGAGTGTCGTTAAATATAGTTTACAGTTTACACTTGTTAACGGGAACAATGTTTATATTTTCAGCATTTAGGTTTAGTTAGTAGATTAGTAATTTCTTCAGTCTTTTATGTAACGCCGCTCATTGTTATGTTGTTGATTGTTGAAGATTTAATTAGGTAGGATATAGGATACAGTTCTTTGCTTTCACAAAGTCTCGTGTGACAGCATAAACTGAAGACTCCTATGCCACTACTAAAGTTGCATTAACCATATTTAGCGTCACTAATTTTGTCTAGTCACTGTTTAGTGGTCATATAAAAGCTCCCGAGAGTCAGTTACAATGACATTGAAAAAAAAAAACGTTTACACACTAGCCAAACTAACGGTTTTACAATTTCGCATCACAATAGATTGCCGTGATTGACATAAACAAGCAAGTGAGCGATGTTCACATGTGTTTGTTATATTTTCTTAATATCGTTGATTAGGCATAATGTTGACCTTTGTAGTTTGTAAAGAATACACATCAATCATTGACAGGTACATGGGGTATACTGTTAATTATGCCTACTTCTAAAATGACAAGGTCAAAATTTGTTTCAACTTTGTTCTACTTCTGAAATAATTTGGAGCATCTGCCAGATGGAGAATGAAGGTGCGATGTTCCTTTCACCGCCATTAATAGGACTAGTGATCTGAGGTGAGACGATCAGGCTGTATATATAAGCAATTTTAAGCTAGTGGGCGTGGCATAGGAAGACACAGGTGCCGCCGTTGCATGTGATTACTAATTACTAAGGAAATAATTAAAACTAACTATTTTAAGTTTATTGTTGACGGATTTTATAGGGTTAGATTTCGATCAAATTTGGTGGATAAGTAGAGAAAGAGTTGCATATTCTGTAAAATATAAGCGCAACTTATACATAAGTATATACATATATACCTATGTATAAGAATCTTCCCCTTTGTTACGATAAAGTTAAGTATTTTCGTAATTCACGAAAACGTTTAGTATTTTCGCAGCTCAATGGAAAAATAACAAAATGCATGCAACACTAGACATATAATCATTACGGTAGAACGCGAACGCCCAGGATTGAAATATTAAATATAACATTAATTCATTAAGTTTTTTACAGTTTAGTAACTGTATATACAGGTACAAATGAATAATAACATTACTAAATTACTTAAACATGTAAAAAATCCCGTTAAAACTATTTTATTGCCATTTGGATAAGGTTGTATTTTAAAGTATAGGATGACCAAACTTTAGACTAGCTAAGAATCGAGTCCCTAAGTAACCTAAGATCAGGCCGAAATCGAAAAACTATTAAAAATAAGGTTAAATGATTAGTTGGTCATTCATCTATGTCCGTTTGTTACTTGCGGTTTTGACGGTGGTAGTAGTATTCCAAATTTTATTTAGTTATTTCCAAGTTTAACGGTTTCTGAGACAAACGCATTTAACTAATTTAAGACCTCAGTGATCCCATACACTTATGGGATCAGAGACACTTATGAGAGTGATCCATGAATTAAGTTTAGTACGGAGCACTAAAAATATAGATTTTCTGTAAACCTCTGTATATCACCTACTTACTAACTATTATTAGATATACATATTTATATTATGACTATGGTCGACATGTTCGATATGTAATTAAAACCAATCAAATTTGCCTTATGCCCAGTGAATAATTCTCACTTTCCACAGCACGTGTCTATTCAAGAACACAGAATGTTCACCCACTCAGCACGAACTACGTCTTACTGCTACTTATTCAAATGATGAATTGCTCCACGTGTAGGTATAATGTATCATTTCAGTACTCTAGCCGCACCGCGTTACAATCCCGATGAACTTCGGTCCGAAAAGGAATTTGAAGATGCTGTACATCAGTTAAAAGTCATGTTTAAATGGTAACCACCATAATGGAATTAATAATGGTAATGTAATATAATCGCCGAGATCCAACCGCATGTGTAGATTCTATTTAATATGGATTTTGACTACCGTATAGAACAGTTTTGAATGATTCACGGTTAGTTTCACTGGACTTAAATCGACCGGGATATGGACCGTGATGATATATTAAAAAAAGGTAATCATGGTCCATACCCTGGTCGATTTAAGTCAACTGTATAGAAGATTTAATTTCCTTTGATTCTAGTTATTACTGCCTGTCTGTTCTGTTGAAGCCCTACTGTCCGGAGTCGGTACTATTTACAAACAATTTTACCTTAAGACTGTCGAGGCTAGTTTGGCATATTATTATTTTACAACGTATAGGTATATATATTATTGGTACGAACCCTCAAAAACACTCTTAAAAATCTGTAATGTGTAGGTACCTAAGTATCTCCTCTCCACGTTAGTTTGCAAGCTCATTACCGTAATAGACGTAAGTATGCGTAATTTTCTGTTATCAGTAGCTAATGAATCGTCAGTGTACGTTTGCAGACATCACAAGCTGTCACAGCCTCGCCACAGCAACGCGTTTAGTGATGGATAGCCGTCACTGGTTATTACCACTGCTGTCAATTAATAGAATTTCACAAACGTTAAAATTGCTCAATACTCTGCAATGGGTTTTTACAAACATTGGAATTATCTGACTATTCTTAATCTTAAAACAGACAGACAAAGGTACAGAAAATATCATAAAGTATCACTTGGTGGCTCTTTTATAGAGGTAATATAACCTCCTCCTTTTTTGAAGTCTGTTAAAAAGAGCCACCACTTACTTGATTGTATGTCTCGAGAGGTTTAGCGTATTGAATGGGGGATCGTGCAATTCTTCACAATATTGGTTCCAGAATATCAGATATATTTGGGCGACAGACATTCAATTAAGGTTTCTTGTCAAATGAAATTCTTAGGAACAAAAGTGCTTTCTGAAACAGGAGATGTTGCATCCTAAACAAGAAAAAGGATCTACATCGAAGTGTACACATAAATACAAAGGTACGTGTCGAGTATTAGGTACGTATCTCCCAACGGAGATGTCAAGACAGTACCGCATACAAACGTTTCAAAATAATGAAGTATAACATTAGAACATTTTAAAGTCCATTAATCATAAGATCATAACGAATCAATTGCACAAGTCAACACAATGCCGGAGTTTGACGAGACAAAGTCTAAACGGGTCGATGGAGCGGATTCGTGCCCGCTGATTTATCGATCGCATAAATTTAATAACACGGTGAAGAAACGCAGAAGCTTTATTGTAGACGTTGCAAAACTTGTATGTTGCCAACTTGCATATTGCCACTAAGCACGATCTGCTAAAGGGTTACTGTTACTACATAGCCTGGCCATTCAGCTTTGGTTTTAGGACTCTTTGGCACCTTTTCATAATCATAAATCACATACAAGCAGGTATTAAGTGTATACTTGTACAGTCGATATCAATAATAGCGAATAAAACAAGGCGTTAAAATTATCTGCCACCCTGGAATACTTTTTCAAATATTTCTGCAGTTCGTATTCAAAAGTATCCTGCTCAGTCTAGTTGTTCTACATAGAAAGGCTTATTTCTTTTTGATAAGTTATTAGAGAATGGTAGATACTTTTGACGTGTGGTACTGATCCATTACTTTTGATGCAGACAGATATAGAGGTAAAAGATGTTCTATGTATTAAAGTCAGTTATTTTTATATTTTTTTATTACCAAAGCAGCAACGTGGTCAACAAAAACCAGGTGTTCTATTTCTCGTATATACATGTCTTTTATGAAGTCGGCAAAAACTGTAGCATTTGTCACCCGTTAAAAAAAGAATCGAACCATTTATCTAGCAGTAGTTAGTTATAGAAACAATACTGATGGTACGATACAACACAAACATAACATGATAACACACCCACCCTAGATCTTAATTTAGTGAGCTAAAATCGTAGCTCTTCTTTTGGGCTTTGCTATAGTCGGGTTATGCATATTATTAATTTGGTCAACCGTCAGTATGTAGGTATAATGAACAAGTTAAAGGTCACGTGAAGAATTACGTTAAGAATTTCCCATAACTTTAACCAGCATGGAACTTATTTGCAATTTCCCCGTTTCTATACTTAACAAATGGGATGCTCCTTAATCTAATTCCATCTCTGACATATAAGATTGAAGTTGCTATTTTTAATTAACCTCTGGCTCGAGATGTGAGTTATATTCCGGTCGACGTCGGCCACAGATCTTACTTATTAGATTACTACTATCAGGACACCCATCTGGTGCTCTAGCTGCGCTGCACGCTGGCTCGCTATGAGATTGCAAAATTGCATAAGTGCCAAGCTTGGCATAGCAAGCATATGATTATCGGCTCTAGATAAGGGATTCTTAACGATTGTATTAAGCTACCCATTAGAATTATGCTGATTTGTCATCCGATAGGTTTGTACTGGTGTGAGAAATGACTCGGCGTCTTCTCTTAATGCATCTTCATTATTGACATTCAGAACCCGATCCGATCTATTGGTTTTATTATAATTATTTATTGAACTTCGATTTATTGGTCATATAAAAAAATTGCCTAATTCAAGGAAAAAAACTGAAACATACATTATCTGATTCTGATGATAAATTCAATTTGGTTTAAACCTAAAAGTAATAATCATTTTGGAACTTATTCGAAATAAGATTATTACGGGTTTTATTACCCACTTATTAGAGACACAGAAAATACGAAGAAAAATTACAATAATTACTACGTATTGTGAAAGCTTGCTACAATTATATTTTACCTACGAGGACGGCCAAACTGCTTAGGGTAGTTAAAATTGTCGAAAATGAAAAATCTAAATACCTATTGCACAAAATTCTTCTTTCTGAGCGAGCCTAGATAAAAAATATTTATTAAGGCAATTAAATACTTAAACTGTAAAGTCTCATTTAATAAGGGCATTTAAAAGGGCAAATAACTATACGTGTTATACAGACGTAGTTTTCATAATAATTGTAATCATTTTTGGTACAAGCTTTTATCCCTGACTGTACTTTTCCTTCCACATGCAATCAATACTCATCGAGACAATTCTAATAGAATAGAATAGAATAGAATATAAATATTTATTTGCCAGAATACGTTATAATTAGGTCTTAAAACAGTTTTAGTATCAGTATTCAGTCGACAAAAAGCCAACATGCAAAATGTTTGCAATTTACATTTACTAGTAGAGTATATCAGGTACATGCATAAAATTCTGATAATCCTAATAAAAACAATGACATAATGTAAATAAAAACAAATGAGATTAAATAGAAATACTAAGCTAAACTAAAATAGATTGGTAGGTATGTCAAAGCTGTCATAAACAGATAATGAAAAAAGAAAAATTACAATTTGAAATTTAAATAGTCCTTAACAGTATAAAAAACATGAGTACTTATAAGCATAGCCAATAACAGAACTCCATGGAATTTACACAAAATAAAATATCATCTGTGGGTAGACTTGTGACTTGTGCTGTACAAAAATTGTAAACATAAATTTTATTAAATTGTAGATCTTTGAAATACAAAGAAAAAGAGTATAAGAAAAGAAAAATAGTAACTGAAACCTGGGAAATTTCCTAAAATGTGTAGATAAAGTTATATTTTTGCGAGTATAGCGATACTCGCAAAATAGTACATTACGATACAAGTGCGAAAAACACGACCGAAGGGAGTGTTTTAAATCGACACGAGTTGCGAATTACCTATTCGCACATGTATCGTACAACGTTTTACAGTACATATGGCCCTTTAAATTTTCGACACAGTAACGTAATATGCTACTTCTCGCACTAGTGCTATAAAGTAGCCCCATATGTACTGTAAATATAACTTTATCTACACATTTTAGGAAAGTAGGAGATTTAATTTGTTCTTGGGGTGCCAAGAACAAATTAAATCTCCTACTTTCCTATGAAAAAATATTTTCAGTAACTGTATTTATTTCGTAAAAGTGTTATAAGAATATGATATGCAGTACATAAGCGAACGAGCCTATTATACACATGTTATACGCATTTTTCCTATAGATATCGCATTTACATGCTGGCTGGTATATCATATTTTTATACTGGGCTCGTAGCTCTCTTGCAAATATGTCTTCTCGCTTTTTAAAATATCCTGGGTAGCTTATAGTAAATAGGCATGCCTTTAAAATGTACATACAGGCTAAGGGGAGAATTTTAAACTTTTGGAATAGAGGTCTGCAACTATCGTCAAATCTAACCCCACCTAATTCACGCAAACATTTTTTCTGAATTATAAATGCCCTCTGAACGTCAACAGAATTGCCCCAGAGTAAGAGTCCGTAGTTGAGAGTCTTCTCTTCTTCCTCGCGTTGTCCCGGCATTTGCCACGGCTCATGGGAGCCTGGGGTCCGCTTGACAACTAATCCCAAGATTTGGCGTAGGCACTAGTTTTTATGAAAGCGACTGCCATCAGACCTTCCAACCCAGAGGATAAACTAGGCCTTGTTGGGATTAGTCCGGTTTCCTCACGATGTTTTCCTTCACCGAAAAGCGACTGGTAAATATCAAATGATATTTCGTACATAAATTCCGAAAAACTCATTGGTACGAGCCGGGGTTTGAACCCGCGACCTCCGGATTGCAAGTCGCACGCTCTTACCGCTAGGCCACCAGCGCTTAAGTCCGTAATTGAGAGTGGACGACACATACCCATGATAAGCAGTTAACGCGGCCCGAATAGAAATTGAATTTCTTAGACTTCTAAAAACCCCAAACACAATTAGGTTGCGTTGTTTTATCTCAGAGTTCCTACGGCCACCTCCTGTCTCCATGATCAGATCACCCGACTATATATGCTTACATATGCATATGAATGCAAATTTTTAGCTTCGTCGGAAACCGGGAAATGGGTCAAATTTAACTTGCAAGATGTGACCCGTACAAACATACTTACATGGTTACGTAGATACATTGCATTTTGACGACCGGTTTGGCCTAGCGGGTAGTGATAGTGACCCTGCCTATGGAGCCGATGGTCCGGGGTTGTAATCCTGGTAAGGGCATTTATTTGTGTGATGAACACGGATATTTGTTCCTGAGCCATGGGTGTTTTCTCTGTAGGTATTTAAGTATTTATAATTACATATTATATATATCGTTAGCTATCTACAACACAAGCCTTATTGACCTGATTTGACTTAGGGCCTGTTTCACAATGTCCAAGTAAAGTCCTGAACAAGCTATTTGCCACATATCTGACGAATAAAGTCATCGTTGCGTTTCACAATATTCAAATAAGCTTAACTGGTAGATAAAGTGCTAAGTTTTGCATGAAGTTTAGAAAAAGTAGGTAGTTAATTAATTTGTTAATTAGCTATCCTATTACTTCACTTGGACATCGTAAAACAGGGTCTTAGTCAATTTGTGTAATAATGTCCTATAATATTTATTGCAAGTTAAATAAAAGCTTTTAAAAAAAATATTGGAACATGTCACGCTTACGTCAGTTCTCCTTACTTGATAAGTGCTCAGACACAGAGTGGAATGACCTGAGAAAGGACAGCGACGAAAATTAGGACAAAAAATAACCAACCATAAAACCGCATGGAGATTCTCATCGTGGCAATATTTAAAATTGTCCATTAATCTCTACACAATAAAGATAAAAATAAAATGCCAGTCGGAATTTATTTTAATAATAAATTTTATTGCAGCCCTCGCTACCTTTACAGCTTAGTTAATTAACAATAAAATATTAAGGCTACTCAAACTTTATGTGGGTCAATAATCGGATTAAGAAACCGTAAATTACTACATTACGTAACGTCACAAAGGAAAGTAAGAGTGGAGACGTAATTTGTCCCTGATTTCCATACAGTGTTGCTAGCTCAGATTTTAAAAATATCGATGATGAAAACTCGGTAAAATCCTTTAAGCTGACTTAGCTGACCACATTTCCTGTAATTTTAACAAGTGTATTAATAGCCTTCTTTTGAACTATTTTTTGTTTAAATCCGTCCGTCCGTAAATATAATTTTAAGGTTAGGTATTGGTTCCTAGGTCGTATTTCCGCTCTACTACTGCTTGTGTGAAGTAGCGATGTAAGTAAATAAGCGGTGGTGGGCGAGTGAATCTGGTGGCTCCTCTACACGATGGGCCATCATACTGGCTCACTAAGATGGGCCAACATGTACAGAGGGTAGTGGTGTCGGATGGCTTACGGCGCGGCAGGATGGCGATGGGATGGCCACGGTGTCGGTTTTTCGTCCGCACGCAAAGGTAGTGGGCCAGCGATGATGCGTACGCATCTACATGTGTCCCATTCCATAGTGCGTGCTCTTAATCATCGCATGACCATCTCGCTGGTCTAGCGCTGGGCTATCGTGTAGAGCAGCCATAAACATCACATGGCCATCTCGCTGGTCCAGCGCTGGGCCATCGTGTAGAGGAGCCATGACGTCCGAATTTCAACCCAGTGGTTGCGGGTTCAAATCCTGGTTCGTACCAATGAGTGTTTCGGAACTTATGTACGAGATGTCATTTCATATTTACCACTAGCTTTTCGGTGAAGAAAAATATGGTAAGGAAACGTTACAAGGGTTTAGCGACACGCCCTATCGACGCCACAGGTGACCAGAAGGCTGGCCAGTATTTTGCTCAGCGTATAAGCATTGCCATTCAACGTGGCAATGCGGCCAGCCTTCCGGGCATACTTCCCATTGGCAGCGATATGGAGGACGGTTTTTATTTATTACATTATTTAAAGTTTATTTTATTAATTTTGAGTTTATTTATAGTTTATTTGATGGATTTGTTGTTTCTGTACCAATAAATAGCAAATATATGATTATTATATATTTTTTTAAATATTGAGATATTTCAATAGACATGGTAGCGCAGTTTCCATAAGGGTCACGCGGTAGCATTTACCGCGGACTTTTAGCGCTGGTCTCGCTAATTACCATCTCGTTTGCAATTTAACCCCTAAAGACCTCTTGGTACATGCAGATACGATCGCTGTACCGTTAAACACCTTGATTTTTATATTGGCTTTCACTAAATACCTATAGAACCGAGTGAAATTATTTAGCTGCAATGTAACAGCCTTATCACGTACCTATATCGCTAGATAAACATATTTTTTCGACTCGTCGACTGTAATGGTTTAATTAATATTTCTCATATTATATCACGATTGTATAAAATACTATTAATGTTTGTACTTACTAGTGAAAACACTTTAGCTGTTTACAAGTCACGTTGAAGCTTTACACAAAATTACACAAAAATTTAAAATATTTCATCAATAATTTAATGCCGTTGTCTTTTCAGTGCCACAGACAATTAATAACCACCTGCAACAATTTTAATGTTGTCCAAGTCGCCTTAAGTTCGTTACTTATCTGCCTATTGTTTAAATTCAGATTTTCACTTACATGATTGTTATTTTAACGAACGTTATTTCTTTCTTCGCAAACGAAAACTCATGATTAGACGTATTAACCATGGGTTTTAAGAGAATAGTGGACAACTGACCACACAAACTTAGTCCCCATTCTCCTCCTCGGATATTGACATTATGGAAAATATTTTAATACAGTTTATAGTATATTAACCATAGCTGCCACCTTCGTTTGACTTTGTTCGGTTTTTCTGAATCTCATAAGAGTTAGGACGTTAAAACAAATATCTATAACAAAATTTAAAAAGCTTATAATAATAAAAAAGTCGAAAAAAACAATCGAAAGGGCATAGCTGTGGTTCAAATAAATAAAATAGCCCTTTATTCTATGTAAACGGTTGTAGATATGAAAATAAAGACTTATATCTATTAACGTTTAAATTTTAAAAGAATTTCTAGGGCGGGGAAAGGTCCCAGTTGCTATCCATGGTCAGTGCTAGCTGTGGTTAGTGTACATCAAATGGCGTAACAATATTTTCTATAATGTTAATATCCCGAGAGGAAAATGCGGACTAGGTTTGTATAGAGAAGCGGTCACGTGACTTTGTCCCCTTTAGTCATAAGGCAACGAATGACAAGTAAAAGTAGAACGAAGCAAATATTGATTGTTGAATAGTTTGTTAAAAACAATATTAAGGTGAATATGACAAAACAACTTGTAAACAATTACCCAGCTACAACCGTTTAAGAGTCCTTATTCCTACAGACGAGCGTATTTTGTAAAATGCTTCCTTTTTCATTCAAGATTACGACGTAACTATTAGTATTTATTCAAAAACTGATAACGTACTTAAATAATCGTTTCCTAAACTAGGGGCTCCAACAGTTCAAATTTTCATTTTCTCTTTTAAACCTCTTTTTTAATGAGGTTTTTTGGGAGTCTTTTCCAAATTTTGCAGTGAGATGTGGCGTTTCGGTTCTCAATTTTGCTATAAACAAGAATCATTTGTTACATGAATGACTACAATTTGATTCAACATATCTCGTACGAGGGGCTGGAATGATTAACAATCGAAGATTCATTTGAAAAAACTGATAAAATACCTTCCGAGTTTTCTTCATTTTTTTGGTGAAAACAGGGTTTTATTATATTTTATTTCCGCAAATTGTACGCATATTTTGCTTGAAAAATAATATTATAGCAAACTGTAACTTTATGTTAACCTATAAAAAAAAAATCGTAACTATGGGACCTACATTGCCGTAAATTTATATTTTTTTAAAACACGTATAAATCACGCAGCAGCGACGCGACGCCCCGCTCTCAGTCCGCGCGGAGCGCGCTTAGAGGACGGACCTGTGCTCGATTGTCAGGCATTCGTTGCGATCGTAATCAGCTACGGAGTTCCGAGAAGTGCTATATACTGCGATTAGAAAATCTTAATAAAAGTTCATTTTTTACAGTATGCCTAACAGACTCGCTTATTGATGGATTTTCAGTGTTACTTTTTTTTTAATACTAAGTCGGTGGCAAACAAGCATACGGCCCGCATATGTACGCCTGCAACTCCAGAGGAGTTACATGCGCGTTGCCGACCCTAACCCCCTCCCACCCCTCGTTGAGCTCTGGCAACCTTACTCACCGGCAGGAACACAACACTATGAGTAAGGTCTAGTGTTATTTGGCTGCGATTTTCTGAAAAACGCATTTTCACTTGAAATTATGTTAGGGTTTGCATTATTATTTTTGACCCGGATGAAGTCCAAGTTCTCATGATGGAGTCAGGAGTTGGTCACCAGAACTCCTAATCTACTAATTATAATCCCATAGTGTTTGGGCTCAAAAGATTTGCCCTGACGAACACCATCGATCTAGATGAGGTCCAGGGTCTCATGATGGAGTCAGGAGTTGGTCACTAGAACTCCTAATCTACTTATTATAATTCCATCGTGTTTGGGCTCAACAGAGTTGCCCTGATGAGCACCTTCAATCTAGATGAGGTCCAGGGTCTCATGATGGAGTCAGGAGCTGGTCACCAGAACTCCTAATCTACTCATCATAACTCCATCGTGTTTGGGTTCAATAGAGTTGCCCTGACGAGCACCATCAATCTAGATGAGGTCCAGGGTCTCATGATGGAGTCAGGAGCTGGTCACCAGAACTCCTAATCTACTCATCATAACTCCATCGTGTTTGGGCTCAATAGATTTGCCCTGATGAACACCATCGATCTAGATGAGGCCCAGGGTCTCATGATGGAGTCAGGAGTTGGTCACCAGAACTCCTAAACTACTCATCATAACCTCATCGTGTTCGGGCTCTATAGATTTGCCCTGACGAGCATCATCAATCTAGATAAAGTCCAGGGTCTCATGATGGAGTCAGGAGTTGGTCACTAGAACTCCTAATCTACTCATTATAATTCCAACGTGTTTGGGCTCAAAAGATTTGCCCTGATGAGCACCATCGATCTAGATGAGGTCCAGGGTTTCATGATGGAGTCAGGAGTTTCAGGAGTTGGTCACCAGAACTCCTACTCATCATAACTCCATCGTGTTTGGGCTTAATAGAGTTGCCCTGACGAGCACCTTCAATCTAGATGAGGTCCAGGGTCTCATGATGGAGTCAGGAGCTGGTCACCAGAACTCCTAATCTACTCGTCATCATAACTCCATCGTGTTTGGGTTCAATAGAGTTGCCCTGACGAGCACCATCAATCTAGATGAGGTCCAGGGTCTCATGATGGAGTCAGGAGCTGGTTACCAGAACTCCTAATCTACTCATCATAACTCCATCGTGTTTTGGCTCAATAGATTTGCCCTGATGAACACCATCGATCTAGATGAGGCCCAGGGTCTCATGATGGAGTCAGGAGTTGGTCACCAGAACTCCTAATCTACTCATCATAACCTCATCGTGTTCGGGCTCAATAGATTTGCCCTGACGAGCATCATCAATCTAGATAAAGTCCAGGGTCTCATGATGGAGTCAGGAGTTGGTCACTAGAACTCCTAATCTACTCATTATAATTCCAACGTGTTTGGGCTCAAAAGATTTGCCCTGATGAGCACCATCGATCTAGATGAGGTCCAGGGTCTCATGATGGAGTCAGGAGTTGGTCACCAGAACTCCTAATCTACTCATCATAACTCCATCGTGTTTGGGCTCAATAGATTTGCCCTGATGAACACCATCGATCTAGATGAGGTCCAGGGTCTCATGATGGAGTCAGGAGTTGGTCACCAGAACTCCTAAACTACTCATCATAACCTCATCGTGTTTGGGCTCACTAGATTTGCCCTGACGAGCATCATCAATCTAGATAAAGTCCAGGGTCTCATGATGGAGTCAGGAGTTGGTCATAGATTTGCCCTGACGAGCATCATCAATCTAGATAAAGTCCAGGGTCT
Source organism: Cydia pomonella (assembly GCF_033807575.1). NCBI lineage: Eukaryota > Metazoa > Arthropoda > Insecta > Lepidoptera > Tortricidae > Cydia > Cydia pomonella. The sequence continues at coordinate 12,009,022 of NC_084710.1, forward strand.
CATGATGGAGTCAGGAGTTGGTCACTAGAACATAATTCCAACGTGTTTGGACTCAAAAGATTTGCACTGACGAGCACCATCGATCTAGATGAGGTCCAGGGTCTCATGATGGAGTCAGGAGTTGGTCACCAGAACTCCTAATCTACTCATCATAACTCCATCGTGTATGGGCTCAAAAGATTTGCCCTGACGAGCACCATCAATCTAGATCAGGTCCAGGGTCTCATGATGGACTCAGGAGTTGATCACCAGAACTCCTAGTCTATTCATCATAACTCTATCGTGTTTGGGCTCAAAAGATTTGCCCTGACGAGTACCATCGATCTAGATTAAGTCGAGGGTCTCATGATGGACTCAGTAGTTGGTCACCAGAACTCCTAATCTATTCATCATAATGGTAATTTGATGGTGCTTGTCGGAGTAAATCTATTGAGCCCAAACACGATGGAGTTATGATAAATAGATTACGAGTTCTGGTGACCAACTCCTGACTCCATCATGAGACCCTGGACTTCATCTAGATCGATGGTACTCGTCAGGGCAAATCTTTTGAGCCCAAACACGATGGAATTATAATGAGTAGATTAGGAGTTCTAGTGACCAACTCCTGACTCCATCATGAGACCCTGAACATCATCTAGATTGATGGTGCTCGTGAGGGCAAATCTATTGAGCCCAAACACGATGGAGTTATGATGAGTAGATTAGGAATTATGGTGACCAACTCCTGACTCCATCATGAGACCCTGGACTTCATCTAGATCGATGGTACTCGTCAGGGCAAATCTTTTGAGCCCAAACACGATGGAATTATAATGAGTAGATTAGGAGTTCTGGTGACCAACTCCTGACTCCATCATGAGACCCTGGACTTCATTTAGACCGATGGTACTCGTCAGGGCAAATCTATTGAGCTCGAATACGATGGAATTATAATGAGTAGATTAGGAGTTCTAGTGACCTACTCCTGACTCCATCATGAGACCCTGGACTTCATCTAGATTGATGGTGCTCATCAGGGTAAATCTATTGAGCCCAAACTCGATGGAGTTATGATGAGTAGATTAGGAGTTCTGGGGAGTTCTGGTGACCAACTCCTGACTCCGTCATGAGACCCTGGACCTCATCTAGATCGATGGTGTTCGTCAGGGCAAATCTTTTGAGCCCAAGCACGATGGAATTATAATGAGTAGATTTTAGGAGTTCTGGTGACCAACTCCTGACTCCATCATAAGAACCTGGATGGACTTCATTCGGGTCAATAATAATAATACAAACCCTAACGTGATTTCAAATAACACTGAAACTCTATAGCACTAATGTGCGCAATCGATTGGCATCTTGACTACGCAGCATGGGTGCGTAGCCACCATGCCAATCGATACGACAACGAAACACTATCTGTCTCTCTCTCGTACTAATATGCACAAACGATTGGCATCTTGGCTGGGCAGCATGGGTGCGTAGCCAACATGCCAAACGTTTACGATACGACAAGGAAACACTATCTGTCTCTCTATCGCACTAATATGCGCAATCGATTGGCTTCTTGGCTAGGTATCATGGGTGCGTAGCCAACATGCCAATCGTTTACGATACGACAACGAAACACTACTCTCTCTCTATCGTACTAATATACGCAAACGATTGGTATTTTGGCTAGGCACTAAGCAAGTGTGTGGCCAACATGCCAATCGTTTACGATACGACAACGAAACACTATCTGTCTCTCTATCGCACTAATATACTTTATTTATACCTGCAGTCATTTAGTAACTTCTTCATTTTCCATTGGTGTGAAAGAGACAGAATAAAGAGCAAGGGTTATAGTACACTCTGTAGTCTGTACACTTAGTAGTAGTGTACATAAAAAAAAAACACTACTGTGCATATACAATAAAATAAAGAGTGCCCATATGATATCATATGACACTAAAATTAATGTTGCTTGAAATTATATTGAAAACTATCAAGATTATTCTAGTCTGCATTGAAACGCGCGTCGCGTTGCCGGCGCTCGCATACCGAGCGCCAACGCCATCTATCGAGCGTTATTTCGTGAAATCGGAGAACGCTCCAAGGATTAAGGGCTCTTAATATTCATGTACTTAGTTACTAATGGCAGTTCACACGTGTGCGTTGATTACGGTGGTGAGCGAAAGTAACGATGGATGGTTAGGCGCAGGCCACATCACACTTATCGGTTATCGAGTGGTGTCGAAGCACCAGTAAATCGTGGTATACGATTACGTATGGTTGCTTCGCCACTCGGGTTCAAAGCTTATACTGGATCAACTAAGGCAAACGCCTTGTAATGTAAGCGATGGTAATAAGAGATTAGTAATTGGCAGGTGGTGTGTAGTAGGCGACATGTGAACACGGCCCAACTGCGGCATCGGGCACCCGTTGTAGACAGTGCCTATTGGGGCCATATATTTCATATTTTTGGAAATATATTTGTAGTTTGTACAGCGCTTATTATTAATTTTATACTTTTATAGATCCGATTAGATTTGGAATCACAAATGTATAAAATACCATTGTACGCTAGGTACCGGCAAATGATATATTTAAGTAATTACGAAACGCTGCAATTTACCCAGATAAATCTAGTTCAGTATGTTTATGTACTTACAATGCATATAAAGACTTTTTTACAATCTCTGTCATATGATTGACAATGTTCAAACGTAAATATAAAATTGAAAATTAGTTGTGATCCCAATTTTGATCATGGCATGGTGGTGTGGCGCATCAAAGGTTTTCACATACAATCAGCAATTGAGAAACATCAAGTGTACAAACAACGTTTCACAAATTCATAATTTAAAAATTTCTTAATAAAAAAACCTGTAATAAGCAAAGAGGTAGGCACGGGCTGAAAAACAGCGCTGTGCAGTCACCACACTCGCGGCAAAAGCTGAGTCCCGAGCCCATTGTCGCACTTAAGAGTTTGAATGTAAACAATAGTTCTATATGGTATATTATCATAGTTCTCAAAAGCTACTTTACTTATACTTATTGCTAATTGCTACTGTGCTGTAATGAATTAGTCAATCATGTTTGCTGCTGCTTGCTGTATGTACTATTTATTTATTTTTTGCAACAATAAATGACTTTTTTTTTGTAATTACAATTAGAATACGCCTCTAGGCAAGCTTAGGTTAGAACTGCGACCCCCACAGAAACAAACTACTATCAGAAAGTAGGTTGGGTTAGATTAGAACTGCGACTCCCAAACTAAACTTATCCTTGAATGTCTTCACACTTTTATTTAGTGCTTAAAAAAATCAAGTAGTTCTTGATCGGAAATAAAAGGTATTTGATCGGAAATATATGATATTTTAACTTTGCACTGGTTTACACAAAACACTCTTGCGAATTGTGATTTTGTCCATAAACATTTGTGAAAAAGCCAGTTTGCTAAAAGATTGGTTTTTATAAAAAAAATTGAATCGGTTTTTTGTCAAATAATAGTTAACCATTTTAACATTATACGCAGGCAGACGGCTGGTATCTGATATGTATCCCATACAAAGTGTTAAGGCGAAGAGAAGTAACGTTGAAGCGACGGCAAATTCAGTTTGGGTATTGTATTTCACATGGCGAGTAGGCATACTAGGCATTAATCTTGCGATATCTACTTATATATCCTCAGGGAGCTATTGAAAGAGCCTAAGCGAAACCATCCAGCTGGGTTATCAACTGCGTATTACGCAAACGCTACCGCGAACGTTTCCTTGCGAGTAATTGAGTCGGGGTGTTCAAAATGACTCCCAACTAACGTTAATTGCGTTCATTGCATCAAATCAGGAGCCGAGTGTGAGGAACCTGTTGGCTATAAATAGTTAGTAACGTAACGCATTGGCTTCCTGCGCGTCTATTTATACCAGTTAATAACTAGAGGCCAATATTTACTTACATTTTAAGATCAAAATGATATCATTTTTTTCTCATTCGTCCGTGTGTCTCGCTCGCGCTAATTTATGCACGGACAAGTATGAGCGAAATGCACGTGCGAAATGATAACATTTAGTTATCCTTTTTATGTCAAACTATATGTTCGAATTGGCCTCTAAGTAATAACAAATGCTTGATTATGGTTAATATATAAATAACATATATGTATGAAAAATAATATGTCTATATGATTGTATGTACCATTAATTTTACACTATTAAATAAATCTACATAACTATTCTATACTTAATTATTCTATACTTAGATACTGTTTATAGATATTATAGATTTCTATATGTCTAGTCTAAAAGGCATTTCTGACTATTTTACTGTTTCAATGGGACTTCTATCGTGATAGCTAAAGAACTTTATCAGTTAGGAATTTAATTAGATATGAAAATCAATTTACCAATAACAAAACGTAGCAAATGCAAATTATGTCAAAAAGATATTTAGTAGGTAATTGTGTTTTAATTATGTCATTATCCATTTTACAAAATCTGCTAATGGAACGCTACCCTTTTCATACTGCTTATTAATTAAATATCATTTATTTTCAGGCAACTAAGGCCTATATATATATATATATATACATACCTTACAAACGAACATACATACAATAATAAAAATCCTAAAATCTAAAAATCATTTTAACGACCTATGTATAACAAGGTGTCGCAAGAGCTAAGTCTCGCGTTTTTTTTTCTAAACTGATAATTCGTATATGTATGCGTTTCTAGGGACTCGGATTCTACTAATATAAAACGCATTGCCTCGGAGGTCAGACGCAAACAGCACTCAGTCAGTGCCAGCCCGATGAAGTTGGATGATGCTGTCAAGTGCGTCTGCGCAGGATAGGGTTGCCGACACGGTATTCAATGGTAGTTATCCTTCTTAGGGTAAATATGATTAATTTAATGAAACGAAAGACTTATCCATAATGGTTGTAATATTTTGACTCGTCTAGGCCCCAAAGGGCGCTTTCATAAGTCGATACAAGATTTACAGTATGACAGAAAAATTAATAGCAAGATTTATAAATGATCCAAAACCTTGGTAAACATTACATTATAATAAATTACATTAAAAGCAAAAATAAAATTATAATAAAATAATAAATAAATAAATAAAATAAAATAAATATTATAGGACATTATTACACAAATTGACTAAGTCCCACAGTAAGCTCAATAAGGCTTGTGTTGAGGGTACTTAGACAACGATATATATAATATATAAATAATTATAAATACTTAAATACATAGAAAACACCCATGACTCAGGAACAAATATCCATGCTCATCACACGAATAAATGCCCTTACCAGGATTTGAACCCGGGACCATCAGCTTCATAGGCAGGGTCACTACCCACTAGGCCAGACCGGTCGTCAAAAAAATAAAATCAAAAAAATAGATAAAAGTCAAAAGAATAGATATTATAGGACAATTTTACACAGATAGACTTAGTCCCACAGTAAGCTCAATAAGGCTTGTGTTGTGAGTACCAGACGACGAATTTATATTCTTATGCTTATACATTACTACATATAGTATATTTAATAGAATGGAACTTACAGAATATTCACAGTCCTTTATTTATGTCAGATTAGAGACTTGCTTCGACATCCACCAGCTTCTATTACAAGCACATCCTAAACCGAGAATAGGAGGAAGTAAATGTCAATAGGTTATATTTTCCCCGCTATAATTAGGTTATTTCGCAAGCTGTTATTTCTGTAAAGAATTACAAAGTGCAGCAATGGCAGATGTGGAGTATTAGTATAGTAGCAATGTTCGGTAGTTCGCGGTATTTGTAGGGAACATTTACCTTCAGCGCTGTATTTTAGATGTATCAATCCTTGCTATTTATCTAACCGATGGTCTGCAGTTTTATACTAATAGTAGGCACAATAATTATTTAGAATTGGCATGTAGTTGATAATTCATTTAGTTAAAAACCTGCCAAGTGCGAGTCGGACTCGCGCACCGAGGGTTCCGTACAACCTGTAGGTATATATATTATATGATGTAACTAAAAATTTACGGTTTTTGCAATTTTTCCTTTATCTGTGCTATAAGACGTTGCTTCGTACATACCAAATTTCAAGATTCAGTGGGCCTACCGCGAACCACGTTCGACGTATTGCCTCCCTGTCACACTTACGTACGAATTCACAAGTGCGACAGAGAGGCAACACGTCGAACGTGGTTCCTCTGAGTTCACGGGAAGTACCCAGTAGGTGTTGATTCCCTTGCAAGTGTCGAAAATTTGCGGCATAAACGGCTGTATCTTTTGATTGCGTTGGCTTAGAAGTTTGATTTTTTTCATAGCTCCAAGGGACAGTAGACCTGAGTTCATATTTGATATAAATTCCAGCTTGATACCTCCACGCGTTCCTCAGAAAAAGGGTCTTGATAGACAGACAGACGGACGGACAACAAAGTGTTCCTATAAGGGTTCCGTTTCTTTCTTTTGAGGTACGGAACCCTAAAAATAATTAAAATAATTAAATTAAATAAAAAATCCCTAATAGTTAATTTAATCAGTAATAAATAATTACGTTATTTTTTAATGGTATGTTTCAAATACAAATATGTGTGAAATGTACTTAAAAAAAATCATAAAAAAATATATAAATATAAATATTTTGACATTTTTAAATATAGGCTAGCTAATTAAAATATAATATAATATAATGAAAAAAAAAAACTTACTTTAGTTATTAAGTTATTTAGGCTCAATAAATTAGCAACTATACAGGATGATTCAGACTGTTTCGTACCAGTATTTGTGAGATTAACGTTAAATATTTTTTTTCTGTTCAATTTTTTTTTCTTTATTTTATTTACGACATTTATGGCCACCCTCTTTGTTTTATCCATAACAAGTGACAAATTGAATATCATCGGAGTCTGGTTACTTTTGATAAATCGTATCTCACTCAAGTGTGACATTTAATGATGGTTAAAGAAGTTTGATATTTGTTAATTAAGTGTTGTAGTGTGTCCATGATTGATAATCAAATTGGTCCTTAAAAAAAGTTAGATAACAGAAAAAAGCGTGATTGTTTTACTTAAATATGACGGTGAACGATTAATTAACATTTACTGATTGTGTAGGCTTGGTCCTGCTCTCGTCTCATGAATCATCCTGTATGACTTTTTTTTAAATTATGCTATCTGAATTTTAGGAAAGCTCAAGTTTTCTGCATTAGTCATGAATTTCCATATTTGTTGTTTTTTTTTGTCCAATAATCGAACGGAAAAAAACAAAATCAACTCTGTTCAATTTCATTAAGATTTAAATTACATTGGAGGTAATTTGTACTAGTATTAGGACATTGAAACCAAAGAGGTTAAAGATAGTATTTGTCAGTTTTAACATCGCCCACTCGTGGTAACCCTATCTTAGATTGGCTTCGTCGGACGGGTGTGACCAATCGAGAATTCAAATTATATTTAAGGGTGGTTTTATAAGCAAGAAGCAAATAAAGATATCGTGCCGAAAACGTAATTGCCTGTCCACTTTGAATTAAAATTTTGACCGTGACTACGTGGATTATATTTTGGCAATTATGAAATTCCTAGGTACATGAAATAATAGTTTAACATGACACGCATTGAATTTATTATTTTGATATTTTAATTGACCTTTTTCAACCTCATGCTGAGTAATAAGATTTATCAAACGTTTGGAGTATAATAAGACACAAATGTTTACATTAATCTCTTGCAAGCACTAACTTTTTTTTTGCTCAATGACCACCCGTCCGCCTGTAGCTTTGATCTAAGTGTCCATTGGCTGTCCTCGCACTGACATTGCATTCAGCGATGAATAGCCTGTTAAGCATTGCAACTCTGTATTCCAGCTGACGTTCCAACTCAAAATGTCCTATCTCAATATAACACACATAATCAGATAGATCTTTTTGGTACAGTTTAATACACTGTCACGGGTAAAATATCGCGCTAGGGCAACACAATACATCGCATTGTGCGTAGTCATACAAGAGAATTACAACAACATAATGTATTACTAGATTACAATAAAAGTTGTATCGCTATTGGATGGATGAAGTTATTTTTAATCAAGTTTCTTAGAATATCCGATGTTGGTGAACTTTTGAAGCTTTCTCACAAAGTATATAAAATTTGAGAGATGATACTGATATACGTTGAAGTGTTTCTGTCTTACTTCCAGTGAAATAGAAATATCGATGCAATAAAATGTGAAACCACTTTCTAAACTAATTTGATTTTCACTTCAAATTACGGATTATGAGTAACACTCACAATCAATATGTTAAAAACAAACAATTTCCATTTAAATATAGTGGAGGGACCTATCCGCGCTTTTCATTTCTCAATCGGCCAAAGAAAGCCTATCGTAGCGTGGTAATTACGTTATGATTTAAGATCTCTGTTGGTTGTGAGGACGGAGGGAGGTATTGACTATTTATTAATAACAGGCCCGCATCGGATAATCTCGGCATTATTGTAATAGCCCCTTGTCCGGCGTTAAGGCCACTGCCAGACAAGTACGAATGGGGCTCTCGTGCTGCCGATTATCCTATAATAGGGTGCCGATGCGTGGATAAACGTCGCAGACATTAATTGTCTTCGGCTTAAATATTTATTCATACTTGGCGCCTTATATTTCATTAAGACGCCTAGGGGTTGTCTACCTACGGCGCAGTTAATCTTACATGTTATGAATTTGCAAAGCAGAAATATTACATCAACTGAGAAATCAACAAATACGGCATTCAGCAACCCGCCGTACGTCGGTGAAAAACCCAAAAATACTCTCACTTCAAGTATCCTTGAACGAATTTTAATAAATCGACCGATAGTAAGTAATCTTGAATTCAATTCCGTCTCGGAGATTTATCCTTTTGTTTTCAAATAGGACCCGAAGATCGTCCGCAGCCCATCTGCAACTGTCGTGTTGCAATTTAAATTATTCGGTTTAACACATTCTCGACATTTTGGAACCTCACACGTAACTAACCAAGCCCAGGTTGTTGACATGTAAAATGCATTCAACCAAAAGGTCAAGATAAAACTACGACACGTAAATGGCGACCGTTTTCTTGTTATTTAACGGTTAAATTTCAATAATTACTGTGACGTCAACTGAATTCTGGAGTAGGTAGGTGCCTAATTAGCAGAGGAATGGTCAAACCTGCGTCACGTCTTTTACGTAACACAAGGTTTTGCAATTTTGTAGTAAATAAGTTGTAAATTACTCGTATGTTTACATTGAACACACGTCGGTTGCATGGTCGTGCAAACCTGCATATTGGCACAGGCTGGCGACATCGACTGCGCTTTAGCTTTATCTAATCAGTTTTGCAAACGCCTGTATTGACAAAAACTGTTTCACAATTTCAACAACATATTCATTGTTCTACAATCAAGTGTTATCTCTTTTTTAAATACAATCCGGTTGCATTCCGGTGGTCTTCTCACAAAATAACGCCCACAAACGCCCACGATCTGTTAAAAACGCAACCTTTTTGTTTTTCCTGTTTTTGTGCGTGAATGCGTGTTACTAAGCTCTTTTAGACCATAACTACAAAGATACGCGTTGAGAATGTGGAAGTAAACGTGACTTCCCTCGGAACAAGCGGACTTGCGTGGAATTGATGTCAGTCGCCTATTAGCCGATGGACCCAATTCCAGCATTCTACTTCATTAGTCGCATAGTTACATGCTAAAATAGCCACAATGTTTTGAAGTGGCAATGTTTGCATTGTTTGCCTCTTCTAATAGTTCTAATATTAGACTTTTTACTGCTTCTAAATATGAAGCTTTACGACCCCGTAAATAAATGGTAAACCTATTTTTACCAATTTAAAAATAAGTATTACGAATATGTATTATTGATTTTTTACACATACTTGCAGTCAGTTATTTCCTCTATATTAAATAATTACTTATAAATAAATATTTACTATGATTTATATTACACCAGCTCGTTACTGCTCAAAAACTGATGAGAAAGTTTCAATTTATCCACAAGAGTGGCAAAATAGGTACCTAATTTTATGCAAATTAGTATTTAGCTCACGTTGGTGTGGTTAAAAATGTTCTGCTTCACTCGGTAGCTAAGTTTGTTTAAACTTCGAGCCTAAGAACCCTCGGACCGCTTAAGATTACACTTTTCCAACCACTAGCTGTGCTCGTCGTTCAATTTTGGAGTATTTCGTTTGCTCGGGTATCAATATTAGCACGAGTAATTAAACAACAACTATGGTCTAAAGAGGAGAGTGGGGCAAGGGGTTATCTGCCCCAGTTGTACTAGGTCCGTTTACCAGCGACACTATTACATAGCAAATACAAGCGTTTATATATACGAGTATACCAAATGTATGTGCTCATGCATCCAGTGTTCTCTACGTGGCTCGTGCATCCATATATAGTTTTGGTACCACTTCATTTTGTGCTAGTAGATTAAAATAGTGTTGTTGATACAGGGATCGGAACCGGTTTTTTGCAAAAACATCGAAATAACCATATATTTCGGTTTATTTTATACTCTAAATGTAGGACTCAGTTGTGTTTTCAGATAACGACTTCGTATTATTAGATTGCCTAATTAGAAAAGAAGTAATTAACAAAGAACGAAAAAATACCGTTTTCGTTCCCATACAAAAAATACCGGTTTCCGATCCCTGTGTTGATAGACTTTTTTCGTCATAAAAACATTATAAAAAGACAGAAAACAATAAAATAGGACAATGGTTTTAATTCCGATCGGGTACAAGTTAATTATTCGACATCAAACAATTATTCCCCCGTTTTGACCCACCCTAGTTTAATGCAATTTACCATTTTATGGTTTGTACCTACAAATGCTTTAAAAAAAAACTACACAAAACCAACAACGGTGCACGTATTTTTTAACTCGGTACGTGGTCAAAAAGTATATACATATTGAAAAGAAACTCCTTCCTTTGATCTAACAGACAATTGTCACAAACTGTTTGCGATTTCAGTGAAAACCTCCACTTTCAGTTTTCTCCGTCAAGTTGTTGGCTCACAGGTCAAGTGTTGGTTTATTCGCTGCGGTATTTGTTCGGTATCACGCGCACTAGTGCCATCCTCTCCAGTTGTTTTGTTCGCGGACTATACAAGTACATATCTTTAAGATAAGTCTTGATTGATGCCCCTGATATTGAGGCGCTTGTATTTATTTGGTTAAATTTCTTCACAGAATTATAAGCATGTCAATTAGTCTTCTCTCGTTTAGTGTCAAGTTGCTGTTATTAACTTGCCGTAGGTCAAGTTAATGTTGATATTATTAAATCCCCATTGACCAACCATCAAATCAAACTAATAATAAATAAACAAGAGGAATTATTATTATAAAAACAAAAAAAAAAACTAGACTAATTACATATATTTTTGAAATGGTCGTTTCACTAGCTTTCATTTTACATATACCCATATTCCCTACGTCTCACGCAGTCGCGTAAATATTTGCGAAAACAAGTACTAGACAGGGCGAAGGAAATACTATCGAATATTTAAACCATTTAATATTCAAGTATTGGATCACCAGTATCTCTACAAGAATCAATGAGATCAGTTTGTCCCATTGTCCCAAAAATAACCATAAAACCCCTTAGATACTTTCATGAAGTCAATCTTTTTATCCATTGTTTAATCAATGTAATTCAACGTCCATGATGCGACAACACTGAGGTTTCTTTTAATATATTGTTATAACAACGTCGTCAATCCGTCGTTCACGAGTTTTACAATTTTAACGTAAAGCGTCGCACGTGCCTCCATTGATCTACTCGGTGTATCGACTGACAATACATCTATGTAAGCACAAAAGGTCGTGTGGTAGTTGTAAAACGTTGTCGGATAGGTCGTTTCTGCGTCGAGGATGTCATAAATCTCGCAGGTTTCAGGCCCACACGGAAGGTCAGCCGCCGATTTATGCGCCACGAACTCTTTGTGGCGCCCGCACCGCCCTCACCGGTATCTGAAATACGAATACAAGTGCGGAAAGTTTAAATACATATTAACAAACACAATGGTCACGATCTGATATTGAGCGAGCTATGCGGCTTCCTGGCTATTGAGGTTATTACTTATACTAAAATAATATTACTTGAAGAAACATGCTATGGTCCTTTATTATTATGGTTTATTTAAATTTAATGGACTTAATTGCTAACTTTTCCATGGGATTGTACTATAATATAATAATAATAAAGCCATTTATTCCGAATTACAAACATTTCAAATGAGTATTTTATAATTATAGCATATCCCTCAGTTCGGTATGCCGTAAGGCATAGGCCTCCTTCAACTATGGGATTGCACTAACCATTAGGTTTATTTTATACAATGTAAACAATGTACCTAATGAACATACCTATTTTACAAGTACAATCGACGTCTCATAATCAAATGCTTTCATTGATTACGGTAATTACCTAAATTACCAAAAACAAGCAAAAATGGATCCAAGATGCTAACACATTATTTTACAACGCTGAACATGAATACTGATAATAACGCAAAATGTCACGGTTAGACGTGCCATGACGTAATTATTAAGATACATTCGAATTAAATTACTGAGGTTGAAGGGTTGAACCCAGAAGACACACGTTTAAGGTTGTTAACATTTTTATGGACTACTTAATGTCATTGTATTTTTTTTGTAAATAAAAGAAGCTATTTATAATTATTTGTTAGTTTTTAAATTAATTAATATAAAATATATTGTATTACGCTCGAGATGGGCAAAATTGTTGTCACTTTTCAAAAATTGAAGTCATTAAAAATTATCTTAGAACTTTGAGTACTTACCTAATTGGTCATTATCATTATCGTAGTAGTACCTACCTGCAGCCCCGCAAACCATCCCATCGCATCCCATGCTACCAGGAAGTCCACAATGTACACTTCTAATGCACTCTCCCGCGGTCCCGCGCCACCGTATTTCACAGATACCATTTTTATTACAACCGTTTTTCAATTTAGCTGAATTCCTAATGTAGCCATTATGGACTATCTACCTCCATTAGTTTATCTTCAGTGCTGTACCCGGTATACCCGGGAACATAGCAACGGTCGGAGTAAAACATTTCTCGTGTTTTAGAAAGCATTCGTGAGTTTGTGCTCGATAAACTGATCGGGAACTGCATCCATATCCAAGGAAATGTTCAGGCGTAAGATAGTATTGCACTTTTCTTGAACAATGTAACATTGCCACACCGCTATTGCAAAGGTACATTTTAGAAATAAATTATTTCGTTTTACGATCTTGTATTTACAGAACTAAGTAAAGAGTGATGAAAAACTTTTGTTGTGATGATTAAGTCATTAATTATGGCTAACAATGACTGTTTATTATGCTTGAGTTCAAATAAATTGTTAAATTGTTAATTGTGTGTTAATATTTACATATTGGTTACGTAGCAACCAGATCTGCTAGACGTACCTGTTTTTACGAGTAATAGAACTTAGTACCTGTTCTGAAGAAACACTATTAAACATTTTATGGGAAATGTATTGCCGTTTTAACTACAATACTGTTATCTATTAATTAAATTTAGATGGATTGCTTATTTCAGCACCAACTTTATTCAATACGATCACCAATAGAATATCCATTAGGTCAGTTAATTTAGATACTGAGATACACCGTGCGTATAAACGAATAGTTATAATATACAGCTAATATGGGTATCGTAATGGAATATAATAAGCACGAGGAGCGTGAAGATCTCAGTTAAAGATTTCTCGAATGCAATTTTAGTATTTTAGCGTAAGTTATGGGAGGGATCAGATAAATCCGAGGTTGCACGGGCGCGCCGATAGGCTCGATACACACCCCTGCCCCAGCGCAGCTTAAACTACGAGGACAGGGAGTATGTATAGGTTCTACATCCAGTTACTACTTTTTTCTCTTGTGTTTCAATCCGAGGACGTGCACTACTCTAACATTATATTTCAAAATGTTTATTAAGTACTTAACACCAATTCGAAAGGATATAAGTTCCATTTGTAAAATTAAAATCTCGGATGTTTTGTTTTAGTTTGAGTATATGTACCATTATGAATTGAAGATGGCTATCGAAGCTAGGAATATATTCCGACGTAGATATATTATAAATTGCATTTTGTACAATACCTAAATAAGCTTATGCTGCCTTTAGTAAACTGTTTTCCTTGTTTATAAAACTGCAATTCAGAATTGACTCCTTCTTCCATTCTACACATAGACAACAGAAATAATACAGTCAGATTCGAAGTCTCCATAATACCCCATATTGGGCCTGACTGTGATCATGTAAGAAAAGGTGTATGAAACTGAAAGAATCGTGTTTAACAGAAATTAAGTGTGCCTATTTCAGTGTAAAGAAATACAAGCATTATTGAAAAAAAATGAAGAGATCATTAAAAAAAAACTGTAATAATGTTTAGACCTTCGAAAATATAATTATTTACTTTTGAGAATCAATCTTCGGCAAGTTTATTTGGATGCTAATTCTCAGACGTCAGTTGCAAATCCGCGATGGCCAAAAACTGATTGATTTATTACGAAGAAAAGGCTAACAAGCATGTACAAAGATTGATCGGACCTGGAATCGTTCCGCAGCAGGGATTGCTATATTTATGTACCAAGAACCTGATACTGTTAATAAACATTTCATTAATTCGAATTGCATTCCAAGAAGAGTACCAAGCGCGGCCGATATCGGAGTCTAAGTTACAGCGGCGCGGCGTCAGCTACTTAATGGTTTATCTCTTTGTATTTCTGTCCATCGCGATATGTCGTAGATCTAGAACTATGTTTTCTATGTGTAGTTAGTTGTACACAGTGTGTAGTTTTGATATAACCGCAAACGTATACTAGACGTAGGTTTTAGTGCTATACAACGATTCTGAAAGAATGTTAATTTTGTCTAAACTACTTGAGCATAATTAATTTTTAAAGCACGACGAGCTCTGGTTGGACCAACTCAAGCAGAAACGAATTCCCAGGGCTTCTGGACCACCCCAGCAGTCAAGACACATCTGTGATCAAAGATTAGATTAAAGCCTAAACTAACTACCCTTTAGTTATGCGGTCGTATCAGAATTACACGCTTTATATGTATTTATTTTTGGTAAATACGTATAACGTTGCCTAGTACCCATAGTATAACCATTGCTTAGTTTAGGGCTAGGTCGACCTGTGTAGAGGAGATTAACGTAATGCCCCATTCTCATCTATTCCAGTAGCATTTTAGTCTAGTGATAGAATCAAACACTGGAATGTTACTGGAATAATGGCTACCCGCACTGGATTATACCTATTCTAGTGAACATTCCAATGACATGGCATCCAAAAAACTCGGTGTGCTCAATAAAGCGAGGCGATACTTTACTCCGAGGCAAAGACTGCTGCCATATAAAGGAAAGACTGTGCTCTGAAAAAATGTTTGACATGATGCCAACGGCTACTTTCTATCACTTCACCGTTCGCCGTCGGCAGGGTGTTCATCCTCATATCCTAGAACCTAAATGGTCGCGTACTGTGCGGTTTAAGAGGAATTTCCTCCCGCGGACGCTCTGGCCGTGGAATGAACTCCCTTACGAGGTTTTCCCAAGAGTCTGAAGTATGGGATTCTTCAAAAAATGCGCATGTACCACCTCTGGAGTTGCAGGTGTCCATAGGCTACGGTGACTGCTTACCATCAGGCGGGCCTTATGTTTGTTTGCTACCGAGATGGTATAAAAAAACATTTCAGTTCAGTGACTGGATTGACGGTTTACTTTTTGATTCCTGCTCGCCCAATCCAGCGCCACTGGAATAGTGTAGACAGCCAATTTAGTGCTCGATTAAACGTTAAATAGTGAACATGTATAGTTTTTTTTTTGGTAATAGTCTCCAAAAATTCACTGGATGATGAAAATGACTGGATTTAATGTAAACGATTCAATACAGTCCAGTGCTGGATTCGATTACTGGACTAGAATACTACTGGAATGGATGTGAACGGGGCATGAAGCTGGTAGGCGCTGTTTTGCCAATGTCCAAGTATGCATAATATGCACCAGAGTAAGATATGAATGTTTTCTTTATTCAGGCAATAGACGCATTACATAATTTTAAAATACAAATACAAATTAAAATATGATATAATGTAACTAGATGCAAATTGATTTTAGTTTAATTTCTGCTGTCTAAAAGAGATTGCTCTTAGCGATAAGGCCGCCTTTGTCTTTATGTGTTTTCTTGTAAATTATTTTGAGGTTGTGCAATAAAGAGGATTTTTACAGGAGCCTCGTCTGCCAACAAACCACTCTGTGGTTTGGCAGAAGTATATTGTAAATAGTTATAAGACTTATTAAGGCATGAAACGTAAATAAACGTTAATTAATTAATTTTTTATTTTATTTTATTTTGTATTTGTAAGGCGAAGGCTAGACGTACAATAAAATTAATACTGTGATTTACTAATATTTATCAAATATCGTGATACCTTTTGATCGTCTAGTCTAGTATATTTATGGAACACAATATTTATCACGGAAAACTAGATTTCTGGATTCCGAATCGTAGCCTGTGAAAAATATTGACTATCGATACTGATCACATATCGTGATACCTTTTGATCGTCTAGTCTAGTATATTGATGGAACACAATATTTATCACGGAAAGCTAGACTGCTGTATTCCGAATCGTAGCTTGTGAAAAATATTGACATCCGTTAATATCCTAGACTACACGTATATTCTGTTTTTTTTATTCCGTAGACTAAAATGACATTTCATGTGGTACTAAGAAATGTCATGTCTTACATATGAAACGTCATTTTTGTATACGGAATAAAAAAACAGACCTTAGGTACTTACAGTAAATACTGCGATATGTTACGTATCGCATCGCGACAGCAATGGAGAATTTCGACTGAACTCTACAAACACGTTACAGTACTAAAGTGTTACGTAAACGTAATGTGAAATTGTGATCCTTCAGTATTTACCACATTGATGGAATGGATCACAATATTTAAGTAGGTATTGTACGTCTAGCCTTCGCCTTACATCTTAATCAGTTAACTTTCAACAACATTGAATAACGAGAAGTAATCGCATGACTAATTGAAATTGTACAAAGTAATCCGTCATTTAATTTTACAGAGTTGTTTTACTACGACCTAACCGCTGAGCGATTGATGGACCTTTGTTACTCATTCAAGTACAGTTGAGTTCAATTTAATATATCGCTTTGTGTAGGCCGTTGCACCTTGACGTTGTGACTTAAGATTAGAAGATATACGTTGTGACTTAAGATGTTCCTTTTGTTTTTCATCGTCACCATCTCCCCGGTGTTGTCGCGGCATTTTTTAAGCAGCTTGGGAATACGTTTCTGACGTTCCAACCCAGAGGGGAAGCTAGGGTAGGATCTAGATCCTATAATCCTAGGATTAGATCTGTTTTCTAGTGATGTTTTCCTACACTAAAAAAGCGTCTTGGTAAGACATGTTATTTTCATGACTTTTGTTTCGAAAAACTCATTCCTACGAGCTAGTCGTTCAAAATTGCACTGTTCTTGGCCCTAGGTTACCAACGGTTCAAATTTCTTTTATTTTTATCGAATGATATACCTAACTTTTGGGAACAAATCAAATTATCTTTATCAAATATTTTGATTTTGTGTTTTTTTAATAATTACACTACTAAATATAAATTATAAACTGAAATAAAATAAATAAATAATAAATATTATAGGACATTATTACACAAATTGACTAAGTCCCACAGTAAGCTCAATAAGGCTTGTATTGAGGGTACTTAGACAACGATATATATAATATTTATAAATACTTAAATACATAGAAAACACCCATGACTCAGGAACAAATAGCCATGCTCATCACACGAATAAATGCCCTTACCAGGATTTGAACCCAGGACCATCGGCTTCATAGGCAGGGTCACTACCCACTAGGCCAGACTGGTCGTCATAATAGATGTCATACATTAAAGAAAAAGTGACGAAGCCCTCCATCTATTTCAGTTTAAATGTATGATATACCTGACAATAATAGTAAATGCCGCTGAATGAACATTGAACATGTTTAACCGTTTATGTTTCTTTTACTTTTTATTTATTAATTTTCAATGCTAGTGAAGGTATGTGCATGGGACGCATTTGCCTACGCCCGGGGCACATCCCACACAACGCACATTTGTGAGAACTGTAATTGCTGGTTCGGGATTTACTTTTACGAGTATAATGAGTTTACTAAGTAGTAAAGGGTGAACGTATTATGTATAAAGTACAAACCCTATATTGTCTAGCTAAATGGAAGTCGTAATTTTTAAAACTGCCATTTACTACATTTACTACTTACTTAAACTTACTACATAGGACATTAGGACAGTATTACACAAATTGACTAAGTCCCACGGTAAGCTCATGAAGGCTTGTATTGCGGGTACATACGTAAACAAACTTAATTCGCGCAAAAATTTCAAGTGTTTTACTGTACATGCTAACCTTAAGAGGAAAGGGGACGGCCGCTTTTACATACAAACGTAGTCCCCATTTTCCTCTCTACTTATGATATTGTGGAAGATTTTTTTCGTTTCATCTTAAGATGAAAGTGGAACACCCGTACGAAATCGCCTTTTCATACAAACGTGGTCCTCATTTTCCTCTCTGGATATTAACATTATTGAAAATATTTTGACACAATTTGTTGTATATTAATCACAGCTATGCCCCTACGTATATTTTTTTCAAATTTATTATTAGTATAGGAGTTAGAAGCATTTAAAATTTTATGTGAAATTTATTTATCGCTCTAAATTTTTATAATAGGTAATACAAAAATCGAAAAAAGTCAAATGTAAGGGCATAGCTATGGTTAATATACATTAAATTATGTAAAAATATTTTTCAAAATGTCAATATCCAGAGAGGAAAATGGGGACTATGTTTTTATGGAGAATCTGTCGTCCTCTTTCCTCTTAAAAGTGACCTAACCTAAATAAACTATATATCTGTATACTGCATGGGTTGTCAATCGATGCATTTTTATGACACGTATGACATAAGTTACATTTTCAACCGACTTTGAAAGAGATTTTGTGAAAAACATCGCAGTCGGGATTAAGTTTGTTAAAAGTTTAACTTGTTTAGGCACTCTTCAGTCTACCTACAACGCGATGCAAACACTGTTGTCCTCAGCAATGAACTTTGCTTGAAGTGAGAGTGATCTGATACGCTGGTGGAAACTGTTGCGCTGACCTTTGGGCGTTACGGCGAATTACAGGCTCATTGTTGGCTTATCTAAATCTTAACAATAGAGGGCTGTTAGGAGTAAGTATCCTACCTTGAGATACTTTGCTTCGATAGGTGTTAAAGCGAGGGATAGTGTAGGAAATGTGGTACTTTCGCTTAAGAATAATTACATATACCTACTTTTGTTATTGGTTATTGTTTTAATGCTCTACCTGCATTTTAGAATGAAGTAGTTTTAGAATACAACGTCAAATATACAATATAATATAAGTTATGCCGCTAAAATGAGACAAATTAATAGTTAAACACGTAAACATACTACATATTTTCCATTCATCATTAACGAGAGATCTTATAACGTGACCCCTGATCATTACTTCTGAGCATTTTGCGATCATACTTCACAGTGATCTCTTGCGATATCAGCGGTCGTATCATATCCAAATCAAAACCTTAACGGATTTCAAAATCAGAACCGCTCCTGCGTTATATGGTTGACATTGTATGTAAATATTTTACATGGATAGTTAATCGTTACTAAACGCAACCAAAGTGTATCCACAACTACAAGTGGTAATTTACAACATGACATGTAGAATATGTAAGTTGTTTCTGGACATGAGCATCCGGCACTCGCGTGAGATGGACACATAATTTCGACCCTCGTAAACGAAGTCTCGGCACCGTCACAACTGGAAAGTTGATTCGCAATATGGAAAATATATGGGCATGTTAAATGAAACGCCTGCGATGAGCCGTGGCTGCGAAATGCCGTCGCGTCGTGTGAACCGCGTGATCTAGTCCCTGTCAAAGAGTATTCAATAACCTACTTGGAGAAGCGATAGTTAACTCTCCTTAGAGTTATTTTAAAACAGAAGACTAAGTTCCATAACGATGTTGTTAATGACAGATCAGCTTCAATATCACCCTACTACGTGGTACTGCGGGGTATTTTATCAAATTCTTATGCCTTTTAGGGTTTGACTTAGGTTTATATTTTCCCAAGTTGAGTATTAATAATCGCATTAATACGTTGTCTGTTAGTTTATTGCATTGCCTAACTGCGTGAAATCCGTTTAACATATTGAGGGAAAGATTCAACTAGCGCAAATCAATAACAAATCACGAAGTGGTGTCGCTAAGCCCGAACCAAGCCGATTCCAATAACCCACGAAACCCATATTAAAGATACGGGATGTAATTATGCATCATCCTCGGGAATATTTATTTCAAATTACAAATACCTAGTGCAAACTGCGATCAACGATGCATATATTCAGTTTTTGCAATTAGAAGGAACGATATGTTTAGTAATATTGCAAGCAATATCACTAAACTTTTCGTTAAGCAGATCATTAAAATTTATTGAACTGTTACCTTATTTTACTATGACGACGTTAATAAGTAGGTATACTAAATATAGCAAGTCATTAACTACAATTTCTAAATACCTAGTTATTTATTGAATATTAGTTAACATTGTATGAGAGGAGTAGCTTTGAGGTTACTTTCAATAATTATAAGCTTGTTACACGTAGAAATTTTATCACTTTGCAGGCGTTAAAGTATTAAACGTCTTTTATGATGTTTCAAAGGTACACTTTAATCTCCGTCAGGTACTTGTTGCTACAAATGTCACGTAGAAACGCAAGACTATCTATTACTAGCCTAGTACTTGTAGGACGTTGCAGCATTGATTTTTTATTATAATTGATAGGCAACATTTTTACTTTAGTCTGACGTCTAACCAACGTATCGAGGGCTTCTTAAATGGCTTGTGTGCAAAACACATGAGTGAGTGGCTAGGTATACATTTTTCCTTAACACTTTGACCGCTAAGGACGTAAACTGACGCGCTCGGTTACAGTAGGTGTAATATCAATCTTCGAGCATTCCGGTAAGATTTACAATGGCGCGTTGTATATCATAGGCGTGGCGTAAAAAGGGCTAAAATTGAGACCGCTGTATAGGTAGGCAATATTAGAATTTACATAGAATATTTACTCATTAAAATTATAATTTGATAAATGCCTACATCGCAACAAATAATCAAAATAAAATTATTTAAAATTAGAAATCATATAAAGAACATTTTATTTTTATTGTATCTCCTTATCGGTTAAACGCGCAACCCTCATACCCGGTGTGATAATAAGGAGTAATTACTGCTTAACAATAAATAATAAAGATCGATCAAGCGTTAATTGGTGTTACAACCAGTCCAACTCGTATGGGTTTCTTTCCCTGTTTGGTCCTGTCTTCATTATTGCTACTCACGGTTTGGCAATTTAAATAAAATGATTAGCATGTTTTCCTGTACGTTTCTAGCTAAAAAAAATTTATGCAAGGACATAAAAAACGGATGAATTATAATGTTGCCTCGGGATGACTTGCTTTGTTCTGGAACAGCCTTAGAGCGGTCTCGCATATTAGCGTCAAATAAATAAATAAGTGTCGTTAACTTTTGCTTTGCCGTACGTTTGTATCTTTATTTCGCAAGTTTAAAAATAAGATATTATGAATATTACGATTCATTCGAGGCAGTTTAAAAAAGCATGCACTGCAGGGTTATAACAATATTTACCTATATGCTTCGGGCTTGTACGGAACCATGCTCAGTATGTTCACGCTTTCCTCACTTTTTAATTTTTATTTTAGCGTTCAATTCAGAGTTCAATTCAAGTGGTTGTAAGGTAATTAATTAGTCAGATTTCTTTTTTTGTGTTACTTGTGGGAGGTTTTTTTACATCCTGCATCCTCTCGGTGGAAATACTAGTGTACCAGTTGCCGTCACGGCATTTTTTTTAATTGATTTAAAATTAAACATCGATTTAAAAGTTTACTTAGGTATATGTGTTCGTCGATATTCGAGAATATTTATATAAATGTGTGGTCATGCACAAACAAATTGATAAAAGATAACATATGTCATTAACACTATTGACAGTATGACTCAGAGTATTTGTATAGGTACTTATAAAAATTACCACAAAACATAAAACTGGGTAAATATGGGTCCTCTATTTAATACAGGATTTGAGATGATAAAACTATATATTAATTGTATTTACTGGCCTAGTAATTTGTTTAGATACTGATATTAAAATAAAATTGACTTCGTAGTCCCTAGGCAACCCTATATCCGAAGCGAGTCGGAAGCCCGTATCGAAAAGACTCGATTAACTTTATTTATTTAAAGTCTTGATAAAGATCTGGCTACCGAACTGCCTTGGAAACGGGAGCCGGCGGAAAAGCAAGGCTTATTTAAATTAAGATAGATCGTATTTCAAGTCCGTTGTAAAGCTGACAAAAAACTTGATAAAGTTCGTAATAACTTATGCTATTTTAACCCTTAATTTGGCAGAGACTTTGATAACACAAATTTATATAATTTGCTAATAAAATTGAATAATTGTACCATCAGAAGCTTCCAAAAAATAAAAATAAAAATCTAGATTTTCCAGATCCCGAGAAAAACTATGTCCGCTACACCGGACTCCGCCAAATTCCTGGAATATAATAGACAAATGGAGATGTCCGCCGAGACGGACATTGCCAAAGAAATAAAACAATATTTAGAAATAAAAAATGTACTTCAAAATGAAAATATATACATTATTTTGTGTGAAAATCAAGTTGAAAATTTCTGGGTTTTTTTCCTGCAACGAAGCATAATCTGACATTGCACTTTATACAGTATACAACTGTTTTTTTGTTGCAATACATACAGCGACCCTCAGATTTGGTGCTCATGAAATGCCCAATATTATCATAACGCACTGAGTCAGCTGGACGAGCTGCAACTGGCCTTTTGACAGTACATTCCACATTTTTTTCACGATGATCTGACCTGTTAGACTTAGTCAAAGCTGTATATAAGTCTAGTCTGAAGGCTTTTAGTGGTTTTGATTCTAGATTTTTCGAGCAACAGTTTTTTTTATACAAATGCCACCCATACATATGTCAAGAATTTGTGTAAAGATATTCAAGTACCACCTTCGACTTTTAAATGGAATTCTGTATAGAGAAGCAATTTTTCTTGATTTTTTCAACAAGGGGCCGAATTTTATAGTACCTATCCGAAGTTTCGAAATTACTGTCGGCAAAATGTAAATATCGACGGATTTGTTGATATCTTTTTAAGGTCATAAGATCGGCTATATATATCTTAATTGTTTAGACCAGTAGTCTAAATATGATGGCATCACAACAATTCCCATCATAATTTTTATCGCCAAAAAGTCACGAAATTCGTCAACAGTTAAGTCAATAGATCTTCCAGATTTCTGCATTGAAAATTTGTTTGTTTCAGCAACAATGTCTATAAAAATATCTTCCGAGAAGAATTTTAGAAAATATTTCATTGTTGAACTTTTAGGATCTAAGTCCTCGTATTTCGTCATTATCGTTTATAATTTCCATCTCGGCTTTATGTTGGAAAAGCGCACGACGCCATGCATATTCCAGTGAAAATTTATTGACAACTTTGCGCCTTTTACTGGCAATTTTAGGTTGTCTTGATCGAGTTTTTCGCGTTATAGGTACTGGTGTAGGCAAAGATGGAATAGACGAAATAGACGGAATATCAGTATAATTTTCTTGATCAATTACTTCCCGCATACCTATTATGCGGGAAGTAATTGGACATTAATGGGACATTTACATCCTGCAATGTATGTACCTCATAACTATTTACATTGTTGTAAATAAGCTCATGGTCATTTTCAGAACTATTTGAAATATTCATTCGTTCTAGCGAGGATGACAACGAGGGCGCTGATGAGGAAACATATGAGTCAGCGTCAGAATTATCAAGCACTTCATTTTCGTCAGTAGAAACATCACTTGCTTCAGATTCAGCATGTTCTTTAGGTATGAGCGCCAAAATTTTAGCTGAGCGGCCTAACACCTTGTGCTGTTGGATGGTAAACAAAAAGTCTTAGCAAAGAAGTGAGTTTGTTTACGAAAAAATCTATGCATTCATAAAAATTACATTTATTATATTAGTAAAGTTAAACTCGGTGTCATTGGCAGAGTCCGCCACTGCGGACAAATATGACTAAACAGCGTTTAAAGCATATATGGTGAAGTCCGGTGTGACGGACAACTGATTTTGCGGCAGTTTAGAGAATGACAAAGTAATAAAATGCAATTTTATAATAGTCGTTCCTTTCAATTATATAACAAAGATTATTATTTTGATTCAAATTGACTCGTTTTTTTGCAAAATAACAGAGATAAACGCATATATACCTTGGTAAAAACAAGTGACGTGCGAGGCGGTGACATTTTACAGATTAACTAATATAATGACATTGAGGGTACTCCAACTATATTTTTCTACCCATCCGCAGAAATACAAAAATCGATTGCCATGTGAAAATATACTAAATATTTTCACGAAAACCTGTCATATTTTTTCAAATGAGTCAAATTAAGGGTTAAGGGCTACACGTTTAGGTGGTGACATGTATATTTGTTGTTTTATTTTAATTAAAATCTTTATTCTTCAATTTCTACCCGCGACGTCTGTTTTTTGACGAGAATTATAATTTTCGTGGCAAAATAGTACATTACGATACAAATGCGAAAAATAAGAGCGAATTGCCGATTCGCACATATATATTCGCACGTACGTTTTACAGTACATATGGCCCTTTAAATCGACATAGCTACGTAATGTGCTAATTATCACACTACTGCGGCAAAGTAGCACCATATGTACTGTATATTATAATATCTCCTTCCCTGGGGCTCAAACTATCTCAATACGTACAGTTCAGGAGCGGCATCAAGAAATAATACAGGCAAACAGACACTTTATTAAAAACATATTGTAAACCTATTTTAGTACCTACGACTATCTGAATTATGATTTGTAATCCATATTCACAAAAACATTAATAATTCGACCTAGTTATTTTGCTATCCTACTGCCTGCCTACCTGTTATTTTAACTTACTCATCTTTAATTAAAGAAAATAATACAAGGCACGTTATTGCCTTACCATGTGTCCCTCATATGTTGTGTGGCCTACGGCGAAGGTGGCGGAGGGAAAACCGCAAGGAAGACTTACAATTACCACAGGTGTCGTCTGCCCCGCATATTTGTTTTTATTTATTTCCTTCTTAGGATTCCGTAGCTCCTATAGGAGAACTTTTAAGGTCCTTGTTGAGATTTTATCAAAGGATTAACAATAGAGCATTAGAATTTTTTTTTCGTTTTTACGATAGGGTGAAAATGGTAACTGGATATCCCGGGCTTTGCAAGCGTTCATATGCTACGTACGCGATAACGCTAATTCTGTATACTCGTTTGTCAACAACGAGCTTAGTAAATATTCCATTACTTTCAGAGCTTTTCCCTCACGTTTTTTCCTCTTCGGGCTTGCACCGACTTTGTTGACAAAGTTGTTCGAGTATCTCGGCTGTCTGAAGTCAATTATAAAGCGTCAGCTTGGATAACTTGAGCAGATTATTCGTTTCCAATTATTTTTAACAATGCGCCGAAATCCGGGTTTGCCGGGAAAGTGGTAGTGGTAGATATGTGTCACTTTGCGATAAGCGCTTTCTCAACTGACATGTCTGAGGATTGGATAATTTTATAAGGAATATATTTAAATTCAAGCTACTGAAATATGTTTTTAACCTTATGTTCATACAACTGAACAAATTTCCAAACAAAATTAGATTGCTCATATGTGCTAAAGAAAAAGTGACAATAAAAAATATTTGAAAAACACGAATCAAAATATTTGTTAAAAACAATTTGATTTGTAAATATAAATATTTATTTTTCCTTTTTTATTGTGGAACGTACCACATTACAATCTATAAATTGTATATGATTGTTGTTGTATTGTTGTGTATTTTTTGATTGTGTTGTGGTTAAGGTTGTAAACCTTAAAGTGCAGATGTCGCTAGTGACGTTGTCACAGTTTCAATGGTTAAATTCGCAGTGAATGACAGATGGTCAGCTGGCGCAATTGGTAACGCATTGGACTGGCAATCCAAAGATGTGTGTTCGAGTCCCACGTTGACCAGATTTGATCATTGTTGATTTTTTCATTGTGATTGACATCTGTATATACAATTTATAATTTGATTTGTTCCCAAAGTTAACAAATCTCTGTTGAACTTTGTCTTGTTCTAACAAACACAAATGTCAAAATGACAATAGGGAGGGAGGGGGGATGATTATGAATTTATGAACCGCTTGTTAGATTTGACAAACATTTATAAATAACGACATAATGTATAAGTGCTCGTAAGTAGATGCGTCGTGAAACGGTACCTATAATTTAAATCAGTGGTCTAATTATAATTTTGCAGAACCTATAATCCCATTGTTAAGATTTAGTGTAAATAGTAGCGAAATTGTTTTATATTTCGGGACAATAAATATCATTATTGTCGTTATAATGAATCAAATTCCGATCTTAGAAAAATGTAAACAAAAAAACGACATGACGCGGTCGGGTGACCAATGATATAAATTTTAAACTTTGCAGCCATTTTTGGGGATACTTTTAAGAAAAAAAAAAACGAATGAATTATTTTAACATACCAAGTGAAAGAGATATTTAAGAGATTTTCAGATCAAATGAGATCATATATCCCCCCCCCCCCTCTCCCGCCTTATCTCCGAAATAACTGTACCTAAAATAAGAAAATAAATAAAAACGAAAAAAATAGTTCATTATTATGTTCACATTTTTAAAAACCCCACGAGATTTTATAGATTCGACAGTATCTTCTACGTTGAATTGCAAGAATGAGGATTAAAATCTACCCAGAAAACACTCTGTAGGAGCTAGGAAACACTAGATCCAAAAGCCGATATATTGGAGGCACACGTTTCAATATATTTTAACTCATAATAAGGATAGTCGAAAGCAGCTCCATGCCCATCGATTAAGGCCAGCCAGGAGTCAACAAAGAGCTTGTTAAAATTCTTCCAAAGTTGACCGCTATCTAACATGCCCCATTAAAATAAAAAAGCAACACCTTTTTTCTTTGCCTTATAAAGAAAGATAAATGCGGTATGTGTAAAAGGAGCGAGCCACTAACCTACTTTTGCTACTCATTTTTCGTGCGATATAAAATTGCATTTTAAAGTAAATGCCCTATTTGAGTATATTAATTGACATATACATTAAGGTCGAATTAATATAATATAGTCTTCATGTAAC
Organism: Cydia pomonella; assembly: GCF_033807575.1. NCBI lineage: Eukaryota > Metazoa > Arthropoda > Insecta > Lepidoptera > Tortricidae > Cydia > Cydia pomonella. The sequence goes on from NC_084710.1 coordinate 12,036,448, forward strand.
TTATATATACTTTTAATAAGTAGGTAGTTAAATAGTGCCTAGTAGAAGCCCACTAATACACAATCTCCACACGATTGAGTTTAAATCACGGTAAAATTCGGAACTATTTTATTCGCAAGCAGGTAGTACCATATACCATTATTAAATATGAGCCTTTCAGCACACAAAAACTGCGAGTTTTGTAATTGTTATTATCAAACAATACATATTATCTTTTAATAATTTTCTATAAAGTAAAACTTTGAAATGAACAAGCCACAATTAATAAGTAATAATTGCGTCGTATTTATTATCTCAATTAACTTCAGAGATAGGTATTCAATGTCTGTATAGTTGTTAATTTAGTTGTGAGACTTGCGAGCAATTAACACTTTGTAATTAAGAACAACTGTCAATTTCACTTTAATCTGCTGACTATCGTTATCTATGGCGGCGCCAGGAATTACTTCCATTCGACTCGACAGCGCAACAATGAATGTAACATTAACTATCACTTTTCGTGCTGATTATACATCGAATCATATCACACGTCCACGCTATCTGCTGGCATAGATTCCGCAGGATTAAGCGCACCTATGTCTTTAACCGTAATGTTCAGATAGAATTATCGCTTGCACTTTTATTTCTGCCGATATAAACTGGCGACTCGCGTGGATTAGTGTCAATGCTCTACCTGTTCGCGATTCGACACGCTTTGTCCCAGTTTCGCGCTTACAAGCGATTTAATTAGCCTTGGATCTAGTAATCCTTAAGCGACAATTTGTGATTTTTTGTCACACGTTTTAACTTTTACTCGGTATTTGATAGGATTAAATTGTCGACCTAGTAATACATATCTGATTGGATGACCCTGTTTTAAGTTTAAACGAAAGTTAAGTGTTGTTGATTTCAAAAGTGACACTTTTGATATCTTGGTTGACGTTGGCTTAAAATATTTCTTGTCATTTTTTGAATGGGTGTTTTTGCTCGGGGGAGAGAAATTTAACGATAATAGCGGGTATGACATGAGTAATATTCCAGTACTTGTGAATCGAGTTTTATGCACGAAGTAGGTACTCTCTACTCGAGCCTCCATGGTGGGTGTACCCAGAGTACCTTCCTATTCTAGTATTTTTTTAGATAGCCACAACCCCCGCAGTTAATATTATACTTACGTATGACTGATATTAGTTATTATATATTCAAATGCATCATTGCGCTTTGTGCTATCTGCGTCTGCGCCAATTTTTGTTTGACGCCAGTCGCTCGCAGGCAGGTGCGTGGAGCGCGCGTGCGTTAAACAACTTTGTGCAACAGCTGATTTTGGCGCCAACGCGATCTTACACACGATCAAGAAATAAAACCTACATTTAAAAAAAAACAAGTTTTACATTAGCATTGTTTTAGTGTAAAGTGTACAAAGACTAATGAAGATGACAGTTAATCGAATAAGAGTTGTGGTGCTTGGCAGCGCTCGTTGCGGGAAATCGGGTAAGGTTAATTTGAAAATGTTGGCATGCTCACCTGACTAATAGGAATGGAATGGTTGCAATTTGAGGCCACTTTTGTTTTTATTTTCCTGACGAAAATACGAGATAATCACTTAACCATACAACATTGAACCAAGTTTGATTTTATAGAATCTTAATTTACCGTCTATCTCTGTCTGACATCTTAAGTAATCGAAGAGAGGAAGAAATAAAGTGAAAAAATATCATGTGTTTTGAAGAGAGTGCTCGACTTAAATCAATTATGCCTAATGATCTCCCAAAGGATTCTCTGATTTATTATGAGAAAGAACCGGACGCTGTAATTAAGGCTGTTAATTTAATTACTGTTATCGTTAGTTTTATTTTGTTTTATGTGAAGCTAACCGGCGCTCGGCAGGTGCCTATTAGTGTTATCCTACTGATTTATCATGACCACTCGAACTCGGACTCCAGCCATCCGACTCTCGCTCTCGGTTGAGTTCATTAACTCCCAACTAGAGCATTCATAACTATTACGAAGATTTCAATTCGACTAGCTGTTACGGCTTTGTATTAGCGTGAGTCGTAATCCGGTTTGAAAACAACACATTTTGTTTTGAATTCATAAAGTAAACAAAAAACGTAAAAATGTAAATATTTATTTTGCATAATTAGTTTGTATCTGTTTCATACTTATGTTATGAGGTTATGAGTTTTCTCGTCCGACTTGGGTTGATAATTAACCCGGACAAGTTTCCAAATGTAATTGTCAACATCTTTACGCACTAGTTCAGTGACTGTTACTGGGTCAATGAAACCTTAGCATTTAAATAGCTCGGCCCTAGTGGCTCTGATACAACTTGCGTGATTATCTACTGATTTGCATGAACTTATTTATCCCTAGCCCTTTCGCACTGAGCCCTTGAATGGAAATGAGGTAGCTAAGCTTTAGCCAGTTTAGCCAATCCTTCCCTTATTGGATATCTTACGATCGAATTTTGAAACAGTTTCAAAACAAACTAGCAACATGTGGGTTGCAGGTTAGGGTGTCGCAACTGTTATCAGCTACGATAAGCAGATTTAAGAACGGCCATTTACGGTCAAAGATAACAAGCAACGATTGATTTGGAAAAAGATTATGAGGAAATGTTAACCATGTGTTGATATATATTTTATTAAGAAACCTAAAATAGGATAAACACGTTAAAATTGCATTTATAAGACCAAACATCCGGTACCTGAAAACATCTTAAATTGGTAACAAACTCACTGAAAAATCCGATACATTTAACAATTAACGTTATACCTATTAAATGCATGTGCATTCCTAAATGGTGGATCCTTTGTTGCGTCGTAGACGTCGTAGTGTCAGGTGTGAAACAAAGGCGCGTTATCAGTTGGACTCAATGCTATCGCTTGATAACTCAGGTACTGTGTCAATAGCCTTCTGGCCAATTCCATGAAAGCAATCATAATAATTATCGTTTGCTTATAAAATTCCTTGGTGCTTATAACTAATGCGTAATAACTTATTATGTCAAGTGAATCTCGTCACGTCACGAGCTTTTTGTCTCTATATTTAAAACGTTTTATCTTTATTTTAACTACTTTAAATTTTTTTCTTGATGTGGCCTAATGAAATGACTTTATTTTTCTTTCATATTTGGTGCCGTTAAAAACGTATCATGTATAGGAACATTTCAAAGTCTTGAATAGCAATGGTAGGTATGTATGGCAGGTTATTCTAGGACGTTTAATGGCAGACGAGTAACGTAAACAATGGTGTTTAATGATCTGATTCATAATCTGTACCTACTCTAATTTTGGCCAGATCACGTTGAATAAATAGATCAACTCGTAGGTATCGAAAGTTTACAAACAGTTGGTAGTTAGTCAGCGTCGAGAATTAGTAACGGCGTCATAAAGTTGTTGTCCTACCCGAAGTAGTGAATGTATAAGGCGTTCAGGCATTTGTCATCAATCTCCGAGTATATGTACTGCCTATACGAAGGCCGATGCCAAATTATGATTATTTCCAAAATTAGGACAAAGTAGGTACCTATTTTCGTGCTTCTGTACGATGTGATACAAGTCTTTAGAATGTTTAGCTTAAGATAGAAATGAATCGTTTTGTATTAAAATATTTTTGAAAAAAATATATTTCTATAGTTTTGTGTTCTTTGTGTGTTATGTGTTCTTTTAGGCGTTTATGACTCAATCGCTGATTACTTAAATATTTTACTGAACGGATGGAGTACATTTATGCTCTGGTGTTTGCTTGACTTCCTGCCCGGCGATGCTAAAAAGACCAAGGGGCAACCTTTTCGCATCATGCTCAAAAATATACTGTAGCATTTTTCTTGTAGTAAATCTCTTGTGATATTTCTTCACAATGTTAGTCATCCAAATGAAACAGGGCAGTCCTAAATATGAATATTCATGGTTTATGACTCCTGTAATAAGAGCGTTAGTCACCATGAAGAATGCGTGTTGGTGCCAGACGCCGGCGCAGTGAGGCGGCTTGCAGTGGGCTGGAGAGTGATCACATCCGCCGGTACCCTTATTCAGGAAAGTATACTAAAGCGGACTTTTTTTGCAGTGAGAAATTTTTTTTAATGGCTGCTTAAATAGGATAAAGTGCTGAAAATTGTGTAGTTTGACACGTTGCTCCATATAAACATGCGGTGATAAATAAACACAAATCTATTGCTATGTTGGTATGGTCACCACAAAACGCTGGTCATAATTGTAATTTAACATGTTTAAAGTTTAAATTTAAATTATTATATGTTAGTATTTCCAAATGTTATAGATAAAAAAAATACAGAAAGCGTGATTGACTTGTCCGGTGTCTTGGTGGTCCAATTTCGGGTCCGCCAGCAGACTGTACATTTTTTTGTGTATTTTCTGACCGCTGAGTTAATTTTACGCATGCGATTCAAATTAAAGCAGAATTGGTTTATAATTTAAACGTTCGCACAAAAATGGGCGGACAGGTGAAGTGAGCCCACATTGTTGCATTGTGTGCAAAGTTAGTAGTTTTTTCATCTCAAGTAAGATGCAGTATCTGCATGAACTAACACTTCTTCTTGCCACACACAGTTTTTTTGGGTACGATACAAAAAAAAAACTCCAGGTAATCTTTGCTAATCTTTGAGCCATCAAAATCAAGCAACTTCCACACCGGTTATTACGGTCCAGTAAATAATTATTGGCTACCGAAGGAGGCCGGAACGGGAAAAGCTTAGATCATTGTTCCGTTCTTACCGTCTGCGCAACGTTGTTAAGTTATCATTATCCTGTTGGACCTACGCATTATAATACCTTGTATTCTGAAAGTATAAGCGGGCGCCCCCGGTGTTAAATGTAAAGATAAATATTTGCAAATCGTCGGAAGCGGCAAGAAATGTGCCAACAAAAATCCACTTTCGTTCGAACGCAACATTTTTAGGCTTTGTTGAGTTTAAAATATACTAATGTGATAGATTTGTCACTTTTTTATGTTTATTCTATTTTTTATGTAAAAAAACACAATTTCTTACCGAAAATGTTCAACATAATGATGATTATTTAAATTGGCCACTAATAAAAACATTTAAAAGGGTGCTTAGTGTCATCGATTCTTTATTAATCTGCCATTTGGTTTGTCATGCATATATATTTTTAAAAGCGTGAAATTATATCATTTGATTCACTAATAGGAAGAGGCCACGTAATAGAAAGTATAAACAATAAGTCGGCGAAAGCTAGTGAAATTGATTTATAGTATCGGCTCGGGACGTTTTGGGAAACACTCGAGAACATTAACACAACAATTAAAAAAGATTAGGTAACCTCGCATCTGTTAAGTAATAGTCGCCGACACTCGACGTTTTATAACACTCAATTGAAGAATGTCTCGTGTCATTGTGATATCACAATATTGGTTTTTTGTAATATATATTTGTGGAGAAATACCGTTAATTTCGTGTTTGAAATAAAGATATTCAATGACATGTATTTGAAACAAGATATTGTACTCCAAATACTGGCTAATTGCGATGCACTTTATGCAACATAAACATCATTTCTAATACTCACTTTCGTACAATAAATTATTTTTATTTGTATTTTGTATTTGAATTACAACACAAATAAATATAATAAATAATAAAATACATATTTTGTTTTTGTAATATTTTTCAAAGTTCTTAATATGGCTCTTATATTCATAAGTTTTACATTTAAAACTACATAATTATTATGTATATTCAAATTTAAATTAAGTCGATTTTATTGTATTTATGTTTTTTGTCACATTTTACTAATAAGTACTTCTTTACTCTTTAACTCTCTAAGTAATACTAGGACAAATATGGTACTAAAAGTAAATATAGATATACGTAGGTATGGGTATACATAAAAAAGTTGATCCGAACATTTAACTCAATAAAAAGTTGCTCCGACCATTTTACTCAACGAAAGTTCCGATATTTATGGAAACCTAGAAGTCAAACTAGTTTTATGGCAAACGAATGTATACAGTGATGTTGATGGTGACACATAGTATTTTGATTTGGTGATAATGGCAAAAATAGAAACTTGGTTGCTTTCAGTTTGCATTGACTAGTAGGTATCACATTAAATGTTATATCTGTCATTTAATTATTACCCACCTAGTATAGGCGAAGCAACAAGAAGGTATAGAGGGAAATGCTTGGAACACAATTTTGACTCCGTAGCTTTGTTTGGACTAGTTAGGAGGTGAACATATCAAAAGTCCCCAGCCGTATCCCTCAAGCCGGGGGGAGAGAAGGTTAGAAGCTCTCATTTTTCAGTTTTTTACTTATATTTTGGAAACTTTGGGTCATAGCGACATGACTACTTACACAAAATGAAAGCTGATTAAATTTGCTTCAAGTTTAATTTAGTCAAGTTTTTCATAAATGTTTCAAAAGTACAGTTTGAGGCATTACAATATGTTGTGTTGTGAAATCAAAAAGTAAATTTATACGCCTGCGTATTTACTCACTGCTTTTCTTGTCATTTATTATTTGAACTAGATGCGTTGTTTACGTTGCGAATACGCTCGCTTCACACTTCACAAGAGAATTTGGCGAGTTCTTGATATACAGGCGTATTCTAAAAATATTATGACATTGGTGCAACTCTCGGACATAAGAATAGGCATAAGAATACGCGCTAAGATTGATATCATATATTTTCAGAAATATCGGCAATATAAAAACTAATTTTATTTACGTATGACCGCTGTGATCACGGCTACATACTTAGTCAAAATTGTATTACTTATGCAATTAACTTGCTAAAGTTAAGTTGTGCTGTTCTCGAGAATGTTTTCCATCGTGTAAGAAAAGTTTTCGGTTAAGAATATTTGTCACACAAACCAGAGTTTGTTCTCCACAACGGTACATAACTACCGACGGAATGCGTAGCTTTGTCCGAAGAATTACTTAACCCGCAGGTTTGCCTCCGAGCTAAACGTACTCCTAATGTACGAGTAAACGCTTTCAGTAAAGCACACCCCATTATGCAATTACATACAAAATAATCAATCACGAGCGCATCTTGATTGTGTGATTAAGCAGTTATCCGCGTGCATGCCTTGAGGTAATCGCTTGAAGCAAATGCGTGTGCTTATTAGCGATTTAATTTGGCTAATGAAAACTTATCTCACTTATTCGGAAAGTATTTTTGCAGGTAGGTACTCTTATTTGTATTCGATTACCGCAATAGTTACTCCCGCGTGACGAATGTCGGGAAGAATTTTAAATTCGTTTTATGCTATATAATCCATTACAATTTTATTTCATAATTTGAACATTTTGAACTTATTCTTAGTAGTTACTTATTCTAAAGTTGTTAGTTAATACCGACTGATAAGTAATAATGAGAAAAGTGTCAATACCTAACCTAGTATAAATTTTGCCATAGAGGGTAAATGTCGCTACCCACATACTTAATCAATCTATCAAGAGCAAAATGTAATCAGACACATAATCTCAATCTCTATCAAATCTCAGAGCTGTCCTTCAGAGCGGGCATTCTTTTTCGATAGGTAATGTGTCTTCATATACATCATTTACCCTGACATGGTTCAAAATGGTGATTTGTAAATAGCCTACCATATTAAACATTACAAACAGCTGTCTATATCTAATACGCTAATTAGACTTGGTTAACACTTCGTTAATCGCGGTCGCTGCATAATTTAACGGTACACTTTTGTTAAATTGCTCATGAAGTCAGATTAGTCATTATACAGATGTCGAATTCTAGAAATTGCTAAATCGTATCAACTCCAAGGTATTTTTGTATGTATGATAGTAAGTTTGTCGAATGAGGTCGTATCATAAAGTCCGAAGCAGTGGGATGCTAGATCGAGTGCGAGAAAATGTCAGAGCTGTATTTATAGTGCCGGCCGCATGCCGGTCGCAGTCTGAGTCACCCGGTCAATCGTCTGCCGGGACCCTACGCTAGGGCTGTCACTAATCTCATATTCGGGCCTTTAGAATTGTTTGAACTTTTGTAGACTATACGTTATCTGGGGGCACGGTAGCGCCCCACCAAGACGAACCTACCTTTTCTCGAAGCGCTTCGTCGTTTTTTGAACCCACATAACTTGACTCTACACCTTAGTCAAAATTATGTGGCTTGGTCGTTTCGCTACCATCACATGGGCGTGACGTGAAAAATATATTCACTGTTTATTACTTTTCTGTTATAGAATAGTTCTTGTAGTATTAACAAAAGGCCAAACCTAATTTTGACTAGGGTGTATAGTTTATGAAGTTAGGGCTGGTAGAGTTAGAAGCTTGACTCTACATGAGATCTGATAACTTTTTAGAGTGCGAACCTTATTGTTTCAACTTGGCAACATTTTACATGAAAATGTTTTTGGTGGGATGTAATGATCAAGAATACTTTCATTATTCCTCATGAAAATCGATAGGTACCTACTTACGCTTACTTTACTGTACCATAGCTGTTAGATAGAAATACGAGTAAATAGACAGGAGGATCACAAATGAATTAGGTACATCAAATGATTGAATCAGCTATTTACAGGCAGCAGCGTCTTATGTAAATTAAACTTTTCAGTTGAGGATGTCCGTGACTGCAGTTATAAAAGAGACTTTTAAACAATTATAAGCTAATTTCATCAACATTATGTGCAGTGAGCTGCAAAAGTGCATACCCACCTTATGAATGGAAATAATTCATAAAATTGGTATGAACGTTTGGAGCTAGGTGTACAACCAGTGTTTTTTACGATGACATTCCTTTTCGTTCTATGGTTGCGTAGTCATGATATTGTTTAGTATGAATATTCACGTACTAAACCAAATTTTGATAACTATGCCACAAATATGAAATTTTGTGATGATGTCGTAATACATATACAGTCATGTCATGCCTATTCCTGTTATTAGGTGTTTGAATTAAGTATCATATTTTGGTAGGATTTTCTCCTAGTATACCTACATATGTAATAAAACCACTGCTGACCCCAAATGAGCCGACAATAGGGTCTAGAGTTTTAGGATAAAGATTATAGATAGGGCAGACCCTATCTATAGTCTATATCTTAAAAAAATTATAACATAGATAACAAACTAAAATAATATTAATTATAATTAAAGATTTGACGGCCCTAGCCTTCAAGCGATTGAGTTACTCACTCGTCAATTTATAAACTCTCACCAAAATATTTATTTTTAGCGCCAAGACTAAATTTAGTATCATCGCTTAATAATAGAATGTTAACGTGGAACGAGAAAATAAAATAATGAAACATTCTAAAAGGAGAATCTTACTCCGATATACCATTTAACGCACTATGTAGCAATGATTTACGCATTAGGCAAAGTGTTTGAAATATTAACTACTTAAACTATACGGGTTGTTTTTTCAACCCGTAGCCAAATTTTGCGTGGTAAATATATAGGTCATACTGAGCAACTATTACTGATCAACCATGAAATCGCGAAATAACTTCTGGCTTGGTCTCATAGTAAAAGTTGCTCAGTATTTATGACCTATATTTCCACCGGGTAAAAAATATAGCTAGGGGTTGAAAAACAACCTGTATGTGTTTATTGTTTCATCGACAGTCTGTATATTATAAGCTGTTAGGCACACTAATTATCATGATTAAGAGGACTTACTAGATGAGCCCCTTCTCATATTTGAGAATTTTAGGTAATATCTCTTTTGCGCCGGCGGGGGTGGAGTGCGATAAGGACCACTGCAGCTTAGGGAAAAAACCTGTGTAAAAATCTCAGAAATCTTAGATTCTTAACTTTTACTACTAAACTGAACTCAACCAATCGTAATGAAATTTTAGAAACGGAATGAGATATAAATTATATGTGTCTGACCCTTTTGATTTTTGCATTTATTGATGCCGATTATGTATGCTATTTATTAGGCGTCTGTTAACGGTGCATTTTTTGGCCGTTTTAGCGCTATTTGAAGTGACTTGGTTCTTATAAAAACCAGAATATGAAAAAAGAGGAAACCCACAGACACGGGTAATGGTAATATTGAACTCATTTAAAGAATTATTCATATAGGTCCAAATCCAGAGGAGACAATGTCGAGAAGGTTTATATGGACAAATGACCACTAATGTTTCCAGTTAAGGGGATATGATATAGTCCTTACGCTGGGATAAAACTTTAGATGTATCGGAAGTAGGTACCTATTTTACTCATATTAATTGTTGTCTCTCCCTTATACCCACGACCTTTTGGACTTTCAATGTCCACTAGTACCTGCCATTTCTAAATCTATATACGAATTAACTGGCCCCACGCATTCTAGACTTGTAGGTCACGCGCCAGAGTTGAGAAACACATCACTTGTCAAATTCTAAACTTGGCAGGGAGAAATCAGAAATTAGCAAGTCGCATAGGATGTCAATAAGTACAAGAGAAAGTTGCATCCTTCGAATGCGAGACGCGTTAAAATTAACACACTTCATTTTTATAATAGTCATTCATTTAAAGCCGTAGCTCAACTGCTAGTGGATTAAAGGATCGCAGTTTATTTAATTAAGTGAGGTTTACGGAAATGAAATTGACGTTAAAAATGCAAATGAAACAGTTGGCGTCCAATTACCGCGACTAGCGTGGCGAACTCCGGATCGTGTCTGCAATCACCTCCGCGATGCTCTTAATTAACATTTACCTTTGCTACCTTATTCACTCACAGACGTCTCGGTTAAATCCTCGGTTCTCGAGTACCGTTATAGTTCTCGTTACCGGTACCGTACATTCTGGAAATAAATCTAGAATTTCTTCAACATCCAAAAGCCGTGAACTCGCTTCCAGCGAGCGTGTGTTCATTTAGAGTTTACCTACTTGAAATTAACATTTGCGGTTCTTACATAATTCGTTGCCAGATGTTGAGATTTCATTATTCATGAACATCTTTTCTTTGAGTGTCGTTGAACTCACGATCTTTTAGGGATTGCAAATATTGGAAAGAAAGATTTTACATCAACTTATGGAGATAACCAATTTTATTGCCATTTCGTTCTGAATCGCATAATTTATTGACACGCGAGTTAATCTTTAAAATCATCGAATAAATCAAATGCGACATGAAATTTGCAATCCGAATGATGTATGAATTGGAAAATGAAAAAATTGAGAAAAACTAGTATGAATAAGTAGTAAGTAGTTATGTGGTTTTAAATGAGATTTCATATTTTCGACAAAAACTAGAGCGGTATATTGATCTTCAAATCGGTTAAAGTTTTGATATTGATATGATACGATCGCGCGCGCTGATTGTCGCCTGTCCCCTTTACTTTTCTCGATATTTATAGATGGGATCATAAAATCACTTGTCTCCTCGTACCATCTTTATGCAGATGACTTGCAAATCTACTCAGCGGCAAGCATGGATAAGTTGGGACCTTTGATAAGCCAAATTAACCGGGATCTGGATTCCATCCGCGATTGGGCATCATCCTCATCATTTGGTCAATGGGGAGAAGTCGCAGGCAATTTTGATCGGGCGTCCTCACTTCAGTAATTTTTTAACAAGCAGATACGTCTGCGAGCGATACTCCAAATTTTTATATTAAAGGAAAAAATGGAAAAAGTTACGCTTCTGGCAGGACTAATTGAGCTCAATTGGTTAAGAGCAAACGCAAGGTTGCGGGTTCAAGTCCTGCCGGAAGCGTAACTTTTTCCATTTTTTTGCTTTAATGTAAAAATTTGGAGTCCTCACTTCATCTCCAAGTTGTCTGAAGTGACAATGCCTGAAATCATCTTTGATGGAACTCACATTCCTTTCTCGTCTACCGTCAGGAATGTAGGCATTGTCATTGATCAGACCCTTTCGTGGGTTCCCCATGTCTCTGAAACCAGTAGGAGACTCTTTGCTTGCCTGCACTTGCTTCGTCGTCTCCAAAGCTTCCTCCCTATTCACACAAAAGTAATGCACGTTCTCTCTTGATTTCAATTCTGGATTATGCAGATATTGCCGTGCTAGCTCTCATTGAGGAACTGCTTGATAAGCTTGAATGTCTGCAAAATGTGTGCATCAGATATATTTTTGGGTTACGAAAATTTGACCACATTTCATGTTTTCGCTCCCAGCTCAAGTGGGTGCCCATCCGTCGCCGTAGAGACATCCATATACTTTCCCTTCTCTTTAATGTCCTGTTTTCTCCTTCTTTCCCTACTTAACTCTCGGAAAGATTTAAATTCTTAGCAGACGGCAGCGGGCACCGACTTCGCTCCAGCACGAATCTCTCGCTATGTATCCCACCTCACAAACGTCAATCCTATGGCAAGTCTTTCACGGTTTACTCTGTCAAATTATAGAATTCTTTACCATCTTCTCTTCGACAGTGTCAATCTGTCGCATCGCTAAAGGCGAATTTAAAAAAAAATTATGGCTTTCGGACGAAATTTAAAGGATATGTGCTGTATTGTAGTTTTTGTATATATGTAATATATATTATAGAATATATAAGTATTTAGTTGTATATATATATATATATATATATATATATATATATATATATATTTGTTGTAGGTCATATATCGTTGCATGTAAATTGTAGGTTATAAGTAAAATAAATACTTTTTCTGTTTGAATTTTTTTTTGCGCCATTTTGTACAGTACGGATGTCTACTGTCTCCAATTCTCCCTCAATTACTCAAAGGTTAACTGGAAGAGATCCCTTAAAGGGATTAGTTCGCCTTTGTTATAGTTATAGATCAATAGATATAGTTTAGTTTTATTTTCATACTAACGTAGCTATTAAGTTTTGCGGGTTACTAACTAAAATATGGATCTCGTAAACAGGTCTGAAATAAAGCATTTTTATTTTATTTATTTATTTATACTAATGATGAGTGTTTTATTTCCTGCTTTATTTTAATTTTTGTACAATAAAGAGTTTTACTACTACTACTATTTCGCTCCCACTTATTGGTGCGCGCGAGATGCACTGCGAATAGTGTCAAGGTCATAACTATATCAAAACTTTAACAAATTATAATATTAAAATCAAGAGGTTTTTTCACATTTCTCACGAAAATTGTAAATTATGTTCAAATCGTATCTATAGTTCAACTCTACCACGCATACATAACATAGCAGCCCTAGAAGCCATTAAAACTCTTTTAATTTTCAAACGCATGGTGGCGTATACAGTTATTCGCGGGATATTTAGAAATTTCATGCGGTTTTATTCTTATTATATTAATTGAATCGTTCTTTATGGCATATACTTTTCATATCCGACTCTCTACCAATCTCCTTGTAACCTATCCGATATAAGGTTATTCCTACTCATTGGTTGGCAGCACCTCGCTATCAGTCAGTCGCGAGATACGTGGTTGTGGATTACCTTGAATGGCGCTATCAATGCAGCAGTGAAAGTATTCGTTAGTATAATTGACCGCTTGTATCAATACCCATGTTTATTCTGCATGTTTTGATAAGGGAACAACTTTTCTGAGACATTTCACGCTAAAGTACGTGTGCTTGTACAGTTCGCTACCGAGTTTTACTTTTACTTTATCGCCGTCCCGATCAATTAATTTATGGTCGACATTAATTTGAAGGAGGTATTTATTTATTATAGCTGCAGCCACAATTGCTTTGGAAAGCGAGTGTGTAAGACTAGACGATCCGGTGTTTTCGTTCACGACTCCCCTTGCCTCGAACGTAATTATGTCGATGGAGATCAAAGTAACTTTGCTTGTAAACATAATGTTAGGTACTTCACATTTGGAAATGGATTTAAATTTTAATTTTCTCTTTTAACCCTATACTTACTACGAGTACGCAAAGCTGAATTAATGCCAATAGATTATTAATAGTATACACAGATAAAGAGTATTGTTGCATTCTTAAGCTAAAAGGGTAGTATCCAATTAATACGCTAGGCGATGTTTCTTGCTAGCAGACCTCAAAGCAAATACCCAGTAACACACTAACATTCCGACGTGTGACTTCTTGTACACGGTAACGAATGGTGGACCTAAATGAAAGGAAGGTACACACTACACAGTGACAGCCTCAATGGATACTTGCAATTAACATACATTTGGCACAAGAGGCTATTAAACAGACAATACTGGGTTTTAACAAAGGCGCTTGTAACAAAAACATACAGTACCCCTAGTGTAACTTTGATCGACATCATAACGTGACGAACGCGTTTGCGTTAAGTCTCATTTTGTATAGGATTTTGAGTTTCCAAAACGTCACGCTTGGCGCGCTCTTTCGAAATCCAATACAAAATGAGACTAAACGCAAACGCGTACGTCACGTTTGGAAATCGAATTTAGTTACACTAGGGGTACTGAACTAAGAATTATCAATGAATTTGAGTTTATCAATAAACTCAATAATAATAAGATCCTAGCTAATATTAAGCTCATATAGAGTAACATAAAATCCAATCTTTATTACAATGTAAGCCGCCATAGTTTATATTTATTGCCACCCAATGAATATAAAAAAAATTAAATGAAATTTAATTTAAGCGACGTTTAAGTTATTGGCATAGGTCAAAAATATTCATACTCGTATTAATATATTATAATCCTATCATAAATATCAATAAAACGTTTTTATTTCCAAATAATATTATAATTGAAGAAGCAAAGGCTCTCCAAGCGTCAAAAGAAATTGATTTAACTTTACTGTCTTCAGTAGTTACATTGAAGTAAATTTGGGAAGTATTTTAACCTTTAGTACGGGGCTTCATTGTTATGGTTATATTTTAAATTTATTGTAACATTTTTTTTTATAATAAAGGTAAGGTATAAGTTGTAGTACCTACAGTTTGTAATAAAGTGCAACATAGTACTGAACGTTGACTACTTTTAGCGTTCACCATAAATCACAAGCTGACAATACATTCAGAGCGACATGTTTATCTGCACGCTGTGAAGCGAAGATAGGCACGGTTAGGCGATTGAAGCAAATCCGTTCCAAAATATTTGTATCCTACTCTCTTATGTCCTAGACAATAGAGTTGAAATCAGATAATATTGATTTTAATATTCCTTGACATAAATAAACCCGAATTTACCACGGCAGTCGGTAAAACGGCAAACTGATGAGATGAGACGTAGAGATCATTTCACGAACCATTTTACTATTTATGGTACATCATATTTTACTGATCTAGCGTAAGCGTATAAAACCTTACATATTTCTGAGTGTCAGCTATTAAATTCCTTTTGAACGAGTTGGCTATAAACTATTTAAGAATATGACCAATTTCGAAAGGATAATATTTATAGTAAATTTCCACGGATACATACGCCAGACTAAATAAATTTCTGATGAATTCATAGCCTATAAGACCATGTGGTTGGACATTTATTGACGTTCTTGCGGATGCTAAAAATAATAATTAATACGAAGGAAACCTAAACACATTCAGCGGGCTTTTTCTCGTGACCAGTAAAAGGCAGACGGTTGAAATTTACACAAAATATGTATTTCTATTAGTTGAAAAACATCAAACAAATTAACAATGAAGGGGGAATAGCAAGGAAACATTATGTTTTGTTTTAATTGTATCGCTATAGAGCGGTTAAACATACAAACGTCAAACAAAAACCTATCACTACCGCTAAAGCGTGAGTCGGTCTAAAGAAAAAAAAAACATTGTACAATAATGTGTGATACGCAATTGCGCAACCTCTAGGGCTTGCCTTTTGGTTTGGTTGGGGTTGGAGTCTAAGACTTGCCTTTGCTTGGACGCGGGTCGAACTTGCAGACACCTTACTTGTTATGATCTTAAAATTTTGGTTTCGTCTGTATTATAATTATACTTTTGAAGTAATTCTATTAACAACTTTTCATTAGACATATAATTCAAAAATATTTTAAATGTCTATATTCAGTCTGCTAAATACAGTTTCTAAGTAACTAAATATGCATATTCTATTTTATTTTATGCAAATTAAGAAACTATTATCTATTATATAATAATTAACGTTTGGTCAACAAAAGCCAACGCGTATATGAAGCTTGAAATACGTAGATTCTCTATAATTGCCTTCAGCTTTATTTAACGTGCATGCAACCCAATGTTTGCTTTCCCTCTAATTGAGACTTGTAGTAATAAATTAATTCAGGAACACAACTTTTGTAACACCTCTTACCCATTGCTGCTAATTGCTGCTTTCTCTAAACTTCAATGTTTCGATTGCGGCGGTTTATTGGGCAATATTGTATTTAGTATCTATTTGTAACCTTAACTGCCTTTCAATGTAACATTGCAGCATGTTTACATGTTGTTAATGTTGCTCATTAATTGTTTATAATGGATACTTATGATTGTTCCGTAGTTTTGTAGTGCCATTGAAATTAGCAAGATACTAGAATCTTGCTAATTGCAATGGTCTACAGCACTAGACTATGATTGTAACCACAGACAAATGAGGTTTTAGCTTTTGTCTGCCTCGCTAGCCCTAAACGTCATTTTATACGAAACCCACTCGTGTTGGAACGTTTGACAAGTATTTAATTATAAACGTACCAATCTGTGCTAATAGAGTTAGCTAGTTGATACTTTTTACTGATATTTTGTTGAATTATTCAAAATGAAAAAAAAAAACAAAATTTAAAAAATTACTCTGCTCGTAGGCCTCAAGGGCTCTATTACAAGTCAATACAACATTTATAGTAACATCATATAGTGTCATGAAAAATAGATAACAACATCTATAAATGCAACAGCCAATACCTGGGTAAACATTACATTATAATAATCTTAAAATAAATAATTACTAAAATACAACATAGATGTATAGTCTCTATGGTTAAAAATACATTAAAACTTGAGATGTAAAAGGTCCACAATGTCAAAGTACTAATACTCGTACTAATAAGATTTCGAGGTTTGAAATCTCTCCAAGTGTCAAAATGAAATTTATACTAAATAAATAAATCACGTCTAGACTGTTGAACTAGCAGTCTCACAAACGAATGTTACAGAATATATAACTAGTATGTATCCAACAAGTCAAGTATATTATACAATATTACAGAGACGCACAGTCTCCACGGTTAATACATTAAGTTTGTAGATGTATAAGGTCCCCACGGCCATTGCTCAGTAAATTCACTGGTAAAATAAAAACCATCAACTATCAAATACTATAAAAGGTACTTAATAATAATTGACTTATTTAGCGATTACTTATTCTATACACCGCTGGCTAGAGTAACCTGACAGATTTTAAAGGGGTACTCTTGACCACATTTGGACACTAAAATGTCATGCAAAGTTTTCTGAAATCGATCTCGTTTTAGAAATAATAACAATTCTTGTGAAAATTTGTTTCTGTAACAACTTAGTGAAAAACGCCTTTTTGGCTGCGATGCTGCCACTGTGTGTGGTTTAAACATACCTACGTACAGACATTAAAGTTTTAAAGGAAATTCGCAATTTTTATCTGTACATCTAAAGAAACTTAAATTTTTCGTAGAAATGTTTTTTTTCGCCAAGATGTAAAAAGAAATATCGTGTTGTATTTTTCGGGGATTTTTTTTTTTTGCAGAATTTTAAAACTGACAAGACATTATATTGCTCCTTATTACCAATGCGTGCTTAAAATCTGTCGGGTTACTCCAGCCCACGGTCGGTGTATAAACTAGTGGCGGCGCGTCAAACAAATAGGTACGTATTGGACAAGTTGAGCTTATTTTGGGCTTTTCACTACAAAACTGGTAAGCCGCTGTCAATAGAGTTTTATATAACTAGCCACGCAACAATATTCTTAATTTCGATATGAAGCCGATCAATGTCCTTATTGTTCAAAATATTATTTTACTTATTTCCTGGTATATATAAACACGGTATACGCTAATATGTTTTCTTTTGCGTCCTTGTTTTAAGTACTGTGCTATAAAGGTGCTTTTAATTAATTGTTTGATAACTCCACGGTTTAATTGACACTGAGGCTGCACCTTGCGCAACTACAATTATGAGTGAGACATCCTGTCTAGTCCTAGCGCTCTTACATATAGACTCTCTGATATGTGATTTTAACACACCCGCTAATTTGCAGCTATCGAGTATGTTTTTTTTTTATCAAAGTACATCATATTTTGTTAGCATAAAAACCCGTTCTAGTTTTCTGTTATGCCAAGGTAAAAACGCGTTTTCGCGTATTATTCAAATTTATTTTCAGTTAAAACTTGTTTTGACTATGGAAAACGCGTTTTCACACAGAACGTTTTATATAAGTAAGTCTAGTCCAAACAAATTTTTACTAAGGCACTTTGCGAATAGGTACTAGTTTTGACTAAAAGTCACAGTTAAAACTATTTTTCAACTGTACCCCTTGTGTAAATATTTTCGACAGCGAAATGTGACGTACGCGTTTGTGTTAAGTGTCATTTTGTATGAGATTTTTGACTTTCCAAAACGTCCCGCTTGGCGCGCTGTTCAAAAACCCATACAAAATGAGACTTAACGCAAACGCGTACGTCACGTTTCGCTATCGACTAAATTTACACTAGGGGTACTGAGGCCCTACGGAAAGCTAGTTTTAACTAATGAAAACGTGTTTATGTACTTAATACTGAATTACTGATACATAGGTACGACAAAAATAACGGAGTACCTAACGTGAGATTAAACTACTTATACCTAAGAAAGATTATACAATTAAATCTAAAATCGTGTGAATGAACTACATGGATGGTTAGAGACTTGATCATACAGTCATGCCAAGATGGCAAATTTCAAACTTTTATAGAAGTTTACATTCAAAATGATACGTACATACACACCATTTGAACAGTTATTTTTTGTTTCAGCCGTGGTGGTTCGTTACCTAACAAAGCGTTACATTGGCGAATACAGCTCCACCGGCGGTAAGTGTGGCATTCACGTTAGCCTCGCTATGTGTAGAATGTTTAGAAACAGCCCTTAGTACAGTCAAGAGTTGCCAAGTGTTGGCAAGACTTGCCAACGTTTATTTGCGATATTGGCAGGGCGCGCCAAGGCTGCGCGACGCGACAGCGGCGCCTGCGCCCGGCCGTCGACCTTTGATAGCAGCTTCTTATTGAGACATTGAGAAAGATAATAATCTTATCCGCACACGGTAGTCACAGAGAAGTGCTTATTAGCGAGATAAATCAGTACAAACATTGCGTTTCGTTTACATGCACATTTACTAGAAACTACCTAAGTTTATTGGTCCACATGGCGCAGATTTCACATAGCGGGAATATACATGGTTTATCATCTTATAAACGCTTGGATTTACACGAAACCCTTAAGTATATCTTTTATACATTCCTAATCATCATCTTCTCGTGGGTTGGATACTGAATTCATTTCGTTTATATATTTGGATTTCCTCGTTTTTACACTATTTTCCATTATTTAACCATCTGCATTGTAACAATGAACATTGCATATCTAGAAATAAATTCTAAGGTTACTTCTTGTAACCTAGAATCGTGTTACTGACATAGTATTTCAGAAAGCCAATACTTCGGAATGAGGTCA